>NC_051071.1:58743047-59943047 GCF_004664715.2 Peromyscus leucopus | reverse complement strand
CTTTCCTGGAGCTCACTTGGTAGCCCAGGCTGGCCTCGAACTCACAAAGATCCGCCTGCCTCTGCCTCCCAAGTGCTGGGATTAAAGGCGTGCGCCACCACGCCCGGCAACCCTTAGGTTTTTAATCTGTTGGGATTGTTTCCTCTGCCTCATTTTCTGAGTCTTAGGGATCCCTCATGACTCTGATAGGACATCCTTGATTAATTCTTCTGAAATCAGCAGGCCACCAAATCACCAAAGAGTAGCTGTAGGATTGTATTTCTGCCGCACATAGGAGGGACCAATCAGCTGATCAAATGCTATGTGGTTTTGTTTGGCTCTTTAATTTCACACCCTCCACACACCTGTCCCTTTGAGACCACAGCCGACAGCATCCGCAGCATCCACATGTATAACCGTGATGAGCCCGCTCCTCTCCCGGGCAGCGACATTGTTGACTTTCCAAATCACAGTGGCAGTTTCCCACGAATTTCCCCAGCGTTTCCTTAATTCACATCTCTGTCTATTTGGAACAGAATATGAAACGGCGCAGGCGTCGAGACATTTTACGAGTACAGCTGGTACGGATATTTGAACTGCTGGCGGATGCTGGTGTCATTAGTCACAGGTCGGTATTGAATTCTGACTTTCAAAGCTTTGGGATGATTAGGGAATGTGTTTTCTCCTTGAAATACATGAAAACAGAAAAGCACCATTGCAACCAAAATACCTGTCTAATACACATGTCAACATCTGTGAATATTATTTACCAATTAAAGAGGCATTCAATCCATTAGTCAACAGCCATAAATTATGTACCACCAGAATCAGAAGCAGGGTTACCATGAGTTTGAGGCTAGCCTGAGCTACAGAGTTACCAAAATAATAATAGTAATAGTAAAAATAAAGGAAAGAAAGAAAATCTACAATCAGCACTAGCTTGGTCAAAAACTAGCTTTAATGTGCCCGTGACTTTGATATTTGATTGGAGCCTTGATTTCTAGGAAAAGGCAATCGTGGTGGCCTTTTCTTGACAGATTTATAATCCCTTAACTTGTTTTGAAGAAAAATATCTTCTGGGCTTGAAAAAAAAACTCCTATGTTCAAAGGCTAACTGTTAACAAGGCATGCAGATTTCTTCTGATGAACTGCTGTGGATCCTGATGGGGAAATTATGAGCTTTATAGATGTAACTCACAGCTATGTTTTCCACCATTCACAAGCCATAAATCCTGGAGTTATTCTTGACAGTAGGACCAGGACCCTTGAGGAAAATACCATTAGCTGTGAGCTGAAAGTGAACAGTTTCCTTTGGAGGGTAATGATGTCAGCTGACCTCTGAAGGCGAAAAGTAATGGATCTGACCCTGTACACACAAGGTAGCTGGGAAGAAGTTTTGGCGGGAGGAATAGGTCGATAATGTAACAAGCCTAGTAACGGTGTGTGCTATCGTTTCTTCTGGCTGTTTCTTAGTGTGCCCGACACCTTTCAGATCTAGCATCAGGACTTGTGACAGACTCGGGAAACAGAGCTTTAGTGGGAGAGAATGTTAAAACCATAGATTCACTTTTCTTGTATGCCGAATGGAAAGTAAAAAAAAAAAAAAATGTGATTAAAGGTGATCTCATTGAAATTATGAAGAATGAAGTGGAGATGTAGAATATGTATGATATGAGCCTTTTGTGCACCTTTTAATGTGGTAGGAGAGGATGGATGACCTTTGAATGGTTCTGTTTTGGATGACTACCAAATACTGGAAGACTGCAAATGAACTTCAATATTAGTATTTGAAAATAAGCTATGCCCACTTCTGAGCGGTAATTGTTTTAGAAAAGAGCTATTTTGGTTCATTTTTTTTCTAAAGAGAAAATTAATGGGAAGGTTGTCACTTCTGTGTGTGTCCCCCATCCCACATGGCTAAGGATGGGAGACATTTTGAATGCCAGGGAGACAGGGACCCCATGTGCCAAATGTGTTCAGTAGCTACTAAGCGATGTTTAAGTGAACTAATGTTCTTTCCTGGTGTAGGGTGCGGCCCACTAATTGGTGGTGATTTCTGTCACAGAAGTCAGAATTTGGCCCATCAGTTCATGCAGCACATGTTTATTATTACAGATGGATATTTTTAATATAGCCTTTGAAACATCTTACTCTTATTTGTATGTGATCAGGATGTTTTTAAAGATATAATTGGTAAAAATAAAAATGCTATTTGGAAGTACTTTCCCAATATAATGAGAGCTGACCTAGCCGAATAGAAATGTAATACCCTTTGATTTATATAGCAAGCACTTACTGTTTGCAGGGTCATTTTAGGCACAGTGACTCATGTAGGTTCTTATTGAAACATACTGTCATAGTCCTGGGTACATAACTAAGAGCTGATGGGACAAGACAGGAGTCTGGACTTGTGACTCTAAACAGCCCCATGACTCTGGGGTGTACTTCTCTTGCCTCAGTAGGAATCCCAGAGCAGGCTTAGGGCAGCTCCAAGTCTAAAACAGTCTAAGATCCAGCACTGTGTCCTTGAATCCCCTTTAAATATATTCTTCATAACACGCATCATCTCAGAAAGGCCGGGGATAGATAGTCAGCCGTGCTAAAGGTGTGGTATGAAGAGCAACAGAGAGGGGACACTGTACTGGAACTGGCCTTCCTTTCTGCAGGGACACATCCCCACCCCCACCGCCCCCCACAGGGCTCCCCACTCCTTGCCACAAAGCATTATATGTGAATGGAGAGTTGGTGATATTTAGTTTTTGTAAAAAGTAGGTATGAAATTGGATGGTATAAATTACAATAGCAGTCCCTTGATGAAGAAGCACCGCCTACTTTTTATATTAAAGTAAGTCAAGATCGTATTGATTTCATTTTTACGTCAGCCACAACCCCCACCCCACCCTACCCCCGGTGTAGGGGGCGCTCTTCGGACTGCGGTAAATGGGATTTGTTCTTACTTCTGCTGGGATGGAGAGTCACGTTTTCTCTTCGGTATTTTCAGTGCAAGCGGTGGCCTTGATAGCGAAACGCATTTCCTCAACAACACTTTACTGGAGTACGTAGATTTGACGCGACAACTTCTGGAGGCCGAAAACGAGAAGGACTCTGACACGCTGAAGGATATCCGGTGTCATTTCAGTGCCTTAGTGGCGAATATCATTCAGAACGTGCCAGGTAGGGTTTCCGGTTTCCCAGGGCACCCTGGGATGTCAAGGGGCCACTCCGAGCTTTCCTCTCCTTTGAGGTTTTGTATGTTAAGGAAGTAGCTTATGGGCGGGACATGCTGACCTCAGTGGGGAGAGGCACTTCCTGCCCAGACTGGTCATGTGACTGTCATCTCTGGGACCCACATGGAGGGAGAGAACTGATTGCTGGGAGCTGACCTGTGACCGCCACACCAGCTCTGAGGCATGTTTTCTCTCTCTCTCACACACACACACCAATAAATCAAATTAATTAATGAATTAATTAAATATATCTTTTAGAACCTCTAACTTGAGAGCATCCTGGGAAACTTATGTCAGCACAATGTCAATGGCAAAAGTTGTTTTTTATTGTTGTTTGTTTGTTTGTTTTGTTTTGTTTTTTAACCTCAACAATTAGTGTCAGTAACTAAAAATCAAGAAGGAACCAGCCCAGTAGGGGTTTTCAACAATCATCAAGACACTGATACAAAATTCAGAAGCTCTCAATTAGGATGAGCTCTTGGGACAAGCCTGTACAGTGAGCCAGGAGTGGGATGCTCAAAGTGACAATTGATAATAAAGTGAACAAGTCACGCCTACAGATTGGAGGAAGAGAACGGGTGATGGATATACATTAAAGCACGTGGACAGTGTTACCGATGGATTCATTTCACAGATGCGTGCCTGTTTTTGAGCAGGCACTGAGAAATGTGCTATGGAGATTGAGCTATACAGCTGCTTTAAAAAGTTATAAATTCTTTCCAAATACAAGATTTATAAAGATTAAGCTTTTTGTATGCAGCATGAGTTGATTTTTTTCTATATCCAAATATTATTTTGTTATTTTTAAGTAATATATACTAGCCTTTGCCTTTCAATCACCTGGGTTGTATTTTTTGTCCTTTGAAAGGTAAATGTTATTTGAGGGTCAAGAGCATTTTTCTCCTCTATATTTTCTATGTAGAAGAGTGGCTAGTGTAAAGGTAGATTTAGTTTCATTACTATGCACTTTGCCCGTGAGTCATCTTGATTTATTGAGATACTGTTGAATTTCTTAACTCACATTGATACAGAGAATATATAGGGTCGGTGTGCTGGCTAGTTGTATGTCAGCTTGACAAAGGCTAGAGCCATCTGAAGAGAGGCGACCTCGGTTGAGAAAATGCTTCCATAAGATCTGCCTGTAGAGCATTTTCGTAATTAGTGATTGATGGGGGTGGGCCCAGCCCATTGTGGGTGGTACCGTCCCTGAGCTGGTGGTCCTGGGTTCTATAAGAAGGCAGGCTGAGCAAGTCATGATAAGCTGTTATGTGGAACTTCCTCCTCAAGTTCCTTTTGGTATTGGTGTTTCATCACAACCATAGTAACCCTGAGTAAGATGTAGAATAGGACTCCAAAAGGGTAAGTTCCCAGTGGGTACCAAAACTGAACCATTTCACAGAGCATCACAGGGCACACAGCAGTCTGCACATATGACTTAGAGTAGATCCCTCCTTTGCTCTCATGTCAAGATGTATGTGTGGTGCCTTTCACAAAGGCAACGTTTTTACTGGGGGGAGAAAAATACAAAATTTGAAATAGCACTCTCCTGGTCAAAAGCTCTCACGTAGCGATGAATCAAGCCCCTTGTCTTCCTGGAGTTCATCAAGCAGCCAGGAAGAGGCTGGTCCTGACTCTAGCTCCCTCCTGGACTCCTTGCGGCATCCTGCCTGGAGGTTTTAGATAGATTCAAATGCAACTTCCTCTTACTATCCTGTAGCCTTTGGTTTTTTAATAACTGACAAGTTGGCATGCACGCTAGAATAAAATGAACTAGAAGTCAATATGTCTACCTGTTTTTATATTTACAGTGCACCAGAGAAGAAGTATTTTTCCTCAACAAAGCCTTCGTCACAGTCTGTTTATGCTGTTCAGTCACTGGGCAGGCCCCTTTAGCATCATGTTTACACCCTTGGACAGATACAGTGATAGGAATATGCAAATCAATAGACATCAATACTGTGCATTAAAGGTACTGCCTTATATCCCCGATTGCCTTTTTACTGTGTTAAGAGTCATTTTTCTTTCTGTCTCTTCTTGTGTACTATCCTGAACAGAAAAGGATGTCTTCAGAGCACCAAGAGTGTTAGGGTATGGATTCATCTGTACATAGGTAGCTTTGTCTAGGTACCTAAAATACAGTTCCGAAAGTCTCTAAGATTTCATTATTGTTTTCTTAAAGGAGGGATACCTATTGTTGTTGGTGTTCAAGTCTTCGTTCTCTTGGCCCTCTTGTCTTGAATGGAGTGTGATGATAGACTAACTTAACTCATAATGAGTATCTCCCTTTTAAAAGTTACTGCTATGATAGGGGTACAGCTTCCTGACAGAATGCTTGCCCAGCATGTATAAGCCCTGGGGTTTATCCCCAGAACCACACACACACAAAAAAAGATTATTATTAAATAGTTCCTTGTGAAAGGTATTATGGCTAGATACACATGAGTAAAAATACCTTGCCTCTTCTCATTAAGCAGCAACATTTGACTTCTTAAATGTTTTAAGTGTAATTGCAATATTATCGTTTGAAGGCCATGTCTGCTGTACTGTGTTGTGGCCCTGTTGCAGACAATGTGGGACTGTCATCAGATGGCTATTTATACAAGTGGCTGGATAACATTCTGGACTCTCTGGATAAAAAGGTAATTCTAGCAGTTCCTCTGAAGTTTCATAATAAATTACCATTGCGTTATTTGCAGTTAATGTGTGGACCTCTGAAATAAGTCTTCCTTAAAAATAGGATAGAATTATATGCATAAAAAAAAGTAAGGGCAGCCGGGCGCTGGTGGCCCACACCTTTAATCCCAGCACTCGGGAGGCAGAGCCAGGTGGATCTCTGTGAGTTCGAGGCCAACCTGGTCTACAGAGTGAGATCCAGGACAGGAGAAAAAAAAAAAGGACTGTGGAGACAGCTCAGTGATTGAAGCACTTGCCAGGCAAGCGTAAGGACCCGAGTTCAGATCCCCAGTACCCATGTAAATGCCAGGTTGACATGGCAGCCTACTGGTAATTCCAGGGCTCACAAACAACTGGACTAATGTTACTGGTGAGCGCTGGGCACAACTGAGAGACCCTCCCTCACTGAATAAGCATGTGATAGGAAATCAAACAGGATGTATCGTCTAAGGAAGTTATAATTCTTATTACTCACATGAATAATTTTAATTTCCCTTTCACAGTGTAGGATTAATAAGGTGCCGTATGTGTATCTTAATAGGATGCAGTCTAAATAACTAAAATTAAAATACATTGTGTTGCTCTTGTGGAGAAGCGTGCTCTTTACTTTGTCTCCTGTCACCATTTTGACCCCTTTTGAGTTGATCCTTCTTTCCTGCCTCCCCCTTCCTCTCCTCCCCCCTCCTCCCCTCCCCCCTCCACACCTCCTGCCCTGTGCTGATACTCAGTTTGCACCCCAGCTTCGCAATATAAAGTGTGGCTTACCCCTCCCCCCCCCGAGTTATTGCAAATAATAATTAAATTTGATAAGAATCATTGAGGAGGGCACCATTCATTTTTTTTCTGAAAGCACGTAGCCATTGTTCACATTCATCAGCTGCCTTGGGGGCTCTGTTGGAAGAGAGAATCAGATTAAAATAGCCTTGCAGGAAAAAACAAAAACAAGAGACATACATAGGATTCCCCATTCCCCTCCCACCCCTAACCCACCCTCTTACCTCCCCTCCCCGTGAGTAAACTGTGAATTAGCTGAACGAAAGGAGATCGGATTATGTGATGGCATACGATGAATAGATGCCGGATCCTTCAGCGTACGCCCTGTCTGCTGACTTCCCTCTCCCTGGTCCTCCCCCTTCCCCAGGTCCACCAGCTGGGCTGTGAGGCAGTCACGTTGCTGCTGGAGCTGAACCCAGATCAGAGCAACCTGATGTACTGGGCCGTGGACCGCTGCTACACGGGTTCCCGGAGGGTGGCCGCGGGCTGCTTCAAAGCCATCGCCAACGTGTTCCAGAACAGGTACCCAGGCCCCACGCTGCTGCCCAGAGTGCGGTTACAGTTGTTTGTGTGTCTGTTTCCAAAAAACCCAGACATATTCAGAACCCACTGTTTTCTTTCCTTGAACACTAATGACATTTAGCTGGTAAAGGATCACGACCCCCCTGAGTCTGTTGTCTTAAGAAAAGGAAGTCCCTTGTAGCCTTGGAAGACACTCACAGCCTTGTCCTTTGTCTGCCATATCCGTTCTCTGGAGTGAACATTTCTAAACATTGCCTTTCCTAACTGTGGATGTTTGTCCTCAGGGATTACCAGTGTGACACAGTGATGCTCCTAAACCTGATACTGTTTAAAGCAGCTGACTCTTCTAGAAGTATCTATGAAGTTGCTATGCAACTCTTACAGGTTCGTGTGCAAACAGTGGTTAGAATCTAACATTCCTCAGGATTTGGCTAAGCTGATATTTTGTTTTTACCATTAATTCATAGTAATATTGGTAGTTAAGTATGGTACCAAGTTCTGGTTATCAGTAGAAATGCAAGGCAAAGACAATATTGCTATTTAAGTATTTAAATAATATAATGTATTCAGAGCTGCCCTATAGAGGATTGTATCAGTGTGTGTGGACATATTTTGATACTCAGGATTCACTAATTAGGGCTGGTATATTGGAGTGGCTACTTCTGTTTGACAGGTGAAAACGAGGTGGTTTGGGGTTTTTTGTTCTGTTTTGAGAACCGTGTAAAAGGGTATTAATCCTTTACGATATCCTTTTCTTAGATTAACATTATTATCTAATTTTTAACTAATCGATACAATTGATTATTAAGAAGACCTTAAAGTGGGGTTGTAGTAGATGCTGATGTTCCTTTTTATATATATATAAAATTTTATGTGCATTGGTGTTTCACCTGCACATATGTCTGCAAGGGTGTCAGAATCCCTGGAGTTACAGACAGTTGTGAGCTACCATGTGGGTGCTGGGATTTGCGGGTGCCACGCGGGTCCTGTGGAAGAGCAGTCAGTGCTCTTAACCGCTGAGCCGTCTCTCCAGCCCTGGATGCTGTTGTTTCTAAAGGCTCTGAAGTAGTACCCGTGCTGGACCCACTAAGGAATTACATCCAATTTCACCTTTTTTAATGAAGAAGAAGGTTAGCAAGCACTCTTGTGCTTCACATAATATAAGCCAAGGGTAGTTTATAGTCTGCCTAGTGATTAATCAGGAGCTGTTTCAAGGGGCTTTTCCCATGTGCCCATATTATATGCAATTATATTTTTAGCTGGAAAAGTGATTAATCTTTTTCAAGTCATTGCACAGTAAGTTGCTAAACCTACTTCAGACTGGACTGTGCACCCGCATCACTGGTGTTAGAGACAGGGATGCAGATCCTTCTGAATGGTGGTCACCTTCTGCAGACATTTCATGCACTAGAAATTAGCATGGTGATATGAATGACTGTATAGATTTTAAACTGGAATACTGTGTAGGAGAGTTTTTTGGTTTTTAATTAGAGCTGAACTTTAGAGGACCCACTAAGTATTAACTGAAGTTGATGGAACTACTTTCCCATAGATCCTGGAACCGAAGATGTTTCGCTATGCCCACAAATTGGAAGTTCAGAGAACAGATGGAGTCCTCAGCCAGCTGTCCCCGCTGCCGCATCTGTATTCCGTTTCTTATTACCAGTTGTCTGAGGAGCTAGCCAGGGCGTATCCAGAGCTCACTCTCGCCATATTCTCAGGTTGCCCAAGGAAATGCTTCCTATTTCTTTTACATTCAGTTCTAACTGCGTGCGTGCGTGCGTGCGTGCGTGCGTGTACGTACATGTATACATATAAGTGTGTGCTGGCATGCTGCCTCCATGGGAAAGCAGGGCTGATACCAGGTCTTTTCCTCGTCACCGTTCATCATATTTTAGATAGGGCCTCACTGATTTTATTAGATGGGCCGGCTCCTCTCTCTCCTTCCACCTCAGCCTCGGGATTAGAGATGGTTTTGCTGTGCCTGCCTCTTTACCTGTGTTTGGGATCCACACTGGCATCCTGACGTTTGCGTGGCAAGGCATTTCACTGACTTAGCTTCCTTCTTCCGGCTCTAAAAGACCATCTTTAGAACATTCAGAACATCGGAAGTGTGAGGTTGAGTCAGAACATGTCTGAGAGAGCAGCTTTTTCTTTAGCAAGAACTTTAACTCATCTCTCTTGCTATTTAAACTTTTTGATGGCATGGTGTTGCTTTTTAGAAAAAAGAAAGAGAGGGCTTCGTGTACAATTTAGGTTTTCTGTTTTGCTCTGTTCACAAAGTGAACCTTAAAGGTTCTGACTCCCAGGCTCCTCTGTCACAGCCAGCTCAGCACCTCTGCGCAGTGCCTTCCTTGAGGACCTGCGTGACATACACCAACCACCGTCACACCCGCCATCCACCGTCACGTCCACCTCCACCATTTCATGTTCTCATCCTCTTCTCAGGAGGCTTTAACTCCGTTAGTGTCAGGTTTCTGTCTGAACCTTTCCAGGTACCTTCTGGCTGCTGGCTCTAATCTCTAACATGTCCTAGTCTTCAGTCCTCCAGCTGTTCACAGCTGTGGATGTTAGCTGCCTTCTGTGGCTTCCATTTCTAGGTTTCCAGGCACTTCTTATTTCCTGGCTTTTCTTCTGCCTCCGTGGAGTATTTCTTTCATGGAGACTTGCCTTCTGTTCACGTTGATATTGCTGCACTTCAGCCTGGGATGACTCCGTCTCCCAGGAGGAGATCAAGCCTTGACCTGGCCCTGGTTCCTACACACAAAGTTAGGATCTCTTCATTCAGTTTCTTCTGGGTGTCAGAGCTTGTGTTTCCTGGCAAAACTATACAGTTTGTATATAAACGACGCAAATAGTCGATGCAGAGCGTTTTTCTTTGTCCTGAGACTTCATTCTTACTGTCTTGCTCATTTCAAAAGCACAGTTCAGAAGTGTCAGGAGTGGAATAGATCTTAGAACTCTTTGATCTTGTGAAATTGAAGCCAGCCCTTAAACAGCGCCTCCCAATTCTTGGCCTTCACCCCCCCCCCCATACCCTTATAACCACTGTTTACATCACCTGACTACTGTGGATAGATAAATGGAATCACGTAGTATTTTATGTATGTGGCTAGGCTATTTCCCTTAGCACAGTGTCTTCTGGTACCTTCATGTAGCGTGGAATGGCTTTTCCTCCTTTTTGAAGGCTGTGTGAGGTCCCAGGGTCTGTGGACCCATTTTTTTTCATCTGTCAGTCATTTCACTTCTATTTTTGTTACGAATTCGGATGTGCAAGTATCACTTTGAGTCTCTGTTTTGGATTGTGTAAGATGTGGATTCAATAGTTGGATTGCTTGGATGGTAGAGTAGTTCTCTTTAATTTTTGGAGGAGTCATCATTCTGATTTCCATACAAGTAGTGACCATCTTGTCATCTTACCAAGAGTATGGAAACATTTATTTAACTGCCTAAAGCACTTTGTATAAAACGTAAGTATGGCTGGTCATGGTGGCACACGTTTGCAATCCCAGGACTCCAGAGGTGTAGTTCAAGGCCAGCCTGGGCTACACAGAGAAAAACTATCAGAAAATAAAAGAGGTAGATGCTTTGTGTTAGCTGTTTTTTTTGTTTTTGTGGTTTTTTTTGTGTGTGTGTGTGTGTGTGTGTGTGTGTGTGTGTGTGTGTATCTTTGTTTTTATTATGTCAGCCAGGAGACATTATGGCATGTATCAGTGGGAAATGAGTAACGTGTCTTCCTGTTGGCTAAGAAGCACATGGGATGATGTTGGGTCTCCCCTTTGATATGCCTCGAACCAGAGATCAGCCAGCGGATCCAGACGGCTCACCCAGCAGGGCGGCAGGCCATGCTTCATTATCTCCTGCCCTGGATGAACAACATCGAGCTGGTTGATTTCAAACCTCTGCCCTCAGCGAGACGGCAGGATGAAGATGAGGATGATTCACTAAAAGACAGAGAGCTCATGGTGACGAGCAGGCGCTGGTTACGGGGAGAAGGCTGGGGATCCCCCCAGGCCACCGCCATGGTGTTGAACAATCTCATGTACATGACAGCGAAGGTATGGGGGCTTGTCCTTGTTGTGGCTGCACAGTTTCGGGTCAGGAGGATGAAATGTGGTTAGAAATTGGTGCTAAGATGGTTGTAGGGCAGACATATGAAACCTAGAGTATAAACTCCACTTATCTTTTAATTCCACCAGAGATGACTGATGACGCTCGTGTTTAAATTCCCTGAAAGAAATAACCATTCCTTTAATGTTTGGAAAGGATGAGGTTTTCTGGAGAAGCTATTTCTCACTGCTTCGTGGAGTGACGCGTTTGGCTTTTATTAAACAGGCATGTCTGAAGTGTCTCTTGTGTGTGCTGTTTTCAGTATGGTGATGAGCTGGCCTGGTCGGAGGTGGAGAACGTGTGGACCACACTGGCAGATGGCTGGCCAAAGAACCTGAAAATTATTTTGCACTTTTTGATCAGCATTTGCGGGGTGAATAGTGAACCAAGCCTTTTGCCTTACGTACGTATTGTGGAAGTCTGTTCATCTTTTAAAAATGGGCGCATTAGTGTCCGTCAGAGTATGGGCTGGTTGCCCCACGGAGGCAACAGGGAGTGGCGTGAGGACAGTCGGGAACAGTGTGCAGACTTGCTCTGTGACTCCTCGGTCACGGCCACTGCATGCCGCTCCAAGACAGGTTAGGCTTGCAAGTTCTGGCATTTCACCTCAAGGACTAGACAGGTTTTAGTCTTCGAAATTACACCTAGAGTGATCGATCGGCCCCTTGGTAAGTGCCGCTGTGATAAGGGCTACTTGGGAAGCTGTGGAACGCCGGGAAGGGTTATCTGAGAAACCCCGGAGAAAGGTTAATACTGGAGAGGAGGGTGGTAGTGATGTGGAGCCTGCCCATTGGGCTTTCCCTCGGCTGCGGCTGGCATTTTGATCAGAGAGCTTAGGGCCTGTGTCTTCTGGAAGGGAGGGAAAGTTTGGAGATAGACGGCAAAGCAAGAGATGTGATGTTCTTTCCTGCTCCGGGGGAAAAAGGAACACTTAGATCCATCCAGGTTGGGCTCAGTGGAGAGATGGCTCAATGGTTAAGAGCGCTGGCTGCTCTTCCAGAGGTCCTGAGTTCAGTTCCCAGCACCCACAGGGTGGCTCACCACTGTCTATTTTCAGGGAATGCAATGTTCTCTCCTGGCCTCCACCGCACCAGCCACACACAGGGTCACACACTCATGTGTGCAACCCACACACCCATACGTGTTAAATGTAAAATGAATTTTATATTAAAAAATAAATCCATCCTCCTTAACAAAGCAATAGGAACAGTGAGGGCTAAAATGAATGCCTAGGTGTGCACACAGGTCTGTGGGCATGGGCGTCTATCTCCCCAAAGTGTGCCCCACAGAGGGCCGGGTCTTCAGGGGGTCACCATCAAAGCTCTTACAGACCCTTCCCTATACAGACTGTGGGGTGCTGGAGATGACTTGGGGGGTGGATGGGTGCTCACTGCCACCCAGGAGGTGGAGTCACTTCCGGCCCCACTTCCTTACTGTTCAAGATGACTCCACTGTTAGGGGCAGTGGTCGGGAGGAGGAGAACCGAGGAACCCCGGGTGAGTAGCAATCACAGGGCAGTCCGACCTGACGGCGGCAGCCCAAAGCTCTGTCCATTAACGACGGCGGTGTCTTTACAGGAAAGCACCCCACCCCTTTCCTGTCCTCCTTGTCCATACTCATCTTCCACAAAGAGATCAACTTTGATTTTTTTAAAAAAATTCTGTCTCAATGGGGACTGGAGAGATGGCTCAGCACTTGTTGCTCTTGCAGAGAGCACCAGGTTCAGTGCCTAGCACCAACATGGTAGTACACGACCACCTGGCAGGGACCTGCTGCCCTCTTCTGGCCTCCTCATAGTGCAGTGTGTAGCTGAAGTTTTCCTGGTCCTGCCTGGCCCCCGGTCAGGACAAATCTCTCTCACCCGCCGGTCCCGCAGCCAAGCAAACACACAGAGACTTATATTACTTATAAACTGTATGGCCGTGGCAGGCTTCTTGCTATCTAGTTCTTATATCTTAAATTAACCCATTTCTATACATCTATACCTTGCCACGTGTCTCGTGGCTTACCAGTGTCTTACATCCTGCTTGCTCATGGCGGCAGCTGGCAGCGTCTCCCTGCCTCCCAGAATTCTCCTCTCTCCTTATCGCGCCTACACTATACTTCCTACCTGGCTACTGGCCCATCAACATTTTATTTATCAATCAATCAGAGCAACACCTTCACAGCGTACAGAAAGACATCCCACAGCACCAGTGCATTGACACAGTGTCCATAAACCCACCAAAGCATGTGCACGCACATAAAAACAGACACACAAAAGAATGAGTGAGTTTGACGCGTCTGCCTCCAGACCAAGCCACGCGATTAAAAAGTCTCCTCTTTTCTCCTGCACACTTTCTCTTGCGCAGGTGAAGAAAGTCATCGTTTATCTGGGCAGAGACAAAACGATGCAGCTGCTGGAAGAGCTGGTGAGTGAGCTTCAGCTCACAGACCCCGTCAGCTCGGGCGTCACGCACATGGACAACCCGCCCTACTACCGTATCACCTCCAGCTGCAAAATCCCTTCAGTCACCTCAGGTGAGCAGCCCCCACCGCTTCTGTGGGAAGCAGTGCTCTGTGTAAGTGACTTCTGTCCCCTGTCAGGTGGCTCTTGTGACATGAGACCGAGATTTTGGATTTTCCTTTAACAAGCATGCTTGGGTTTAGAGAAGGAGTGAGCCATGCTCCAACTCTAGATCCAGCTTTAATTTTTAATTGAACTGGTACTATAAAAAGATCATTTGCCATATATGTCTGTAGAGAACAGCAGAAACAAACATTTAGGAAGATATATGAAATTTTATCCTGTTGTACATATGATATACTGTTAGGCCAATTTACTCTTTTCCTTGAGATGTTTTTGTCTGGATGATTTGTCCCTTTTGTTGTTGTTGTTGTTTTTAAGGCAGGGTTTCTCTGTGTAGCTTTGGAGCCTGTCCTGGAACTCACTCTGTAGCCCAGGCTGGCCTTAAACTCAGAGATCTGCCTGCCTCTGCCTCCTGAGTGCTGGGATTAAAGGTGTGCACCACCACCGCCCGGTGATTTGTCCCTGTTCTTCAGATGTCTCATTTGTCTAGTGGTCTTCAGATTCCTTATTTGGATGCCTTCATTCTCCTGAAAAAACAAAAACAAAACCCTGTCCCAACCCTAACTTTGGGGAGGTTCCCTTTTGGCAGGTTATATCTGATCAAATGAAAGGCATTTGGTAGTCTTTGAAAAAAAAAAAAAAAAAGATTTATTTATTTATTATGTGTACAGAAGAGGGTGCCAGACCTCATTACAGATGGTTGTGAGCCACCATGTGGGTGCTGGGAATTGAACTCAGGACCTCTGGAAGAGCAGTCAGTGCTCTTGACCTCTGAGCCATCTCTCCAGCCCATGGTAGACTTATAAGTTAGTTTAGATTGAAGGGTCATGCTGTTTGTTGAACTGTTGCCTCTTTTAATCAAGAGGTCTCTCCTGTTCGAATATAATCTTTATCAGTTTTGATGGTATCCATAGCTTTTCTTCTCCCATGCAAACAAAAGCAAATTCTCTTCCCCACCTTAGCACATATCTTGGTTTCCATTCTGAGGTCAGCACATCTTTAAAGTATACAGACTCATTTAATTCAGCAGGTTTTTTTTTGTCATCCAATATTTCTCCATAGCTGCCGTTTCTTTCTCATTAGCATTTAAAAAAATTAAAGTTAATAAAGCATTATGTGATCTATTTCTGGGGGTCTTTATTAAGCATATCTTTTTGGGTATGGTTATATCTTTCTATAACTACTGGTCCTGTAGGATTGTGTGGTATACCTGTACTATGCTTTATATGGTAATATGCAAAAAAAAAAAAACTGTTTCATTTTACTAGAGATATATGCTGGAGCATTGTCTTAACTTGTACAGGTATCCCCATGATGGCTATAACTTCTAATAAATGTGTAATTACAGAATCAGCCTTTTCAGAACTCCAAGCAGTTGCCCATTGAAATCCTAAATATGTATCTATGGTATAGTGTACATTTTTTAATGTTCCAAACTCTGCAAAATGAAACATCCCTTTGCCAAATTTCATTTCTTTGAGTACCCTTTGGGTTACTTTCTGCAGGTAGTGGAGTTTGGTTGTATAAAGAACAAGTAGGACATGTCCTTATAATTTCCTTGGCTTGTTGCCAAGTGATGGGAAAATCTTTTTTCAAACCCTTGCTATTAACATGGTACTTATGAAATTCTGAGACTTCTAGCACATATCCTACCAATAACTGATCAATTTCATCATTACCTTGTTTTAGAGGACCTGGTAGACCCATATGGGATCTGATATGTGTTATATACAAGAGATGATTTCTATTTCTGTTTATTTCTTGTAGTAATTGAATAAATAACAAAGTTAATTCTGAATCATCTGGAATAAGTTCAGCAGTTTCAATATGTAAAACAACTCTTCTGCATATTGAGAGTCAGTAACTATATTAAGAGATTCTGGAAAAATCTAATAATACCATGAGAATAGCACTATAATTTTGACTTTTAATTCTGACATTTGAACAGAATCATAAGGGCTTTGAGCCACTTTACTGAAATTTCCTGACTTATAACCTGCCTTTCCTGATTCGTTTCCATCAATACACAATGTAGGGGCTCCAGAAATTGGTGTTCCCCTTACAATGTGAGGAAGGATCCAATTAGTTCCCTTTATAAACTGAAGTCTCTTGCTCTGGGGTATTTGTTGCAGAGTGCAGTGTCTGGCGTTTGTAAGCTCTGTGGGTGTAGAGGAGCGTTGTCTGCCTCAGTTGTCATGTGATAGAGTGCTGATGTCCATCTGTGTAGTGCCTTATCTCCCGGATGGGTCAGACCTCCCAGAAAGAGTTCTGATCATCTCCCAAGAGAAAGGATATGGGCATGTGTGGGCTGCCAGTGGCTTTGAGGGCTGCAGAGTAGGAAGTGCAGTTCCAAAATCTAATATGAGCTTCCTCGTCTGCCTCCATGCCCCACCCCCAACGCAGCTGTGATCAGTGTGCCCCAGTCAAGAAATCTTCTGATTTCCTCTCCGTGGTGGGAAGAGACGGCCGCCAGCTACAAATGTCGTGGAGTTGCATTTTGGAGAACGACTCCTTTTTAAATAGATTTTTCAGACAGTTGTGGTTTTGCCCTGTTTCAACAACAGTGTGGGAGCCTCTTCATTTTCTCCCACGACCTGTCTTCATGACAATCACTTCTTACCCATTTATTTTCTTTTTCGCATTACATTTCTTCATTGTGTTAGTAGGGGCACAGGCCTGCCGTGGTGTTCATTTGGCGGCCAGAGGACAGCGTGCGGGAATTGTTTTTTTTTTTTTTTTTCTTCTTCCACCACGTGGGTCTCTGGTGCCAGGCCCAGGTCGTCAGGCTTGGTAGCAAGTGCTTTTCCCCACTGAGCTATCCCTCCCACACCCACCGTCCCGTTCCTTTTACGATCAAGAATGTGGCGCTCATGATGAGCATCGTCAATGGATCAGTACTGATCCAAACGTTTACTGTCCCCTCCAGCTAACGGGCACCCTTCTATCTTTGGCAACAGGAACTACTTCCAGTAGCAATACGATGGTCGCTCCCACAGACAGCAACCCGGACAGTAAGGCCCTGAAGGAGAACTTTGAAGAGAAGTAAGTACTTCCCTCTCGGAGAGTGCGGCCGTTTCCCCGGGTGGGGATGGGGGTGTGTGTAACTCTTCACGCTGATGTATTTATTTTCCGTACTTGAAGATTTTCACATTGACTCCTTAGCGCCCTAGGCTTTTTGATACGCTCAAGCAGTGATAAGTGACTGTAGCCAGAGGCTTTCCCAAGTGAGTGTCTGCTCTGCCTGTTTCTATGCGTAGCTCTCACCGCGATCCCTACATGACGGGATGTGTAGAGGGGAGTGATCGAGAGCTTCGCCTTTTGAGTTATAAGGCAGGAAGTAATGTGTGCCTAGTGGTAATATTTTGTATACCGCGCTTCTCTTCCACACGGAAAGTAAGACATAAAGGGAATGAAGGGGTGGCTTGATGCATGGAGCACTGGCCGCACAAGCGTGAGGATCAGGGGAGAGATTCTCAGCAACCCCCTGAAAGCCAAAGCAGGCATGGCGGCCCACCAGTAACCCCAGCCCTCAGCAAGGGAAGGGAGAAAAGGAATCCATCCCTAAGACTAGCCACGTGGGCAAGACCTTTGTCAGTAAAGAAAAGTGGAAAGCCATTGAGAAAGACAGCCGAGGGTGACCTCCAGCCTCCGCACACACATGAACATGTGCACACATACAAACACACACACAAACTAAGAAATAAAAGTAAATAAAGGGAATTGTACCAGGCTTTTTCTTTTGGGCCACCAACCAACTCCCAAAATCATGACGAATGGAGTTATTCTTAGTTTTGAATTCTCGGCTTAGCTTAGGCACGTTTCTGGCTAGCTCTTTTAACTTAGTTAACCTCTTCTCTTTATCTACCTTTTGCCTCGGGCTTTTTACCTTTCTTACTTCTGTATATCTTACTTCCACTGCTTCTCTGTGTCCGTCTGGCTGGTGTCTCCCTCATTCTCTCCTTCTTCTCTCGTTCCTTCCTTCTCCAGCCTAGATTTCTCCTCTTATTTATTCTCTCTGCCCGCCAGCCCCGCCTATCCTTTCTCTGCCTAGCTGTTGGTTGTTCAGCTCTTTATTAGGCCAATCAGGTGCCTTAGGCAGGCAAGGTGAAACAGATGCAACACATCTTTACATCATTAAACACACATCCTTACATCCTTAAACAAAAGTAACACGTCTTTACACAGTTAAAGTAATATTCCACAGCATAAACAAATGTAACACATCTTTGCCTAGTTAAAATAATATTCCACAACAGTGAATGATGAGGTAGAAATGCCACTTCACTCTATCTGTGCGTGACTCCCATGGTCCTTCCCGCAGCTATGTGCACCTGGACATCTACGGTGGCCTGAACAGTCATTTAAACCGACAACATCACAGACTGGAGTCTCGATACAGCAGCAGCTCCGGAGGGTCTTACGAAGAGGAAAAAAGTAACCAGTTCTCAGTGCTCCTTAGATGACGATTTTGGTGACGTGTCTCGTTAACTGTGTTAATGTGAATGAGTTTGTTTTCCCCAAGGAATCATTTTAAGTGCTGTATTTAACTGCCACTGGTTCTAATGTGATCCGAGGGATCTCTAAGGAGTGAGTTTATTAAGGCATTAGTAAGTGGGGAGGTTTTCGTGTTAGGTGTTACAGAATTCATTCTCAAGAAGTTTCAGAGAGCCAGGTGGCGCACGCCTTTAATCCCAGCACATGGGAGGCAGAGGCAGGGGGATCTCTGAGTTTGAGGCCAGCCTGGTTTATAGAGCGAGTTCTGGGACAGCCAGGGCTACACAGAGAAACCTTTTCTCAAAAAAAGAAAAAAGTGTTAGAGAACAGACATTGAATGGGTCTGGCTGTTGTTCTCTGAACAGATTGGCTTATCTTACGGATCCACATTTGGCTGAGAAGTTTTCCCTCACACTTCCAAAGTGATCAGTCCTCACCACAGGACAGGGAGAGTAGAAACACACGCACTGTAACTAAATTCGGACCCCGGAGCACCTGGTCCGATCTCCTCATTTTGTGCATGGTGGAACTGAGGTCCAGAGAGGTGAAGTGACTTATCCACGTCACACAGAATTCCTTTTTCCCGGGTGTCCTTTGTCCTACACCCTGCAGCCCCGTGTGGTAGAGCAGATTTCCTTCAGAGGTGGGTTTGTGTCGGCCCCATCTCAGGAGACTTGGAAGCAGAAAACTTACCTTGTTTCCAGGAAACTGTATTTATGATATGCTCTCCTGGTTTGGCCTTCAACTGGGAGACATGGGGACGCGTCCGTGTAGTCCTGCCTTACTGTAAAGGATAGAGCCTCAATCAATAAATCAGTCTCTCGAGCTCCCTCCCCCCAATTTTATAATATTTCTACCCAGGCCTCCCTAGAAAATGTATATCACGATAGTGGGAAATTATCTTGGATCCCTCTCCAGCGCTGTGAATAGTGGGTGTCTTAGTCGAGCTTGCGTATGTGGTGGACATTAGATGGTGCAGAAAATGAGATCATTTTATCTTGATAGGTGACTCAATGCCACTTTATTCTAATTGGCGCCTGAAAGTGATGGAGCATAACCAAGGAGAGCCACTGCCCTTCCCACCAGCTGGAGGCTGCTGGTCACCACTGGTGGATTACGTGCCTGAAACGTCATCACCTGGATTACCTCTTCACAGGTGGACTAGAGCGTCAATTCCTCTTTCCTACGAAGCCACGTTGCAGCTGAGCTCGTTCAGCTCCCTAGATACTGCCTGACAGCGTAGGAGTGGTCGCCCTTGTTGAGATGCCGCATCAAAAAACAAAAACAAAAAAACGAGCCCGGCCCTTTGAGATCTTAAAAAAAATATATAAAAAAAAATTAAGAGATTCAAAACCACATTCTGAGCGCACAAAGTTAACATACCCGAGCGATTCTTCTGCTGCTCTTCTGGGTGTCTGGCATAGTTACTTGACCTTTCTACGACCCAGTTACCACATCTGAAAAAAGAAAAAAAAAAGTGACTCCTTTGTGATCAGCCCTGTCTTTGGAATTCACTTAACCCGAATTCTACCGAGTAAGATCCCAGCAAAAAAGCAATGACTCCATTCTTTCAGAACTTCCCAAGGCACCGAACACATGCCGAACACGTACGGGGGCAGGTGGCGTACGAGCTAGGTCTGAAGAGTCCAGATAAGGAAATTCGGCCCTTGACTCCAAGGCGCTAACGCTGCCGCTGTGGTGGTTTCTCTGACCGCTTCTGTTTTTCCTCTTCTCGCCCTCCAGAGAAGCGTGTTTCCGTAGAATGCTCAAGTCTTGGAGGAATGGTACAGGAGTTGTTCTCTGGGTCGCTCCCGCGCCGGGCAGCTGCTAACGGTCTTCTTCTTGTCGTCCCAGGTGTAACATCGCCGTGATCCTGCTGACAGACCTGATCATTGACCACAGTGTGAAGGTGGAATGGGGCGGCTACCTCCATCTTCTTCTTCATGCAATTTTTATAGGTAATAAAAAGTCCTCATCCCTCCCCTTCTGTGTTCTCCGGGGCCATTTTTTAAGTCGGGGCGTCCTTCAGAGAACCCTCAGGTCAGCGGTTCTCAACCTCTGGGTCACAACGGGTTGCAGATAAGATATCCTGCGTATCAGATGTTTATGTTATAGTTCATAACAATAGCAGAACTGCAGTTAGGAAATCACAAGCATGAAATAATTTTGGGGTTGGGGGGGTCACTAATACAACACGAGGAACTGGATTAAAGGGTCGCAGCATTGGGCAGGTCAGGAACCGCTGTCTTTGACGCTTCTGTTTCTTGTGTTAGAATGTCACTTCCGTGAGACTTTTTTGCATTTTCTCTCTTCAATGGGGACTTACTCTTAGCCTGATCACAAGCATGTCTAGTGCCTTTTACTTGGGAACAATTCCCAGGCCCCATGCATACCAAGCAAGTATGTTAGTTACCTTAGCTTCTCCTCCAGCCCATAATATCCCTATTCTTCTGTCTTGTACCCACTATACAAACACTACTGCCACAGCAGTCAAGTTAGTTTACCTTAGAGACTGGAACCTTTTTGAGTGAACGGAGAATGTGAATGCATTCTAACTGTTGAAAGTATCTGACCATTGCCCTGCCTGACCACAGCTGGGTCTGCGTGTGCCCTTGGTGGCAGGTGTGAACTCTTCCACATCTATAATCCCTCTATATTTGGAACACTGGCTTTCTGAAGCAAGTCAAGGTCGCCATCATTATGAACGCATACCTACAGGGGTTGCCCCTACCTAATTAATTCCTGTGGCAAATAGACATTTACTTTGTCTTACATAACAGGCAAGATAGAGTACCTGCTATCTTAAAAGAATTCATGGACATCTGGTGTTGTATAGCAGAGTCATAATTTCTGAGAGGTCATGAAGTTTTTGGCATGAAACTGATTTGAAAAGTTAATTACCTTGCGAGCCGGGCAGAGGCAGGCAGATCTCTGTGAGTTCCAGGCCAGCCAGGGCTACATAGTGAGACCCTGTCTCAAAACAAAACAACAACAACAAAGGATTTCCCTGATTCTCCCTAGGCATTTATATAGTGGGGCAGAAGGCCACTATAAATGTGTAGAGAAACTTAAACCAATTTAAAATATAAACTGTGTAATACACAATATTCCATTAAATCTCTTGCATACTGTGTGCACTTGTATTCATGGGTTCTGGATACCTGGGCTGAACTCACCAGTTTGCACACTCTCAGGGTGTGCCCTGGGTCTGAACTCAACATATACAGTTGTTTTCCCTTGTCACCCATTAATCCCTACCGAGCACTGGAACCGCTCCTGAGATAGTATTCCCATTCTATTTTTGGAATCCAGATGTGAGTTGGAGCCTCCGGAGGGTGTGTGGGGTCACCTGCTCACACTACAACATTGCACATTAGGAACTCGGGTGCCACCAGTTCTGGGACCGGTTCCTCCTAGGAGTTTGGCAGCCAGGCACACTGTCCTCCAAGCTGACAAGGATCTTTTTCCTGCCGTTCCAGGGTTCGACCACTGCCACCCAGAGGTGTACGAACATTGCAAACGCCTGCTTCTGCACTTACTAATAGTGATGGGACCCAACAGTAACATCCGAACCGTTGCCTCTGTCCTTCTCAGGAACAAGGACTTCAATGAGCCCAGGGTGTTGACAGTCAGGCAGGCTGCACACTCCGAGTATACTTTCACAGGTACTGACCGCGAAGCCCCGGGCTCCAAAGTAGAAACCCACCCCCTTAAGTTGGAATCCTGCAGTCATGAAAACCAACCCAGGAAAAGTTGAAAGATGTCAACACTGAAAATGCAGTTGCAGCATTTTAAGTAACATCTGTATCGTTCTTAATTAGTCAAAGAATGCATTAAAACGAATAGTTGAGTCCCTCACTTCCAGGGATCTCTAGCCAGCAGATTTTTAGGTTGGGAATATATAAGTTGAAGTAGAAATGAAGAGTGCTTAATATATTGAGGACTAGTTTTTTTAAAAAATGATGTGTGATTTTTCTTCTCATGATTTCTAAAATTTGACTGGCATTTAAAAATCCTGATTATCTTTGCTGCCTTTAAAATGGTACATATTTTGAATTAAAGAGGCCGAAATTAATGAGACTTTTATGATGAAGCTTAAGAAGTAAAAATAGGCAGGCAGCGGTGGCCCAGCACTCAGGAGGCAGAAGCAGACGTATCTCTTGAGTCGGAGGCCGGCCTGAACTACATACAGTGAGGGCCAGGACTGCCAGGGAAATACAGAGAAGCCCTGTTTTAGGGGGTGGGGGGCAAGTATAAAACAGAATAAACCTTCCTAGTCTTGTGTGAAAAACACTTCCATTCAAAACCTGTAGCTTGTTGCTTGTTTATAAGTAAACTTGTGCTATTTTGTAAGGTTTTGACTTTTAACAGTGTTTATTAAATGATTGACTTACTATAGATATTCGATAGAAATTAAAATGGATTCTTGCAGTAAAATGAAGCTGCAATTATAGAGTTCTTTCCATATGAAATTAAAAACTAGCTCGCGTTATAGCAACGTAACTTGTCTTGATGAAGATGAAGAAAACACCCCAAATTGCTGGGAACCGGCCACTGTCCGTGTCCCTCGGCAGGTGGCAGCAGAGGACCACTTAGGAGATGCAGCTCAGAATCAGTGACAGGCCGGGAACCCAGTGTTTGCACTGTGTACTTGTGGGGCTCAGGAGGAAATGAGCCACGTCCCCAAGCCTGCCCCACGCCCTCACGTATCCCAGGCCATCCCCGAGTAACCGTGTCTTCTTATTCAGGAGGTCGAGCTGCGCGCGTGTATTCATGGTGGGTTTTCTCTTCCAGCAGGCATTAACGATTTTATACCTGATTACCAGACCTCCCCCATGACTGACTCAGGGCTTAGCTCAAGTTCTACCTCCTCTAGTATCAGCTTAGGAAACCACAGCGCTGCCATTTCTCAGCTCCACGCCACCCTCCTGGGCGAGGTGGACCTCTCAGTGGAGCAGGATGGAAAAGTCAAAACCCTCATGGAGTTTATTACCTCAAGGTAACCAACCGTGCGGCCCCCGCTCCCTCGGCGTCGCTTGTGGGGAACTAGTCTCACGACAGTCGGGTGGTGTGAGCCAGATTTATTGTGCGGTCTTTTGAGAACTCCAGTCCAACCAGAACATTCTTTTGCATACCTGAGATATGTGAGTCATCTATGGGTCACTAAATGCCCTAATACACTATTATCTGGAGGCATAACACTCCAATCAACCAGCCGTCCAATGCTTTTTTAGGGTCTGCGGTGTGTAGACTCTGCTAGATGAATAGATGGAGGAAGGACATGATGTCCCATAGTGAGAGCCAAACCGCGGGGCTTCGGGAAAGCTTGAGTTTGACCGTGGTAAAGAAGTCCTGATGACCGTGTTTTCTACACCGTGCCAGAGTGTCTGGGGAAATTCACACCAGAGAGCCATAAAAAACCAGGCCTGTGCTTATAGATTACATTTTGTGTATGTATTACGAGCTGAAGAGTTGACTCAGCACTAAGGAGCACTTATTCTTCCAGAGGACCCAGATTTCATTCCCAGCACCCACATGGTGGCTCGCAACCCTCTGTAACTCCAGTCCCTGAGGATCTGACACCCTCTTCTGACCTCAGAGGGCAACGGGCATGGGTGTCATACACTTACACACATACATGTGAAACATGCGTGCACATAAAATAGTAAATAACCATTTTTTTTTTAATCTGTGTTTTTTGCCTGCATGTCTGTCCCTCTGATTTTGACCCATAAAATTGGGAGGTTGGTTTTGTGGATGACAGAGTCATAAAATTAGGTGTTGGGGAAAATTACATTAAAGGGGAATATACGAAGAGTCTAAATGTTAATAATCCCTTTCATATGAGCAGTACTCGCTTTGTTGGGCTAATCTGTCATCTTTTTCGACCGTCCCTGAGCTGACATCCTGTCTTCCTCCACTTGCTATAACCGCTTCCCTCCCTGTCCGTGTGCGTGGGTAATGGGAGTGGCTGGGACCTGTGAGCTGACTAATTCAGCCACTGTCCCTCCTGAGCGTAAAGGCAAGGTCTAGCTAGATAAGAGCAAGCGTTTGATGTCAATTCCAGACCAAAGAGTGTCACCGTCCTCTGTTTTCAGAAAACGAGGCCCTCTTTGGAACCACGAGGATGTTTCCGCCAAGAACCCCAACATCAAAAGTGCCGAGCAGCTCACCGCCTTCCTGAAGCACGTGGTATCTGTGTTCAAGCAGTCAAATGCAGGTATTGTCTTTAATGAGTAGACTAAGTGACGTTTGATCTTGATTCAATGCTAGTGTTTGATCTTGATACAGTGTCAGTGTGGTGGAATTTTCAATGAGGCCCAGCCCAAAGGTTGATAATTAATATTCCCCAGTGTACATAGTTTTAGAAAGACTTTCTTGTTTAATATGTGAGTGATGACAGGTGTGTTGGTAAAGAAAAGATTACTAGTTAAAAATAAGATTTCTAATCATGAAATCTGGAGGTCAGTTTTGTGGATGATAGTCGTAAAATTGTATAATACAATTAAGAGTTAAAAAATAACACTAGAGGGAAATATACAGAGATTATAAATTTTCAAATCCTTCTTACGAAAGTAAAGGCTTCTGCAGTTTAAAAGTTAACACATCTGGCAGTCTTTGTAAAAGAATTCCGTGCTAACGTGATGCTTTCCTGCTAGGGGTGATTCTGCTCCTCTGGACCTTTGGCAGTGTCTAGAGTCACATTTGTCCTCGTTGTATGGTTGACAAAGTAACTAGGATATTATTACTAAACACCATTCACTGCCTAGGACATCCCTCTGTCCTAGGAGTGAACTACCTGGCTCCAACTGTTAGCATTGCTGAGGGTGAGAAATCCTGGTTCCCGGGATCCCTTCCCTGGAGATCAGAACAAAGGTCTCTCTCAAGTACAAATGCAGTACAATCACTGTACATCATTAAAGTGTGGTCTGCCTGGCCAGGTAGTGTGCTCTAGGTGGTATGCAGGGCCCTGGTCATAAAGCGATTCGCGCCTGGCTATAACTCCCTGCATTACACCCACGCACCCATGGTCTCCTGTGTCTTCTCAGAAGGAATACACCTGGAGCGTCACCTCAGCGAGGTTGCTCTGCAGACGGCACTCTCCTGTTCTTCTCGACACTATGCTGGGAGATCCTTCCAGATTTTCAGGGCACTGAAGCAGCCCCTGTCTGCACACACACTTTCCGACGTCCTCTCCAGGCTGGTGGAAACCGTGGGGGACCCCGGGGAGGATGCGCAGGTAAGGTACTCACTACCTTCTTCTGGCAGCTCTTGGCTGCTCCTAGAGGTGAAGGACTCGAGGGAGCAGCAGGATCCACATAGCGGCTGGGTAATTACTACATAGGTTAAGCAACAGGGACAGTAGCAGGAAGCAGAGCGACGTGCCCCGCTGAATACTTAAGAACCGATTTAGATCATATAATTTATGCCTGTTAGAGAAAGCTTTTTTTAGACATGCATTTACACACTGTCTAGATCCTACTCCAGAGTCACCAGAAGGTAACAGAGTTGGAGTATTCAAGTTCAACGGAGAGGGAAACAGAGTTTCATTTTTAAAGACAAGTAAAATACCACCCTGGAGAACTCCCGTTTGTGCAGTCCCGTGGACTTACAGGTTTTAGACATTGGATCTTCAGTGACAAATAAAAACAAGATCTTGGCATCCTGGAAATGGTAGAAACAAGGGTTTAATCTGCCAACAGCAGCCCACACAGTCTTTACTCAATGATAAATGCCATGAAATGATAAGGTATTGATTTCAAGAGCCACTCAGTTGTGAACTTTAAGGAGAGATTGAAATGAAATAGGACCCCTGATGATCTGGGTTGAGGACATTATTTCAGGTAGAAAACAGGAGTCAGAGGTGCAGAGGGCCTGTGGCAGGGGCACTGTGTCCTCTTTAATGGACGTCATGGGAACAGAGGGAGCTGCAGATACTGAAAGGATGCCAGGGCACAGCGTAACCAGTCCAGAATGCAGAAGGTCTTGTAGACGCTACTGAGGGGGTTAACTTCACTCCAAACTGCTGGAAAGCCACTCGGAGGTTTTGAGAAAAGGGAAAGAAGCCAATGTGATGTGAGTCGCTCTTTTTGGTAGGGAGGGGGCTCTCGGTGCTATCTAGGTGGCGTCCTTGCTGGGGTTGAGGGGACAAGTAGGGCCAGAGAGGTCCCAGAGGAGGCTGTTGAAAGGATCCTAGCTAAAGTGGTCAATTCCATTCAAGGAGGCCGCAGAGATGCGGAGAAAAGCAGTCAGATTTAGGGTATGTTTTAAAGTGATATTTTCAAGACTTGTTGACAGACTCTGTGTACATGTTGAAGAAAGAATGTGCCTAGACTTCTGGCCTGAGCAATTGGTAGCAATTACAGTGCTGTTAGAATCAATCTGGGCCGTTGGTTTGATGAGTTCTCACCAATTAGCAAAGCTGTGTTGCTCAGGAGGTTAGTTATTTTGTAACATGAATGGGAGATTGGTTCTATTTTTAAATGTCCCCAGGAAGTCCATTGCCATTTTGTTTTTGTTGTTGTTGCTTTGGTTTTTATTGTTTTCTTTTTTTTTTATGTCTTTAAACCGAACGTAATTAATTAAAAATTTGCCCGTTGTCCCCAGGGATTTGTGATTGAACTGCTTCTCACCTTGGAATCTGCAATCGATACCTTGGCCGAAACCATGAAGCATTACGATCTGCTTTCTGCCCTTTCTCAGTAAGAGCTTGCAAGCAGGCTGCCCTGAGCGCAGGGCTCCAGGGTCTAAACTCCCGTGACTATAATGGCAGTGGTTGAGTTGACCGTCAGCAGTGTGGATGACCTCCACCTAATTCAGATAGTGGGCACAGGTGTGGGTCAGCTGATAGCACTGGGGAAGCCCTGGGTCTGATCCCTACAGCCAGATAAACATGGTGTAGTGGCTCCGACTTGGTGTGATGCCTCTCCTGCCTGGAATTACATCCAGCACTTGGAATTTGGAGAAAAGTGGGTCAGAAACTGAAGGCCATCCTTGGCTACACAGCCTGCTCACGGCCAGCCTGGGATACACAAGGCCCTGTCTAAAAGAAAAAGGAAATAAAAGGGAGGGGGAAATCAGATGTGGGCTGAAGAGATGGTTCAGTATTAACGCTTCAGTTTCCAACAAGGAGACCCACCCCTAAACTCCAGCTCCAAAGGATCTGGCGCCCTCTGCTGGCATCTGAAGGCATCCACACATACACGCACATACAGTTTTGTTTTTTTAAACAATATATTTTTTTAAACATGGAAAGTGAGGACATCCAGAAAGTTCTGGAGCTGATCTGGTCAGTGCTCTCTTCCAGTGTCCTAGCTGGGGGCCTTTTTACTGTCCTTTAGGCTCCAACAAGCCCCAAGGCTGTCACAGCGGCACTCACTCCCGGGGTAACCCCTCAGGACACCTACCTTCACCTGATTGCTGCTTTCCTCAGAACAGGCTCCCCTCCCACTTCCCTGCCTTGCAAACCTCAAACAGCTCATCCTTGAGGTCACATGTAGTCACCCTCTCCCTAAGCATTTCTAACTCACCTGCTAACTGTTTTATCCTTTGGATTCCTGTGTCTTCTTTATATTTTAATAATAACAAGTAAAAAGGTATAAATCTGTCTTTACATACTTATCTCCCTCTGTCGATTTTATTTATTGTCCCCGTCCTTTTGTATATTCTTGATACATGTAGAATAGCAACTCATTTTAATCAGTTGGATACGTAGAAGTAAAAAAAAAAATGTTTATGCTTGGGTCTCGTGGGAAGAACGTGCCATTGAAAGCAGGAGGGAACGTCAGGTTGGACAGTCGTGGTACAGACAGGGTCTGCCTTGAACGTAACACGGGTCTAAATCCAGAACTGAAAGTTAGTGATGACCCTCACCATAAAAAATGGACTTCAAGGATAGAGCCAAAATCAACAGCAGAAGAGATGCTATTGTCTTTAAGTTGGGGCCAGCTGAAATCTCCTGAAACAAAGTCCGATAAACAAGTTACTTTTTCAGTTTTTAAGATACATTTATTGTCGCAAAAGTGACCTTCCTTCTCTCTCTCTCTTAGAACCTCATACCACGATCCTGTAATGGGAAACAAGTTTGCAGCTAACAGAAAAAGCACTGGGCAACTCAACCTGAGCACAGGTCCCATCAACAGCAGCAGTTACCCGGGCTACAACAGTAGCACCAGAAGTAACTCTTTGAGGTTAAGTTTAGTTGGTGACCGCAGAGGGGACCGGAGGCGGAGCAACACACTGGATATAATGGACGGACGGATCAACCACAGCGGTAGCTTGGCGAGGACTCGAAGCCTTTCCTCGCTGAGAGAGAAAGGACTGTACGACGCGCAGCCCGCTACCGAGCCCACCAACCTGATGGCCACCATCTTCTGGATAGCGGCGTCTCTGTTAGAATCTGACTACGAATACGAATACCTCCTGGCTCTCAGGCTTCTCAACAAGCTGCTCATCCACCTGCCCCTGGATAAGTCGGAGAGTCGAGAGAAGATTGAGAACGTACAGAGCAAGCTGAAGTGGAGTAACTTCCCAGGCCTTCAGCAGCTCTTCCTTAAGGGCTTTACCTCAGTGGCCACCCAAGAGATGACCGTGCATCTCCTCAGTCAACTCATTTCGGTCTCCAAGCACACGTTGGTGGATCCGTCCCAGCTGTCAGGTGATGTTAACATAATCTGTACCAATGTCAGTATAGTTACCTTTAAAGGAGGGGGGGGCCCTAGGGGGTTGAACCTCATTTCTTCCCAATGCTAAGCAAGCACACAGCCATGGAGGTCCATCCTCGGCCGGCCCATAGTAGTTGCATTTTAATGCAGTGGGAATGTAGACCAAATGATAATGTTTCATGTTAGATAACTTAAGTTATTTGATCAAATAATTTATAAGACCAGATAGCTTATCAGAATGAGAATGGTTTCTGTAGACCGTTTAAACGTGCCTTACCTTTCCAGATATTGTGCAATAAAGTTGGTTCTTGTTTGCTTTTTCTCCCCACCCCATAGGCTTCCCTCTTAACATCCTTTGTTTACTGCCTCACTTAATCCAGCACTTTGACAGCCCAACTCAGTTCTGCAAAGAAACCGCTAGTCGAATAGCAAAGGTAAGCAACCGCGCTGCTCACCGATCAGGCCTAGGGCGCTGTTCGGTCTTGCAGATCCTCTCACTGTGATTTTTCTGAATTTGCCTCTCATGTTTATTCTGTTGATCATGCCGAGGCGTTGCACAAAAGCCAGTGAATAAAACTGTTGAATCCGAGCGACACTTCCTCCGAGTCTGAGTCTTTTTCTGCTCCTCTCCCTGCTTCTCTTCTCCACCACTCTGTCGGGTTTCTCTCTCGTTCATTCGTTTCCTGGCAGATCTGAACCAGGCCCTGGGGTGAGCGCTAGAGCCGCCATGGTGGGGTGGGTGGAACTGCCGTCCTGCTCGTAGGCCTTGGAGTGGGGACATAGGCCTGGAAGCTGAAGCCACCCTAGAGGCTGGTGAGGCTCCGGGCCATGTGGGGAGGGCCTCAGGGGGGCGCAGATGGCAGATGTCTCTCTAGAGGAGGTCCCGTCTCGACTGAGACTGAAAATCCAACAGGAAGCACCAGAGCGAGATCCCCGGGTGAGGCTGTGAGTGGGCCAGGAACTGACCCCCGGGGCTGAAGAAATTGCATGTGCAGAGAGAGAGAGGACCTGAGCTCCGTTCCCACACCCACACACGTACAGCATACGCACGCTCACAAATCAAATACAACTGTTAAAGGAAAAGTTACCTGTGCGGAGGCCCCCAAAGGAGAGGTCACAGTATATTTCTACCTTCTTAAAATTCTTTGTACTTTTTTCTTTTTAACCCTTTCTTTCCTGTCTTTCCTCTCTGCTCACGCTATTTACCTTCCTACCACACGGTTCTGAAAGCAGTAGTATAGCTCTTCTTACATCATCTGTTAATGTGTTGGAAATGCTTGTCTCTTAATTCCATCCAATACAATGTCGCCATTTTATGGTTTTAATAATTTCCTGTCTGAACAGCCTTTTAAAGATAACATTCCTATTTATGTACGTACAACTATGTGTATGCCAGTCATTGTCTCTCGGAGGGGGAAATTTTCAAACTTAAAACATAGAAAAGTTAGATAGATTTAGAAGTAATATGCACTCTGAAGTAATGAAGTGGCCTGGGAGGAGTGAATGAAGGACAGACAGCCCCAAGAACCTGCACAGAGCCCTGGGAAGAAGAGCCAGGAATTTCTAACCAAGAGGAAGGAGTCAGTTACCTTTTGGTGAAGAGCTTTCTGTAGAAGCAGCTTCCTCGCGGCCCCTCCTCCGTTCAGTTAACAAGAGCACAGCATGCGGAAGAGGCCAGCACACGGCCCCGGGAAGGGGACCTTCCTTCCCGTAGTCAGTGCTAGCCCGCGACACGTCACGTTCGCAGTCACGAACGTCAGAGCTCTTGCATTACTTTGCCACGTAATATAAAGGGCAAGAAAATACTTAGAGCCGAGCATGGTGGCACAGGGCTGTGGAGAAAGGATCATCACAAGTGTGGGAGCACCCTGGTCTTCCTAGGAAATGGTAGCCAAGGGACATAGTAAGACCCCCGCCTTAAAAACAAAAAAGATAAAAGTTATATTAATAAAATATGGCACTGAATTTCTAAATTTGTTATAACTTACTAAGTGTGAAGAGATTCTTAACTAGCCAATTGTAGATAATGTAGCTTGTCATAGTTCATGGAAACGTGTCTTGGTTTCTTAAAACTGGTAGGTTAGGCATGGTGACTCCTCTCTATGATCTCAGTACTCTGGGGGCTGAGGAATTTTGTCGTGAGTTTGAGACCAGCTGGGTTACATGGTAAGTTCCAAGCCAGCCTGGGCTACAGAGTGAGCCCCTGTCTCAAAATTAAAAATTAAAAAAAAAAAACAAAACAAAAAGCCGAGCTGGTGAGGTGGGTCAGTAGGTCAAGGCCTCCAATCCTTAGGACCTGAGTTTGATTTCCAGGTCCTGCAAGTTGTCCTCTGTCTTCTCCCACACATATGTCCACGCATACATTAAATACATGCAATTAAAAGGAAAACATACCTGATTGTTTTTAAAAAAAAAAAAAGACTCAAATTCTTATTCTTGATTTTAGTAAGCTTAATGGAAAACTGATAGTTTGAAATGAAATACTTCTAGAAAATACTTTCCAAAATAAACCAACTATATACATAATGTTTTCACTAATAAGGGTTTAGGGTAATATAAAATTTGTTAAAAATAGATTTTGTTGCCGGTGGTTGGTGGCACACGCCTTTAATCCCAGCACTCGGGAGGCAGAGCCAGGCGAATCTCTGTGAGTTCAAGGCCAGCCCAGGCTACAGCTTGAGTTCCAGGAATGGTTCAAAGCTACACAGAGAAACCCTGGGGGGGTGGGGGTGGGATTTATTTTAATATTCCAATGATGCATCATCAGAAAAATATAAACAAGGTTTCCTCTCCCCCACCTCAGCCCCCAATTGAGGGGTTAGAAAGAAAACATGAAGGGAAATATATGTATGTATATGTACATATATGCGTGTGTGTGTGTGTGTGTGTGTGTGTGTGTGTGTGTGTGTGTGTGTGTGTGTGTGTGTAGGCTTAATTGGAAATTTCAAGGAAATAAAAAGCATGAATAGGGAAGTAGAAGCATTTAAGACCTGTAGCCAGAGTAGATACAATGCTGGATTCGCTGAGAAGCCTAGCCTAGCCTAAGGATGTCCTAGGCCCTGAGGATAAAGCTGTGGATGCCCTGACCTCATCAGGTCACAGGAAGTCCCACATAATTTTTTTGCTCCTGAGAATCCAAATCAGGCCTTCTGTGATTGCTAAATTGTTTTGAAGTGTGCTTTCTCCTGTGGAGCAGCACAGGACGGCTCCCTCTCTGTATGCTTTTAGCAACCTGCAGGATGTGCGTTAAATTGATTTTCTTAATTTATCCTCTCGCTTGTAACTGTTGAGAGTAATTCTCTGCCATTATGTGCTTCCTCATTATGCAAATATCACCAGATCTCTGTTTGTGCCCATGGGGAGCTTGGCATTTCAGAGCCAGGCAACACACCTTCATTATGGCAGAAATCATACCTAAAAAGTTTGTTACAGAACATTTCTTTTTGGCCCCTCAGATTGTATCCTAACCTTGTGCTTCAAAATGTCAAAATGAAATCTTAGGTCATTTTCTTTTTTATAATATTGCACAGGAATATTCCCCCTTTTCAAAGATAAGGGTCTAAAAAATTATTGTAAGAAAAAGAAATACTCTTTTGTAACAGCCAGAGGTGATGGCACACACCTGTGATCCCAGCAGTCAGAACGCTGAGGAAGAAGATTTATAAACTCAAGTCTGGCCTGAGCTACAGAGCAAGGCTCCAAGAGTTTATTGTTATTCAAAAAATTTTTTCTAGCAAAGATTTAAATAGTTACTGTGAAATTATAAGATTATATGACTTCTTAAATCGTTCCTGTTAAAATAGAAATAAACACCAACCAAGCCCCCCTCTTTACCTTCCTGTCAGCTTTATGGATGATGGATGAGATCAGCTGCTTTCAATGAATTTATAAAGTAACTTCCATGCTATTACGTCAGTGTTTTCTGCAGTCATACATACCTTTGGATCTGTAGCCCATGAAGGGACAGTGACTGAGAAATGGACTGGAGACCCTCCAACTCTGTCAGACATCCTCTGAATTGTCAAAATTATTTGAAAGAAATTGTTAAACATATACATATATTTCAGGGGCAATTTTCTCTTTCCTAAATGCTCTGGGTAGTTGTGGAAATGTGTACAAAGTGTTAGTAAAGTGGAAAAACAAGCAAGAAAAGTGAAAAGAAACAAAGTAGATATTAATGACTAGGACAGTCTGTTTTGATACGTAATATACTAGATTTGCAAAACAGCAAGGGCCGGTTTTTTTTTAGTTCTAGATTGTTCTAGTGTTTCCCAGAGGAGGCTAAGAGATATCTTCACCAATAACCCAGGGAATAAAGGAACTAAGAACACGAATTCAGCCAATAAGGTCTCCCCAAGATTTGGTGAGTCCCGTGCCATAGCTCTATGCCAAGCAGCTTCTGGAAGACAGACATGTTATAGTTGGCTTCACAAGGAGTGGCCAAGGAACCCAGCACTGACATCATTTCCTGGATAGCAGTGTGATGTCTGGTGTGTGGATTGCTACCAGTGGAGATAACACAGCTCCAATGAAGTCCTGTGATTGTCACACAGGTTGAGTCTGTCTGTCTGCAGTAACTCTTCTGTGAGACACCCTGAATACATCTATGAGACACAGCGGCCCTGAACTGGCCTGAGACTCTGAAGTAGAGCCTGCCGGCTTAGGCTCTTGGGCACTAGAGTGCTTTGGGATTTGTCAGAACGGTTACAAAGTCATAGGTAGGGCTTATAAAACCACAGATGGCCACTTACCAGAGACAGTATTACAGACTGAAAACGCCATCCTGTGTAAAACCCACACGAGGGTTGGACACGTCACTCCTCCTCCCATTCCTCTCCTGCAGTGGCTCTCAACCTTCCTAACGCTGTGACCTTTAATACAGCTCCTGTTGCTGTGGACACCCCCCCCCCCCCCGCCATAAAAGTATTTTCATTGCTACTTCATAACTGTAAGTTTGCCACTGTTATGAATTGTAATGTAAATAGTTTTAGAGACAGAGTTTGGCCAAAGAGGTTGAGAACCACTGCTCTACTGCAGTTCTCTTAATGGTGCCTTGGTTTTTTTTGTTTTTCTTTTCCATTGGACTTTTCTAGCTCTTTGAACTGAAATGCATTGAAACTTGAATATGCATCTCAAATTATTTCTTGAAATAAATGGATGTAGCCTCAGACAGGTTTCCATTTTAGGCAACTAAAACAAGCTCGTGTGTTCTGTAGGTCTGTGCGGAAGAGAAGTGCTCGACCCTGGTGAACCTGGCTCACATGATGAGTTTGTACAGCACCCACACCTATTCCAGAGACTGTTCCAACTGGATCAATGTGGTGTGTCGCTACCTGCACGACTCCTTCTCAGATGCGACCTTCAGTCTCGTGACGTACCTGGCAGAGGTGAGTTTAGGTGGCTTTGAACTCCTCGGTGGTGACATTGTCAAGTGGCTGCGTACAGAAACAGCCCTGTGGTACGAAGTAGTCTTTGAGTTGAAAGTGAGTGGAGAGAATAGAGAGAGCGTCAGAATAGCAAGCATTGGAGAATAGAGAGAGTAGAGAGAGTGCCAGAGGAGAGAGAGTGAATAGAGATGATTCCTTTCAAGTACAAAAGGATTTTTTTGTTGGATGTTTTTCTCCCGTTTCTTAATCATTGCCTTAGTTGATGTGAAAGCACATGTCTTAGTTAGGATTTCTGTTGCTGTGATAAAACACGAAGACCAATAGCGACTTAGGAAAAGGTTTATTTTGCTTACAGTTCCACATCACAGTCCATCCCTGAGGGAGTCAGGACAGGAGCTCAAACAGGGCAGGAATGTGGGGCAGCAGCTAGTGTAGAGACCATAGAAGGGTACTGCTCACTGGCTTGCTCAGCCTGCTTTCTTGCATAACCCAGAACCATCTTCCTAAAAAGGTGTTGCCACCCACAATGGGCTGGGGCCTCTCAGATCAATCTCTTAAAAAAAAAAAAAAAAAAAAAAAAGTCCCACAGGCTTGCCTGCAGACCAGTATGGTGAAGGCATTTTCTCTACTGATGTTCTTTTTTCCCAGATTACCCTAGCCTGTGTGTGTGTCTAGTTGACTGAAAAACTAGCAGCACAGTAATTAATGTAAGCATGTAAGCCTCCCCTTTACAGAAAATGGAAAGTGTATTTGGGTAGTGTTGATCCTGGAGAATAGGTACAAAATTAATTCTTGGAAGCTCTGCTCATACCTGTAATCAAAGCAATCAAGAAGCTGGGACCAGAGGTTTTGGGGCCAGCCTGGGCTACGTAGTGAATTCCAGGGAGGGAGGGAGGGAAGAAGAGGAAGGAAGGAACAAAACTCAAGAAAGAATAAAATCTTTTTTTCTTTTTTTTTTTTTAATTAAAATACATGTTTCTTTTCTGACCATGTTCACACTCACGGTCAGAGAACTGGCCATTGAGGGTCCAGATGGCAGTTACTCATTTCAGCTGATAGAATAACATCTTGTGCAAGATCAGTTAGCTCCTGTGTAGCTGTATGTGGTTTATGAATAGTAAGTGGTTCATCATTCTTCAGTGATAGCAGTGTAGTCATTTTTTCCTTAACCTAAAATAAATAGATTTGTTTTTATTATTGAAGACTGTTACTGAAATGAGAACTAGTTATCCTTCCTGACAGAAGGAAAAATAATATATATTGCCTTTTATTATGCCAATTTCCTGGTTTCTGACCATCTGAACAAACCTCTTACATTTTTCAACTTTGTAAGGGTGACACCAAGTTTTTGTTCATCCTGATAAAAGTCTGCATTTCTATCTTATTTCCAGCTGTTAGAAAAAGGACTGTCCAGTATGCAGCAGTCATTGCTACAGATTATCTACAGTCTCTTGAGTCACGTCGACCTGTCTGCTGCCCCAGCCAAGCAGTTTAACCTGGAGATCATAAAGATTATTGACAAATATGTACAGGTGAGTGACCACCAAATTCACATACAGCGTCGGTCAACTTGAACTAATCCATGAATGTAAAACTCTGAAGCACCCTAGATACTCAAGGGTAGGGATGTTTCCAGGAATAGTTACTACCTGGAAAACGTTCTCAGTGACACAGAAGCACCATTGGATCATCACATTGGTGTGGTGCCTTGGTCAGATTCAACAGTCGCATTCCCGTAGCAGCTAGAGAGAGTGTGTGGATGCGAAGGGCGGCTGTTACCATCTCTAGAAATGTAGGGCTGGGACATACTTTGTCCTTTGTATGACTTTCTGTGTTAGCCAGGTATTCTGTATTAGATGAAACCTTTTAGAAACAGGAGGCTACTTTAAAAGTCGGTACTCAAGAGTTGGTTTTTGTAGGTCAGGAAGTAACTGATATTTAGAAAGGAGAAATCCAGCCGGGCGGTGGTGGCGCACGCCTTTAATCCCAGCACTCGGGAGGCAGAGCCAGGTGGATCTCTGTGAGTTCGAGGCCAGCCTGGGCTACCAAGTGAGTTCCAGGAAAGGCGCAAAACTACGCAGAGAAACCCTGTCTCAAAAAACAAACAAAAAAAAAAAAAATAGAAAGGAGAAATCCAAACGTCATTTAAATGTGAACGATAACCGGAAAACTGGTATGTTTTGCATTTCACCTTTAAACTGTGAAAGAAAGGCGCTCATATAAGGTATCAGAGAGGGGCTGGAGAGGTGGTCCAGAGGGTGTGCTGCTCTCACAGACGGCCTAAGTTTAGTCTCAAGCACACAGACACACACCTACTGCATAATTAAAGAATAATAGTAATAAAAATAAAGTATCCAGAGAACAAATTATGTGAGAACTGACGAGTATTTTTAGTTTATACTCCACAGGCACATGCATTTACTGCAGCAGAATTTTGAAAGGGAAATACTGAGTTTGTAGTCTAGCCCCCGTCTGGAATTAATCAAATTGTATGAAAACCTTGTTGAGTCGTTAGGGGTGTGGCTCAGTGGCAGAAATCTTTTTTAAGAAGCTTTTAGTAATTTTTTTTTTAATGATTATGAGGGGATGGGGAGATCAATGTTTTTGAGCCCTGATTGCTCCTCCAGAGGACCCAGGTTTGATTCCCAGCATCTACTTGGTAGCTCACAACCAACTATGACTCCAGTTAGGGGATCTGATGCCCCCCTCTGGCCTCCTCAGGCACTGCACACATGAATTACAGAGTCATTTATGCAGGCAAAAATAACCCATACACATTAAATAAAAAGAAGAAATGATTCCGAGTTCTTTCCTAGACATCAGTTCTTCTGCACGTATACATCGATCATAGCAATCCCTCCTAAATTATGTTGTAGGAATAAATAAAACTAAGAAAAATGAAACGTAACTGAAAAGCTTAGGCACCGTGGTGAGGAAAAACTTCCTCTGAAACTTGGCCATTCCCGAGAGTGTCACCCCGTATTTGGAGCTCAGGTGGTCAAGAAACAGTCTAGGGGCTGAGAGACAGCTCAGCGGTTAGGAGCCGAGTTTGGTTCCCGGCACCCACATGCCAGCTCCCACCAATCTGTAACTCCAGTTCCAGGGGATCCAGCATCCTCTTCTGGCCTCTGTGGACACTGCACACATGTAGTATACAGGCACATGCAGGCAAAGTACCCATCCACATGAAATAAAAATAGTAAAACAAATTTTGAGGGGGTCAAAATATGTTTTATATATTAGTATGTCTAAAATATATGAATTTAAAATTATTATTGTCTATTTAAGGTTTAGCTTTGAAGCTCCAAGCTTCACCTGGAATGTTCAAATGTGTGTGACTCCTCCTTTAACAGCAGCCAGGTTCCTGCGTAAGACTTTCCAGATTAATGATTTACAAGGTACTCCCTGGAGAAAAAAAAAAACAAGGTCCTCCGTTAGGGAGTATCTGTGTGTGCGATCATCTAACACTACCAATAATAACTCAGATTTTCCTATGTTTTGTAACTCAGACCTTGTGTTAAAAGATCTGAAAGGAAGACGGACCATTTTATAGACGTCTTGTAGCAGTACTATTTCCACCGTCTACGGTATAGACTGGGCTTTTGTTCTTCTGCATGCACACTTGTAACTCTGGTATTGGTTCTTTCTGAATCCAGAGTCCTTACTGGAAGGAGGCCCTCAACATCCTAAAGCTGGTGGTGTCCCGCTCTGCAAGCCTTGTTGTACCCAATGACATCCCCAAGGCCTATGGAGTGGATGTAGGTTCTCCTGAAATATCCTTCGCTAAAATCTTCAATAACGTCTCAAAGGAGTTGCCTGGCAAGACCTTGGACTTTCACTTTGACATCTCTGAGGTAAGATAGCCCACAATCGACATGGCACCCTTAGGAGTGCTCATCTGTTCTTTGACTCACTCAAGCCTCAGTTAGTGGAACTTGTACTTGGTTGGTATTAGGCGCTGTAATAGGTGTTGTGAAACTCTTTGAAAAATGGGCAGAAGGCAGACTCTGAGGAAGCTTACATCGCCTTGAGGAAGCAGGCAGTTGAGCATCATGATGCTGCCTGATGGGAAGTAAGGTAGAAGTTCTCTGGGAGTATACAGTGTGCTCCTAAAGGTGTGCTTAAGAAAGGAGGTAACATCTAAGCTGAGTGTTGAAAAATAAGTAGCCCCAGGGGAGCAGATAGAACAGTTTGGGGGTGCCTTGGTTAGGGTTTCTATTGCTGTCATAAAATACCATGACCACCATCAACTTGGGGAGGAGACGGTTTATTTCATCTTAAAACATCTTAAAACTTGTAGTCCATCATCCAGGGAAGGCAGGGACATGGACCTGGAGGCAGGAGCTGCTGATGCAGAGGCCGTGACGGAATGCTGCTTACTGGCTTGCTCCTCATGGCTCGCTCAGCTGGCTTTCTTGGTTGTTTGTAGAAAATGTCATACTGGACCTACTGTTAACCCTTGCTGGTGTCTTTGGTGTGGAAGCCTTGAGTCAGCTTTGGCATTTGTTTCTGTGTAGACGCCCATCATTGGAAACAAGTATGGAGGCCAGCACAGCGCTGCAGGAAGGAACGGGAAAGCAAAGGTGATCGCCGTCACCAGGAGCACCTCCTCCACCTCCTCTGGCTCCACTTCCAATGCCCTGGTTCCCGTCAGTTGGAAAAGGCCACAGTTATCACAGGTGCATAGAGAGCATCCGCATGGGATGGGAGAATCAATTTGGTGACTCGGTTTACCCATGCTAACGCTGGAATTTCCTTCCTGTTAGCGGAGAACAAGAGAGAAGCTCATGAGCGTGCTATCCCTCTGTGGCCCCGAATCCGGCCTCCCGAAGAATCCCTCTGTGAGTACTCAGGAGCGTGCAGATAAGGGGCACCAAAGCCATTGTGTCTTGGGGCTTGCCTTTTCTAAGTAAGTCCTGGTATTCACCAAGAATGAAAAGGAGATGGTCTTGTCTGATGCAAAATCCGGCAGCTGTGCCGATGATCAGGTGCTGAACTAGTTAGGTTTGAAGACAAAATTGAAATTCCACATTGATTGAAGAGCGAAGCTAACAGGGATCTTGAGGGGCTGGTACCTCGGGTGCAGAGGGTCAAAAATGATGCGCAAACCTTTTTTTTTTTCTTTTCTTTTCTGGGGCATCAGGTTGTGTTTTCTTCTAATGAGGATTTGGAAGGCGGGGACCAGCAGACCAGCTTGATTTCCACCACTGAGGACATAATCCAGGAAGAAGAAGCTGCCGTTGAAGACAACAGCAGTGAGCACCAGTTCGGCGTCTTTAAGGACTTCGACTTCCTGGATGTTGAGTTGGAAGATGCGGAGGTAAGAACGTGGGCTTTCTTGACATTTCCGGAGAGCCACGCTTGAGCCAGACTCCGCTGACCATGCCATCTTCCGTTATGGAGATGAGTGTAAAATCAGGAAAGGTCACCTAAATGTGGAACTCTGAGTGCCACAACCAGTCAGTAGCAGAAGGAGCCTGAAGTAGAGGAGTCCATTCTGTCTTTACAAAGTAAGAAAGAAATTCATGATGATGATTTCAGTGTATTCCTAGGTTTAAATGTTTCGCAGGAGCCAAACAAACTCGTAGTAAATACATACGCTAAAATGGATCAAACATCATTTTCTTGTTTTTGTTTTTTGAGACAAGGTCTGCTCACCCTGTAATACCAGCTGGCCTGAAACTCATGCTAATTCTCCGGCCTCAGCTTGCCAAGTGTGAGAGGACAGCCAGCATGCCCGAGCTCAAACACAGTGTGCTGTTGGTCACTAAAGTGACCGCATGGCGGCTCTGGCTTTCGAGAACTCTGCCTCTGGCAGGCGCCTGAGGTCTCTCGCTGGCATCCCCAACCATGTTTTCTTCGACTCCCCCCCCCAGGACCTGTTTCTTCTGACACCCAAGGGGCTTTCTCTTATAAGCAGATCCTGTCTACATGTTAGGTCCGTCTAGGGGTTTTCTAAGTGGAAATCCATCTGTCAGCCCATGCAGCTGAGCTAGTCCCAGGCAGAGTTTTCCATGCAGCATGACTCTGAGGCCTCTGTCTATCAATCTCTGCTCCTCTGGGGGCCCTCCCCTTTTCCAGGCCAGCTTGGACTCAGGCAGCAGCAATCTGGCCCACATAGCAATGTTTGGAGCAAGTAAAGATCAGTGCCGGGGATGCTCTCAGGAGAGGGGAGAGGTGGCTTTTCCACATGCTCTTAGCATCCTTCTTAGCCCACCCATCGGCTTCTAAGGCAGCCAGCCTGGTAAATAGCAGGGAGACGCCCTGTTGTCTTCTCAGCTCTGGGATTCCATTCCTGTAGCTCAGGTCGGTTCCTCAAAGGGCAGGCCCGTAGACCTGAAAAGATTATAGTAGATCCAAGATCTGGGCATCCCCAAATGGTTACAAATATATTATTAATAAACAGCCAGACAAAAATGCTTCATGATCAAATCTTCTGTACCAGGTTGGCATGTTTCTTTTTCTGAAGCATCAACTCGGGCAGCTCATGTGCACCCATCAGCTCTCACGAGGGGCGGTTCTCTTTGACCAAATGTGAACAGGAGACAGTGTAGGGCGATGTTTCCTTACTGTGCTGCAGTGGGTCCTGAAGCTGCAAAGATGAACTGGGTACCCGGGAGCCGCACAAATGCCAGCAGGCTTAAGCCACCTTTAAAGCGAACATTTTAAACCTGTGCTTTCTTATCCTATATATAAGAAATAATATATCTATCTCTATATATTTCCTTTTTTATTTTTAGTTTTTTCAAAAGGGGCAGATTTTTTAAAAACCTATTAAAAGTGTTTTCACATTCATCCTCTGAAAAACATAACAAAGGAAGGGTAAGACGGCCTGTCACAGCCGGGAGCAAAATGAGATGGCCTGAGCCCTGCTGCCCCGACCTACCTTTGTGAGCTGCTTCTAAAGCCTCTGCAGTTACTTCTTTTTCTTGTTCAGAATTCAGATTTCTAAAGGCTCCTGGCATTTTTCTAACGGTTACGGTTATTATTATTTTGTTGTTGTTTGCCCTTTTTTTTTCCCTGTAAAGAGCTCTGGAAATGCTTTAGCGTTCATCCAGCCCTCTGAAATGTCAGCAGGAGTGACTCTCGCTCTCAGCAGGGCTTCCGTCAGAGCTCTCCGAAGACACTTACTTCAGGTCACAGCCATCTAGGGGGAGTGGAGAGGGCTGACCCGAACCCCACAATGAAACAAGCCAAGGGAACATACTTTCTACGTTCAGTCACGGTCGAAACTTAACAGTAGGAAATACTTGGATTCGATGGCTAAAACAAAACAAATAAAACCCCTAAAAGATTCCCCAGCTTTGAAAGCCCGCAGTATAAATTCATTCATTCATTCATTCATTCATTCATTCATTCACTCACCAAGTACATTGTGAGGCCGGGCACCATTCATGTCCTCTGCAACATGGTCAGATTTACAGTGTAAGTTCAAGAAAGGTACTTTTCAAACCCTAACCTCGCAGAACCCAAAGCATCTAAAATTCCTTGAGAAGCAGCCAGGTCAGGTCCGAGGGCGCAGTGGGCAGAGCTCCCGAAGCACATTTCAGCATCAACAGTGTGGGTTTAACCTGTCTGTTTTCCCACAGTTGATTTCCATCAAAAATTCCATTTGAAAGAGTTCCTGGGGGGGGGGGGGGTTGGAGATGGGAATTGTTTTTTGAAAACCTCCCTTCCATGTGAAGAGCTATAAATTAAAAAAAAAAATTTTGCCAGTTTAGTATAATTTGTCACAGCAGGGCTTTAGACAGTTTTTTTAGACAGTTAAGAATTACGTCCTCCAGAAGTGGAGGTTTGGCACAGACCTAGCATAAATCCCAACTGGAGTGACGCTGCATGTGCCATCTCTCTTGTGACCTTCGTGGAAGTTGGCAACGGTCGTGTGTTTTGACAGCCGCGATCTTGATTTTAAATTACCGTGAAAAGGGACCACTGCATTTAACTGCAGCTGTCCGTCCCGCGGATGCCAACCGCCGTCACCCCGTATTGTCGTCAGTTGCATGTGGGTACCTGAAGTCAGTTATCGCCTCGTACCAAGTATTAGCCGTGTGAATCTCGGAAACTTTTTGTAAATTCCATGTGGCCAAAGTGTATCGCGGAAGCGTCGTTCTACGTGTCTGTCTCCAGCTCTCCCCCAGTTCCTCCGATCCCATGTCGGCCTCCCGCAAAAAAAAAAAAAGCTAAACCCAGAGCTTGCGTCCGTCTTTGGGTTTGAGAAGTCAGGGTTTGCCCCGAAAAGCGTAGCATATATTTGAATGTGTGTCTTCGTTCTCTCTAACTCTGTGTGTTTCCCTTTTTGCTAACCAGGAGCTGCAGGTAAGTTGCAGCCTGGTGTTGTGTGGACTGTGTCTTTTTCGTCCCCTGCCGTGTGTGTACCTGTGCTCCGTGTGGTCTCGTGCGTGTCTGTGGACTAGAGTAGAAATCACCTAGAATGTAGATCTAGCCGCTCCCTCCGCAGTACAAGATGAATTATCAAGAAAGCGATTTTGTAAAAATGACCAAATAATTTTTAATCTCTGAAAATATAAATATTTATTTGATGGATGGGTTAAACATGGAACGAAACAGACAGGCTGATTGAAACTCTGCTCTTGATGATGCATTCAGTAGTTTTTTTCACCTTGCTGTGTGTTTCATAACTTCTGCAACGTCCATAAGCATGTAGCTGAGTCCTCAGAAATCATGTCTTGCTTTTTTTCCAGGGGGAGAGCATGGACAACTTCAACTGGGGAGTCCGCCGGCGCTCGCTGGACAGTATTGACAAAGGGGACACGCCGTCCCTCCAGGAGTACCCCTGTTCTAGCAGTACCCCCAGCTTGACGCTGACCAACCAGGAGGACACGGACGAGTCCTCGGAGGAGGAAGCCGCCCTCACAGCAAGCCAGATCCTGTCGTGCACACAGATGGTATCGCTCTCACCTTTCCATGAAGGGGGGGGGGGGCTCAACTAACTCTAAGCTTTGAATTCCAAAAAAAAAAGTTTATGTCCCTTCTAATTGTCATTTCATTATGTATGCCTCAAAATAAGTATTCTGTTACTCATGACAAAATCAAACTTACAAAGTTAACCTGTGTGCCCTGCAGCGGATAACACAGGTAGTTAGTTCTCTGCTAGTTAAAGTGAGGTGTTCTGAACCCTTTCAGGGGCTCCTGATGAATGACGTGTGTGTGTGTGTGTGTGTGTGTGTACATGTGTGTGTGTGTGTACATGTGTGTGTGTGTGTGTGTGTGTATATATACATGTATGTATATGTATGTATGGGTTAGGGCATTACCAACTCTCAGGACACAGCTGTTTTTCTTTCTTGGAGTGTAAAAGTCATACTTTGAACGTGATGTGCAAAGACTGAGCAAACGTTGGTCCTTTTCAAGAGGAAGTTAGGAGACCAGAAAGATGGCCAGCAGATGAGAGTGTAGGGGGACCTGGTTCAGTTCCTGGCACCCACATCCGGCAGCAGCTCATAAACCACCTGTAACTCCAGCTCCAGAGGACCTCATACACTCTTCTAGGCTCCATGGGCACCTGCACTAACTTTTTTTTAAAAAGATTTATTTATTTATTATGCATACAATGTTCTGTCTGCATGTATGCCTGCTGGCCAGAAGAGGGCACCAGATCTCATTACAGATGGTTGGGAGCCACCATGTGGTTGCTGGGAATTGAACTCCGGACCTCTGGAAGAGCAGCCAGTGCTCTTAACCTCTGAGCCATCTCTCCAGCCCCCAGCACTAACTTTTAAATAAAGTTAGTTATGTTAGCTCTCATGGAAGCCATGGGACAGAATTGACTGCTTACTGACAAGGCCAGCTCCAGTCTCAGGGGTACTGAGGTAAAGAAAATCATTTAAAATCATTTTGTCTGCATGGAAAAAAGTTAGTATTTACCTCGTGTATTCTATACCCCAAGGCTTGGCAATTCCTATGTTGAATGCTGACCCAGAGAAAATAGTAACTGTGCCTAAGCATCACTAACGACGCTCTGTTATTATAAACAACTTGACAGGGTTTTTCCCTACTTTTTGGTCTTATTGAAACTGCTGCTGGTTTTTGCTGAAGTTACTGAGTGGTGCACTCCATCGTGCATGCCTGACCTTCCAGAGTTCCCGGAGTCACAGATCCTCAGACGTGGCTGAGACGGAGCTCAGTGGTAGACCCTGGCATGCCTAGGGTCCTTGGTTCAGTACCAGCAGCACAAAAATAAATACATCCTCAGGCCAAACAAAATATGGCTCATGGTGCTGGGGGTGTGGCTTTGTTGGTTGAGTCCTTGCGTAGCTCACACAAAACCCTGGGTTTGATTCAAGCACCCCATAAGCTGGGCATAGGGGTACCCACCCGGGAAGTAGAGGCAGAGGGGTCAGATGTACACACGGAGTTTGAGGCCTGCCCTCACCCCAGGAAAAAAAGCATAATACATGAAAAATACAAAATTTGGCTCAAGGCTAGTATAGCTCTAGATCACTCCTGGCTCTCTCCCTCTGTTTAACTAGCAACATTTAACCTTTGTGGCCGCCTGCTCCATCGTGCTGAGTGATTCCATCCACAAACCTTTCTGCTGCCTACTAGAAAAGAGAGAAGGCCAACTTTCGGAAATCCCGGAAGTCCTCTACACCTAAGCCCATAAAACTCGTTGGTGACGCGCGTTGATTCTCGTGGCTGTGGCCGCTAATGAATGCATCTCTCTCTCCTCCCAGCTCAACAGTGACTGTGTGGCGGATGACATGACGCCCGAGCACCAGGACCTGCTTCAGTCTCAGGATTCTGCCAGCAGCAACACCACAGAAGACGTCCTACAGATCAGAGACGAGCCCAGTTTGGAGGCCTGTCTCGATCATGCTCGCAGCCAGCTGCCTGAGGTGGGGAGACACGGGGCTGGTGCATGGCCAATCTAGGCTCCTTCGGCACTCCACCATGTCCCTCGCTTCTCGCCCCCAAAGAGTTTTCAGCTGGCGTGCTGCTAATGATTTGATTTGTTCTCAGTATTTCTAACCTGTCGGGTTGTTTTAAGACAACAAAACCGTCAGACCCAGTGGGTTGGTTGATATTTAGTTTTGTTTTTGTTTGTTTCTTCCTTTTTTTAAAAAAAAAAAAGAAAAAGAAAAAAAAAAAAGTTAACATGTTGGAAACAGCCCGCAGGTTAAAAATAACGCCAAGTGTGTCAATGAGCATTTTGCGTTGCCGAGTGTGACTTGGTCACCGGGCGAGCACTGGCTTCTCTGGGGACAGCGGGCGTCGCCCGGGGCGCTGCTGCGTTTCTGTGAAGGACTGCTGCTGTGTGTCCCTCCCCCTCCCCTGTGCTTTGTACGGGTGTTCTGTGATTGGTGCTGTGACCGGGTTAGGACCTCAGGCTAGCTGTGTTTGCGGCTGTGCGTGCGGTGAACCGTATCAAAAGACTCTGGAACCACTGGTATTATGGTTTTTGGAAAGGCCCTGTAAGAAGTAAGCCAGATTCCAAGCTATGACTGACCCAAATAAGTAAGTATTCCTTGTCTTAGAGTGTCTTTTTTAAAAGATGATTGTAGATACTTTTTACAAATGTAATGATTGCCATAGCTCTGGGAAACGGGATTTCTGCTCGATAAGCATTAGGAACTGGTGCATTTTTTTTTTTTTGTATGTGTTAATGAAATTAATGTAGTTACTAGACCTCAACTGACGTGGTTATTAGGTTGTGTTACTTTTTGTAAGGCAGCGTCTGGTGCCCTTAGTAGGCTGAGAACTGGACATGTCTGGACCCTCTTTAACAGTGAGCAGGTATATTTTGAAATGGAGGCATTTTGCCTTCCTGATCACGAGTCCTGGAGATTCTAATAGAGTGAGGATGTAAATAGGTCAGTCAGGTGTTCATTGTGACTTCACTAGGGCCAGAGTTTCAGCAAGAGGCTAGGAAGAAAGGAGATGATGGTATTTACTTTCTGCATTAAGAAAGATTGAAAAGACATTTGCCGTGTGTGTGTGTGTGTGTGTGTGTGTGTGTGTGTGTGTGTGTGTGTGTGCGTGCGCGCGTGCGTGCACGCCTATTTCAACAGGAACGGCTTTGTGGAAGTCCAGAGAGTAATAAACTGGTTTTTGGTGGTGACAGGGATAAAGGACAGGTTTCAGGGCACTTGGACCTTCCAGATAGCGTACGGAGGACATGGCATGTAAACTCACATGGTCTGTCCAGCTGCCCGCAGGGCGGTCAGCATCGGAGAATAACATGGGTGGGAGAAAGTGAAGAGGGTCAGCCGTGCGTGGTGGTAGGGAGTGCCATTCTCAAGACAGACTGCACCATCAGAGTGGGGAACCATGCGGCTGCCTCCTGTCAGGCCACAGCTCTGCCGGTGAACCTTGGAATATCGCCTTAGGTAATCGGCTCAAAAGGTGGACCGGCTTCTTTTGGATCCCAGTTCGCTGCTTTCAGTCCCTGACAGATTGGCCTGTGGTAGCAATCATGGCGGAGCATGTACCAAGCAAATCTGTTCACCATGGCCTTGAATGAAACAGCAAAAGGGAGGAGAGCAAGGCCCTTTAAGGGCACACCCCATGGACCTAGACCCCATCCCCCATAAGTCCCACAATAGCACCACACTGGGGAAGCAAGCCCGCCCTTCCTTCATGGACCTTTAGGGGTGTACTCCCGTCCCAACGCATGGCAATGCCTAAGTCAAGATGATCAGCAGTGTGTTGGAGCCCTGGATGAAGATGCAGCGTAGGTGAGCACACATTCATGCATTTCTTTTTCTAGTAGGCAGGGTCCTACTCCGCGGCCCAGGTAGTTCTTGAAATCAATGCGGTCCTCATGCCTCGGCCCACAAGGGCTGTCACTACAGATGTGAGCCACCTTACCCCGCTCAGCCAGTGCATTGAGAGCCCCTGTCCACGCTAGACACTGTTCCAGGATCTGGTGGCGTGGGGCTTAATCCTGTCAGGAGTGACAGATAACAAGCGTGTAAAAACAAATTTTAAAAATGTAAGAAAGTAGTCATTATAATTAAATCTTCTCCAGAAATTTAACAGTAATGTGGATTTGAATGGCGAGAAAGTTAGCCTGTGAGATGAGGCCTCAGCATAATCCCCTATACATATATGTAATATATATATATATACACACACACGGATCGCATATACGGATATGTAGTGTCCCACATGCATATATGGGACCTCTGTCTGTTTTCTGGCTGTTTAATTTTGGTTGGGATTTGATTTAGACTTTTTGAGATGGAATCTCACTGCCCCAGCCTCCCGAGTGCTAGGATTATAGTCCTGAGCCTGGCATGACCTAACAATATACAGTGGACTAATGGACTTCCTTCCCAAGTACCAAAAAGTCCCTGGGGACGCCTTTCCTACCAAAGAAAGAGCACTTCAGTTTACCCTCTTCCTTCCCTTTTTAAAAGAGGCCTCATTCTCATTATGAAGGGTGGGGATGAATGGTTTAATTTAGGACAATACCATTTTATAAACACGCTTTCATTAGAACTGTCAATAAAAGAATGGTTCCTGCAGAGGAATGACGCCGCTGCATCTGTTAGCTGGGCTGGCAGGACACGTTTCCCTGCGTCTCTGATACAGTCAGTGCCCGATGTTCCCAAATCGCCCTCTCATAAAGAAGCGTGGGAAGGCACCAAGATACTAAATCATAGTTTTACAGTAACTTCTGCAGTGAGTTAGTTTTTATAGGTGGAATGGCTTACGAATTAAAGGAACAAATCGACTCGTAAATATTTGCCTGAAGATTTCCCCTAAAGTGTGGTTAATACTGGGAAGGAAAAGGAAGTGTCTCAATTACTGTTCTGTTGCTGTGCAGAGAGAGACACCATGACCAAGGCAGCTCCTGCACGTAAGCATTTCACTGGGAACGTCTTCCAGTTTCCGAGCGTCAGTCCATCATCCCCACGTCAGGAGCAAGGCTGTAGGCAGTCATGGCACTTGAGCGGTAGCTAGAGTTCACATCTTACCTCAAAGTTCCAGGGAGAGCGAGAGAATGAGAATGAGAGAAAATGAGTTGGAACTGGAGTGGCCTGGGCTTTTCAAACCTCAAAGCCCGCCCCCAGTAACATGCCTCCTCCAACAAGGCCACACCTCCTAATCCTTCCTAAACAGTTCCACCAACTGGGAACCAAATATTCAACTATATGGGCCTATGGGGGGTGGGATTCTCATTCAAACCACCACAGAGGGCATATCTTGGCAGAAACTTTGTGGCTTCTCTTTGACTGAAAACAGCTCACTAGAGGCCGGAGAGATGGCTCAGCAGTTAGGAGCACTTGCTGCTCTCTCAGGGACCAGAGTTCAGTCCCCAACAACTATGGCTGACAGTCCATAGCCATCCATAACCTCAGCTTCAGGAGATCCAGCGCCCTCTACCTTCCCAGCACACCTGCTCTCACGTGCACATACCCACATGCAGAAAAACACACCTACACTATTATTAAAAATAATAAAAAGTAATCTTCCAAAAAACTTCCTCTCTGATCCCTTGAAGGCACGAAGTCTTCGCTTGATTTCATTAAAGAAAGCTTCAGTCATACACCACAGAAAACTTTACATGTGGAAAGTGAACCTTAAATGTAACAAAATACGTGTGTGTGTTTGTCCTTGTGTGACTGTGGAATTCAAGGAAATTTGATTCTCCTAATCTGCATAGAAACAATGGAATCCATTCTACTAACCCAGTGTGCTCTACTTAATGAAATCTAGGGGAGTTGTTATCAGTTTTCACTGTATACTGAATAATAATACTTTCCAATATAATATCACTTGGAAATTATAATAGCGAATGATAGCCAAATATAGGTGTCGCTAATGAAAAGTGGGGCTTCATGCCGCCATGTTTGAGTATGTGACACAGGACGCTCAAAATACGGAGGGAAAAGATTATACCAGTAAAATTGTAGATGTCAGGACATTTCTAGCAGTGTTAGAAAAATTCTCTCCCCAGGTTCCTAGGTCTGTTTCTTCACGAGCCAAGTCTTTTCAAACTGAACTTCAGACGGAAACTACAACTGGATTGAACATAGTCCATTAGGCTGACGTAGGTCCTACTCTGTGAGGTCAAGGTTCTCTGCATACCACATCCAGACCTATGTTTCCTTCATGTACTTCTTGTTTCTCTGCCCTGTTCCTCAGCCTTTGAGATCTTCAAGGATTGGTCTCTGTTGTCTCAGACCGCCATGCTCTCCCTTCTTTGGTTGGGTGCTAGCAGACATTTGTATGTGGCTGATGCTATTTACCATATGCATTCCATATGCCAGTATATGCCCTTTCCATTTGCATATTAGCCTGAGCTAATTACAGACTCATAATTAAGAATTAATTTGTAGCAGAGCACCTGTCTACAACGTGCTCAGAATTCTTTCCAGAAGCGTAAACTAGGGTTCAGGCTAACCCAGGGCTCTAACTTCTGCTTACTTTTCACAGTTTGTAGGGAAAATTCCATTTTTAAGCCATAAAAGGAAGATTAAAAACTACTACAAATATAAAGCAGTGAAGGTCTAATACTAAAAAAGTTCGTCTTGGCTTCTAAAACTCAGACGGTGCAGACTCATATCCATGCACGTTAGAAATGAGTGTGGACACCATTACGATATGTGCCTTGAACATGTCTTTCTTTCTTAGCAGTGGTAGTTCATTTATTTAGCCAATAGCCGTTCTCCTCCTTGGTAGTCACGGCAACATTATGTCAGCACGTGAACAGTGGGTAGGTAGACTGGATCCACTTGTTACCTCTGCTGCGCGTGTTTTCCTTATTGTCCGTTCGCTGAGGATTAGGGACACGCAGCCATCCTCACTTAAATGCACCTTGTAATTCATTTAATTTCAAAAGCTGACAACCTGAAGTTTCCTAATCCTTTGTGAACTATGTCTTAGCCGTGAGGCTTTAGTGGGTCCCAACACTGCAGTGAGCTATTGTCTTATTCCCTAAAGCCAGCTCCCTGCATCACAGACCCCAGGAAAATGAACCGAGTGGTTTGGTTTGAGTGTCTTTATGACCGGTCGGTGTCTGATTCTGACTTGTGGGCAGCCCGACCCTTAGTGTCAACGGGTTCAGTCCTGACCTTCTCCCTATCTATAGCTAGAATTTACCGTGTTTGGTAAAATGAGAGGAATGATAGAGAGGTCAGATAAGAGAGACTGTACAGTAGTAATGACAGGTTTTCTTATATAGAAATATAACGTGTATGAGAGAGGGTATCTTAGCAAAGGACATGGATTCTAGTCAACACCAAGTCCTGTACACAAAGGAAAAGGAAAACAAAGAAAAGGTGTTGGGTGTTTTTATAGAGCAGTTGGCTGTATATCGTAATTTTTTGAATTCTAGGACTGGGGATTTGAATCAGTAGTAAATTGCTTGCCTCGTGTATGAGGCCCTGGATTCATTCTTCTATACTAGCAAAAATCAAAAGGAAAAAATGAAAAAGAGTGGGATCATTTAAGAAGACAATTGTATATATTCACAATTCAAAAACTGGACAAACTAGACAATTTAAACAGAGATTCAGATCTTGGCAGACCTTTATTGCATTGGTAAACGTCTTTTAGTGTTGTTGAAGTCTGCTAAAGCTGCGATCATTTCACAGGATACAAGTTCAGTATTAAAGGAGGAACATGTTACAGCCTTTGAAGATGAAGGGTCATACATTATTCAAGACCAACAGGATCAGCTAGTGTGTCGAGGAATCCTTGATTTAGAAGAAACTGACATGCCAGAGCCTCTGGCCCCGGAAAGCTACCCCGAGTCCATCTGTGAAGAGGACGTCACCTTGGCTTTGAAGGAGCTGGATGAACGGTGTGAGGAGGAAGAGGCTGATTTCTCTGGGTTGTCCAGGTGAGCATGGTCACACAGATAGGAAGGAGTCTCTGCTTCGTCCCCACCCTTCCCAGACATGCCCTGCCCCATTCCAAATTATGAATTTTGATTAATTGGTATTTAGTCTATAGTCACACTCTCTTCATTTTTAAAGATAAGACATACTATGGTCTTTCCTTCCTTTCTTTCTGTTATTATCCATTTAAACAAAAGCGTTCCATCCCTAACACACCATGTTAGAAGCACACCACATGCCTGTTTGGGCAGGATACCAAATGGCCAAGTGTTAAAATCAATAGCTGAATGAATTTCTGGGGTACCGAAATAAACCTAAAATGTATCCAAAAATTCTTACCTGTCAGGGATTAGATGTTAGGTTAGATTACTGTAGGAATCCTGAGCTACCACTTAATGGTACTCAAGTGTTGTAGAATATTATTTTAGAGTGTGTTACTTTTGTTTATACTGTATTTGTTTAACTTTGTGAAGCTGTGTTACATTGCCTGTCTAAAACACCTGATGGTCTAATAAAGAACTGTCCAATAGCAAGGCAGGAGAAATGATAGATGAGGCTGGCAGCTAGAGAGAATAAATAAAAGAAATCTGGGAGGAGGAAGGAAAAGAAGCAGCCAGAGAAGGAGGAGGACATCAGAGTCCAGTCACCCAGCTACACAACCAGCAATGGAGTAAGAAAGAAAGGTGTACAGAAATAGAGAGAGGTAAAAGCCCAGACAGACAGGTTAAGTTAAGTTAAGGAAAGCTGGCAAGAAACAAGCCAAGCTAAGGCCAGGCATTCATAATTAAGAATAAGTCTCCATTTGTGATTTATTTGGGAGCTGGGTGGCAGGTCCCCAAAAGAGCAAAACTAAACAACAACTGTGAAGGATGATACACTGTTCCCTTCAGGTATTTATATTCTGCACATTCAAGATATAGTATCAGAATGTGAATAATCCCAAACAAGACTTTTCTTCGCTTGTGGAAATTCTGGTGGCTCTTCGTAAGTTTGCACACCAAACAGTTCTGTGATCTAAATTAAGATGCTGTCTAATGTGTGCTATTTAAATTCTATAACTATTTGTGGTTCACCATAAAAGGATCTAACTTCATATATTCTATCAGTATATTTCTCCACTGCACAAAGTCAGTGCTCTTGATGATTATTAATATTTGAGATTAATATTTAATAATTACGTATTTCAGTTTTACAGAAAGACAAAAGCCTCATGCTTAATGTGGTAAAAGAGTCATAACATACAATGTATCCAATTTTTTCACTCAATACATACAGAATGTTTGCCTGTATTTGAAAGTATATACTTTAACATTCACTCTCTTAAGCATGTCTTTCTGATATTACTGACCTGACTATAAGGCCTATGGAGTCCCTCACAAGTTTAGGCTTGGCAGAAATGATGCAAGGGGAAATATTCAGGTTTTTGGCATCCTACAAGGCTAAGGCAAAGTAGTTTACTTTGGTCCGTTTATACAGCTGAGTAGAGCGTTTCATGTCTATTGAGCACACACAGGTCTAGAGTACAACACATTTTGTTAAAATCGGTCACTTCAGTGATTTAAAAACACTAACTTTTTTAAGGTAAACTAGGTTTTTACTTCAGGTGACTATTTTGATATGCTCAAAGCCTTACTCTAGTCTTAGTTAAAAATTTTCTTATGTAGAATTTCAGACATGAATACCGTCTGTATGTACATGACTTGTGCCCCGCCCTCTTCCTCCTTCACCTGTTTGCCCCCTCCCCCAGCATCCTCTCTTCCTGACTCAGTTTCTTCAGTGTTGTTACACACACACACACACACACACACACACACACACACACACACACACACACTGCGGAGAGCTCATTTAGTGCTGCTTTTATGTAAACATGTTTAGGACCCGAGCATTTGGGATCAGATATCCCATAGGGGCTCATCTCTGGGGAGATGGCTCCTCTCTATCTGATCAGCTGTCGATCGCCTGTAGCTCTTCATCTGGGGGCGGGGCCTTGCGAGATTTTCCCGCTCACACCCACATGGCTGCCGGTGGTACTTGGTAGGGTTTTCGGCAGCCTTCCTGTGTGGGTCTTACAGAAGCGGTTTCCCTGTCAAGTCTAGGAGATACTTTCTAGCAACAGGCGCCCTGGTCTCTGACTCGTGAAATCTTTCCACCCTCGCTTCCTTGATGTTCTTGGGTCTCAGGTGTGAAGTTGCCATCTTGTAACATGAACCATTCAGTGTCAGGACTCAGGGCACATTTCTCTGTGGAGCGTGTGACTGAAATACTGAGGCCGACAGAAATACAGCTTCATCTTCTTCCCTTGCTCCGGTTTTATGTTTTGACTGTCTTGATGTAGGAATGAGAGAGTCCCGAGGTGAAACAGCCACCCCTTCTGTCCACTGCCTTGTCTGCCTTACTGCTGGGCAGTACTTCTGAAATAGCTGAGCTGAATATATGCTCTGGCTGGTGATGCGGCTTTGGGCCTATGATCAGGGGTCAAATTCTGCCTTTCACCCTTCCCATTAGCCCCTCGGGAACATTATTTGATCTACTCAACTTTTTGTTTCTTCATTTACAAAATGAAAACAGTATCTAATCTTGATAATGCTTTGTGCAACCCAGTCCTTGATGCTGAAGTATACAATCAAAACTTTCCCAATGTTACCATCTATGAAGGGCTCTTCAAAAAAAAAAGTGGGGTTCAGGACTAGTAAAATGGCTTAGTTGATAAAGGCACTTGCCACAAAGCCTGATGACCTGAGTTCAATTCCCAGGATCCACATAGTAAAGGAACCTATCCCCATGGATTGACCTCCTCACTCATGTGCTGAGGCATATATGTGAATACACGTGTACTTGCATGCACACACACACATACATACATACATAAGTAGAAAGATAGATGTACTCTAATCAATATTGATGGATTGTTTCGAGATGGTCTCTCTATGTAGCCCTAGCTGTTCTGGAAATTCCTATGTAGACCAGGCTGGCCTCAAACTCACAGAGAATCACTCACCTCTGCTTCCCAAGTGCTGGGATGAAAAGCGTACGCCACTGTGCCCTGTCCTAATCCATATTCTTTGTAGACATAACTAGTGTTAATCCAGTAGTAACATATTGTAGACTTGGGTTAAGATAACTGCCTGAAGTAGGAGAGTTCTAAGATAGGAAGAACCTGCATTCATTTGTGACCTCCCAGGGCGTTCAGGGCTGCATTCTCTAAATTAATGTGTACATGTGGATAAGAGTCGTTTCTGTTGAACGGTGTGAGGTACTGAGGGTCTGTCCTGTTCAGACAGTGTGCTGATCGCTGTGGCTTTTGTGTCTCCCCAGTCAAGAGGAAGACGAGCAAGATGGTTTTCCAGAAGTGCAGACCTCGTCGCCTCTGCCGACGCCCTTTCTGTCTGCCATCATAGCAGCCTTTCAGCCCGTGGCCTACGAGGATGAGGAAGAAGCCTGGCGCTGCCACGTCAATCAGATGCTGTCAGACACGGATGGATCGTGTGCCGTATTTACCTTCCATGTGTTCTCAAGGCTCTTTCAGGTCCGTGGAGGTTAAGGCTTCCTTCCGAGTGCCCATTACAGCCGTCCGGTACAGTGAGGCTTCTGTACTTGACGTCTCAGGCTTGAACATGCCTCCTGATTTTCTTTAACAAACATGTGTTTCTAGGAAGGTAACATTTTCTTGACTTGCATGTAGTATTACCTGCTGTGTTAATCAGTTACGGTTACGAAAACCTGCAGTAACATTGCTACAAGACTCCAACACAAGTTCTGACTGACTTTCTGTAGGATGCTGGGTACCATCATGGGTGCCAGAGAAATAAAGGCACACACCATGGTACCTGCCCTCCACCAGCTTGTTACAGGGAGGTTGGAAATGTGTATAATGAGGAGCTAGGTGCTGCTTTCGTCACCATGGGAACTGAGTGACTGGAGCTGCTTTCCACCTTAGGTAATAGTAACAATAAGCGCTGTACTCGATGCTCTTCAGGAAATATTCTCACGCAGCACCACAGCACGTGGATATCGTTTGGAGCGTCGTGTGGGGAAGGAAAGTGTCTAAGGCACAGAGATCCCAGTCCTGTTAACTGTCCTTTGCCACCTATGCTAGCTCGAGTGCCTTGGGAAGCCCAGCAGAGCACGCCCCGCTGACGTTTCCGGGGCGCTCCGGCCTCCAGCTTCCTTCGTGGGTGTTTAGTGCTCAGTAGTGGGAGTTTCCACTTAACCTTCTGTACTTTCTGCTCTGCCCTTGGCTTCCTCCTTCCTTACCAGTGATAGTGGCGGTTTCCCAATGCCTCTGACCCTCCCCTCCAGTCCTTATACCATCTCGGGGCACTAGACACATATGCGTAGATACACATTAGTTATTTCCTATACCCAGCTGGTTTGCCTCCCCAGGCAACCTGATGACCCCCTGCTCCTGGGAGATCACTGTATTCATGCTGATGGTCAGAGCTCACTACAGGCCAGGACTCCTGGACTCAAGTGGTTTTCCTCCCTAACCATCCCAGGTAGCCAGGAACACAGGTGTGCGCCACGGTACCCAACCACGTCAGCTGTTTGTTGACATGTCTCCTAAAGAAATAATATATAGGAACCTAACAGATCTGCTAATAGGATTCTCTATGTCATTACAGTGATTTCAGTTGTGAGTTACGCTTCCTTACATAAAAGTGGGGAAAGACCTTTTTTATTTTATAAAACACTAAATTTTTCTCATGCTTTTCCTCATAGACGATTCAAAGAAAGTTTGGGGAGATAACGAACGAAGCCGTGGGCTTTCTTGGTGAGAGTCTGCAGCGCATCGGTACCAAGTTTAAAAGCTCGTTGGAAGTGATGATGACCTGTTCGGAATGCCCCACCGTCTTTGTGGACGCCGAGACGGTAAGCCAGGCCTGCCTGCTGGTGCCCATCTCAAAATGCCAGCACTTGGGAAGCTGAAGTGAAAAGGATGGGGAGTATATGAGTCCCAGGCTACCCCCTCTCTATAACGAAAGCCTCTTCAAAGCACAAGTAAGATGACTGTATTGGAATGATGTTGTTCATTTATCGGCCTTTTGTAAAAAGCAGTTCTCAATTTTTGAAATGTGAGCATTCATCTTAACCCTGATCTACATAGGTAGCAAAACGTCATTCCATCCAGGCATGGTGAAACATACCATTAATCTCAACTTTCAGGAGGCAGGGGCAGGCAAATTTCTGAGTTCAAGGCCAGTATAGTGTACATAGAAAGTTCTAGGCCAGCCAGAACTGCATAGTAAGACTGTCTCAAAAAAAAAAAAAAAAAAATTCCATTCCAGTGTATGAAATGCTGTCCAGACTTTTGTGGTTCTGCCCTCTCCCTACACGTATAGAATCCAGGATGAGGAAACGGAAGTATCATACTCTAGAGATGTATGTGTGTTCTTTCCTGTTCTCGAACAAAAATCGGTAGAGGGCTGGACCTCTCATTGCAATGTATCCAGAGCGCTTTGGCCTGCCCTGCCCTGCCCTGCTGCAAATATTCCTAGGTTAGACTGCTGCATGTTTAGAGGAAGCTTCCAGGACCGTGCCTCTGGGGTGCACACTGGTCAGACAGCAGAGTGTCAATAACCAGCTGGCAGGTATTCCGTGACCTTTCAAGAAGGAAATCAGTTTGTCTGCTTTCACAGCTAATGGCCTGCGGTTTGCTGGAAACACTCAAGTTCAGTGTCTTGGAGCTGCAGGAACATCTGGATACCTACAACACCAAGAGAGAAGCAGCTGAGCAGGTCAGTCTCCTCCACACACAAATCATTTGCGTTGGGACGCTACAAATGTCGATCTGGAGGCAGTACACGCTGGACAGACGAGCAGCTCTCCCACTGGCCTTCTGGTGGGTCCTGGGGCAGCTCTTCTTTCTCTGTCCGAAGGATTCCTGTCTGGCTTTTAGAAAGGAGCCTACGAGTGAGCACAGTAGGAGACCGCAGCTGTGGGCAGCGTGACGGGAGGGGTAAGGAGTGGGGTTTGGAGTGACCGCTGTGGTCAAGAGCATCTGCAGTCTCTGATAGAACTCATCTTCTGCCATGGGTGGAGGGGGGGTGACAACAAGCTTGGAGTAGATTATAGATGTAGCCTGCTAAGAAATGGCTCCGCAGTTCTAGTCAGCCATTTAAACACCGGTCCGGTTCCCTAATCACTCCAGCGTGATTTCAGTTGACAAATGCAGAAAAACAAGCAGAAAGATGTTCTCCCACACAAACTTTATAGGCATTTTCCTAAAATAGATGAAATTCTCACTACTAATTGTTAAATATACCACGTTTAAAGACCTGTGAAGAACTGAGTGTCAAACTTGGTTCTTCTTTCCTTACATATTCTCGGTAAGGACATATTCTAGGTAAGGACATATCCTAGGTAAGGATACATAGCACAAATTGTACATGTGGATACAAATTGAGTGTCCCTGATCCAAAAACCTGAAACCCAAAATGCTTTAATAACCTAAAGCTTTAAGCACCAACATGATGTCAGAAGTGGAAAATTCCACACCTAGCCTCATGTGATGGGTCACAACATAACGTAAGAACTGATTATTGGAAGCTTAATTAAGACTGTGGTGGTGATGTTAGCGCAACCAGACCGTGCCCCCAAGTGGCTGGAACAGTAGCCCCCCTGCTTTCTGACGGTTCAGTTTATACAGACTTGTACAGAGTTCCCTGCAGGCTATGTGTCTGTGAATCGTGTGCTAGACTTTGGTTTCATTCCTTTAAGAAAAACAAACAGTCTAGTCCCAAGCTTTTTGGATAAGGGGCCTTCAAGCTGTAGCTATTCAGAATAGTAAAGTATGTCACATAAGTTATGAGTAAAAAAGTACCAGTGACTTGAGGCTTCTCGGTCAGATGGTCTGGCAAAGCAGTACCAATAAGCCGAGTACTGTGTATGATTTCCAAAGGGAAGGAAAATTGGTGGGATCGGGACATGATCTTGGAGTCTGACTGAATTTGGGGTTGGAGGATTACTTTCAGGGAAAGAAAATACTTGTACCAAGGCTCTCTCTCCATATCAGGGGAGTGTGAGCTCATATTTGGTCGGAAAGGCTAATGAGATGGAAGGAAAGATCTTTCAGCGCAGGGAATTATCAGGTGCGGTCAGGTCACCCTGCACAGGCTGCTGTCTGCGCACAGACGTCCACGCACCTGCCGAGGAGCCCTCTGGGAATGGAATGGCTAGGCCATAGAATGTGTGTGAGTCTACCAAGCGGTTTTGCCAAAAACTGTTAGCAGGTGGACATGACTTTTCTATTGCCTCATCCCTTGGTGATCACCTGGGACTGGTTTTTGTAATTTCTGTCATTCTGGTGGGTATGGAGTAAAATCTTATCTGTCTTATGTTTCCTTCATCACTAATATTTGAGCATAGTTATCTTCCTAAGGGTAGCTTGTGGGTGTCTATAAAGAGCTGTTTTCTCGGGTATTTATAAGAGGTCTTTGTTTTAAATATAAGCTCTATTTATTGTTTGTGGGCAAGGAAGGGGCATACTATGGCATGTAGTCGTCATAGACGCCGTGTGGGAGTTTGTTCTTTTCCGTCCACCACGCGGGTCCCAGAGATCCAACTCAGGTTATTGGGCTTGGCAGTGCCTGTAACCACTGAGCCATCTTGCTGGCCCTCGGTACATGCTTTTTATTAGATGTATGTATTGAAGTTACTTTTCTTTCTGGGGCTATCATTTTCGCTACTGAAGTATCTTTTGATGATCAGAAAACTTTCGGTTTAATTAGACATGAGTTATCAGTCTATCTGTCCCACTGTGGTTGTGCCTTGTGGGTCTTCAGAAGTCACTGCCTATCCTAGACACTGTGGTTGTTACCATAATGGCCCAGTAAGTTAGGCCTCTCTGGCCTGCACACCTTTCCAGCACAGCCTAACACCACCCACGCTGCAGTCTGGGACGGCCTCGTAACTGGCTCTAACCAACCACCAGCATTGACAAGATACCGAGACTCCAGGACAAGCCTGGAGAGGTCTTCTACATACAGTGTTGCTTCTGCCACCAGACTCATCAGGGTATGGGAAGCCTTGGGAAATTCCAGGAGACTTGGACTCTGACCCCTACTATAAGATGATTGGCCAGTAGAGGAAAAGAGAGGCATCCCAGCTAAGAGCCAACAAATCAGGGATGGTGCTTATACACATAGCAAGTAGGTTTTTCTTTTCGCTGTTATCTTAAGCCATTCCATGTTAGGGTGGTTGATTTTACAGCAACAGGTAACTACTTTTCATGAGGCAACATCAAATGCATACAGGTAATCTAGCTAATGACATGCTAGACCTTCACTCAGAAACTCCAGACATTACCATGAGAAATGAAAGACCAGAGGACCAAACCATTTTTTTTTTAATCAGGAGATCCAATTTTGTAAAGACATCATCTATAGAATTAATATACTTGAAAATCAAACAACATAATAATGGAAATCCTAAGATGTATATACAAATGCTTTTAATTATACAATTTTCTCAAACATAGGATCAGATAACTTTACACATATCTGGTTAGCCGTTTATTTTCTGTAAACAAAGTCTTTTGAGGACATGGCCACCCTAGTTGTTTGTACATTATTTATGCCATTTTTCATACCTAGAACTGAATTAATATTTGCCACCAAGACAACATGCTAGAAGTATCATTCCCCTTCTGGACAAAGCTAGAACAGTAAAATTTGAAGTTTTACTTCTAGCCGCTGACACACCGAGATTTCAAATCACTTACTCCCTACATAGGAGTAGACAGACCGTGGAAGGTGACAGACACCGATAACGGGCCCTTTTGAGGGTATAATTTACAACAGGGCTGCCGTTGTGTTCCAAGGGAAAGACTGTTGGTTTCGCTGAGAGAGAGAAATCACCGTTGACTCCTGGGCTTCCATCCGCCCAGTTCTTACCTACACGGCTTCATCGCCTTGCTTTCAGTCTCCTGTTCTATCAAGGAGTATCTTTATGCACTTGCTCTAATAGCTGTGGCTTTTGTTTTTATAGGGCCTATGTGTGCCAGGTAAGGCCTCCACCACTGAGATCTCCCCCCAGCCCCAGCTAGTGTTTTGGGTCCACATTCAGGGTTCTTCTATCTATCCTCTACGGATCAGGTGTGACAGCCTGGGGTGAGCAGGACCTCCAAGTCTTAGAAGGAGTTGGACATTGATCTCCCCAGCACCATGGGACTAGAAATTGATTTTTCTTCTAGCACCTTCTCCTGCACTTGCTCAGCATATCGAGGGCCCCAACAAGTGCCCCAAGAGGAAACCACACAGACAGGCTCACTTACTAGAGTGTCCCTTTTTCCTTCAGCGTCCCAGCCCTTGGTACATCACTATCACTGATAACTGCATGTTACAGCCCACAGAAACGTTAGGCATGAACTTGTACCTAGTACTGTGTGCCCACCCTCTACAGCAAGGGACAGATGCAGAGCTCACTCCAGGATTTTACCCAGTCCTGGCTGAGAGTTCAGTGTCTATGCTGTCCTTGGACAATTGCTTGCTTGTACATAAGTTGCTCTGTCATGCTTAGAAACGGAACCTCCCTCCACAGCTAACTTGCACCTTCATTTGAGCAAAGAAAACTTGAGGAGAGCAATCAGGTAGGAAGGAGGGGTTCTCTGCGTGACCCCTCTGGGGCATGCTGTTAGAAGGTTAATATGCAGTCATGGGACTCTATTATTGGGGATAACATCAAATAAATAGTGTTCTCTAAAATGCTAGATAGGGTATGTGATGTTGAATTTTTTTCAGAATAGGCAGTAAATAATCAACCCTTTTTCCATTTACTAGTTGACTTGGACAAACGGGGGCAAGTAGTTATAATTCAGTGCATATGCATTGTAGCATGTTACAGGAATAGAGATGAACGCCCGAGTTCCATGGTAGATGTCAGCTGGATTTTGCTGCTGTCAAGAAGTCTGCCCATGGCTTTTGACAGTGACTGCCACCAGCCATATCTTACCAGAAAGGTTTAACATGTTTGTATTCCAAGATGCTGTCAAGAAAATAACCCAAGGGCCAGTGTAGTCTGGGTGATTGCGATCAAAAGGAACAAAAGGTCGAAGAGATTGTTTTTGAAACAGTTACCATTTCTCATTTGCATTCTTTGCCTGCGGAAAGCCGAGCTCCAGTTGAGGATTTGAAGTACCTAACACTAAGATGTTTTCCAGGGAGCAACTTAATGAGCTGGTAGTCTTTCTCAAAGGAAGCAGTCTGCGGGGTTGATTTGATTACTTAATAATTTCAAACACACACCAAAGACAAAGCCACAAACCCAGTCAGCCAGAAGAACTGAGGACATGAACCATCAAAGCCCAGGAGCTTCATCTGAAGGCCCTTAGCCCTCACTCTGGAAACTCTGTGGCTCCATTTTTCTACACATCCACAACGCTGCTTTATTTTAAATTAGTATCGACTGTAAGAATAGCTCCCCGCCCCCCAGGTAAAGAAAACCTGCCTTTGGTTTCTATATCCAAAATGCCTCAGAGATAGCATGCTTGTCATTTATTACCATCCAAAAGGAAAGGAAATAAATAGAAACAGGATTTGGATGGATCTTGGTTTCTGTTTCACTAATTAAAACTGGCGTGCGTCTTCAGAGAACTACATTTTGTGTGAGCAGACAACCCTAGCTCATTGCTTTTTCTGTAAGTTACCTTTATTAAATTGACCAAAGGGAGAGTGAATCTTTCATGTCCCACCTCTCACATTTAGACACAAAAGGTCAGGTAGAGACAGCAAAGATTTCCAATAAAATCTACAAAGCGAAGGATCTTACAATATGGGACAGCGCGGGTCCCAAGCACACGGAGTCTGTCTTTGTTAGTAAACTCAGTGTATGCATCTTGTTGTATTGATCCCTTATTGGTGTGCTCCATATTAATGATTGGCCTTGGGTGGAGATAAATTGTGTCTACAGCCAGTGCTAGCCTTTCAGGTCAGTTTCTGGTTTTATATAGACAGACTTGTAACGCTAGTTTTGTTTATTCTGTGATGACTGTTGAAATTGATTTACCCCTACTTATTTCTATAGTGGTTAGAGAATTGTAAGAGGACCTTCGGGGCCGGCGAAGACATGTATAGGATAAACACCAATGCACAAGTAAGTCTCTTTGCTGAGTGAGGACATTGGACGTTATAAAAAAAAAAAAAAAAAAAAAAAAAGTATGCATGCAATTGTACGTACTCGATATTCCTAGAATGTTTGTGAGCCTTTTTTCATTTTGGTTTATCAGAACAATCTTTTTGAAAGTTAGGTTCAGTGAAATATTGGCTTAGTAATGAAAACTTCACTTTAATAAAAACGAACAACCAGCTTGTGACTGAAGCTTAATAACATTGAGTTAGATAAGCTTGATGGGTATCTGGACAGTCCAGGTCGGCATTTAGTCGTATCTGCCTCTTACGGGGAAAAAAAAATGGTTGTACATTAGTATTCTGTGGATATATTGTCTGGTGAGAAAAACAGACCCTAGAGCAATGTGCTACATATCCACACTACTCTAAATATGAAATTGTGGGTCCGTTAGGTTTTTTTCCCTAGTTGTTTTAAGCAATAGCAACACATTTTCTTAGAGAAAGGCACATCTATAATACCCCCCCAACCAGGATGTTAAGACCTATACGTTATTCCAGTGGGAGGAACTTCATACTAGGAGAAAGCCTTCAGCAACTCAGACACCTCCGCACCTGACATTTGAATTCCCACCTTTTTCAACTCGTTACATTTATAATAGTTATATATAATTTATATATAGAATATATGTAAATAATATATATAATTATAATAGTAATATATAATTTCCATAGAAGTTATCCTAATATAAGAATGAAATCTTGAGAAAATAATACTTTAGCTATTAAGCTTTTCAGGCACAATGCCAGTATATATTTCATAATCCCCTCCTTGCAACTCAGTTGAACGGTCCCTTCATTATCCCCGTTTTGAAGATGAGGGAAGTGAGACTCAGAGAAGGCCAATTTATCTCATAAGTGAATAGTAGAAACCAAGATTCAAACCTAGACAGGTAATTCTAAGCTCTGTACTATTTTAAAGGAAAATTAAAATCATGGATAAAGAAATAAGATGGAAGTTAACTCTAGAATTGAACCCAGTGGATATTTTTAATGATTCCTGCGAGCATCGAATAAGCGAGGTGGAGATGCTGAGTGGTTCTTACAGTCCTTCTACCTCTAAAACAATTCCATAATCTCCAAGACTCGGTGAACAGCTTGAGATGTACTGAGTGAAAAATGGAGACTCCACTTAAGACTGGTTTCTATTCTTCATTTTACGGCTTTATGCTGCCCGTGCCCATGTGCCAGTCTATACAAGCTTTCAGTAAATATCTTATTGAACTAATGAAGACAAAAATCTATCATGGAAATATCAGTGTACTTAAAATGTGTGTGTGTGTCAGTTTTGCTAATTCACAGCTATAGTTTGTGTGGTTGCCTATAACTGTAGCGACTATAAGTTTTATCAGCGTACATCCAATCCGACACTGTCGGCGTGTACGTGTACAATCGGTTCCATTGAACATGCCAACAGGAATTAAAAAAGGGATTTAAAGCTTGAATTCCCACCTGAAATAAACTATATGAAGTAAAACTTCCTGCTAACTGTTTGACATTTGGATTGTGCTCTGCTAATGTTACCGGGTCACTGTTTGCATAACTTACGGTCAGCTGTGTAGAGCTAAAGTTCACCTTTGCTTAGCAAATCCTTTCTAAACGGACAGGAATAAATGTGGTTTAAAAAAAATAAAATAAAATAAAATAAAGCCCTTCCGAGGAGACTTCAGCAGAGCAGGGTCCAGGAGCTCCGTTTATTTACACACCAAGAATCTGCTTTAATTCCACGTCACTCCTCTCCATCCCAAAGCTTTTTCCCTGTGTGGTTCACGTACGCCATCTCCACTTGCTTCACACCTAGTTAGGTCAAACTTCTGGCGTAAATGCCATTTGAAGTGTACTGTCAAAACACACTGGCTCTCCGAGTTCTGTCCTGTGGGCCTCAGCAGGAGTGAGACAGCCTGAGATCTAAGAGAGGAACAGGTAGGAATGTCCAGAAGGAGCCACACCAGAGAGCCTGCTGCTAGGTAGGACAAGTGTTTTCCTGCATAGATTAGGAGCCAATTCAGCTAATCCTTTGGTTAAAAAAAAAATAATAATGGTAAATTCATTTAATAAGCTTCCCACTGCGCTCATGGAGATGTTATTACAGTTAGGTTTGTTGGGAGAAGGACAAAAAATCCTAGATCGAAGAACATTTACAACAGTTAGGGCTCCCAAGATCACCTTGTTCTATTTTTTGTGGCTTTTACACAAAACTAAACTGTAGCGCAAATTTTTATTTGCCAGAGGGAAAACACAGCCCACCCTGAAGTTATTACAATAAGTGTCCAGAAAGCAGTTTGGAAAGGACTTCATAAAGCGTTGTTTGGGGTATAAATGTGTTCTTCAGTTTGCGTGGGGCATCTGTAACCTTAGTTACAATGATTTCTTATACTAATTCTTGATCTCTTTCTCTTTGTATTTTTTTTGTGACCCGATCACCTTGCTTAGCAAATGGGAATTCTAGCAGTAAGTGGCCTGTCTTGATTTATAGATTCCTTATCCTTGCGAGACAAACTGGTTTTCATCTGCCATGTGTCCTCTTATGACCTAGCAATGTTTTGTCATTGACCACTTTGAAAAGTAGTGTGTGCTTCAGTTTTGCGTAGCCCTAACCCATGACCACATCGGTCCCATAAAGTGAAACAGTTAAGACTTTATCATGAATATGCAACCAGCAGTTAGTTGTTTTTTTTTTTTTTTCTACACCTATACCTGACATCTCTCCTTTTGCATTTTAAATTTGGAATCGCACATGTCCGCTTCGTAGTCTCACTTAAATGAGATCACCAGGTGGTTTTCTTAAAGAGTCCGTTTCTTTAAAAGACCCTTCCTTTTGGTAAGAGGACACCCAGTTTCGCTCTGCCCCCGGTTGACAGGTGCATCAGAACCTCATGGGACCAGAGCCTGTGCAGCTGCAAATTCCTCCCAGCAGCAGCTTAGAGTTTCCAATTTACATTGAGTCCTCTCCTCCAAAGCATCCTCCATACTGCCTTCTGACCCTGTCCGTCCGGTGTGACAATGTGCTTCCTACTAAAAAGGGATTCTGTAACCAGCAGCAAGCCTTGTTATCTGAATGCCAGCCCCCCAAGCACTCTTCACCTGCCTCCCATCAGCTTCACGCCGCATTAACTTGCTTACTGCGGAAGCAAATGCCAAGACGGTTTTAACCTACGTGTGGTGATGTTTCACGGAAGTGTGCGATCTAGTCGGGTCGGGAAAAGGACGCCTCGGTTAACCTCCGATGTTAACGCCGCTTCTTTGCAGGAGTTGGAGCTTTGCCGGCGGTTGTACAAACTGCACTTCCAGCTGCTGCTTCTCTTCCAGGCCTACCGCAAGCTCATCAACCAAGTAAACACGATCAGAAACGAAGCAGAGGTAAGTTCCCCTGGGCGGCGTCAGGATGCTTCCGGAAGTAGTCAGTACACACGTGGGAGTGTGCCTGCACGTGTGTAGCATGTGCTCGTGTGTGCACGTGTCTTGTTAGAACGCCTACCGTCAAAAGCCACTTGGCATTGACCTTTCTCCGTGGATCAGTTAGCTTTTTTTCACATAGTAAATAAGAGAGCCGCTCCACAGCGGTTAACCCGGAGGTTTGGTAGCAGAAACAGACCCATCATCAAACGTAAAGCATGCATAAAGTTACTGTGACATCCCTAACATTTCATCTGTTTCTATAGTTTGTGAATGCACACATTAATACAGAGGTTAATACATAGGTTCACAGTTAGTGACTATAATCTTTGTCCCATCCTTACATTACTGCTACTAAAATTGTCATTGGGAAAATGGTCAAAAATTTTTAATTATATATAAAAAAAATTTTATATTTATATATATATACATATGTATATGTGTGTATATGGATATATGTGCATATATAGACATGTGTATACACATTTATATAAAGTATCCTGGGTAAATAACCTTTTTCTAATATTTCTAAAATATATTTTCCTCACTGTTCAAAAGCAATTATAATCTTCTAAAATATAGTATAAACATTTATTGCAACCTAATATATCCAGGTTATCTAAACTTAGTATGGGACACATGTATTGTAACACCCAGTACTCTCAGGAAGTTGGAGCAGGAGGCACTCAGGTTCAGAGTAGCCCTCAGGTTATATGAGAAGACACTTTGCCTGGTTTAGTTTGGTTTGGTTTTTTTCTTTGGTGGCTAATTTATATTCCTGTTGAAAGAAGAGTGTTTCCACCATCAGCTCTACCCCTGACCGTGTATCCCTGACTGTAGGAACAGATCTTTAAGGACGTATCTGTTTTAGGTCATCAACATGTCAGAGGAACTTGCCCAGCTGGAAGGTATCCTTAAGGAAGCTGAGGCGGCTTCGGAAAATGAAGAGATCGATATTTCCAAAGCTGCCCAGACCACAATAGAAACCGCCATTCATTCTCTGATTGAAACTTTGAAAAACAAGGAGTTTGTGTCGGCGGTAGCCCAAGTCAAAGCTTTTAGGTAAGTGGGGGAGATCGCACAGCACCGTAGTGAGATTCCCTCAAGTAATAAACAGATACCAGATACTCTAGCCAGGCAGTTTGGTTCACAGGCGTTAACCTCAAATGTAGCTTACAGAGTCATGACACACACATCTCAGAACTTGCACGTTATGTATTTCCAGAACGCTCTGGCCCAACGACATCTTCGGCAGCTGTGAAGACGACCCCGTGCAGACGCTGTTACACATCTATTTCCACCATCAGACTCTGGGCCAGACGGGCAGCTTTGCGGTCATCGGCTCAAACCTGGACATGTCCGAAGCTAACTCCAAACTGATGGAACTTAACCTGGAGATCAGAGACTCTCTCCGCACGGTGCAGTCCTATCCACTTCTAGCACAGGCCAAACCAGTGGGAAATATGGCGAGCACTGGATTCTGAGCAACTTCGGACACTCGAGAGAGGGCGTAAAGCTGAAGATGATCAAGCTTATTAACCAAGCACCTTTTATGAACCCTTGTGATTCACTGATAACTTTTGGGCAGCACCTTCCATTGTAGTCTACTAATTTCAAACTATCAAAAAAAAAAAAAAAACCTGAAGAACAGTATCTAACTGCTTACCTGCTGCCTATACCTCCACAGTAACTGTATGAAGAAGGAATTTTTTTTTTTTTTTAACCTACGTGAAAAAAGAAAAAGGGCTAAAAGCGATGCATACCAGTACATTGCTCTGGAGGAAAGAATAGAATTCCGAAGACGTTTGCAATAATGGCCCCCAAGACATTGCAGGCGGGTGACGTGAGGCTGGGATCGGGGCCAATTCCTTTTAGCTGAAGACCTGCCACCTGCAGAGTCACCTGGATTTCTAGCTGTCATCAACATAACCTACAGTTGACGCTAATCATCATCAACGACATGACGACCATCCAGTCCGACAAATAACAGACTTATTTGCAAAAACCATTGGGTCCGGGGTTTTGTTTTTGTTTTCTCCCAGCGTATGGGATAAGGGTTTGGGGGTGTGTGTTTGTAGGGGTTTTTTTTGTTTTGTTTTGTTCTTGGTCTGTATAAGGAATTATGTGTGTGTGAGCTGGGGTGTGTGAGCGTGTGGCCGTCCTATTTCCAAAGTGTGGATGTCTGGTGACAACTTCTCAGAGCATGCCTACAAGAGCACTGCAAGATTATTTTTGAAGAAATTTTATTTTATTAGATCTAACTCTTCATAGTGTGTAAATGTTAGAACACTTTAATAATATTTTAAAACTGGGCTTTCCCAGTGTCTCAAAAAAAAAAAAGAAATAATATATCTGTTAATATTATTGGACTCTGCTGCTGAGCTCTCTGATCAGTGCTTGTGTTGATATTGTTGATAACTAACCAAAGTAGATGCCTGCAGAGACTTTAAAATGTAAAATACAGATGTGCGCTGCCCGTCAGCGCCCCTCATTAGACAAGTTAACTTATTTTACTCCATAATTATTATAGATACTGCATAGACTAAAACCTGTACTTTCCTGTACATTCGTGCCACGCACTGTTATACCAGAGTTCACGTACAGAGCTAAAGGAAAAGCTGTGGTCACAGATGGTGGACTGTGTGTTCTGCGGGCTTGGGGGGCCCCCCCGCAGACATGAAGAGGTGCAAATGGCTTGTGTGTTTGTGCAGGACTCCGCTGGTTTCAGGCTAGAGGAGGAGCCTCGAAGACAGAAGCCTGAAGACTGACTCCCAAAACACGCAATATACTCCTCCACTGTCTAAGTGTGTAGCGGAACACACACTGGATCCTCTGTCCTTTTTTTTAAAATAGCATTTTGTAAAGGAAATGAATGTAGTCCCACGACTCCTGATTTGAAAGGAACACCTTGTATTTTTTATATGCATCTCTTATCCACTGTGACTTTTATTTTTAAACTGGGCTCTGACCTCCAGAGTCTGGAATGTAGAAATGAATTGCTTCGCTTTGCCTTTTCCTAGGGGTGTGGGCCCTGACAGAAATGTAATTATGCTCAAGTGCATTAATCGAAGGCACTGTGCACGCCGCGGGACTGCTGGCCATAGTCAGGTTTCCTGTCAAATTCCATAACTGGTCACAGCACATTCATAATCACTGTATTTTTTGACCCAGATAAAAAAAAAACAATTATTTTAATGGTGTTCTGGTACTGTAAATGGTGTCCTTTAAATTATTAATAACTTTTGGGTTGGGGGGGACAGGCACAGGGATGGTGTCCAGAGACACACCACACTTCACATCCCCCCTCTCCCATCTTTCTCATCCTCCTTACATCCTTTTTGTTAAAAATAAAAAATAAAAAAAGCACTGTAGCTGTTGCTTTGTGTGGTATCTTAAGAAAAAGAAAATAGAGATGACATGTTACCTGCAGAGTTCTCACATATAATTTCACTTGAAAAAAGAAGAAAAACTTAAATTGACTACCCGTCTTTGAACAATTTATATGTAACTAGTCCAACAACGTGTTAAAAAGTGAACCCACCTGCAAAACCAGAAATCAGATCCATGAGGACTATCTTCCCTACAATACCTACACTTTACTTCCCCATTTTCTGACTCCAAAGTTTGCATTTACTGACAGAATAGTAGTGCTTAATTTTCATCCGCTTCTCCTCTTACACTGAGAACCCAGTATTTGCTACAAACAACCCGCTTCGCCCAATCCACCAGTTTAAACAGTTAGGAAATAGGTTGGGCAGTCTCCTCACGACGCTCTTTAGGAAGCCAGAGTATAACCTCAGGATTCGAAGCTGCTGCACTTCTTGTGACCCAGAGGTTGGAGCTGTTGTTCACCACCTCTGGATGCTGGCTTGAAGCATCACTAAGGGACCTTTTAGGAAAGATCACCGTCACAGCAGCATCACCTACACTCCGGGGAAGAGCCGAGAGTTACTGTGTGGCTTGCCCGCCCCCCTAGTTTTCAAAGTGGTCTACGGTTAACTTTGAAAAGTTCAGAATTACACAAAAACCAATCCTCTCAACATGCAGAGGTGGTATTTGGAGTGTCTCCTGCTAGCTTTTCACTCAGTCTCAAACTGATGCTCTCTAAACTTTGGACTGCATGCATAAACAGTGTGACGCCTCAATGCTAGAATGTTGCTATGGAAGACTGAAACTTGGAACTTGGTGTCACTTGGTTCAGTATCCAAGTGCCCACATTCTGATCCTTGCCAGATAGAATTAGCTGCCCCGGGAAAATTAATGACAGCACTAAACTTGAATTATTTTACTACCCACCGTAGCGGTCGGGTTTGTCTTTGGACTCATTACACACAGGCTTCTTTAGGTCACTCATCCCACGTGGCAAGTACTTACTCAGTATATATTAGGTGTATCATGTAATGGGAGTCAACTGGATTGCCTTTGCCTGGACCAAGTCCCAACTAAGTCAGAGGTCCCCCATGAGCACTCTTGAGACCATCGCTCTTAACCCCCAGTTCTTAACCCTTTCCGCCACCACCACCTTAGTCCTTAAAACTCCTTATCTGTCTCCGGGTACCCAGAGGACTTTCCTTTAAAAGGCAATCCAGGCTCATGGTCCATTATCCATAACACCTTTAAAACGTTTGGGGGGGACGGGGGGGCTTGAGAGGTGGCTCAGCAATTAAGAGCACTGGCTGCCCTTGCAGAGGACCTGGGTCCAGTTCCCAGCACCCACATGGTGGCGCTCTACTGCAGCTCCCATTCCAGGAAGATCCACTGCCCTCTTGCCTCCTCAGGCACCAGGAATGCATGCTACATCACACACAACATACAGGCAAAACACACACACACGTCAAATAAAAATGAAAGAATAGACGCCTTCTGGTGCCTTCTCATAGATAACTAGGCAATGGCCAGTCCCAGGCAGGGCCTCTCTGGTTTTCCTCTACCACAGGACGTTGTCCTGGCATGAAGCATGTCCATCAAACTCAGACAATCCTTTACTGAGGCATTTAGCTAAGAGCTTCTGTACCGCTCAGTTCTCCGCCTTATTTAGAACTGACGGTCCCTCTGAGAATCACCATGAGGATAGAGGTATTGGCTGGTCACTAGGATGTGTGTTAGCCACGCCCCCATGAGGTCCACACCCCTGAGAAGATACAGGTTGATAGCTCTCTGCACACTCATCAGCTTGATTCATTTGGGCCCGGGTGGACCTGTCCCCCACACACCAGGATACTAGAGAGTCCTCAAGCTCACTTTGGACTCTGGGCACATTCCTTTGGATATTTGCTAGTGCACACACAGGTTGTCAGGCTGGCATCTGTGATGGGGGGGCAGGGGACGCTACTGCGACACATTTAAAAAAAAAAAAAACAAACTAGGAGCACAGTTTCCACCTGGTTCCTCTTGTGTTAGACCAGCAGCCAACACCTGCTTCGTTAGAAGCCCTGAGTTTGTACACTCGGCACCATCATCTGCTAGTGGGCTCTCAAAGTTCCCGGGGTGGTGGGGGGGGGGGGGTGGAAGAGAGTCTTTAAATTAGGAGGCCCAATGGGGAAAAAAAAAAAAAAAAACTACACTACACGCCATACAACTTTATCATGTGTTGATCCTGTTTGATAAAAATCGAAGGAACTTTAGACCTACAGACTGAAGCTGCCTTTGAAGCCTTAAGAGTCTCGATCCAGTGCCTGTAACCTCCCTAACCCGGCCTGACCCACCCTGCCATCACAGATGTTAACCCAGTGTAGGTGACAGGTCCCGCCCACTTCCAGCACACGCTTTCCTCAAACCGAGACACAAATTGGATAAAGCCTCAAACTGTTTTTGCAATACTTTTTTTTATTATTATTTCACGGGCTTTATCCAAGTACACTGCCTTTCATGAAGTATTTTGAGAAGGGAGAGGAGGGGAGGCGAGGGGGACGTGGGAGAAAGCTCGCTTGCCCGCTCTGTCAGCCCCATCTAGCAGAAACATGTCCGACTTGGACTAAATGATGTATTTGAAGCTGAAAGTGCTATCACAGGACAGCCGTTTGTCCTTGCATCTCCCACACAAGTCTTGACGATGGGGGCGCTTCGGGTCCACGTGGCGAAGTCTGACTGGGCAGGCGCATCTCGTTCTTTTACAACTCTGAAAAATCAGAGTGAGAAGTACAAAGGATGAATGGACCCCTCTCCCCTTGATCCATGGAGCCTCAAAGCAGGTAAGAGGACAGAGCAAGCAGGGCCAAGTGTGCAGTGGTTTAAGCCGCCTTACTGGAGAAAGGTGCCTACTACCCCCTTTTCTAAATGGAGTCTTCATGGTTTTCCACCCTTGGTTCCTCAGTGCCCACCCTAAGGTAGTGAATTCTCCAGTTACCAACTTAAGTCAAATGCATTGACTGGACTCTCAAAGAGACATATGGGCTCCGTTAGCTCTGATTACCATTAACAGGTAAATGATGCCACTTCTTTTTAAAGATTATCTAAATCCTTTGGCACAGTGCAAAACAGTAAGCAAGCCAATGCCTATCCTCCACAGGACAATTTAGAATGGTCTTACAGGAAACTCCCTTTGTGAACTCTCAAGCAAGCAAGACTGAAGCTCAATTTGGGCGTTTCATACTCTAACTTGGATACGTGCTTCCCATGAAGCATTTGGGTAATAGTGTGCCACCTCAAGCTAGCAGAAAGGTATTCTGTTTTACAATATGTTTTCTAGTACACCAAGCAGAGTGGCAGGTAAGCAAGCCTTCTATACTGCAAATAAGGTAACAGTTCAAAAGAGACCGCACAATCCAGTTTTATAGGAGCAGAAAGGAATAGACACCCCTTTTCACAGTGGAGGGGACTTCCTACCTACCACCAAAACAAAAAAACAAAACAAAACAAAAACAAAAACAAAAACAAAAGAGCCTACGGCTGCTGGGAACCTAGCCTCATTCAGGAAACATATTCAAAGAAGTACACAGAAAACCCCTCTTCCAAAAATGCAAAACCGTGTGATTTACTTGGCAGGTGATATCCTCCACTCGGTAGGGGTTGTAAGATTTCTGGCACACTCGGCAGAACTGTTTGAAGTACACCTGCGACAAGAAAGAGCGTCCACGTGGAGCAGACGCCCGGCAGCACCGTGGCGGGAACGGGCGGCCACACAGCTGTCTCTTACCTTGCTGGTGCCCTGCACACACCACACATAGGCACTCTCCCATCGGGTCTTGCACTCCTTGCAGTGGTAATAGCCATACTTCTGCTCTAAGAACTGAACAGCGGGAGAGCAGACTTTAACCACGGGAGGCCTGAGGGCCCCGCGGGTTAGAACCCGGGACAGAGCCTACCTGACACTTAAAATGACCAAATTTCATTCCAGATCGTGGTGGGGAAGGAAGGTGAGGTTTGCATCAACCTCTAAATTAGAATCAGTCAGGTGAGCTAAGAGCTCAGCGGAACGAATCTGTAGACCGAGACCAAACCAAACAGCTTGTATGCCAGACATGTTTGGCTGGCTGACCTGTTAAGGGACCCTCAGACAAGGGACAGGCCAAGTATCTAGTGCTGTCTAGAGTTCAGGAGTCTTTCTTAGGCCTCTTATGTGGGGTGACACATGATCTTAGGACACACACAGATGACAAGTTATTCATTAGGCTGAAAGAGAAAGACTCTTCTAAACTTTCTCGGGTGTTCAACAACCAAACATTAAATTCTCCACAATGCTAGTTAAGTTCCCCAAAAAGTTCTGCTACATATCTGTGAGTATAGGCCATTTAGTATGAGCTAAGTAGTATTAGCAGCACCCGATTCTTAAACGTCCCATCTTCCTACTTAGCGACAAACAAGTTGGGAACAAGTTTTCCCCATTAAGCCTTGAGGACTGGTAGAAGCTTGGAAGAGCACTTTATGCAATTTATAGGTAAGCAAACACCAGGGGGGGCTAAAAAAGCTTGCGATTTTTGCCTACATCACACTCAACTGTGAATGGCAATGGCCAATGCTTTTAGGAAGATCTTTCTTCCCTCCACCCCAAACAGAACACAATCTTCAGGTAACGGTGGGAAATGAGGAATTAATTCCTAGGAGCCCTTTCCTATAGCTCCTGTCTCTCCGTTCCCTTGGGAGTTACAACTGCCCTCCTTGTGCCCCTGGCCCTTGTTTGGCTAGCCTAGGCAGCGACTCAGGACTGCCCAAAGGCTTAGCGTGCTGGATGAATCGGGAGCTTTTTAAAGTAGGGCAAATTTAGGGGGCAGAAGCTTCAGTTGACAGCTTCAGAAATCAGGAAGGATCTGGTAGGAGGACCCTGCAAGTCAACTCAGATTTTCCCGCTTCGAGTGGGAAAACGAGAAGCGGGGACCTTGGGAATTGATTCTCCCGCGATAAAGTTCACCAGCTGATGCTCCCTGGTGTGCGGACTTATCTTCCTTCAGGCATCTGAAGTGTGGTCCAGTCAGACCCGGCTGTGCGTCCACCACGGGGGGCCTTATTTATGGTGTGCATGTGACCCGAATAAAGTAATTACACTGGCATTTCCCAAAAACAGACTCCCAGTGAGTCGGGCCACGTATGTGTTGGTTTTATTGTGTAAACGCCTCCCTCTGCAATAACAGCAAAATCCTGTTTCCCCGAGGGGCTGGAGAGTTGAATCAGCTGTTAAAAGCACGCGCTGCTCTTCTAGAGGACTCTAATTCAGTTCCTAGAACCCATATGGTGGCTCCCAACCATCTGTAAAACTCCAGTCCCAGGGCATCCCCATCTTCTGCTCCCACACCTCCACCACCACCAAGCGCAGACACACACGCAGGCAAAACATCCACACACGTTTTTTTAAAAAAAGCATACACGTTGATGACATTGAAGAATGTTATGCCATGCATCGCCCTGGGTCCCCAAGCTTAGCCCCGAAGGAGACCCCCAAGTCTGAAGGCTTCTGGGGCCCATCCAGCCTCACCTGGAAGCGCAGGCGCTCCTTGTCCGGCTCCGTGCTCTGCGGGGAGACCCCGTTTCTCGAGGAGGCCGAGTCACCCGTGTCCTGAGCCGTCTCTGCGGCAGGACGCAGCTCCTGACTCCGGGACTCAGACTGCGAGGTCGCCCCACTGTCCGGGTCCTCCCGCAGCGGCTGCTCCTGCCCGGCCTCCCCTTCGTCCTGGACGTCGCCCCCTTTGTTGCCCGGCTCGGGGACTTCTTTCCTCGCCGCCACCTCTCCCTTTCCCGGCTCCGCTTCCCAGGTCCCCGCGGCTGCCGGCCCCGGCTCTCCCTCGGTGGGCTTCTGCCCGCCCTCCAGCGGAGAGGCGAGGCCACAGAAGGCCACCGGCGAGTACACGGCGACAGTGCGCCAGGAGCGCGGGGGCCTCCGGGCGCCGGCGGGGCTGCAGGGCGGGCGGGAACCCGGCCGGACCTCGGGGCCCGGTCGACGCTGTCCGAGCTGCAGCGTGCGGCGCCCGAGCGAGCACTGCACCGAGGCGTCGCGGCGCGGGTTCACCTGCACCGCAGCATCGCGGCTGCTGACCGGCCGGGGACCCATCCGCGACAACAGGGCCATGAGCTGCGCCCGCCGGTAACTGTCGAAGTACTCGGTGGCGCTGAGGTTCCCGCAGCCCGGGAAGAAGGAGGGAGGCCCCGGCCGGTAGCCCCCGGCACGGAACCGCCAGCCTTCCCGGGCCTTGTCGGCTGGCGGGTAGGGATGCGGACACGAGTGGGGCATGCTCGCCGGGAACATGTGTGCGTCCCGCGCCTCGCCCGCCCAGGCAGCCATCAGCTCCGTCCAGCTGCCCGCCACGTCCCGCTAAATAGGTGACCGCGCCCCGGGCGGGAGAAGCCCTGCCACCCCTTGCGGGCGCAGAGCAAAACCCTCCCCAGCCTCTTCCTACACCGGTGGGCGGCAACCCCCACGAGGATGCGGAAAGACGGCTCTCCTTGCTAGACACAGTAGCGATTTGTAGGGGAACTCGGGAGGCGAGAATTCCACCCGGTGAGAATCATCACCGGGATTAGCCGAGCCAGGTGGCCCCTATGGCCTCGTGCCTCCAGATGTCTGCCATGAGGAAGGAGAGGCAGGCACGGTGTCTGATCAGGGAGCAAAATACCAAGGTAGGGGCCTGCTTTGAGCCTCTGTATCTGTTGTCTCAGGTCACACAGTTCACTTAGCTCAGAACGGTGGAGCAGTTGTCCACCCACGGCCCTTTCAGGAAGGGATGCGCCTTAGGGAGCCTGTAGCTAGAGCCTTTCCCCAGGAGTGAACAGAGGTACCTGTTTTCTCTCCTCTGGGGAGAGGTCTACAAATTTTTCCTAAGTAAATCATTCCTTCAAACGATAAGTGGATCTGAGATGCGTTTACATAAATGCAGGGAATGGATGGGGGGGGGGAATGCCTTCATCCCTGGAAAATGCTGGCAGTCATTAACAACGAGAGAGAAAGAGAGAGAGACAGAGAGAGAGACAGAGAGAGAGAGAGAGAGAGAGAGAGAGAGAGAGAGAGAGAGAGAGAGAGAGAGAGAGAGAGAGATTAGATCAAGTAGTCAAATACAAAAATGTGATTTTCTCTGCTTTGATAGCGGCTTGATGAAATGCTATATCCCAGTCCCATTGACCTGTTTTGGACTTGTCTTAATACAGGCTAGTACTGAATGAATCTCAGCAGGTGTTTGTAAGTTGAGCAAGCACGTGTTTTTGTTTTACACTTTTACTTATATATGCCCCAGACATCTACATTTCCAACCGCAGTCTTCTAATACAGTGCTTATCTGTAGCAACGGTGGTGGGAATGGTAAAAACCACACAGCACACTTAGCCAGAGGAGGTGCACGTTAGCTGACCCAGGTGCAAGCAATATCGGAACACTGGTAATTTATAAAAACACATAATTAATACTGAGACACAACATTACAGCAGGAAGATCAAATCTGTTACATGAACTGCAAACCCATCTTTATCCTGGATGTGAACCATACATGAGCTACCGCAGGTCGCAAATAGGAAGTGATGATTCAGCCAAATGGAGGCTCCTACGCGCATCTCCACGTTCAGAGGGAGGTCTGGGTAGTTTCCATCACTATGAAGTCATCTGTTCCCACTGTGCCGTAGGAGGTGTCTGCCATTTCCTCTTCTTTCAGTTTCTTATAAGAAATATCTGTGTCTTCATCTTCATCTAGGGGATCTCGCTTGTGCAGTACCTCACTCCCGTACATTTTGTATATTAGAACCAAAACCCCTGCTTCTGCGGACTGGAAAAGGGCATAAAGCAGAGGAAACATGTACATACTTCCTATGAAGCGTGGCGGGAAGGCCAGCTTGAGGATGGCGGTACAGAGCTGCACATTCTGGCTTCCTGTTTCCAGACACACAGTCCTCTTGCAGTTGGGTGGGAGATGGAAGAGCGTAGCTAAGCCGTAGCCCGAGGCATAGCCTGCCAGGGGCATAAAAATGGCGATCACGTAAACGGCTGCCGGGATAGTTGCCAGCAGTTCAGGTCCCAACATGGTGCCAGTCAGTATGAAAAGAACCACCAAAGTCACTAGCAGAGACCACAGGGAAACCTGATAAGAGAAAGCAGATAGGCAGACTATCAGCAGTGCCATCACGGAGGAGGAATTCATGCAAGGGGGTGGTACCTCCCACCCAAAATGGAGGTGATTGACAGAGTCCGTCCAAAGGCTGGAACTCCGCGTTAGACGTAATTGCTCAGGGGCGTGGCCTGATCTCCAGGGACAATTTACTTTCTCTGAGCTCTGGCCTTTGCCTTGGATGGAGCAGTATAAGAGCAGTCTACTCCTTCTAAAAAGTCTTTCCAATGGTAAACCAGTGATCAGGGGATGGTTCCTGTTTTTAGGCAGACCGTCACTCAGCCTCTTAGCCTGGGTCTTACAACCTTTAGTACTCTGCATATGTGTTTAATTTACTGGCATGCCTCTTTACAATGGAGCCCAAGGACTAGACTGGACAATTTAATCTTTACCTCTCCTGAATCCTGTGCTTGCCACATGAAATTAGTTCTCATTTTAATATAGATAAAAGGCTGTTAAGTTTACAATAAAAATTACCTTAGTTTAGGATATTTTTAACTTTCAACGTATAGTTCTAAAGATGGCCAGCAATATGGAAAAATTATCAAAAATGAAAGTGTAAGATATGATGAAGTCTTTGTAATTCTGCCACTCTACTCTTTCATTTGTCCATGAAAAAAAACACCTCCTAAGTTTCTAATGATTCTTAGGAAGTATTACAATAGGGAGGTTCTAGGTATCCTGCCATTGGTCGGGTAAAATGGGCCCTCTCGGGGTTCTGACTGGTACATTTCACTCATTCAAATAAAAGAGGATGCATAGAGATGAGGAAGAAATCTAAAAATGTCGCTAGTCCCCTTCAGATAGGTAGTTACGTTGTTCTTTTCCCATGGAGTATGAGGGCACTAGTGATCCAAGAAAGCTGAGGAGTAAATTCTGCCTCCCTGAAGAGCGCATGAGAGAGGCATCATTCGGGAGTCTCTGCATTGACATGTACTTGATGCTCTTTTGAAAATATTTAAAAATTGAGTCAGGCAGTGCTGGTGCACCCCTTTAATCTCGGCACTCGGGAGGCAGAGGCAGGTGGATCTCTGAGTTCAAAGCCGGCCTGGTCTACAGAGTGAATTCCAGGAGAGCTAGGGCTACATAAAGAAACCCCGTCTTGAGAATTTGGGGGGGGGGTTGACTGTCTTGCTTCTGGGATTCCTTAACTTTCATGATAAGTGCCATTGGGTTAATAATAAAACAGTAGCTCATGGTTTAGCTACCTAACTGCGTCTCAAGACCGTCTCTGGAGATACTGTCTACATATAATTAGGTGTTTATTATACTCTATATTGGTTATTGTATAGATTTCTTTCACTTAGAGCTAGATCTGTGTACAGAATTGAACCCCCTGTCTCTCTAACTAGGGAAAGTTGGCTCCTCTGTGTAAGCAAGAAATAAGTTCATAAAAGCAAAACAAAAAAGTTTCTATATTCTGCATAACTGTAACACTGAAATGGCTTTTTTTTTCTTGTCTAAAGAAACTTGTCCCCGCACTTTAGTTAGTTGTGTATTTTGGTTAGCTTACTTCCTAAAATGAACATTTCTGTTTTCACCTTCTTTCACTTTTCAAAAGAAGTAAAATGAGTATTTTCTGGTCAACTATTAGAAAGTATATGTTGATGAAATATTCGTTTAAAAAATAAAACTATATTAGAAATATTCCCTATTAATAGTAATCCTTCATCATTTCATAACTTGAAAAACCATATAAAATAATGCAACAGGGAAGGAAAAAGATACACAGGTTTAGAGATGACAACATCATTTACACTACCCAGGACCCAGCTTTATTTTGTGCTTTGAGACCAACGTTTTGTTATATTCTATTATATTGACACACTATCCTGCTAATTTCAAATTTTTTAATTAAGAAGATATTTAAGGGTACCTATTACAGGTTTGGTTTCCTCAGAATTAGAGTTCCACTTGAAAATATACTTATGCACTATAAATGTTTTGAATAATTTTATTTAACCTGCTCTGAATTTTAGTCCTATTCAGTTAGTGGGAAACGCTTGCCATTTTGTTGTTTTGTTTTGTTTGTTTTGTTTGTTTGGAGACAGGTTATCATTATGTAGCCCTGGCTGATCTAGAACTCACTCTGTAGACCAAGCTGGCCTTGAACTCACAAAGATCTGCCTGCTTCCGTCTCTCAAGTGCTTGAATTAAAGGCGTGCGCCACTATGTCCTGCAATGCTTGCCATTTGATTGAACTGTGTCCTCATGAGTCTATCCCCACTATGAGTACTAACAGATCTCTACACTATTGTTAATTTTCAGATGTGGTAGAGCAGTGGTTCTCAACCTTCCTAAGACTGTGACCCTTTAATACGGTTCCTCATGTTGTGGTGATCTCCAACCGTAAAATTATTTTCATTGTTACTTCCCAGCTGTAATTGTACTACTACGATGAATTGTAATGTAAATTTTTTGGAACTAGAGATCGGCAAGGGGGTCGCGACCCACAGGTTGAGAAACCATGTTGAAGGGTTTCTCTTGCTTCCTTATCTAGAATGGTTTCCAAATCCAGCCCTCCTGTGTCAGCCTCCGAGCGCTGGGATTACAACCTGCGCCTTTCTTCCTAACTTTGGCTGTGACTTAATTAGATCTATTATCCCACTGAGAACGTTAGGCTTGTCATGAATTAGCCTTTGTCGTATAAACTTGTTAAGTGTGTCCCTTCCCTGCTTTCCAAACCTCCTAGTATATGCCAGCTCCTCTCCAGAGACCAGACTCTAGGTCGGTGCCACTGGAAGGGAAGAGAGACCTTACCTTCACGATGTAGTCAGCCACCCGATTGTATTTGTAGCGGATGAAGACGCCCAGCCCAATCGGAATGAGAGTGCTGCAGAGAGTCAGGGTGACCGCCCCTAGCGGGAGCAGCTGCACCAGAGGGGTGTTGATCCAAGCCCGGCTGTAGATCCAGAGGCAGAGGGGCATCAACACCAGCGCCAGAAGCGTGGAGGAAATGGTCATGATGATGCTGCAAAAAGGTGTGAACAGAAGTCAGAAAGGGCTCTGAGCCCAGGAGCCTGCCACGTCTTTCCTTACCTGTTACGTAGAGGGGAAGGGAGCTGGGGATACTGCAAGCCGCAGGGCTGAGGTCTGCAGAGAATCTATTTTATCCTGCCGTAAAAGAAACACGAATCCCAGGCAAGACAATGACCCAGGATCCAGGACCGAGGACCCAGGACGGCTGCCCTGGGCTTCATAAAGCCTGGAAACTGATTGATTCTGAGGACAAGAAACCTTTTCTTTTAATCCTACCAAATGCCCTGCAGCGCTGGAACTGGTGGATGCTACTTGCTGGATTAAACTCAATTACTTTGCAGTCTCTACGAGATTACTTTCTTTATAGGACTACAGTTCTGGTTTGCTTTCTGCATTTCCGTTCGAGTCCTAGCTTCAGACTTCTCTCTTCTCGTTGCCTTCCAATTACTAGAGACATGAGCTGACCCTCCGGAGCGATGCCTGAAATCCCAGGGCCGTTAAGCAGCTAGGTCCCGGTCTAAATCTTCCCCCATTGATACCCAGCCTGAGTGCCCGCCAGGATTTCAAAGCCTCCATATCTTCCTCCTCTTTATCCTTCCCTCCTCAGGGTTTCATCCCAAAAAGCTGCACACACCCCTCTTGCTGTGAACTCTGAGGGTTGGGTTGGGGAGAAAGAGACCATACCTGAGGTTCATGTCACCGTCCACCAGCAGGGACATCAGGTTGGAGAGATTTCCGCCCGGACAGCAGCCACAGAGGAGTACCGCCACCGCGGCCACCTCATCCAGCTTGAAGATGAGAGCCAGCAAGAAGGCCAGCAGCGGCAGGAAGCCGAACTGGCAGAGCGCGGCCAGCAGCGCGCCCACGGGCCGCCGGACGTGTGCCCCGAAGTGGTTCACGTCCACGGTGCAGCCCAGGCCCAGCATGGTGATGCACAAGGCGGCTCCCACGAACACGTTCAGCCCGTGGTTGAGCGGCGTGTCCCAGAACGGGGGCTCGTGGGGGACCCAGGGCCGGGGGAAAGCGGAGGAGCCCTGGCCGGCCACGCCACCCGCGAGGCTGCCGCTCGTGGGCTCTGGGGTCCGGCTCGGCCCCGGGCTGAAACCCATGCTCGCACTCGGAGCGAGACTGAGCCCGGGGCCGGGGCTGGAGGCGGCAGTGAGCGGCGACAGGGTGCCGGTGCTCGGGCTGCTGGCGTTGGGCGACAGGGTGAAGTTGTCCGGCAGCAGCGAGGACGGGTCAAGGAGCAGGGTGGCGTTGTCCAGGCCGTCCATGGCGCTGTCGCCGAGGCGCGCTCAGCGGGGACTGTCCCCGGCTGCGCCTCCTCCCTCGGTCCTGCGGTCCCCGCCACCTGTCTGTCTGGTCAGGCGTCCCCGCCGCGGCGTCGGTGCGGCGAGCCGGTCCTCGCTCCCGTGTGCATGCCGCCCGGCGGCTGGCACTGAGCACCACGCAGCCCGCCCGCGCCCTGTCGCTGCCCGCGCCACAGGCCCCGCCCTGCCGCCCGGTCCCCCTCCTTTTAATCACAGCTAAGTGGTTCTGTACCAGCGCAGCCGGGGAGGAACAAAGACCCGACAAAGCCCAAGAGGGCGGAGGAGACCAGGCCGGGCTGCCCATCACATTCTCTGATGGCCCTCCCTCTTTTTCTTTTTCTTTCTTAAAGTATTTTTTCTACCTCAGATGTTAAATGTGAACATGAAGTCCCAAGTGAGGGTTGGATATACGTACACTCTTGTTAAATCATGTTGAATGAACGTATCTCCTTCGACATTTAACATTTCTTTATGATGAAAATATTCCAAACGCTTTCCCCTAGATTCTCCAAATACACAGTACACAATTATCTTTAGTGACCCCGCCCAGCAGTCCTACACCAGAACCCGGCCTCTTTGGTAATGAAATCTATAGCGCCAGACTCATCAAATGGGGGAAAAAAATGCTTATCTAAGTACACACAAGTCATATACATAAACAGTTTAAATAGTCCGCAGCTCTAGGCATAGAGGGACCCGGCTTCATGTGAGCCAGTCTGGAAGCAGCACATGTATCTGGCTTGAATTTGCAAACAAAAATGTTAAGCTTTTTATGTTCAGTCTCCCAGTAAAAAGCAATAATAATGATTTATTTTTTATTTTTTCAGCCTGGTGCTGTTTCAGAACTAGGGCAAACCCACGGACTGGATATTCTGTCTGTGAATTCTGCTGAAAGGTATTTTTTTTTAATTGACACATTGCAATTGTACATATCTATTGTGTATAGTATAACATTTTCATCACATGCACGATGCTAATGGTCAGATCATAGCCATCAGTGGCACCTATTTGCAATGGCTCTGGTTAGGAACACTGAATCCTCTCCAATTCCCATTTTAAAATACTCAGTTACTTGTTGCCAACCAGTTATCCTATGTTATGGCCTGAATCTTACAATCAGAGGCAGGACACCTTGGCTTTCCCTAGCAAGCTTGTGAGTACCTGGCTCAGTGGGCTGAGAAAAGTCCCCATGGGCGGGGGTGGGGGGTGGAGAGACCTGTTAAGGAAGCTATTGGTAGCTTCAGTTGGCAAATGCCTATTCTAACTGTGGACTAAGTGGTATAGACTTTGGGTCTGGTTTGTTTCAGTATGTGAATTTTTATTTATTTGCAAGGGTGTTTTGTTTTTTTTAATATATATATATATATATATATATGTCATAGCTTATAACATTTTTAAAATTTTAAAGAAGTCACTGGCAGGCAGAGAGAAGACATTCCTGTCACAGATTTATGAACTGTTGTAAAGTCTCAGCACTGGGATTACAGGACTGAAGAGAAACAAAGTGAGGAGATTCCTGCCTTCAGACAGGCTAATCCCCAAACAAATCAAATCAGTTCATAGCAATGGAGACGTAGCGACGTGGAGTCCATCACTCCATGTCATGGGCATGTCAAAGGAAAAGGACCTTCCTACACAGAATCCATCTCTTAAGGAGGAGAGAATGTCCCTGGAGTAGCCACAGCAGTGAGAGCGAGTTGAGTTATGAAAGCCAGCGTGGGAATGTCTAGTCTAAAGTCAGGGTCCAGGCTGGGCTTCCCCCTCAGCAAAGCCAAGACAGAGTAAATTCTTCCCCCCAAAGAAGTGACTCCTGGTCTCCTTCCCACAGAGATGGGGGGAACTCCATGGCCCAGTGATGCCCTGAGTGAGCCCTGGTGTTTGCACCCCATTCCTCTCCAAGTCTCATGGAAATGGTAGAGAATATGAAAAATAATACTAAATAAATGCATGTACTGAAGCTGTTGATTCAAGGACGGTAGAACTTTCAGCAAACGTTTAGGAACACAGTCTGTCCTCACGCTTCTTTTCAAATATCCTAAACTCAGAAAAGGTGCATTTACTTGTGTAAAGCTTTGAAGGAAGCCGACTGTGATGAGAAATACTCAAGTTTTCAAGGCTAATGAGGGTAATAGAGACAGCTGTGTAATGAGTTAGCTGTACCGCTCAAAAGTTGAGTACATCTTATCACACGATCAGGGGGCTGAACTTGATACTGAGTCCTGCAATAGTTGTGATCGTGAGTGTCCCCCCAAAGCCCACATACCAAAGGTTCAGTTCCAGTCTGGCATTGTATTGAGGTTGTGGGAGCAGGAGGGGTGGGGCCTAGCGGAAGCACTTTAAGTCACTGAGAGGAGGCTTGCAAAACAAACTGTGAGATCCCAGCCCCCGCTCCCTCTTTTTTGATTCCTGACCATAAGATGAACAATGTAACTGTCTGCTCCCACCATGATGTGCAGCTCACCAGAGGCCCCAAAGCAACACAGCTAAGGAAGCATGGACTGAAACCTCCAAAATCCTGAGCTAAAATGACCCTCTTCTCTTTGTGAGTTATTTCAGGTATTTGGTGATAGTGACGGAAAGGTCAGTCACACGGGCTTACATTCTTAAGTCATGGGATGAGATAAGCCGAGGGCGCAGCTGGGGCTCAGTTGATTAGGCACCAAGCCTGTTTGCGTTAGAATGCCTCCTCCTCCTCATGTTAAAGATATTAAAACCCACAAATCAAATAAGCAGTAATTACAGGCAGACCAACCAGCTCCTCTTGGGGCTTGGGGGGGGGGGGGGGATCTGGGAGGCAGTTTGTACAATGGGCGAGGAATAAAAGCAGAAAGGGCTGGACTGGGAAGGAGAAGCTCCAGATCCTGCTCAGCCTCCACCTGTGGGGGCGTTGTGGCCCCTGCAGACCGGCTGTCACCTCTGCTGCAGTGGCTGCTGCCCGTGTAAAGGACAGTGCTCTTGCCTACCGAGAGGGTAGGAGAGCTTTCTGACCATCTCACTGTCGAGGGGACACTTCCAGGACTGGGAGGCAGAGCTCAGCCTTTAGGCAGGGCATCAACGACGAAACAAATGCCTTGGGACATTTCACATCTGCCTCTACTGCTGTTCCCTTTCACCAGTGCAGGCCTGGTCCACTCCAGGAGAAAGATCGCTTGGAATGGAGACATGCACCCAGAACTCGGAAAGCGTACTATTGGGGGCAAGACATTTAGTCTTATCATAACTTGTTCCAAAACTGATTCCAGGAAGACTGAATGTTTAATGCTAATCATGGCGAATGCGAAACAAAATATAGGGAAAGTATTGGCAAGAATTTATCTCACCTTGAACAGAGAGTATCTTCTAAACCAAGAAGTGAGGGGAATGGTCCTAATGGGACACTTGGAAGATGTAGCAATCTAAAAAAAATTTTAATTTTGATATAATGAAACCATATTTTTTTAAAAAATCAAAAGCAAATCATGAAACAAAAAAAAATACACGCCTTGCGTGTGTATAAAGTCAAGAGCTAATATCAGTAATTTACAAGGCCGATTTACATATTCCTAAGAACAAACAGTGCCAGGAAGTAGTCAGCAATAGAGTGCTTATTTGGCATGCATGAGGTCCTGGGTTTAATGCCCAGCCCTGAAAAATAGAGTGTAATAGGGAAAAATGCCGATGATATGAATGCACACAAGACCACAAGAAATAGTGCAAACAGTTGTACTTATAGAAGACACTCCTGTGCACTTATAGCCAAGTAAATCAAACTGTACCAATTTGAGGACGTTTTTCCTTAGCATTGGAAAAGATTCAAATGAATAAGGTGTTGGGAGGGAGCAGAGGTATGCTACAACCAGCTCCACATTCATCTTGCCGGTTTCTCTTTTCTAGAAGAAAACTTGGTAGTAGATAACACCCGCCCTACGAATGTGTATCCACTTCAACCCAGTGGTGTTTATCTCCGGGTGTTTATCCCAAGGAAACAATTAGGGAATTGAAAACAAAAGCGAACACTACCTGAGCATCTGGTGTGTGCGGTGCCTTCTCCAGAGCATCTTATTTCATCTTTCTTTATTGTATTTTATTTGTATTGGTGTTTTACTGCATGTATGACTGTGTGAGGATGTCAGATCTTGAGTTACAGAAAGTTGTGAGCTGCCATGTGGGTGCTGGGACTTGAACCCAGGTCCTCTGGAAGAGCAGTCAGTGCTCTTAACCACGGAGCCATCTCTCCAGCCCCATCTTTTTTCATCTTTACATTTGACTTCACAAGAAGTTTGCAGAGCCATACTGTGAACACACACAACTGGATGCCAACGCCTCCTTCTAAACGTATTGGCCTGCAGTCAGGTGAACTAGGAGGCAGTAATCCAGGAACCTGTTATGCAGACAGTCAGCATCATCAAACTCAGTGCCTTGCGCATGCTCGGCAAGGGCTCTACCACTCAGCAACCACCCCACTTCGACAACCAGAGGCCTTTATATATATATATATATATATATATATATATATATATATATATATATATATATATATTTTTTTAATTTGTATTTCTTTTTCTTTATGTGTCTGTGCGTGCACCTAGGTAAATGTTGTTTGTGCTCTCCATTCATGGAGGTACCCTTGAAGGCCAGAAGGTGTCGGGGTCCCCTGGAGCTAGAGATATAGACAGCTGTGAGCCACCTAATGTGGGTGCTGGGAACTGGACCCAGGTCCTCTGGAAGAGCAGCTAGTGTTTTTAACCACTGAGCCACCTCTCCAGACCCTGAGAGTTTCTAATGGATGAACCTGGGATTCTCCCAAAGTGCTATCTGCTTTTCTGTGTTTGTGCTTCTATTTTGTTTTGGGGGGTGGGTGGGTCACTGCCTCCTCTGATTCCTAAGAGGGTCCAAGACACATTTAGGAGAATAATTAGCGAGAGAAGAAGAAACCACTACTATCTGAACACCCACAAATGTGTGTGTATATACACATATGTACATATATACTATATATATATTTACATGCTAGTAAATATCTTAAACATATATGCATTTGGGAGGTATATATACATATTTCATTGTCTGGACAGGCTTTAGAAATTGGGATTATTTCAGGTGAAGTGCTAGGAATTCTGACTCAAATTGGTTTAAGCTGAAAAGAGATTATTGACTCAAGGAACGATTAACGTCTGTGTGTTGCTCAATCCCGATCCCCATCTCTTTCCATCCCCCAGCTCTATGCATCTTCATTTTCACTAACGCTTTCTCTATTGGCGGCCCCAGGAGTCTCAGCTATATGTTGCCAGTTTAGATGCAGCTCAGAAAGTCCTGAGAATCATTTGGTCCAAGCAAGGGAGCTGGGACCATCCTTGAGTCAATCAATCATGTGGCTAGGGAACGGACATTCTTATGTAAGCTTGGGAGGAGACTCATCATCCCTCAATACCAAAGACTCAGAAGAGGCGATGGGATTCCTCCCAGGAATATGGTGGGCGTTTGAATGCTGTTGACAGAAAGAGGAAAAATGGATGTTGGGAGATAGAAACCCCAGTGCCCACAGAAGTCGTATCAACTGAATGGCCACCAGCAGGCATCTGAGTGTCTCCCACTGCATTTCCAGCACCAGAGGTTGCTGCTTTGAGAACCTTCACCAATTCATTTTTAAAGCTTCAGGTTCTGTATTTAGCTACTAGTGAAGTCATCCCTTGTCTGTTTAATAACAGAAAATGCTGACTGGGGCAGGGGGAGGCTTGAGGGGAGTGGGAGGAGGGATGAGAGGGGGAATCTGTGGTTGGTATGTATAATGAATAAAAAATTTATTAATAAATAAAATAAAAACAGAAAATGCTTTATCATAGGGACAATCAGTAAAGAGCCTGCCGAGCAAGTATGAAAATGTGAGTTTGGATACCAAGCACCCATGAAAAGCTGGGCAGTGCGGAGACCCCAGTGCAGGGCAGGAGGCAGAGATGGGAGACAGTCAGGAACAGAGACAATGGGCTCCCTGGAGCGCATTGGGCAGCTGACCTAAGTGCATGGATGAGCTCCAGGTTCAGTGAGAGACTGATACCAACCTCCAGCTCCCAGAAACACCCAAGTGAAGATGTATGTCTCTCACCACATACACACAAAAATACTTTATTGTAAATTATCTCTTTTGCCTGCTTTCAGAAATCATTTGGCTTTTTTTGGGGGGGGGGGATAAAAAGGTATATTATGGAATCCACTTTTAGACAAAAAAAAAAAGCTACTAGTAGTTTTACATATTCTGCATTGGCTTGGAATCATTTGGCTTTTAAAAATATGTATAAAAATAAGAGCATAAGAAAAATAAGTAAATAGAAGCAGACAAAATATCCAACAGCATGCAATTGATTGAGTAAATAACTCTTAATTCATATAATGGAATACTATGAAACTAAAGGTCACATAATACATCCTGATGTGAAAAAGCAAGTTATAGCTGGGCGGTGGTGGTGGTGCACACTTTTAATCCCAGCACTCGGGAGGCAGAGCCAAGTGGATCTCTGTGAGTTTGAGGCCAGCCAGGTCTACAGAGCAAGTTTCAGGACATCCAGGACTACACAGAGAAACCTTGTCTCGAAAAAACAAAAACAAACAAAAAAGAAAGAAAAGGCAAACTCGTTCTAAGAGGAACACTTCCGGTTCTACAGTGCCGGGCTGCGGGGTCAGAGTTCAGTACACTTTATGGCTTCATTACAGTTTGGTGGATATGAGAGGAAGCCAATTAGCCACCCAGGTACCAGTTTGGGAATGAAGTGAACCGTAATTTGCATGATAATACAAGTGGCCGCAGTTCCAAAGGGGTCTAGGTAGCCTTGGAGAGTCTCGGGAAGGAACGAGAAAGGAACCGGAGACCCGAGAATATCGAAACAGAGGGTGATGTTCGCGGACTCACATGTGCAGTGAGACACCGGGGTAGTCAGCCAATGTGCTGACGCCAGCTGTTTTCCGATGAACCTGTCTCCTCCACTCTCCTGGGAAACTCACCTTCTGTTCAGAGAGGGACTTACTCCTCCAGAAATTCTCAACACGGAGTTGAAACAAAAGCCGCCGCCACCCTCTTCGTAAAGTGCCCTCCTACAGAGCTGTCAGTCATTATTGAGGCGCTGCCCACCCCCACCCCCCAGGCCCTCCTGAGCCCAGCTGCACAAAACTCAGGGTGAATACAAACGCAGCTTAGAGTTTCATGTCAGCTTGTGTGGAGAAAGCCACCTGCAGATAAAATCACTCTGGAGAATTCTTTAAACACACATCCCAATGCAAGCATTTTTTCCACCATACATTCCACAGTGAAATTCTTTCTCCAGTAACAGGCAAATGGGCCAGCTTGCAGGTCAGGGCCAGTTATACAGAAGGTATCTCTAAATCTTTGTTCTAGATGTTCAAGTCATGACAAGTCCCTGGGAGGTGACAAAGTGCCCACCACGCCAAGTCCCTGGTCTGATCTTTTCCAACGACATTCCTCATCTCTCACGTTTTGTCCATATTAAATCTTCACCATTTAGCCCAACTAGATCAAGGCGGTAGGTACCAGATGACACCATAAATAGGAAGACCATTTTTTACCACGAAGTGGTAAAAAAGAAAAGGAAACATTTAGGAATTCTGCATCCAGTAATGTCACAAGTGATATTTGGAAGCCCAAAGCTATTATTTTAGTGATTTCCAGGTAACCCATATTTGTGGATCACAGCCTCAAACTCCCGTGTCAATGGGGGGAGATGGGCTATACGGGGATGCTACACAGTAACGCTACCAGCCTTATCAGTTATCAAATGAATGGTCTTCCATCCCCAAAGACGCCATTGCCATTACAAACCCAGAGAGCTAACAGAGAGCTCTTGTGTCTTGTTCACAGTCCTACCTCTGACTGAGATCGTCCTGGTGTCTGGAAGCCTCGGCTTCTGTGTTCTTTCTTGCCTCCCCCAGCTAACCCCATTTACTCCGTTCTCACGGAGCAGCTTCCTAAAACTCCCATCTCTCGGATCATGAGATTCAACTGGACATGTCCTAGCCCATCAGCAGAGGTGGGATAGGACCCAGGCCTCCTATCACGTTATCCCTCGGCCTCTCACATGTGTGCCCAGTGAGGTCAGAGCAAGCATTCACTCTAAATAAGATTCCATTGGTCTTCCTTCCTCTGCTGCTCTTCTGTTGCCCGACTAGCCCGTTCTTCTTTTCACCTAAAATTTCAACCTGATCTTGATGCATGTTTTGGAGGAATTTTCTAGGGACTTCACATACTACCTTCGAACAGCACAAAGTCTTGTTGGCTGGACATGGTGGCGCACACCTTTAATCCCAGCACTCGGGAAGCAGAGGTCAGTGGATTTCTATTAATTCACAGCTAGCCTGGTCTACATAGCTAGTTCCAGGCCAGCAAGAGCTACACAGTGAGACCATGTCTCAGAGGGATTAGGGAGAGAGGGGGAGATTTGTCATCTGATAAACTGACCAGCAAAAAACAGTATCTACAAAGCTCCATCGGGATGTTAAAATGAAGATATATTTGGCCTAAACATTTATAGAAAATGTCCACTGATATTTTCAAGGCTTACTACTAAAATATTACTTCTGTTTAAAATTGGACTCTACTAAAGTTTTTGGGTTGGATTGTTTTATATTCTGTTGTTTTATGCAAGGAAAGAAAGGAAGTAACTTTCCTGTCAAGGCAGGATCTCACTATGTAACCTTGACCTTGTTGTGTAGACCAGGCTGGCCTCAGAGTCATAGAGACCTGCTTACTCCTGCCTCCAGAGTCCTGGGATTCAAGGCATGTGTAGATGTAACCAACAGTCTTATTAAATAAGAAACACAGAAACAATGTAAAAGAGAAAGCCGAGAGGTCAGAGCTCAGAGCTAAAATCTCACCCTTCCTCCTGCGGTGTCCCAGCTTCCCGAAAGAGAGCTATATCCTGTCTGTCCATCTTTTTATAGTATTTTGTTCTGCCTTCTCATTGGTTGTAAACCCAAACACATGACTGCCTCGTCACTGTCTGAATGTACAGCCCCCTAGGTCTTAAAGGCATATGTCTCCAATGCTGGCTGTATCCCTGAACACACAGAGATCTATGGGATTAAAGGCGTGTGCCACCACCGCCACACTCTTGCTATGGCTCTAATAGCTCTGACCCCCCGGGCAACTTTATTTATTAACATACAATCAAAATCACATTTCAGTACAATTAGATTACCACCACAGGTATGTGCCACCAAAATTCATTATTATCACTTTACTTGTGTGCATGTGTATGTGTCTATATTAATTGATGTCTTACAGTTGCATACCCTCAGAGACGAAAAGAGGAACTGAACTCCTTGGAGCTGGAGTTACAGGTGGTTGTGAGCCACCCAACATGGGCACTGGGAACAGGGTAGGTCCTCCAGAAGAGGAGCCAGTGCTCTTAACCACGGAACTGCCTGTCTAGCCCCACGGAAATGTTATTTTCAGTATCTGCAAAGGTGGCTTTCTCTTATGAAACTTCTTCTCTGTTTGGATGATGTGAATCATAGAAGCAAGTCCTCGGCCTCTCCTTTCTGCTGGGAAATTGTAGAGGACACTGGTTTCATGTGGTCCTAAGAGGACTGTAGTTTGTTCGTTTTTATATTTTATGCAACTCTTCTTCTTACTCTCGGGTTTGATTCATCTTGCCATTCCAGAGCGGCTTTCAAATTATTGCCCACCAATGCCTCTCCCCAGTGCCTATCACTGCTGCCTTTGTCCTGGTCTGTACAGAACATTGATCAGGGTGTGGGTAGGGGTGGGAGTGGGGGCCGGGTGGGGTGGGGTGGAGAAGGTCACTGCTTTCTCCCAGCATGCCTGCAACAACGTCTTTAAAGTTTAAAGAGAGGATGTCATGAGGGCTCGATAAGAAGAAGATTAGATGGGGCTGGGGAGATGCTCAGTGGTTAGAGCACTAACTGCTCTTGGAGAAGACCTGGGTTGAGTTCTCAGTATTCACTCGGTGGCTCACAACCATCTGTAACTCCAGTTCTAGGTGACACAATGCCCTCTTGTGGCCCCTACTGGTACCACGCAGGAACATGGGGCACAGATACACACTCTGGCAAAACACCCATACACATACAGGATAAATACATAAACCCCACAAGATTTTGTAAAAATAAATACATTAAAAAAATAAACAACTAGTTCTATTTTTACCATACTAACTAAAATGTTTCTCTTAACAGTGGGCCAAATACAAATGATTTTCCCAAAAAGCTTTCCAAAAATTTAAAATGTTTGGTAAATATATATATATATATATATATATGTGTGTGTGTGTAAATATATATATATATATGTGTGTGTGTGTGTGTGTGTGTGTGTATGTTCATATAATATATAACTTACATCAATACAGTCATGCATTACTTAACAATGTATTGCATTCTGAGAAATGCATCAAACACTTTGTCATGTAGTTATAGAGTACTTATACACCTAAGACAGCTGCAACGTCACCAGGTAATATTGTCTTATGGGACCACCATTGTATATGATATCTGTCATTGGCTAGAACATTGCTTAATCGGTACATGATGGTATTTCCTATTACTCTAGACCCTTTAGAATCGTCTATATGTAGACATAGACTCAGTCCTAGTTCTTTTTGCAGTGCTACATTATAAACGTTTTGCTGGGAAACAGAATTATAGAAAAAGTGGAAGGGTAAAGAACAGAAATCTTGTGGATGATTCACTTAGGGACTTCAGGATCTCATGGTTCTAAGTGCCCAGCCAGATCTACAAAGCCAGATCTACCTTGGTAAAATTCATATGCTCAGGTTCAGTGGAGATAGAACGGTGAGTCCTGGCTTCGGAATCCAAGTATTCTTAACCATTGTGTCCGGGATTTTTCGCATGTAAAGGCCAAGGACATTCCAAGGGAAGTAATACACCACTTCTACCAAGGCAGAGAGTCCACAGAATGGCCACAGCAGGAAAAAAGCAGAGGAAAAGTGGGGACAAAGTATGCAAATAGAGAGCTTTTATTGCCATGGAAGAGCATGGGATTTAGCTTTGCTTGTTTGTTTCACAGAAGAAAACTAGTTAAGTTTCCTATGGAAGAGAATAACCTATATAGACCCAAGGCCAGGAAAGAGCTCAGGGGCCAGTGGATGGCGTCAGAACTGAAATACAAGCAGGAAGTGAAGCCAGGAGGGTACATTGACGAGGCTCAGCTTATACTGGACAGGAGGTCATAGAAACTGAGATGATACACTCGCACCGAAGGCAACATGGGCCACATGCCACCTGAGATAGAGAACAAAGGCAAAGCAGGAAGTCTGAGGCTTTGAGACGTCTCCAGTGGAGGACATTTGCAACGGTAGACCTGTAAGTCTAAGATGCCAACAAACCAGAAGTCTCAAGCCTCGGGGAAGGAGCTGGGAACAGATTTAAAAGCTACGACAGGCCAAGGAAATGACTCAGTGGCTAAGAGTACTTGTCATGCAAGCCCGGTGACCCAGGTTTGATCCTCAAAACCCACATTAAAAACATGGATGAGGTGGTGGTATGTGTCTGCAATTCCAGCGTTCCTATAGTAAGATGTGAACACGAGAATCTGATGGATACTCCTGAGCCAGCTTGGAGCATGCAGCCTAGTAAAACCAAGAGAGCCTGCCTCGTTAAGACGGAAGGTGAGAACCAACTCACAGGAGTTGTCCTTGGCCTCCACACTTGCACTTTGGCACATGCATGTCTGCATGCACACAAAAAAGCATTGATTTTTAAAAACTAGTTTATGCCTTTAATTCCCCCTTCATTTCTGGAAATATGGCTGACTCAGTAACTTAAAAGCCCTCTCTAATAAAATAAACCCCAGCTCTGATGCACAAAATAACGCAAGCATTCTTTGACAGGCATTGATAAGGCCTCAGGAAAGGACTAGAAACCCCAGGAATCAAAACAAGAGGAAGTAGGATGTAAAGGGTAAGCTGGCATTTTCTGGCCACAGTTTCTAAAGTGACGTGACTTACCCTTTCATGGTCACGTGGAGATGAGATTGAGATCATGTCTGATAAGCCTTTGGTCCTTGTAATGGCTCACATTGTTAATTTGACAGGATCTAGAGTTGCCTCGGAGACTGATCTCTGGACATATTTGCGAGGGATTTTCAAGGTTAGGTTAACTGAGGTGGGAGGGCTAAAAGTGGAGTGGATGTGTGGAGTAAAGGTTGGGTGAGTCGGGGCTGGAGAGATGGCTCATCAGTCTGACACCCTGTGGTAGTTTGAATGTAATTGGTCTCACAATCTCACAGGGAGTGGCACCATTAGGAGGTGTGGCCTTGTTGGAGTGGGTGTGGCCTTGTTGGAGGAAGTGTCACTGTGGGGGCGGGCTTTGAGGTTTCCTATGCTCAGGATACTACCCAGTGTCTCGGTCAACATTCTGTTGCCTGCAAGATGTAGGACTCTCAGCTACCAGCATCACATCTGCTCTCTGTCCTGATGATAATGGACTGACCCTCTGAAACTGTAAGTGAGCCACCCCAATTAAATTTGTTTTTAAGAGTTGCCATGGTCATAGTGTCTCTTCACAGCAATAAAAACCCTAACTAAGACACACCCTCATATAGACATACATACAAGTAAAACACCAATTCATATAAAATAAATAAATTTTTAAAAATTTCTTAAAAAAAAAAAGATGGGGTGTGTGGGTGGCCCCATTCCATGGGCTGGGCAAAGGAGGTTAGCTAAGCATGGACATCACTTACCCTGTTCCTCTTATTCTTTACCTTTATAAGGTTTGTTTTTATTAGTTTTTTTTTTAATTTTGTGTGAGAGCAATCTCTGTGAGGGTGTGTGCATGTGAGTGCATCTCTGTGTGTGTGGTGTGCATGTGAGTGCATCTCTGTGGGGTGTGTGCATGTGAGTGCATTCCTGTGGGTGTGTGTGCATGTGAGTGCATCCCTGTGGGTGTGTGTGCATGTGAGTGCATCCCTGTGGGTGTGTGCATGTGAGTGCATCCCTGTGGGGGTGTGTGCATGTGAGTGCATCCCTGTGGGTGTGTGCATGTGAGTGCATCTCTGTGAGGGGTGTGCATGTGAGTACATCCCTGTGAGGGGTGTGCATGTGAGTACATCCCTGTGGGGTGTGTGCATTTGAGTGCATCTCTGTGGGGTGTGTGTGCATGTGAGTACATTCCTGTGGGTGGGTGTGCATGTGAATGCAGGTGTCTGAACACAGAGGTGTCAGGTCCTCTGCAGCTGGAGTTGCAGATGGCTGTACACCAGCCAATGTGGATGATGGGACTAGAACCTCTGTCCTCTGGAATAGCCATATGTGCTCTCAGTTATCAGCCCATGCTCTGCTTCATTACAGACATAACATGACCAGAAGGCTCCTGCTCCAGATGCCATGCCCGGTCCACCACGACAGACTTCCTCTAAAACTCTGTGTCCAAACAAACCCTTCCTCCCATTCTCCTAAGCTGCTTTGGCCAGGCATTTGCCACAGCAGTCAGAAATACAACCAACACAGTATAGATCCCCAGGCAAAGTTAGAACCACAGAAATCACTCCCTTAGCTGTAACTTATAAAACAAAACATCAAAATATTACCCCTGTAAGTAAAAGACTGGAATAGAAAAAAGAAGTCTACTTATTAGCATGGAAGACAATTATTTTTTTTCCTTTATGTTTGGAAACTGAGATATGATTTGAATGTGTTCGTTAAGATTTCATGTGTGGCAAACGCAATCCCAATATCTATAGGGTAATGTATCTGGAGGGAATAATGTATCTTTGGGAGGGAGTTAGAGTCAGACGCAGCCAGGAGGTTAAACCAGCCAACAGGGCATTAGGACTTTTTCTAATAAGAGGAATGGAGACAGAAGCTGGCTGGCTTGCCGTCTCTCCATGGGATGTACCTACCATGTCACACTACAATAAGGGCCTGCCTCAATACCAAAGATACTGGTACCATGTTCTTGGACTTCCCAGATTCCAGGGACAGGAGTCAGATGAATTCCTATTCAGTCTTAAGGGCTTTGTTATACCAACAGAAAATTGACCAAGATGCACAAATGCCTAAGTCACAAAAAAGAAAATACTTTCTCTGGGAAGTTTTCATTGTAGCCAGTGGAGTGCTGGGGCCAGTTTACTGTAGGCTGCAAGAACGAAAAACAGAAATTTCTCCCTGCCTTCTCTTTCAATACTGTCATGCTAGCGACCTTGAAATCAACAAGAAACCACAGAAAGTGATGTTTGCAGCCTATCAGGGCTTCACTTCAAGAGTTCAAGGCCATTGTGTTGGCCTATCTTGATGTGTTTGGAAAGTAGAATTTATGCTAGCTTTTATACCCCACACTCCAGGGGCAGTGGCAGAAGGATCTCTGGTCTACATATCAAGTTCCAGCACAGCCAGGACTACATTATCGACCCTGTCTCAAACAAAACAAAGAAACAAACAGCACTTACACTGGTATTTCTACCACTATCATCTTCTAGGAGCAACAAAACTAAGAAAGAAAAACAGCCCACACCCTAAACTGGACCTTACAGTTTCCCATAGGCAGTTTTAACAGGAGAAGATAGCTCATTACTAGCAAGAGTTAGCAGACATATACAGACCTGGCTTAGGGTCCCAAGAGCCTCACTCCATGGATACTTTGGCTAAAGACAGAAAATAAACAAAATTAATACATAGTCATAGATAGAAAAAAATAAGACACAAAAAGGCATAATCCCAGGACTTGGGCGGCAGAGAAGCATGTGCATCTCTGTGAATTTGAGGCTAGCTTAGTCTATGTAGTGAGTTCTAGAATAGCCAGGGCTACATAGAAAGCATGTCTTAAAAACAAAACAAAACAAAAAAAGAAAGAAAGTAAAAGAATATAGTCTTTAAAGTCAAAGTAAAAATGTTTCCAAAAGACCAAAATTATTTGGAAAATGAAGATTTCTTAAAAGATATATACGTTCTAGATCTATGGTAGTATAATTAAAGAGATCAAGGGACATTCTTTTTTTATTTTTTTATTATTGTATATTGTAGGAGTCCACAAAAGCTTCCTAGTGAGATCTGAGCTTGCTTTACACACCAGGCCTGCATTAGGGGGTGGCTTGACCATGTGCATGGTCACCAGGTGTTTGGGATGGTCTGCACTTGGCTGTGCTGGGGGAGGTCTTTTGCTCCACCCCTTGGCATTCCTTTAAAAGCCCTTTAGTAGGGCTGGGCAGTGGTGGCGCACGCCTTTAATCCCAGCACTCGGGAGGCCGAGGCAGGCGGATCTCTGAGTTCGAGGCCAGCCTGGTCTACAGAGCGAGATCCAGGACGGGCACCAAAACTACACAGAGAAACCCAGTCTTGGAAGAAAAAAAAAAGCCCTTTATTAGAGACAGAAGGGGCTGGTGGGTTTTGACCCAGGCCCTCCTGAGGCCATTTTGTGTTCCTGTCTCTCTATATTTCTATCTAAATATTTCTCATTTCTCCTTGCTTAAGAGCACCCTGGGGGGAAAAGGGGGGCAGGCCCCCCACAGTAGGAGTGTTTTTGCCTGCATGTGTGCATGTGCACTATGTGCATGCCTGGTGCCTGCGGATTCCAGAAGAGGACTTCTGATCCCCTGGAACTGGAGTTACAAACAGTTGTGAGCTGCCATGTGGGTGCTGGGAATCGAACCAGGGTCCTCAGCAAGAGCAACAAGTGCTCCTAACCAATGAGTCACCTCCCCAGCCCCACGAGAAATTCTTAAATAAACAAGTCACACAATTTTTTTTTTTTTTTTTTTTTTTTTTTTTTTTTTTAGCTTTGCTCTTCTTGTTTCTAAGACGAAACTGAACTGGACAAAAATCTGAATTCATTCATCTGGATGAACATCAGGTACCACAACCAAAACCAAACCAAGCCCAGAACAAAGGAAAAAGAGAAAAAAATGGAGTGGGACGCTGCCCATGGCTGCCACGAGCCTGGCTGGTCCTCTGCCTCCTGGGCTTCCTGTGTGTTCTTTCTTCAGCTTTGTCTGTAAGCGTTGTTAACCCTGGGGTTTAGTCATGAACTCTTTCTTCTTCTCACCGAGTACTTTATGAGGTGATTTCATGGTTTTTACTACAAACTGTAACCATGGATCCCCCAATGTACATTTCTAGCCCCAGATCTCACCAGAACCCCAAATCTGTCACAGACACTATGAACTTGGGAGGAGGCAGCATCCATCATTTCCCCTTACCCCGTCCATCTCCTCCCTGGCCATTTCTCTGGTGGGGCATATATGTCCTCCTTATTCTCAATCCAGAAAAATCCAGTTCCCCCCTTAACTTGACTCACTCTCTCTGTGATCCCCTGGACTCTCATTGCTTGCCCTGTGGCATTGGTGATCTCCCTGTTGGTTTCCCAGATCTCCAGACACTCTCGGGAGCCCCACCTTTCTCCACAGCTCCGGCTGTGTCCGGGGGAAGAGCTGTGCTCAAGCCTACAGCTGCCTCACGGACAGTCTCTCCTGCAGCAGCCCGGGTGGGTGGGAGATTGGTGGACTCAGGGGATACATGGCTTCATGAATGGATATGTTATTTCCAACCAGCTCTTGAGGGACTCAAGAGTGTGGCTTTAGTGTTCTATTGTCCCGTGCTCACCACAGTCACGTCTGTGAATGTGGCTCCTGTCTGTGGTCTGGTTCTGAAAGCGGTGGAGCTGTTGCTGGGAATGTGACGGCTGTTTTTCCAACTGCAGGGTGTTGCCAATCACTGTCAAATAAAGCAGTCTCAAGAGCGCTGTTCCAAATGACCCGATGTGCAACTGTCTGGGCTGTGGGCTGGAATATTAAATGACATTGTGTTTCCGAGGCTTGCCGGGCTGCTTGACTCACAGCTGCAGTAGAAACGTTTTAACGAAATTAAAATCTCTGTGGGGGAGGGGAAGGCAGGGAATAAAGGTTGGACTGAGGGCTGAATGAGAACACTGGCAAGGCAGGGCACATTGGTACAGCTTGATTCCTATATTTAATTATCGCGGGGAAGGACTAAGACAGAGAGTCTGCTGTATAATTTAAAACAGTCTAAATCATCGCAAATTTGCTACCCATTGAGTTGGGGGAGGGGGGAGAATTTTCTGGAAAATATATACATTAAATCAAAAGGGTCCATGGGCCAAAGAAATAAAAGCTATCTCTTCAGAGAGCAAATTGAAATAGATCGATTACCCTTTGTCATTTCCTATTTCTAAAGCTAATGAATTACTTTTTTAAAAGCCCAGCTCTGTGCACTGCTGGGTTTATCAAAGAAGGGGATTCCTGATGTACATTTCACTTGAATAAACTATGCTCTGGATGCTGATGGACTACTGTTTCTTTAGGGAACTGACACACAGAATTCTTGTTACTGTAGACTAAACAAAGCTGGAAAAATCTGTGGGAAATTAGAGTTCCAAGGGCCACCGATGATTTTATTTTTACTCCAAAGAGTATCCTTTGGGGTCATTTTGACCAAAGGATAGAGGGCTGTAAAAACACTCAAACATAAGATGACATTCTTTGACTTGCTCCATTAAGAAAGGACGAAATGATGTGTCCTGTTGTTCTCAGCGCAGAGGCCCCGAGGGTACAAAGATGAATACGACGACAAGATCTCTGTCTTTGAAAGAGGCACAAAGCAGAAGGATACTGCAAAGCTCAAAATGAGGGCATTTAAAAAAAATGTCAAGAAGCCCAAAGCAAGCCGGGAGGAATTAGCGCCAAGTGGTGTGATCAGGAAGGAATCCATAGCTCCAAAAGTTTCCCCGCCCTCGTTCGCTCGCCATGGGTCGGTCTCCCACCTCCCAGCCGTGTCCGCTCATCATCCTGTTCAAAGCATGCTTGCTGGGGAGGAGAGGTCAGGAGAGGAGAGAGAAAAGTGAGATTCCAGACAGAGAAACAGCACTACCTGTAAAGACAGGAGGCAGGAGGACACTGGTGTCCTGGGGAGGGGCGGACGGAGTGATTAGGGCGGGAGTGACCTAAACAGGTAGGCAGATTGGTGAGTTTATACTCTTTTAAGAAACCTCTTGCCCGGCCGTGGTGGTGTACGCCTTTAGTCCCAGCACTCCGGAGGCAGAGCCAGGCAGATCTCTGTGAGTTCGAGGCCAGCCTGTTCTAGAGAGCAAGCTCCAGGACAGGCACCAAAACAACACAGAGAAGCCTTGTCTCGAAACAAAGAAAGAAAGAAAGAAAAGAAACCTCTTCTTGGCAGTAATAACACAGCAGCCAGCCTAGATCTGTGACTCTGGATTTCTGTCCATCATGTCATTATGTTGATGTCTTCCCGTGGGTAACAGATATAAGGATGTTCACCCTCAAGAAGGCATGATTTAATTCACGACAAGTTACTGCAGACCATATTCCTCATGACCCTTGTTACTTCAGCCAATACTCACACCTGTGACACACCCCATTAACCCCATTACCTACAGATAGAGCAAGGGGAGTCATGTGTCCTCTACAGATGCCTGGACATGCAGGGAAGCATCGCTGAAGATCTGGGAGAGCTTAAGACAGAGCTCTACCCCCCCTCCTCCTACACACACACACACACACACACACACACACACATTCACACACACACACACAGATACACACATTTTCTCTCACACACACTCACAGACACACACAGATACATAGATTTTCTCTCTCTCACACACACAGACACACAATTTTCTTTCATACATTCACACAGACACATACATTCTTTCTCACACTCATATACACACACTCACAGACATATATTCTCTCTCTCACACACACATTCACATACATTCACAGACACACATATTCTCTCTCTTACAAGCACATTCACACACTGACATACACACACTCACAGACACACATTCTCTCTTTTACATGCACACTCACACACACATACACACACTCATAGACACACACATTCTTTCTTACACACACACACACACACACACACACACACACACACACACACACACTGATTATTTCGGCTCTTTCACTGCAGTTTCTTGTAGTGATGTGTCCCACTGCTTAAAAACTGCTTACAGTGGATTCAAAGCTGGAAGACACGGCAGCACAGATAAATCAGGAGATAATTGTAACAGCCTGGGTGAGAAATAATACAATCAGTTCAGCCATTTCTAGTTGAAAGGATGAATTAAGGTTCATAACCAGAGTGGATCACATTACAGATGGAATATATGTAATAGGAAGTCATGCTGCTAACTTGCTTTGGAATGAATTGGAATAAAAATTAAATACATAGCTGGGTATGGTGACTCATGCCTTTAATCCCAGAACTCCGGAGTCAGAATCAAGAGGATCTCTGTGAGTTCAAGGCCAGCCTGGTCTACACAGTAATAATAAATTATATAATAATATATAATATACATTATAAAAATATATAACAATAATAACATATATTAAAAACAGGGGCTGGAGGTGTAGCTCATTAGCCTACCAGACCCAAGAGTGAGTTTGTGTTATGGTGTTGGCGCTCGAACAAAACAATCATAACAACAACAATCCACAGCACTTCCAAACCTTGACCATATATAGACATCACCTGAGGGCATGTTTAACCCTAGAGGAATTCCCAAAGCCCGCAGTGGGGCTTTACAAAAGGCCGTTTGTCTGTTTGGTGTGCTGCTGACTCAACCCTCGGCCTCACAGTTTCTAGACAAGTGTTTACAGCTGAGCTACCTGCCCAGTCCAGAATCTCTGTTTCTAAAAAGTTCTGGAAGATGCTTGATGCTGACACTTACGGGACCACACTACCAATAGGAAGGGAATCCACAAGTAATCTAAATTTTTTTTTTAGACTCTGCAATCAGAGAAAGAATGTGGGTTTTGACATTTCTAAGTCCAGGATTCCACACCTCCAGGTAACAACTGACTTGCAAAGGGAAGAGCCTTGGTTTGGCTGTTTTATAGAGTGGAATTCTCGGTCCATTGGTGCTATGGCTTTGGGTTTGTGGTGCACATTGGAGTAGCACGTGATGGTGGATCAAAAAATGCTTATTTTGTGCCTGAGAAATGATAGAAAAAGTGGGCGGAGACCAGTTTTCATGGTTCCAATGACCTGAAGACCTCCTACTGGGCCCCACCTCTGAAAAATTCCTACCACCTCCCAATAGGACCATGCTGGGGACCAAGACCGTATAGACTTCTGCGGGGGTTAGGGGCGGGGACATTGAAGACCCAAACTATAGCAATAACTGGGAGCGAGCTTTTGCAGAAGCTGATCTATGGTATTAGCATACTATTTATTAGTTATGAATGAATGAATTCAGTGGGTATTAAGTACCCTACTTGACGAGCGCTACACCAGAAGCAGCTGCAGGATCATCCCAAAGTGCCTGCGTGGGGTGGATTCTAACCCGTGCTGGCGACTGATACCATTAAAGCAGCCTTCTGAGTTGAAGCCCAGCCCTCAGGCTGGGAAGGCTTTCTTTCATGAACAGAAGTAAGCCTAACTCCTCCAGGAGAAGCCTGGAAAGCTTTTACATAAGAGGTGACCTTTGCATTACACCTCTAAAGATGAAACAGATTTAACAAGAGGAATCGGTCCTGGCGATGCTGCCAGGATATTCTGAAAACTCCTCTAGCGACAGTACATCTGAATCAAATATAATAAATATCCTTTGAGAACAAGACTGTGAGATGGACCACTGGTACTAGGGTCTCAGAGCCCAAAGTCAGTGATTGAGAGCACTGGCTGCTCCTGGAGAGGACCTGGGCTCCGTTCCCAGCACCCACAGTGGGGGCTTCACAACTCCAGGGGATCTGACATCTGGGACGTCTGCACCCGGTGGACACATAGACTCTTTCACACACATAATCATAAAATAAATAAAAGTTTTTTTTAAAGGTTAAAAAAAACTACCCGTGGAGAACCACAGAGGCTATCTAGGGAGACCTTACTCAGGGTCAGAGACTCTGGGCTTACTTTACCCAGCAGGGTTGCATAGTGGGATGATTTGACCACGGGCATGGTTACCAGGTGTTTGGAAGGGTGCTTTGATCTTGCAAGGGGGAGGTCTTTTGCCTCTCCCCTCAGCATATTATAAAAAGCCCTTTTGAATAAACTTCGAGGCTGTTGGGTATTGACCCAGGCCCTCCCAAAGCTATCCTGTGTCTCTGTCTTTCTCCTCATTGTCCAAGTCTATCTTTCTATCTCATATTTCCTTATTCTTCTCTCTTCCACCCAAGAACCCTTCATTAAGGTGGGAGAAGGTCAGAGCTGGACTCCCACAGACTCCCACAACTACCTTCAAATATTAAAGACATGGGTCTGGAGAGGTAGCTTTAATGGTTGAGCATTGGCTCATGTAGAGGACCCAAGTTCAATGCCCAGACACACGTGGTATCTCACAAACATCTACAACTACAGTTCTAGGGGATCCAATGCCCTCTTCTGGCCCCTTCAGGCACCAGGCATGCACATGGTGCACACACACACACATAGATACAGAAGACACTCATGCATGCGGGGTGGGGGTGGGTGGGGATGGTGGGGGAAGTGGGGGGGTGCGTGGAAAGTCATTTACACCCAGGCACTATATCCACATGGAGAGTTTATTATAATAGAGAGATGAAGAGAAAGATAGGAAAGAAGGAGACAAGGAAAAAAGAGAGGGAGAGAAAGCGGAGGTGTGCACACATTGTGGGAATGGAGAGAAAGAAAGAGAGAGAAAGAGGGAGAGGGAGAGGAAGAGAGAGGGAGAGAGAGAGGGAGAGAGGAAGGGGAGGAGTTTTTCCCTAAAATGAGGCTTTTACGTCAGGACGCAGGGCAGTGCCAAGGGGCGGGATTTCAAAGGGCGGGTCAGAATATTAACAGCAGCATTGGGGTACATGATGTGAAATTCCCAAAGAATCAATAAAGAGTTATGTTTAAAAAAAAAAAAAAGACAGCCGGGCAGTGATGGCACACGCCTTTAATCACAGCACTCGGGAGGCAGAGGCAGGCGGATCTCTGTGAGCTGTGGAGAGGACGGCTTGGTGCTGCCCTGGGGAGTCAGAGATTAAAAACAGAAGGGGAAAAGCAAAAGGTGCTGTTCTGGGGAGCTTGTGTCTTACCAACCCCAATATTAAGTTGTGTTCACCACACATGTGTGTTGGCTGGTTCTGTGTCAACCCGACACACGCTAGGCTCATTTGGGAAGTGAGAACCAACCCCAGCTGAGAAAATGCCCCCACCAGATGGGGCTGTGGACAGTCTCTGGGGAATTTCCTTGATTGATGCTTGATGAGGGAGGTCCCAGCTCACTGTGGGTGGTGTCACCCCTGGGAAGGTGGTCCTGGACTGGAAATGAAAGCAGGCTGAGCAAGCCTTGAAGAGCAAGCCAGTAAACAGCATCCCTCCATGGCCTCTGCATCCATTCCTGCCTCCACGTCCTGCTGTGCTTGAATTCCTGCCCTGGCCTCCTTCAGTGACGGACTGTTACCTGGAAATAGAAGCAAAATGAACCCTTTCCTCCCCATGTTGCTGTTGGTCATGGTGTTTTATCACAGCAATAGAAATTCTAGGACAACATTTAACTGAAAGGGCTCAAACCACCAAACCTCCCTCTAGTGGCATTTGCTCCGCCCATGACCTTGGGCTGTACCGTCTGAAGGAGGCGGGGCTTACCTCCTTACCTGACCTCTTAAAAAGAGGAGAAAGAGCGAGCTAATATAAGCCGGAGCCATAGGCCATACAGTTTGTAATTAATACAAGCCTCTGAGTAATTATTTTACAAGTGGCTATGGGGCCGCTGGTGGGAGAGATTCACCGGGACTGCAGGACCGGAGAAACTTCTGCTACACCTCCCTTCTATTTTTTAACCTCTACTTTTATTTTGTGTCTGGGTTTTCTACCTGCATATATGTCTGTGTACCATGTGCATGCAGTGCCTGTGGAGGCCAAAAGAAGGCCTTAGCCCGCCCCCCCCCACCCCCCCAGCCCCCGACTGTAGTTACAGAGGGTTGTGAGTTGTCATGCTAATGCTGGGAATTGAACCCTGGTCCTCTGGAAGACCTAAACCACTGAGCCATCTCTCCAGTCCCTTCAAACCTCCCTTCTTTTTTTTATTTTTTTTTTAATTTTTATTTATTAATTTATTTATTTTTTATTTTACAATACCATTCAGTTCTACATATCAGCCACGGGTTCCTCTATTCTCCCCCCTCCCACACCCTCCCCTTACCCTCAGCCCACCCCCCATTCCCACCTCCTCCAAGGCAAATCCTCCCCCGAGGACTGTGATCAACCTGGTAGACTCAGTCCAGGCAGGTCCAGTCCCTTCCTCCCAGACTGAGCCAAGTGTCCCTGCATAAGCTCCAGGTTTCAAACAGCCAACTCTTGCAATGAGCACAGGACTTGGTCCCACTGCCTAGTTGCCTCCCAAACAGATCAAGCCAATCAACTGTCTCACCTATTCAGAGGGCCTGATCCAGCTGGAGGCCCCTCAGCCTTTGGTTCATAGTTCATGCGTTTCCATTCATTTGGCTATTTTTTTTTCAATAATTGAGTAAAACCAAAATTTATTATAAGCCACAGTTGTCCTAGGGACCTCCATACTATATGTATAGCCTCTATGGTTCTATGGGCTGTGTTCTTTATTTTATATCTAGAATCCACTTATGAGTGAGTACATACCATGACTGTCTTTCTGGTTTTGGATTATCTCACTCACAAACCTCCCTTCTTAATCTTTATACACCAGCAGAAATAAATGCAAAGCTTTAAAGGAAGGCATACATTCAAGGTTGGCCTGGGAGGACCACTGCCTCGTTTTCCCTGGGCCAATGTCCAGCAAGATTTATGAGGCATAGCAACCTCTAATAAGGACACATCATCTAATGACATTTATGCTGTAAGTGGCCCCAATTGGCCTTTCACAGGGCTAAAAGAACAGCTGTGAGGATAGAAGCCAGAGCGGCAACAATGCCCCAGACATCATGGAACCCTTTATCTACAGGCACAAGGACTCCCGGGATAAACCCATGGACAGCTGTCCTCGGGGATCCCTGCCACAGTTCTCCTCCCCATCACCCCGGCATCTTCTAAGCTGCTTGTCAATGAGGCTACAAGTACTTGACATTTCTTGACCATTTTACCAGAGGTCCCTCTCTTCCCCTTCGTGCTCTGTTGTTTGGATCAACTAAGGAAAGAGTTCACCCCAATCGGAGGCCTGGGGGTGGGTCACGTGACCTTAGAAGCAGGCCATGCCTAGCATCTCATTCCCCTTGCTCCTGTGTTCCTGTGACAATCTGTACACTCTGTCATTTGGCTCCGGCAGACTCCCCTGCAGGAGTCAACGCTTCCTCCAAAGCCCATCATTTTTGCAAACTGAAACTCACGAAAACGCAGACTTCTAACCTACATGGAAGGAACAAACCCTCGTGTTGAGATGCATACTGGTGAAAATCCTGGCTATCTTGCAATTAACAGGTTACAGAGTCGATGCCCATGCAGTGACCTGGGCCCTGTGACATCTAGCAACATCCGGGGCCTGCATCCCTGACCCTTTTTCATCCTTTCCTCTCACATCATCTGATGGCTCCCAGTGATTTTGGGGTATAGTTAGGGACTTGACCTGTGTGACATCAGGTACACAAACAGCCATTTTTCTCTACAATTTCAGCTGAAAACATGTATAGAAAGGCTGTTCTCTGAGGCTGGGCGTAGTAAAATGCCATCAGGGTCTTTCAACAGGAAACATCACCCAAAAAACGCCCTGCCAACCTTTTCCCACTGTGACAGCAGCCAAGGCCAAGTGCTAAACAAGCCTCAGCAAGATGGGAGGGGGGGGGTCTACTCAAGCTTGTTTCTGGATATTTCCACTATTCAAAATGAACATAGCAGGGCTGGAGAGATGGCTCAGAGGTTAAGAGCACTGGCTGCTCTTCCAGAGGTCCTGAGTTTAATTCCCAGCAACCACATGGTGGCTCACAACCATCTGTAATGAGATCTGGCGCCCTCTTCTGGCATATGGCAAACTTGCAGAAAGAACACAGTTTACATAATCAATTAAAAAATAAATAAATAAATAAAAATAAACATAGCTCAGGGAGGGACTGGGAGGAGAGGAGGGGTGGGGGGGGGAAACTGCAGCCAGATGTAAAATAAATAAATTCATTAAAATAAAATAAACATAGCTCTGAGAGGCGAGGTCTAGTGGCAGATCTGAGATCCTCGCCATTCTTGGAAATCACCTGTTGAGAAGATGTCCCCCTGTCTGTCTACGTGGTCACTTAGAACTCGCAGTGCCAGGAAGTCAGATTCATGACTTTAACTGGCCCTGTCATTTATGTTGACTGGTGGGTTCTGTTCTTACGGCTCTGCTTAGCACAGAGCCAGGGAGGGCCTCGGATAGTATAAATGCCATTAGACGGGTCGGCTTTCGGAGCTCCTGCCTTTAGGAGGGATTTCGTCAAGAAATGTGACTGTCATCTTAAGTGAATTACTATGACACCGACCAGTGGAATTTGTTAACCTTTGTTAGGATTCAGCTTGGAAGTTTGCCAAGAAGACCAAGTTTTGACACATCTGTCCACATCTGTACTTTCAAGGGTTAATATATCAATTTAGCTAAATTGGATCATGATTTGTTAATTGGTGCCAAGCCCTTGGGAAGTAATTGCATTGTTTTTTTTTTTGGTTTTTTTTTTTTTTTTTTTTTTTTTGGTTTTTTCGAGACAGGGTTTCTCTGTGTAGCTTTGCGCCTTTTCCTGGAACTCACTTGGTAGTCCAGGCTGGCCTCGAACTCACAGAGATCCGCCTGCCTCTGCCTCCCGAGTGCTGGGATTAAAGGCGTGCGCCACCACCGCCCGGCGTAATTGCATCGTTTTGAAGTCTTTTACATCGGAGACTTAAGTAAAATGTCTTATTGATGCTTTTCTTAAAGTCTTAAGAGAGTTATAAAATCAGGAAACATTTTGCCAGTTAGTAAATGCCTGATGGGCCTGTTGGTTTCTTTTTTCTTTCTTTCTTTCCTTCCTTCTTTCTTTTCTTTTTTTTAAAAATTTTATTTATTTATTTATTATGTATACAGTGTTTTACCCTCACGTATACCTGTATGCCAGAAGAGGGCACCAGATCTCATTACAGGTGGTTGAGAGCCACCATGTGGTTGCTGGGAATTGAACTCAGGACTCCTGGAAAAGCAGTCAGGGCTCTCAATTTCTGATCTGAACCTCTGAGCCATCTCTTCAGCCCCCTATTTTCTTTTTTTCCTCCGGTTTTTCAATACAGGGTTTCTCTGTATAGCCTTGGCTACCCTCGAACTCACTCTGTAGACCAGGCTGGCCTCAAACTCACAGAGATCCATCTGCCTCTGCCTCCCAAGTGCTGGGTGGTGCGCCACCACCACTCTTTTTAAATGAAGGCATTTTTAAAAGGCAGGATCAGAAGTTGTTAGGTACATAAACTTAAGTTGCTATATTTTTGGTCAGAGTTAGAGTTGGAGGGAGGCCCATGTGGTCAACCCCCCCCCCCAGCTATTTTGGAGTATAATTACATTTTCTCCAAAGGAAACTGCTAATCAGCCAGGCCCACGGCTGTACGAATGCACTCCAGTCTCAACAGTTCAACAGCAGAGGTATTTCTTCACCCATGGAAAGTCCACTGAGTGTGTTCCTGAGCAGTTGATTGAATTAGTTTTTGGGGAAAGACCCATAAATCTAGCCCCCTATCCATCAGCTTGACTCCCTTCCTCAGTCATGAGACTCCAGAGATGTGAAAACTGTAGGATGGAGAAGCCCGCTTGAACACAGTTCTCACTTTTAAGTGACAGGTCAAATTCTTACAGGTCTATTGGTTAAACTGTGACAATCTCAGTGGCCGCTGGGATCATCCGGTCCTGGCTTCTCAAGGATACTTCTGTGAGTCTCTTCTTCCATTTGTTTGTTTTGTAGCATTGGGGTGTGTGTGTGTGTGTGTGTGTGTGTGTGTGTGTGTGTGTGTGTGTGTATGTATGTATGTATGTATGTGTATGTATGTGTGTATGTTTGTGTGTGTGTATGTGTGTGCGTGTGTGTATGTATGTATGTATGTGTGTGTATGTGTGTATGTTTGTGTGTGTGTATGTGTGTGTGTGTATGTGTGTGTGTATGTGTGTGTATGTATGTGTGTGTATGTATGTGTATGTGTATGTGTATGTATGTGTGTGTGTATGTGTATGTGTGTGTGTGTATGTGTGTGTATGTACGTGTGTGCACACGCATGCTGGGCATTGAAACCAGAGCTTTACACATGTGCTCCGATTTATTTAGTTGTGAAAGTCCCAAGCCACATAAACAAGAAAGACACTATCTTTCTTGGAGTCTGGGAGGTTCTGCTACTTGTTACTCTGTTATCTCTTCAACGCCCTCCATCACTGAAGGAAGGTGTCTAAGGTTGGGTTTCTATTGCTGTGAAGAGACACCATGACCATGGCAACTCTTATAAAGAACATTTAATTGAGGCTCGCTTACGGTTCAGAGGTTCAGTCCGTTATCATCATGGTGGGACATGGCAGCATGCAGGCAGACATGGGGCTGGAGAAGGAGCTGAGAATTCTGCACCTTGATCCGCAGGCAACAGGAAATGAGCTGAGACACTGGACACAGCTTGAGCATAGGAAACCTCAAAGCCCACCCCACAGTGACACACTTCCTCCAACAAGGCCACACCTCCTAATAGTGCCACTCCCTATGAGCTTATGGAGGCCAGTTACATTCAAACTACCACAGAAGGTAAGACTGTTCTTTCATTTGTAATAGACTGGTGCTCCCATGGCACAGGGCATGCCATCCTGTTTGTTCTTCATAAGCAGACTGTGGGCCTTGCTTCCTTCTCCTTTGCCTCATAAGACCGGAAAGCTCAGGAGGAGGAATCAGTGTCAGCCAACCTCCTTTGGCATGAGCTGGATTTACCAACCTAATCCTTTTCTTTGATTGATTCAGGCTCCCCACCCTCACCCCCAAACTGGCATGGCACGCCCCACTGTCTTTTCAGTTCTAATTGCTTTTCATCTGATTTGGGGTACAGTTTTTACTCAAAAAAAAAAAAAGAAAAGGTTGATCTTGAAAAACCATCTAGCTCCCCATGAATGGAAATTGATCTGTTTACATGAAATGTTATGGCTCCCAAACCATCTTCCTACTTGCAATGCTCCGGTCTACTCAGCCAGGAGTTGAGGATCTCAGCTCCACACGTTAGGTCTGGATTTCATCATCGTTTCAGCCAGTAGTCAAGATGTTTTCTAGCGTCTGCCATCACCATACACAAATCCAATTGTGAGCTCAGCTGCGAGCCTGTTCTGGCTGGAAGACGCCACCGGACCAGAGCTGCTTTCCCCAAGAGCTTCATCCAGAGGGGCGTGGCATTTGAAGAGAAGGATGAAATGGAGTGGTATACCGAGGGCAGATCTCGAACCTGGATGGAGGTATTTCACAAGAGGCATTGTTGTCCACGATAGACATGAGGGGCCCTGAATGGCAGCAGCTGGACCAAGCTTGTGAGCATCAGGTGGAATTAGTGGGGGCGGGAGGGGGGTGCTGGTTTCCTGACAGCAGCTAGCACATTGGTGATTCCTGAAACAGAGGACTGGGCCGGGGCTGAATAGCTTTGTTGAGAGTGGAGACTTGCGGGGCTAGAAATGCTCACCGTATTATTGCTCTCTGGCAACTTCCCCATTGGCTAATCCCTTCTCCTTTCTGCTACCTACTCAAGGATGTGTCCTCTCTTGCTAATTTAGACTGTGTATCTAGAAGTGTCAATTTTTAATAGCGACTTACAATAACCAGTGTGCTCGGGCGCCATCTTTTTTTTTTTTTTTTTTTTTTAGAAGATCCCCAATTCTGCTGGCAAGTAAGGAGCTGTAGGACAGTCAACAACTTCCTCGTGATTTACCTCTGTTTGGAAAACAGGTTTCCTTTCATCAAATAACTCTGCCTCACAGCCCGTTTCTTATCCTTGGACAGAGAGATGGTATGAACAGGTCTTCAAATACCAAATATAAGCAAACTCCCTAAAGCCATATTCCTGACTCGCTTCATGGCCCAGGCTCCTTGTTACAACATGGCCTAGGACTTGACAGGTCTTAAAATTCAGCCTGGTGTCTTCATCCCAAAGCACCTCGTTCTTCTGTGAGTGATTCATCGTTCACTGATTCCATCATTCACTCCTTGCTGGACTCGGCCTGGGTGCCTCCCCAAGGCCCCTTAGAAAAATCATGAGCCAGGTACCCAGGGCCCTTGACTCCACAATTGTTACTATGTGGAAGAGAAATTTCCAGAATAGAACAGTACAAGTTCAAAAGGCCCACAGAGGGTCCCCCAAGAAACTTAACAACCTTCCCCATATGGGATGCCGAGGCATTTGGGACAAGATGTCGTTTTTTTGGGGGAGGGCATCACATTCAAAGCAACAGCAATGGTCAGACTTGCCTCACAACCTGAAATACTTGGAGGACCATTGAGGAGCAGCTCCAACATTCCCAGGATCTAGTATGTCCAGGGAGAGTTATCAATCGCATGTGTCTCAGTTTTATTCTCTCCAGACACAGATTCAATAGGAAAAGATGTGAAGGATGTATTTGGAGAAACCGGCTCATGTGATTATGGACGCTGGGGAGACCACAGTCTGCCTGGTGGATTAGCAGCACCTGGTAGAGAAGAGCCCAACCTGTGTGCAAGTCTGAAGGCCGGCAGTTACAGCTTTTTCTCTTCCTCGGGGAGTTCAGTCTAGTTTTGTTCTGGCCTTGAACTGAGGGCATGAGGCCAGTCCTCTTTAGGGAGGGCTGTCTGCTTTGCTGAAAGTCTCATGTTCATTGTACCCCCAACGTATTTTACAGAAATATACAGAACCCTGCTTTACCTCCTGACACCGTAGCCGGTGAAAGCTGACACATAACAGCCACCCATTTCACTTGTGAAGAAACTGAGGCAGTAAAAGATTAAGGAACTTGACCAGCATCCTGTAGCTACGGAGTCCTGAGGCCAGCATGGTAATGGTAAAGGAAGAAGAAATGGTGTTGAAGCCTCAAAGAATGCCATCTTTAAAAGACTACCCCTCTTCTCCTGTGAATCTTTTCCTATCAACTTCTTGGAATTTTCAGTCAAAAGAAGGAAACCAAGAAACAGAAGGAGAATGGGGAGCCGTCACAGTGGGTTAAGGTACTAGCTGCCACACCTTATGACCCGTGCTCCATCCCCGGGTGCCCGCCTGCAGGGCTACAACGGGTTCTCGACCACCCTAAGGAGGGAATGTAGGGACAGGAGATACAAAGGAAAACACACCGAGTCTAGATTCCGATCAAGGTGCCACTTTATTTCCTTCAGAAAGGTTTATATAGTTCCGCAGGGTGGGGGGAGCAAGAAGCTGTCATCTGCATAAGGTGGGGCAAGCTAACAGGATGTTTGTATAGGATGTTTACAGGGTGAGAGGGTCAAGGGCTCTGACTCAATGTCCTGTTGCTAGGCAACCTGACTGTAAGCTGATCTAGTTCCCTGTCTTATCGGGGGTCTGTATTTTTCCACTAACTAGAGATTCTGTCCTTGTCCCTGACACCCGGGACCCACGCAGTGGAAGGAGAGATCTGATTGCAGGAAGCTGTCCTGTGACTACCACTCATGCTGGCCTCAGGACTCAGGAGCTCCGGGATGCTGGGCAAGCTCCTTAATCTTTTACTGCCTCAGTTTCTTCACAAGTCAAATGGGGAAAATTATAGCTCCTTTTGCTGGGATGGAGCTGGGGTGATGGTATCAGAGTCAGGAGGAGCTGGCCCATGCTGCAGGAGAAGCTACATCTCAGTGCTCTAAAACTACAGAGTCAAGGGGACTGGAGAGATGGCTCAGAGGTTAAGAGCACTGACTGCTCTTCCAGAGGTCCTGAGTTCAATTCCCAGCACCCACATGGTGGTTTATAACCATCTGTAATGAGATCTGGTGCCCTCTTCTGGCCTGCAGGCAGAACACTATATACATTTTTTTTTTTTAAAGGATACATTAAAATAAGAAAGCCTAACTGAGGCGATTTTGTTGTACCACATTGTCCTTGTAGGCTGGCAGTAGACTCCATGTTAGGGAACCCCCATCACCTGTGATGTTTCTGTGGGGGAGAGAGAGAAAACTGAGGCATCCTAACAGCTTTGGCTCAGCATTTTGCTTCCCCTTGTATCGCTCATTGGCTAGGCACACTGATTCCTCATGTTCTCCTTGGAGGCAGGAGAATACGATGCTAGCATATGATGGTGGTTCTAATGACTACCGCAGACCCTGATCCCCCGCCCCCCCCTCCTGCCCAGTTACAGAGAAGGAATCCCTGGCTCTATGTAGGGAGCAGAGGCACATGAAAAAGAGGAGCACGTGGATCCTCGAGGAGGGACGAGGAAAAGGCCAGGGGAGGGGAAGGGTAGGTGAGTCTCGGAACAGGAGTGTTTGGATCCTGGGACCAAAATAGTGAGAGATACAGTAAGAGCGGAGGCCCTGAGCGTGAGAGAGGCGGGCCAATTTTCAGTGCTTTTTAAATTTAGTCTTGTGTCATCCAGTTGGACCACTAGGCTAAGACAGGCCTCAAGATGGCCCACACGTGGGAATTAACAGGACTGAAAGGGACCTCCTGGACTGTTTGTGGAAGTATGCACCCCCGACTCTGCCCTGACATCCTCTCCCTGCTTCATCTGTGGATTTGGGATCCAAACATCACATTCTGTTTCTTCTGTAGGACTGGGTCTGTAGCTCAGTAATAGAACGTTTGCCTAGCACGCACAAGCCCACAGCTTGACGTGCAAGACCCCAGACACACACACACGTGTGTGTGTAACGTTTGAGTATGTGTCCACCAGTCACTCACATTCCCCTTTGTGGGTCACCTAGGAGACCTCTTCATACCAGCCACCCTCCTTCCTCTAGTGTGCATCTTCTTAAAGTGCTGTTCATGGCTCTGGAAGAAACTAAGTACAGGTTAGGTTCTGCCCTCATTTGTACATTTTTGTTTCTCTGCCAGGTGGCACACACCTTTAATTCCAGCACTGGGGAGGCACAGGCAAGCAGACGTATGTAAGTGTGCCAGCAGAGGCTAGAAGAGTCCAGATCCCCTGGACTGGAGTTACTCGTGGTTCAGAGCGGTCATGTAGGCGCTGGGGATCAAACCTGGGTCCCAAGGAATAGTATCCGGTGCTCTTAAGCGCTGAGCCAGCTCTTCAGCCCCAATGTTGGTCATTTTTATTAGCTAGACTTCATTTACACTGCCTCAGTTTTTATAATATTGAATTTGCTTTTTCCTGTTCCAAGATTATGAACAATGAACCACACTTGATCACCGTGTACCCTCACTTTGTTTTAATTAATATGAAAATGTCACACTGATTCATTTGTACAGAAACAAAACAATCTGAATTTAGAGCAAGCCAGAGAGAATAAAAATTTAACATTCCAAGAGCAAACAAGATTGCCCCCTAGTGTCCACTGTGGATAACAGCATCCTAACACAGCTCACTGGAGGATGAAGAGGACAACTGGATATTTTGTTTAAAAACATCAAAACGGGGCCAGCATGGTGACACACAGCTTTAATCCCAGCACTCGAGAAGTAGAGGCAGGAAGATCGCAGTGAGTTTGAGGCTGGCTTGGTCTACATAGAGAGCTCCGGGATTGCCAGGACTACAGAGACTCACAAAAATAAAGCCAGGTGATGGTGACGCACGCCTTTAATCCCAGCACTCGGGAGGCAGAGGCAGGTGGATCTTTGTGAGTTCGAGGCCAGCCTGGTCTACAGAGCAAGATCCAGGACAGGCTCCAAAGCTACACAGAGAAACCCTGTCTCGAAAAACCAAAATAAATAAATAAATAATAAAAATAAAAAGGCAAAATGGATTTGTCACATATTCCTCCCCCCACTCCTTTCAAAGACAATATTTATATAATAAGCACTCCGAGTACTACATAAGGAAGAGCAAACTCTTCTGTCTCTGCCATTTTCTCCGGCCTAATGGAAGCATTGGTACCAGACAAACCCTTCAGCTCTGGACCACAAGAGGCCGTGGGATAAATGCACTTCCTGCAACTGAGCGTCCTGACTCGAACCGAGTGACAGCAGCTAGCAGGCGAGTTCTCTCTCTTAGCGAAGTAGAAGGCAGGGGAAGGGCCCAGTGCAGAGTGAACGTTCACCGGTGAGCTCACAGGCTTCTGGGGCAGGGAGGGCCCCAGAGCTGGGGGAGACTGTGACTTTAAGGGGTTTGGGTTTTATTTGGTTTGAGGGGGGGGTCCTATCTGGGGATCCCCCTCCCTCCATATTTCTATAGGTGTCAAGTTGTCTGTGTGCCCCTTCTAGAGCAGGAGTTGGGTCCCCGCAACTGTTGGTTGGCTGGGGTGAGACTGGGTGCCCCAACCCTGCCCCCCGCCCCCACTCCGTGTAGAATGAAGGAGTAGACACCCCTCCACACACACACATATGCAAGGGGAAATGGGTTCCATTTCAGAGACACAGAAATGTGCTCTGGAGGCAAAAAGCAAACAAACCAGAGAGCTACTCCCTAACCCTGGGAGCAGAAACCCAGAGAAAATGCAAATTGGGATTGTGTTCCCCTTTCTCCCTCGTGGGGGTGCACAGCCTCACACGGTTTCTGAAAATGGGGGTGACAAAGCAAAGGAGCACACAGGTGGAAGAATCCGTGAGACTGTTTTGGCACACTTGGGTATCTCCCCACTTTGGTCACCTGAACGGCAACCCGAAGGCCATTGTAACCTTAATCTCCTTTGCCCAACACAGTCACGGGTTACCGGTGTTGGGGGGGGGGGGATGTCTTCAGAAGGCCACAATTCCTGCCTCTTATGTTCCCCACCCCCATACAAGAACTAGTATTATACATCTTAGTCACTTCAATTTCCCTCAAATTCTGAGTTTATACTTTTATCTTTGTGCAATTTGGAGCATTTTCTGGTTTTGCTATCTACCTTGTCTTTGATCCTATGCTATTTATCACTAGTGTTTTAAAATTTCCAGGTAATTTTTTTTTTTTCAGGTACCTTTCAATAGTTGATTTCTGCTTCCATTTCTTATGATCAGAGAACATGCATTGTATTTCAATACCGTTAAGTGCACTAGTTTTCTGCGGCCTTTGTACACACCACTTTGAAGATTTTACTTGATATTACAGTAACTGCCTTGAAGACCATTAATTGTAGCAACTGGATCATTTGTGTGGAGGTGGTTTTTATTTTTCTCTCAGGTCCTTGTATGTCAAGTCATTTTAGATAAAATGCTGGGCATTTTCAGAGTTAGACTCTACGCATTAAGGTAGTCCAGGGCTGTTTTGCTTAATTCAACTCAGGCAGGTTCAGACAGGAAGTTCTGTGCCACGTGCCGCACCTCTGCACACCAGGGCTCGCTCTCTACACCGGACCTGTCTCTCACGTGACTGTTCAGCATCCTACATCTCGGCCAGCAGCTCAAACTGCACCTCGATGTTCAGGTCTGCTGGGCTGCCGTAGGTTTATGCGCAGTTGAAGGGGAAGCTTGAAGCTTGTGTTAGAAACAGGAAAAGGAGATGGGGGTGGTGATGCAGGTCTTTAATCCTAGCCCCTGGGACACAGAGGCAAGTAGATCTGAGTTTGAAACCAGTCTGGTCTACACAGAGTTCTAGGCCAGCCAGGGCTACACAATGAGACACTGTCTCAAAAAGTAAATAAACAAAAACATCAAAACAAAAAATGGGCCAGGTGGTGGTGGCGGCGGGGGCGGGGCACACCTTTAATCCCAGCACTCCGTAGGTAGAGGCAGGCGGATCTCTGTGAGTTCGAGGCCAGCCTGGGCTACAGAGCGAGTTCCAGGACAGGCTCCAAAGCTACACAGAGAAACCCTGTCTCGAAAAACAACAAAAAACAAACAAACAAAAAACGATCCCTTCCCTATCTCTCTTCTCCGGGCTTCCCTCTTGCCCCACAAAGGTGTCCCCCCTTTCTCTGGACAGAAACATCATGTTTCCCTTCAACCTGAAGCCCTCTCTCCACTACTGAACAACTCCAGCCATCCTCAGAGAGAGATGAAAAACTGGCCCCTTGCCCCTTCCCTGTCCAGGACAGCGGGGCTCCTGTCCCCTGCAGCTGGGGGCACCACTTGCTAAGCAGGCTTTTGTGGGGGCTTTCCACACGTGCCATGAACACCCCAGCTCCCGTAACCAGAGATGTGGCCACAGCAGGTGTGGGGACCCTCCTTGGGCTCCGTGATGAGAAGAGGCCAGGAATGGGAAACTCACTTTTCTATGGGTTGACTCCTCTAATCCGCTCGGATTTACCCAGTGTTCTCAGCAGCCTTTTGTCCAATACATTTCATTCAGTAGGGTCTTGGTGGCCTCCATTTTATCTCTGGTAGGAATCCAAAGTGCCATTACTTTGAAGAGCCCCTGACTAGAAACAACTGCCTTTACTGGAGAGGGCAAACAGTGACTCATTCACAGAATGGCGTGTAAAAGGCTGTGGGAAAGAACCAACCATGATGACACCAGCAACATGGGTGAACCTTAAGTTTTTGTGAAGTGGCTGAATCCGAGAGAAAACCATTTTTAGCCTTCAATCAAGAAGAAAATACAAACCTCATGGTTTCACTTGAAGTTCAAAGCTCTATTACGAGTGTTAGAAGTCAGGGCAGCTCCAACTTGGAGGGCGGGAGTGAGAGGCGTGTTAGGATGTTCTGGGTGGCTGGGCCTCTTCTCTGCAAGGTGTTTGAGCTCAGTGAGGATTCTAACGGAACATTGGCTTCCCTCACTTCTCTGAATGTATTTTATGTGTCAATTTAAGAACCATTTGAAAAAGGAGCCCTTTGGGTTGCAAATGTCAACACCTGAGCGGAAACTGGCCGGTGTTCTGGAGGAAGTTTATAAGGATGCCAAGGGGAGTCGCCAACAATGGACCTAGAGCACCAATGTTGCCAGCACTCGGGCATCCACCGTGAGTGCCTCCTGCCGGGTAACAGATACCGATGAAAAGCTGTTTTATATTCCATGCACTCTGGCATTGGTGCTGCAGACCTATTTTGTGTTTGCTCCCAAACTGGTTCACACATATAGACAGCACCCCCTTCCTAAGTGGTTCTCACAGAAGCTATGCTTTTGAAACTGAACTCCAACTTTCTGGCCGCACCCCATCAATCCACTAGTGAGTGGACCTCAGAATTTGAGGGATGCTGACTTCGGTACTCTTGGATGTGTTCCCGCAGCCCTCCCGGTGACTCTGAAGTTGAACTCCACACAGGGCCTCTGCATTCTTTGATGAAGTCTGCTGTTTCTTTAAAAAGTAGTTTTGGCTAATGAGCTGGCGAAGCTGGCTCAGTTGGTAGAGTGCTTGCTGTAGAAACCCGAGGACCTGAGCTCAGTCTCCTATCAGAAGCTGCAGCGTGAGTTTGTGATCCCAGCACTGGGGAGCCAGACAGGAAGACCCGGGGCTCGCTGGCCACCTCGTGTAGTTCTGTCAGCGAGCTCCACATTCAGTGAGGAACCTCATCTCAAAAAATAAGGGGGGAGGCGGACATGCACACACAGAGAGACAGAGAGAGAGAGAGAGAGAGAGAGAGAGAGAGAGAGAGAGAGAGAGAGAGAGAGAGAGAGAGAGATTTGCCATAGAACTTCCACTGTATTCAATACTGTTGATCCATGGCTTGGAGCCTGGGCTGGGGGTAAAGATTCAATAAAGGACTAGGAAATAAAAACATTAATATTTGTATATTCTTTCTGGAACCAAGTACTTCACACCAGCAGTGTGTAAAGCACACCAGTCCCCAGTGACTCTGGAGTTAAGGTTACTGTCAAGCATGGCTGATCCCAGTTCCACAGACCGAAAACAAATATCCTCAAATTTCCGAGGTTGAACTGAACACCAATGTAACTGGTTTTTCTGATTCGCTGTATTCTTCTAATTTCTATGTCTATAAGAAGAAATACTGTTTCAACAATAGAAGCAATGTATGTGATGACTGTGTCAGGGAGAAACTGAGAGACTATCAAACTCTACACAGTGAGTTAGATCTGTGCAAGTGCAATTGCATTCAGAAGTTTAGATGAGAAAAATGTTCTCATTTTAACACGAGGACTTTCTACCCTTCAACTCTGTATTTTACAACCACGTTTGGTAAGTGCTTCAATATTACTTTCTAAATTACAGAACTGTAGACAATCATTTGTCATTATGGTTTTTTAAATTAAAGCAACAGGTATATACTTTCAAAAATATTAAAAATGATTTTTCCTTTTTATTGTGATCCATTTGTTAGTAATTGACAATTCTATAAACTGAGGACTTAGGGTACATTTTGATGTATATATATACTTTATAATAGAATATTTAGCACATTTATAATTTTCTTGTGGCGAGAATATTTAAAATAGCCCTTCTAGTTATTTTGAGATGTACATTACTTTTGACTATGAAATTCCCTCTGGTGTACAGACCAGCAGAACTTAGGCCCCCTTAGCTGGAATTTGGTTATCTGTTGACCACTCTTTCTAAGCAGACGAGAATTGGTTTGAATTAGTATGTAGTTCTCAGAGTTTGAAGTAACTTGTAAGTATGGCCATAAGTTAAGTCTGTCTTAGTCCACCTAGCTTTCTACTTAGGACTGACTAGTCACAGCACCTCAAGAGTACCCCCTCCCACTACGTTGTCTTCTCTAACGCTTATTCGGCCTTTTCAAAGAAGGCCTTTGTTTTGTCTTTTTGGTTTTTCGAGACAGGGTTTCTCTGTGTAGTTTTGGTGCTTGCCCTGGATCTCGCTCTATAGACCAGGCTGGCCTCGAACTCACAGAGATCCGCCTGGCTCTGCCTCCTGAGTGCTGGGATTAAGGGTGTCCGCCACTGCCGCCTGGCTTTTTGTTTTGGTTGACCTTTTCTTTTTTGAGTCAGCATTACTGTATATAGGCCAGCCTCGCCTTGAACTCACAATTCCCCTGCTTCAGTACTAGGATGGCAGATGTGTGCTATTTGCCTATGTCCCAAATAAGCTCTAATACAGTAAATATTTCCTAAGAGCCTCCACAGAGGTTTCCTGTTGGAGACATGCATGGATGGCTTAGATAAACTTCTCACTCATAACTAACATAAGTATACTGACATTTATTCAAGAGGTTCTTTAAGGCTTCAGCTGCCCAGGGAAAAGAATTCCAATGTGGGGTGTCCTTTTTTCTGGTGTCATCAGTGAGAGAGATGGTAACGCAGGCTGGAGCATCTTCTAGGGAACAGGAAGAACTCACTAAGGAGCGCGAGTCTATTGTTCCATCCATCATAGGTGAGCTACCTGCTCACCTCAAACAGTATGTGGCTTGAAAGTGCACGGAGCCTCCCTGTTGGAACTTCTAGGCAATAGCTCCTGTGTGCTCTAGATGCCTTTTCTAGCTACGTAGCAATTCAGAGCAGATGAAAAAGCTCCAAGAACAAACCCAATGTAAACTGTGACCACTCCAAATGATTCAAATAGGAAATAAGGGGAGGGGGAGGGGGAGGAAGATGGAGAAAGAAGAGGGAGGGAGGGAGGGAGAGAGAGAGAGACCGAGACTCTGGTGACAACCCCAGACTTCCAGTCAGGATCTAAAAGGGCAATAAGATTGGAGTCTGTGTGTTTACAAAAACAGCTGAGAAATTTATTAAGACAAACTGTAGGCAATGGGGTGGGGAGGAGAGAAGGAATCTTGCCATATCCAGAAATTAATAAAACACTTGAAAATGAATATAGATTTAATAGTAAACATTATGGTCAGGCTGTTTATTAAGGAGGCAACCACATATTACAAGTTCAGCTATAGAAATGTTTGCAAATCAAACTCCATGTGATCTAAAAGGACCATGCATCATACTGTCAAAACTGAACACCTGTACAATGAATAAAGTCAATTTAAACATACATAGTCTAGAGACCATCCTAGAGTTATACAAACACCTGGGGCCATATGTATTTAATTTTCTTTGTTTTCAAAAAAACTTTTTTTTTTTTTTTATAAAAGTGATGTTCTGAGATAATTTAAAAAAGTATCTGACAATTATGAATGGTCCCCAGTTTTACAAAATGTGATTTCCAGGGTATGAAAACTGAGAAGTCAACTCTTCAGAGGGTTTTATAATATACAAACAAGTTTTGTAGAAAAATGATCCAGCAAAGGCTTAAGAATATTTATATTTTTCCAATTCTTTACACTTTTATTAACACACTTACAAAAAATAACATCCAAACACTGAGAAAATTAAATAACTTTGGAAGCAGAGGTCATAGTTTTCTGCTGACATATAAGTGACAATTCTGGGCTGTTGGCACAAAATAATCAACATTCATAACCCCTTACTACTATATATCAAACATAAGTTAAAATCATAGGCACTAGTTTATCAAATCCACATTTCTTCTGTACGACTAACCACAGTAAATCCTTAGATTTTCCCAAACAGAAAAACTGGCAATACACAAAGGCTTTCTAGTCAAAAGGCAATTTTTCTCTTTAGGAAACTAAAAGCCAATAGTCTGTGGTAGTACAGCAGCAGGTAAAATAATATCACCAAACTCAGATCCAAAATACATTTTTAAACAAGTGATGAAATACTTTAATTAAAAAAAAATAGATATTTTTTCTGATGCAGCCATTTAAAAACAACGTTAAATAACCTGAATATTCCTTTTGAAACTGATTATCTAACTTAAAAAATGTAGTAGATGGTTCATTAAAGTTCTTTTAAATTATTAGATTGCAGCATTTATTCTTTTTTGAAATGTTACACTGAAACAGAGACCTGTTTGCTGTGTGCCGTGTAACTCCTCAGAGACAGAGGCTACTTCTTTGTTCCTTAGATTTACACGAGACACTTCCCACCAAGCACATTTCGTCTTCCTCTGAAAAGCATCAGTTTTAGTTCATCATTGTGGACAACCCCTCCATTCCCCCTCGCCACCTTCAAATGCAAGGATACACGTTCTTCCGTTCTACACTCCAGCTCCCGGCACTGACGGCTGCTCCTGCTAGCTAGCTGAAGGTCTCCCTGCTGGTGGAGCATCAGTCTGGCAGACTGGGTCTTTGTTATCATCAACTCGATGCTTCCTTCCTTCCATTTCTACTTCCAACTTTCTGAACATCCTCTACTAACAGGAAACGTGTTCAAATCCCTCCACCTTTATGTGACCCAACTGCCAATATTTTAGATATGTCCAGACTAAGTATTTAAAAAACAGACCCCATTATCAAAAATGAGAAGTCAGCTTGAGTTAGTTTGGTAATAATCCAATAAAACCGAAACAGTTGATTTCAAGGGTATATACACACGCATGTGTCATTAGACAGCGAGTTATTTAGCAAATTAAGAGTTGGATGGTTTTTACCAAACAATGCAAACATTGATGTAAGGCAGAATCTAAGTCAACAGGGACAGTATTTTAAAGATACATCACACAGTTATTCAGCTTGAAGTGGACCGACTACCACCTAACAGCCCGTTACACCACTTAAGAGCAGCAATGCAGCGGTCATCACCAGAGACTTTGTAGTTAAATGCATAGATTTCCCCTCCTCTTGTGGTATGCTTTCATCCAGCTTGTAAGCTCGGAGGTGTTGTTTTATCAAGAATAAAGACACATACAACTTGTTCTTCTACATCATAGAAACCTGGTCATGGGAACAAGATCTTTTAGTTCTGTGACAGAAAAGAGCATGTGAGGAAGTTGGCTTCAAGAGCAAAGGCCATCTTTCCTGAGCCAGGAAGTGTAAGGTTTAGAAGACTGTGTAGCCGATAGTGAGCCCTTTTGGCAATCAAAACAAGCACATAGAAGTCTGAGATGTTGATGCAACCCGGTGGGCGTGCATGGTGACACCACCTGGCGGTGGCTATGTGTAAACTATGTCTAAAATGTATGATTTAAAAGAATGATAATTTTTCCAATGAGTTTGCAAAAGTAATTTATAAAACTCTCTTAAACACAGGTAGCATGTTTTAAGTCTTTAGCTCAGGTCGTTCCTTTCTCCCTCCCAATCTTTATAATTTACTCTATCCTGAAGGACTAATAAAACAATTTAATTAGTCAGAACATTAGTTCTTGTTAACACAGTATTTATTGATACTATTCGTACAGTAAAGTAGGTTGAACGTGAGGTTTTGGACAGCCTGAATTCACCACCTTCCCGTGTACAAAAGTACTCTCTTTACAAATGGGCGTTTCTCTTTGGCATCCATTAGGTATTTGCCCAGATAGTGGCCGCCTCTGTCAAACAATAAAAAATGAACCGTGTTTCTAGTGAACAAAGCTAAGAGTGACTCCATGGAGAGTGATTGCATGATTACCAAACGTATCGGATGTTACGTGGGATAAAGTGCTGCTTCGTCATCTCTGCCAGTTTGTGCTATTGTAGACAGAGAGGGCCGGGGCTGGACAACCCCGAGAGTCTTAGCTGCAGAGTCTGCATATAAAAGTTGGTTTCAGCCTGGTGAAGGGTGTCCGTGAAGCTGTGACCTCTGCGCTCTTGTCTCTGCCGGTCAGTAACAGCCATCTTTCCAACTGTCGTCTTTCATGCTACCATAGGTCTTCGGAGCTGGCAAGGATCTGGAATCAAGGAACTGTATGACTTTTTATGTCTGTACAAAATACTACATACACTCTGCCACATGTCTTCTACTGCAGGGAACTATTAAGATCACAGCTCTAAACAACTCTTAGAACAACCTTTCCTTGCTCAGCATCTTCACAGCTTTCAAATTTTACTACATTCCAGGCGATTCCTCTAACCTCTTTTTGTTAATGTGGCTATGAATTAAGACAAGAGGAAAGAAAGTCTCACTCTTTCCGAACACATGGACAACTGACCTATTGTTCTGTGAGGCCAAATGCTGACTGTGACAGTGTGACTGAGTGTCACCACCACCAGAGTGGCAGGCAGTGGGGTACCGGGTGAAGGGTTTTGAAGTCACACAAATTTGTAACTAACAGTCTTACTAGTTGGATGTCCTCACAAAAATTACTTAATTTCAATATATTCATCTAAAACATAAAAGTACTCCTTACTGTGACAGTTAGACAAAGTAAGGAGTTATTTAGTGCTGTGCACAACACAAAGCCAATGTGTTCTACAACGAAATCTCAAACTGTGAAATGTTTACAGTAAGATAAGCAAGTACAGGAATATAGTTTAAATACAAGATTGGCATTTCTTTTCAAGAAAATAAACTTTAATTATAGCTGACATCTCAACTTATTGGTGGTGTTAATCCCCTTCTTAAAGGGTAGAGATCACGTGGTTTGGTCACAACCTCCCTGGGGTCAGAATCATTTCAAGATTAAACAACAAAATGGGGGTGAGGGTGCTCAGTCAGAATCTCGGGGTGTAGAATCTGGGTCTCTACACTTATACAAACTCCACAGGTAATTCTGAATTGTACCAGTGTGAGAAGTAGCTGCCCGGCTAGGGCAGCCAGCATTTTCTCGACGCCTTGTGCTTTTTAAATCTTTATTGTTATTCTCAAAATGAACAATTTTCACAACCAACTCAAGTGTCTTTAACAACTCTGTCCTAGGAGCTGCTTAATCATGAGATGCTTAATCGTGTTAGGCATTGGGACAAAATGAATTTGAACCACGGTGGTATAATATCCAAATGAAGTCTTCTTCAAAACAAGGAGGTGATGCTCTCCTTAGAGACAATACCGACTGCCATCTGCTCACTTTCATAGGCCCAGGTGTGCCAGGGACCACCTTTCCCACTTACCTGCGAACAGGCTGTGCAAGCTTGCTGCGAGGCACTGGGATGCCCCCTGCAGAAGGGGCGCTCGGCCGGGGCAGGCCGCTCCTCATGGCAGTTGTCCCTGCAGGTCTGGTTAGAGTGGCGCTGTTGATATTGCTGGAAGGGTTTGCTGGGACTGGGTTCTGCACCACGGGAGGTCCAGGTGAGGAGGTGGTTTGTGTGAACTGTGTACTTTCTTGGCCACCAGAACCAGACCCATGGTTACTAAATGCTTTCACTGGTTGCCGAAGAGCCAACGGAGATGGTGCTGCAGGGGAGCGGAACTTGCCTGGAGAAGGTACTGCATACAGAAGAGCAAAGGAAAGCCAGTGTTTTCAGAGGAACCAAGTACCAATGAAGCCACTGCCGTGTTACCCGTGACAATGGAGCACTAGAGCATCTAATTATGAGCCTCCCATATAGGACTTTTCTGGGCTAATAGGAAAAAGGTTACCTCAGAGGGTTACAACTGTCCTTGAAAAAGTACATTAACCAGCTTAACTTGGATCCCACAACAGGAGGGGGTAGGCACCATAGGGACCAGCAAGATGGCTTAGTGGTTAAAGGTACTTGCCACAAATACCTAGAAAACCCAAGTTCAATCTGAGGAACACATATAAAGGTAGGACTTGACAGAGTTGTCCTCTGACCTCCACATATGCTGTGGCATGTAACATACATGCACCCCATCATTGCCTGCATGTGCACCTGCACATGCAACACAACGATAAATAAAAATTAAAAAGAAGTATGTAGGCGTCACATAGCATCTAACTAGGGCCATATAAACATTCTAGAGGTAAAAGGGTTGGGTGTCCATGTAAACATAAATCAGGTGACTGTAGCCTCAAAGACACATATTCGGTGTAACTAGAAATAAGGAATTAATAGTTATTATTATTTTAAAAGTCAGCTCCAGGGGCACTGAGATGATTTAGTGGGTAATGGTGCTTGCCACACACATATGACAACTGGAACTGAATCCCTGGAACCCACGGCAGAAGGAGAGAAATAATTCCTGAGAGTTGTCCCAATACACATGTGTGTGCAATCCAGGAGCATATGAGCCTAGGAAGTCATATAATGCCAAGTCCAATAAGAAAAATGCTATTATATTAAAACAAATGCCAGATACATGAAATAAAATGTAGCCTTCATTCATTTCTAAGTTAAGAAAAGACTCAAAAACATTTTATTATTTCAACAGGTCCCTTTGAGACTAAGTTTAGATCTCTTGGAATACACACCCACCCTTCTCTACTTCTTCATGTTTGAACACATCTCCTCGGAAAGGGTTTTAGTTTCCTCCGAAGGCCATGGACACAACACATAATTCAAATACAAACCTTAACATGCTTTATCAAACACAGAGCCTTAGGGATAAGGCAGGAGCAGGAGGTGTGTGGACCAGAGGCAGAAGGATAACACTTTTCTCCAACAAACCCCTTTTTCAGGAGGGTACAAACGGAGAGAAAGCTTGGGCCACAGAAGCAGGTTATTCCACACACTCTGTTTTCTCACTCTGTCAATCCACGTGTAGGAGAGAAGTGACCGAAAGGTCTACTGCACAAAGGAGGAAAGGAAGGATGGGTGGCTAATTCGGACTGACTGGACTGACAAGTGCTTAGTGTTAGGGAAGCAGACTTCTAGGTGAGTTTGTGAGGATGTTTCAGGGAGGATCAAACAAGGCAGAGACACCACTCTGATTGTGGGTGGCACACCACATGGGGGTGGAGGCGGGACACAGGAATGGGGACACACGGAATGTGACAAAAGGAGGAGGAGGAAGCTAGCTAACTGCTTCTGGCTCCACAATGTGAGCTGCTCTCTTCTGCCATACCCTCCCCGCCAGGACTGAGTGGAAGCTGTAGGACAAGAACCAGAGAAGCCAGCCCGAAAGAGAGCTCAAGTAGGGCTGAGAGGATGATCAGCCTGCTGCCAGACTCCTGGAAGGCCGGACAGGTTCAGGAACCATTTAAAAAGTACTTAGCCATTGAGTGCAGTGATTTCTGCAAGAAGGAGGCTTGGACTGTTGGGTCTAAGAGTCTGAGATGAGAGGTGGCAGTACTGAAGCCCGATAGTTTTTTGCTGTTGTTCTGAACACACTCTCTGAACTACAGATTAGACAGGGTATCTCAGGCAGATCAAACTCATGAGCAGAAAAGACAAAAACAGAAATCTGTAAGTGCTTCAGAGGAGAGCTTCTTCAAAGACCTTCAGAACTCAGCTTAGGGGTCTGCTTGAATCTTCAGCTAAACAATGGGCTGAGTATACACAGCAGAAATGAAACAAGTCCCCAGACCAAAGTAACAGCAATCATCAAAAAAAAAATGGAAAGACTTAGTCGTTAGTTTTTCCACTCACAAAAGTGTCAGAAAGCACCCTTTAGGTAGAAAGGAAATGATACCAGGTGCTAACTTCAATCTGAATGAAGTCATGAGAAAAGGGCAACAGTAGTTTTATTACTGGATGCTAAGCACTTAGAGAAAAGGGGCTATTCTTGGTGCAGTGGGCTTTGGCCTCAGATCCTAGAGGTATTCTCAAATTCACGATCATCAGCAATTGAACCAGTACTGCATTTTACAGTGTTAGGGACTGAACACACAACCTTGAGCATGCTAGGCATGTGCTTTACCACTGAGCTATACCCCCAGCCCTTGGTTTTTGAGAAAGGATCTCACTATATATTCAGGTTGGCCTTGAACCCACATCCTTCTGCTTCCACCTTCCAAGTATTAGGGTACAGATATGCAACATCATAGGCAGCTAAGCAGAGAAGGGTGTAATGATAACCCCTACACCACAACACATGAAAGCCTGGATTACTAAGTAAGAGTAGGTAGTTTGAAGTTTGAGAGCTCAGATTCACAAAAATAATGTAACCCCTTTAGAAATTTGGTCAAAAGATATGGTCTTTTAATATAAAAACCACAAGATCAAACATCTTTACGTAATTATGTAAAATCACACAAAGCTACCTGATTCAGAAGTAAAAACGATGTACTAGACAAGACTGAATACAGTAAGCAACAGCTGTTCTTTTATTACAGGCTAGTGGCCTCCTGCTCTGCTGGACAATACAACTTGTTGTCACATACTTCTTCCCACTACTCTGTTGAAATTAATTTGTTTTTATTTTATTTCCTCCAGTGCTGAGACTCAAACCCAGAGCCAATGACTCATGTGAGCAAGCTCCCTAGCACTGAGCAACCCTAGCCAGTTCATCTGTTTATCCTTCCCTACTATCCAGAGGAAGCTAGAATGCTTTAAAAATCTGGAGAAGAAGTCCACTGTTCTCAAACAATTCCATAAGGTATTTCTTTTTTCTTTTTAAAAGTATGGTAGAGCCACGCATGGTGGCACATGCCTTTAATCCTAGCACTCAGGAGGCACAGGCAGGTGGATCTCTTCAGGTCAGCCTGGTCCAAATAGTGAGTTCCACAGTTAGAACTACATAGAGAAGAAACCGTCTCAAAAAAAAGTATACATGTTTATGGGGCAAAAGCAATGTTTTCATTCATGTATATAGACATTGTGCAATGATGAAATCAGGGGAGCTGGCAGACATTTACTGTGTGTAGCAAGAGGATTCAACTTCCTAGATTTTAGAAGTATACAGTATATCTATCACATCTTACTACTTACAACTAAGAGAACAACTTATTCCTATAAAGTCCCAAGTCACCCCCTCTCACTCTAAAGAACATGCCCTACACAGCATGTTATTCCTGACTATGGAACCAAGGCAGGTGCATGTGAGTACCTAGCGCTTAATACATAAGCATGGACCCTATGCTACTAGTTGGCTATTCTTTTTCCTACAGATTCTAACTTTGAAAACGAATTATTTACAATCACACACTAAATCATTGCTAACACACTTAAACCTGTTTAAAAGTATATAGTGTTTTGCAATCATACTAACTGCATCTTAAATTAATGTTCTTTTTTTTTTTTTTGGTTTTTCGAGACAGGGTTTCTCTGTGTAGCTTTGCGCCTTTCCTGGATCTCGCTCTGTAGACCAGGCTGGCCTCGAACTCACAAAGATCCACCTGGCTCTGCCTCCCGAGTGCTGGGATTAAAGGCGTGCGCCACCACTGCCTGGCAGCATCTTAAATTAAAAAAAAAAAAAAAAAGACACATCAAATTTCCTCTTTCCTCAAGTTTTCTTACTCTCATGAGGGGGGCTATTTTTCCTCACTGCTTCTGTTTGTTCTGTCCCATTCTGAGTCATCTGTTCATTCTCAGGACTCCAAGTCTATTCTACGTCACTGTTTTCTCTCAATTCTTTGGTCTTCTATCTACCAATACACTCAATCTTCTGGAACCCATATTGTCTAGACTTAGTGCCCAACTTTCATAGATTTCTTTAGCACTCAGTTCTTACAAAAGCTACCACTGTATAGCAAGTCTTCCAAATTTATTCACTGACCATAAAGACTTGTGTCTTAACTTTAATCAGCTTCTAATCCAAAAGTCTTCCCATCTTACCCCACAGATAAGTAAACCCAAAGACCAATATTTGAGGAAAAAACATTAATAGACAGAATGTGTGACATTTTAGTACCGTTTTGTCCAATTTTCATTAATTTAAAACAATAATCTTTGGTTTTAGATGAGTAGGAAAAAATGATAAATTATCATTTAATCCTTTCAGAACAATTCAATACATACCTCTGAAGAAAATAGGTTTCTTCTGCAATTATCCACACAGCAGGGAATTAATTTGCATTATTTTCTTAAGGACAAAAACCAGTTTGAAATGTGCCCCACAGGCATCACTGACTCAGAAACGCAGAAGGTGAGAGATTTACCTACACCACTTGCTGAAATCTGAACTCACGCAGAGGCTGTAGTTACCTCTTTTGGTAGATGAAGTTGGAAGCAACTGTTTGGCTTTGAGGGAAGTACGAGGCAAATTTTTCAGCCTTTGAGAAGCTGTTGAAAAACAAGGAAGTGTAATATTGGCCGGGAAGTACAAGGTAAAGGCTACAGCTTCTGTAAACTTGAACACTTAATAGAAATGTAAAAGTTATCAAGGAATAGAAACCAGTGAGGTAAAACGTTAGAATTCTAGAAGCGCAGGAATTTTTAAGTGATGCTTCATGCATTAAGTTGGGAAAGAAAAGGGGCAGAAATCTTAGTGCCATTGCATATTTTTAGAACTAGTTTTTTTTTTTTTTTTGTAGATTTAAAAAAAAAACTAATATGTCAATTGGCTGGAACATCAAAGAGAAAACAAGCCACCAGCTAACATGCCATAGATGCAAAAGAATATAAACACAAGGATAAAAGTGATAAACATAAGCACTCAAAATAGAAAATAAACACAGTACTTGTTTTGATGCAAAAAAAGAAAAAAGCACATTTTGGCCAAGCAATTATTGGTAGATGAATTGCTCCAAAATCAAACAGTAATTTCCATTCTCAAAAAGGAGAAGAAAACTCAGAACCAGGCAAGTCCTTGTACAACTTGGCAGCTTTAATGTGTTCAATGTTATCTTGCTGTAAAATCCAACTAATGTGTACCTCAGGCTGGACAATAGCAAGTTGTGTGTGTGTGTGTGTGTGTGTGTGTGTGTGTGTGTGTGTGTGTGTGTGTGTGTGTTGAGGGGGTCTAGAGGAGTTAGGACATCTGCTTTGTAATGTAATCAAGTCAGACTGCTGAAGTCCCTCTCAAACTCCCTGTCTATTTCCGACACTGAAACTTCCGAAACCGGCACGGAGGACAGCCCAGAGCTGCACAGAGTGCAGATGGCCAACTACTGCACTACAGTCCCTCTGCTCCAGGCCCGTTCAATCACCTAGTTAGGCAGCTCTACACTGCCATCCCACCGGTCTTGCAGGATGTGTAGAAAGGTAGACTTTCTACACTTTAGGAATTATGTCCAAAAAGTAAAAACAAGTAACAAAAACGCCAAATTCTATCCCTACAAGTCTATGTAGGAATAAAAGATCATCATAAAAAAGATCATCAGGGGGCTGGAGAGATGGTTCAGTGGTTGGGAGTCTTGGCTGCTCTTCTAGTAGACCTGGGTTCAATTCCCAGCACCCACAAGGCAGCTCACAACTGTCCCTTGGAAAAAGACTACTGGACCACTCATCTCTAGCTCATCAAAAAAAAAAAAAAAAAAAAAAAAAAAAAAAAAAAAAAAAAATCATCAGGTGGTAAAGGGATACTGGATGTATCATTAGAGAGAAAAGGGGAAATTCTGCTATCTCTGCCCGGGCATTATTATTTTTCTGAGATAACCAACTTTTACAAAAGGAAATGTAGCTGACTTCTAATTTTACAGCAATCCAAACCTTACTATAGTGACATAGTGTCTGATGCCAATGTAACTCAAACACGGTCAGGCAAATAAGCAAAAACTTCTCCAGACTTAGGGGAAAAATCTGTTACTTTATACCTATAACCACAAAATTATAGAATATTATTATCAAATATTATTCACCTATATATTTGTCCACATGTTCTCTGTCATCCATATTTGTCCGCCCGCCTGCCCGCCCATCCATCCATCTTTATTTTCATTTATTCAAACATGGGAGTGAGTACTCTGGATACCCTGTAGGGTAAAACAGCCTCAGTAGCCAGCTAGGAAATTTTCTTGTTCTTATGGAATTACTTAGGAAAGAAAAAACAGTTTTATGAACATTTAGGAAAGGGGAGAATGAAAAGAGAGTAGCAAAATCTATAGCCTTCCAGACAGTGATGGCTTCGAGGCAGGAAGTGAGCAGGAAAGGAGCATGAGGAGGAGACTGAATTGCAGCTGGACACAGGTATCCATAAAGACTCTCCAAAGAGGACATCTGTTCACAGATCACAGAAGAGTGGGAGGAACCATGTGGGATCTGGAGAAGGCACTCCAGAGGAGGAGGAAGCAATAGAGAATGCTGAGACTGGGCACGCCAAGTGGTCAGAGAGCAGAAGAAGGCTCAATTGTAAAGGACCACAACAGAAAAAGCAAACAGGTTACTGGGCAAACTATAAGACATTGTTTTTCGATCTCATTTTTAAAATTAAAAACTTAATTGTGTATGTACACAACGACTACATATGGCATGACCTGGCGTGCATCTGTCAGAGGACAAGTAGCAGGAGTTATTTCTCCCCCCCCGCGTGGACCCCAGTGTTGGTGAACTCAGGCCATCAGGCCTCCAAGTGGAGTCTGATGTCTTTCCTCTGCTTCCATGGCAGCTCTGGGGCAGTACAAGCTAACTTATACATAGATCCTCAGTGCTAGGACCATAACATGTACTCAATCATTTCTACTGAATAATTACAGTGATTGATAATGGTACAAAATGTAGCGATTTAATTTATAGTACCTATTCTCTTAAATAAATTAGTTTTTTTTAGTCGGAGTTTTACAAAGCTGTGGAGAAAATAAGTGGTTCTTAAACTTGCATATGCCTGAAAATCAACGGAGACACTTACAAAGAGAGTCTGGGCCCCCATTAAGATGTAGTCAATCAAAATGCCCAGTGATAAAGGCCTCAAATCACCACATTTGTAAAATCTTTTTGATTAATAAAACTGATCCAGTATTACTTTTTAAAACAATAGTCCTTAAATATTTTCCTACTATTAGATTAGCCGATTATATAAGTATTGCATGTTTTAACTCATGTTTCAAAATAATGCAAAACTAGAGAATAACCATTAGTACTTTGGTAGCAGGTAAAACCTTGAGGAAAAAGTCCTTCCTTGTTGACCTTAGAAGGCCAGCTACATACAGGTTATCAGCCACCCAGACACTTCGGTGGGTGAGTGGAACAGAGCACAGTATTGTTCCTACATGCTTCCTCGGGGGCACACTCTGTATCCGTATAAAACTGATCCTGTACTGGGCGAATCACCTACAGTTCAGTCTCAAATCATGCCCCACTAGAGCCACCCAAGAGTGTTTCCTAGAGGTCTAAGCATGCATGTTAGGCTGGGCGCAGTCTCCAGGCGGCAGTGGGAGGTGCTGGGGGACTGAACAGTTTGGGAATACCTGTCACTCTGTAGATATGTGGTCCTGTGTAATTAACTTGACTACAGGGAACCCTGCTCTCTACAGAAATTAATGTGTATTTGTGAAACTCAAATGCTATAATAATGTAAAAATACCTTAGACATTATAATAGTAATCAAACTTTGGAGATATATATATATATATAAAGACTGTCTTGAGGTTTTTATCTATTCCTTTTCCTCACTTATAAGCCAGTAATTCCTATATTTTTCTGAATACCAAACTTAAGCTAATACTCTGGCAATGTTAGGAAGCAAGTTATTGTCCTTTTGAAAAATCCTGCCTCTGATAACGCCTTTCCCTTTAATTGAAGAAACTGAGAAAATGCTCTGGTTTTCTTAAACTTTTTAAGTTACTCACATTTTACAAATATAAAAGTTGAAAATATATTAGCACTGTCATAATACCCATATTTGAATGCCAGCATCCACAATAATACAGCCACAGCAAAGAAGCATATAAAAGTTGTGCCTGGCACAGTGACAAGGCGAAAGAAGTGGCCCAGTGGGCAGAGATCAGCAGCCCTGCAAGGTCAGCGTCATGCACAGCAGCACGTGAGAGAGCCAAAGCTTTACCATTCCCAGCTGAAGAAAGAACCACTTCAAACAAAGTAAAACAGCTATTCAAACACTAGTAACTGAGGTTTACAGTGAAATGTACCAGTTCCTTACATAAAATACATAAAATTGTTATTATACTTTTACATAGACCTTGATAATATTAAAGTTTCACTGAAATAAAAATTATGAAAATTATATTACATTACTATATATAAAAATCACAATTATACATGTATTTTATCAAAAATATATAAAACTTCAAGAAAATAGATCTTAAAAATTTATGATTATTAACTTCAAACACAAATCTAAATTTTTATACAGTATACTTAAAATTAAGTTTTGTTAATATTTTGGATTTTCTATTTTCCAAATACATTGTGTAGTGCTTTTGTGGACATTTTTAATTGTAAGTAAGTGTTATTGTAGCTGCAAATGTAAGTAAACAAGTATATATAGTTTTTTGTTGTTGTTGTTGTTGTTGTTGTTTTTGTTTTTCAAGACAGAGTTTCTCTGGGTAGCCCTGGATGTCCTGGAACTAGCTCTATAGACCAGGCTGGCCTCGAACTCAGAGATCCACCTGCCTCTGCCTCCCAAGTGCTGGGATTGAAGGTGTGCGTCACCATTGATTGCCTGGCCAGAATATGCAGTTTTAAAAAGGATGATGATCCAATTCTTTCTGCCTATATAATTTCTATCAAATGCTGAAATGCAACTTTGTAAAATTGCACATATATTTTCCACATACTGAACTAATAATGGGAAAACCATTATGTTTTCCCAATACCTTTTCCTTAGTTATCAACTACTAGGAAGAAATGAAAAATAACTCTAGGATATTAATGTGACTATATAATGGCAATTCTATTGCTAGAGACGTCAGGTAATTAAAAAAAACTTTAATATGTTTTTTATTGACATCTGTTAATAGATATATTATTTTAGTCCTAGGCTTCCTTCCAATCTATCTGTTCCTTGTCATAAAGCTCTATGTAATGGGATGAGCATAGAGGATTTAGGCAGAGCTGGTTTTATCACACAGGAGGCTGTTTGGAGATTAATCATGTGGAATTTTGAAAAAATCCAGATCTTAATAATTCAAACTAAGCACAATAGCATGCTTGAAGGTGAAGTACCAATGTTTCAACCCTGCAGAGATGCTGTAAAAACATGGCTGTAATGCCTGTGAGGATTATGATTCACTTAGACTGTATTTAATGCCACATTAACATTGTAGGCTGTTTTTTGGTATTGGGTAAGTGTCTGAGGGGGAAGCCCCCCAAAACAAGATATTTTCACGTGTCAAATTAACTTGTGGGTTTAAAGACATAAAACATACTATCCTCTATTTCAAAGATAACCAAGTTCAAACTCTCCTTTTAAATTCATTTTTTTTTTTTTTCAGTTTTTCGAGACAGGGTTTCTCTGTGTAGCTTTGCGCCTTTCCTGGAACTCACTTGGTAGCCCAGGCTGGCCTGAAACTCACAAAGATCCGCCTGGCTCTGCCTCCCGAGTGCTGGGATTACAGGCGTGCGCCACCACCGCCCGGCCTTAATTTTTTTTTTTTAATGTATGGGTGTTTTGCTTGCATGACTATCTGTGTACCATGTGTGTATCTGGTGCTCAAGGAGGCTGGAAGTGAGCACTGGATGCCCTGAGACTGGAGTTACAGATGGTCATAGCAGTCAGGTGGAAGCTGGGAATTTAATTCAGGTCCTCTGGAAGGTGTACCCAGTCCTCTTAAGTGAAAAGCCACCTTTCCAGACCCCTTGATTGGTTTAATTATGTATACACATGCCTACCTTAGTTGGTAAGCAGCAAATGTTTCAAACCACAGCCCTATTTTAGTAAGCCTGTGTGCAATGCACAGGTGTTACTAATACACTGCTGCTAATGTGCAGCCATGCATGCATCACTGACTTGGGCTCTGTTCGACCAACGTGACTCAGAAGTTATCACTGTGTCCTGGTTTGGTCTTTGTTTATGCTGCATGTGTCTCTGTAACACTTACCAATCTCACTACTTTCTTTCCATTAAACTATCCTCAACACTCTTGTTTGAGTGTCTGATATTTGCTGGGGTATTCATTTTCTTGGTTAAGAACTCACATGGTTTTACTGGGTACTTCTGAAGGCTTGTTGCTGCTTTTGTTAATGCTCTCTGAAAAAGCTGCTGCGGTTTTAAGTTTAAGGTTCTAGTGCTATTCTACCCTTCCCCCCCCAATCTCATCATTTTTAATGTACAATACTGAACAATTTAAAGCTTTTAAGGAATCTATGTCATGCTAGAGTAGAAATGCCTTGTCACAATACTTCTTGTCATAAAATAAAGGCAAACATTACAACTAGAGATTTAAAAAAATTACCTCTAGGAAGAAAGACCTATCATATTCCTTGGTTAGTATTTTGGTGACTGGCCACCAAAAACAAATTTACAGTCAGCGTGTAGCTGGGTCTTACTCTGTAGACCAGGCTGGCTTTGAACTCACAGATATGCCTACTCTGCCTCCTGAGTGTTGGGGTTAAAGGCATAAACTACCAGGCCAGGCCTCAAATTCATTTATTCTATTTGAGTTCAGATTTAACTCAATAGTTAATTCCCCAAATAATTTAAATAAAAAAATGTTGATCAATTCTTTAAAAAAAAATGGTAGTTTTGGTAACTTATTACCTCAAATTTTAACCTCTATTACAAGTCAAATTAGAAATATGGATTAATCTGACATCTACACTGATTAAATATTATACTGTTTACAAATACATCCTTGGCAGAGATTAACCAAATGAAAACTAAAAATTTTATATGAACAGATGCAGGTGTTAAGTGAGACTATACAAATCCCTATAAAATACTTCCATTTTGCAAAGAAGTTCACAAGTTCAGTGTTGTTATAGATTTAATAGACTATATTATTGGAAAACTAATTACTTTTATTATGATATGGCCTAAAATATGTAATAATAAACTTTAACGTTTTACTTCTGTGGCATTGGGGATAAAATCCAGGGTCTCATACATGATCATCATGTACTATCACTGAGCTATTCCTCCAGCTCTAGAAAGTCTAAAAGGGGAGATTTTCAAAGAAAATCTATTTTATAAGATACATACGTGGATAGCGACGACTGCTTACTTCTAGAAAAAAAGCAAAGCTTATCCTCTTTAAAGACAGATGTTAAAAATTTTTATTCAATCTTTATTTGTAATAAATGCTTGACTTTTTACTTTGTGACAAGAATTATGTTAAATAAATACAGGCATTTCTATGGTAACACATGCATTCCTTAGGAGCCTTAAATTATACAGTATCATCTACTGAAAACGATGATCTTAACTGAGAGTGGTGGTGCACACCTTTAATCCCATACTGGGTGGCAGAGACAAGAGGATCGCTGTGAGTTCAAGGCTAGCCTGGTCTACATTGTGAGTTCCAGGACAGCCAGGGCTATACAGAGAGATCCTGTTTCAAAACTAAAAACCAGAAAAGAAAACAAAACAAAGATGATCTTTGGTGATCAGAAGTAGAAACCACAGAGAGTGTCACGCAATTATAAAAAACTGGTTAGAATTAAATATTTTACAGAGACAATTTTTACATTTTATTACAATATTATCTCTTTAGTTTTACTCTATTCATTATTTAAAATTCTGTATTTAGTCCCTGGCAGGCAGAAGGAAGTGCTGTATCCACCAAGGTGCAGGCGTAGAGGTTAGATGCCACTTTTCCTTTTCTACTACGTGAGCTCCAGGTAGTGAACTCAGGTTGCTGGCTTGCCAACAAGTGCCTTTACCGGCTGAGCCACCTTGCTGGCCATACAGAATATACTGCAGCAATGGCTTAACCACCACCCAGCACAGAATGCGGTCGGTTCTCTGACTTCCATTTCAGAGGGAAGGAGGTACTCACTGGCTGAGGCCTGAGGCTGCATCCGAGGCACCCCTCCGTTTGGCACTTGGAAACTGGAATCACTTCTGCTGCTTCTCACCGAGTCAGCTTGTGAGCTTGATGTCCGGGACAGGTTTGGAAGACTGCGTCGGAGTTTTTCTACAACAGTGGGATTTGAAATGAATGATAGTAACAACAACAACAACAAAACAAAAATCAAACCATTCTTTCAGATATTAAGTATAATTTGAAGTAAAATGATATATTTAAACATTTCTTTCTGTATACTGTATAAGTAACAGGAAATATTAAAAAAGAAAAAAGTAAAGAGAGAGAGAGAGAGAGAGAGAGAGAGAGAGAGAGAGAGAGAGAGAGAGAGAAAGAAAGAAAGAAAGAAAGAAAGAAAGAAAGAAAGAAAGAAAGAGAAAACAATCTAACTTAGAGGCTATAAATGGATGAAATAACAGCACCCTTAAAGAAACTATAAATTATATAATCAAATCTAAAGAAATAAAGTCTACTCCATGAGTGAAATAAAACAAACCCCTTAAGAATTCCCATGTCTGCCGGGCGGTGGTGGCGCACGCCTTTAATCCCAGCACTCGGGAGGCAGAGCCAGGTGGATCTCTGTGAGTTCGAGGCCAGCCTGGGCTACCAAGTGAGTTCCAGGAAAGGCGCAAAGCTACACAGAGAAACCCTGTCTCGGAAAACCAAAAAAAAAAAAAAAAAAAAAAAAAAAAAAAAAGAATTCCCATGTCCACTTGGCCCTGCAGTCTGGCTTGGGAATCACATTAGTAACTGACAGATACTTCGTTTCCTAAAGTGACATTTACTTTCTCCTCATGTTTGCATTAATAAAATGGTGAACATGATTAACATTAAAAAAAAATTGGGGAAGAATGCATTCTTTTTACACTAACATATGGACACCTCATTCCCCAAACTCTTCTGTCTTACCTTCATTTTTAACATTGCTTGTCTGTAAATCTGTGGGATGGCCTTGGAGGGAAAGGCGAGGTTGCTGCAAACGGCTAATCATAGGCTGTGGAGATACTCTACTGTATTCTATCCCCCGGGCAGGAGAGCGTGAGCGAGGTGAATTGCGAGGCGACTGCTTAGGAGACGGTCGGGGTGAATTGCGTGGTGATGGAGAAAACCTGTTCACAGCAGGGTATACGGCGGCATGGTGCATACTATCATCTTCATCGTCCAAGCTCTGTGCATCCAGCTCTTGATCACTAAAAGTGCCCCGCCTTGTAGAATTGCAAGATGAACCAGAACTGCGCCGGGAGGTGGTGGCTGCATATTCCTGCCGGAGACCTAGCAACAATGAATGCATTATTTATTTCTTTGACTGTATTTTCAAACACTTACATTTTTAAAAAATTAAGTAAATGATTACCTCTGAGAAGACTTAAAGTTTAAAGTTGTAAAGTACAAAGACAAGTTCCTTTTCTACTTCTAGACAGCCTTCTATGTGAAGATACATAAACTACATCTCAAAGTTATTTTTAAACTAAATACAAATGTACTATTTGTTTAATTTCAAGATTTCTTCAATCTAGAGTCTGAGTAACAAGGTAAAGCCATAAATTAAAACAAACAAAAATCCAGTTCTACTTTACACACAGAAACCCAAACGTGGACTGAAGGAACACCGAGGGAGAATTCCTATGTAGGCAGTGAACAGCATATATTAGTTAGCAAACAAACCTTTAGATTGAAGTCATAATGGGGGTGGGGAGGAATCTAAGTACATCTTCAGCAAGTCCTGCTAGCTACTGGCATCCACTAAAGGGACCTTACAGTCAGAATCAGTCCTTCATGTCATTTCTTTATGCACAGAAACTGCTATCGAAGGGGCGAGAACTAGGGCATCTTTTAAGGCCACAAATCCCTGGAGAGTAGTTCAGTGAAGAGCACACAGGAGGTGAATCCCCACGAACTACAAAATAAAGAAGTAACCCCTCCAAAGTCTTAGAACTTCTAGGTTCATGTGGCCCTGTAGGTCTGAGAAGCATGGTAGTAACTGAGTTACTTACTGTCCAGCTACAGCAAACAGCAATAAGAGAAGCCAGCAAGCAATAGAGAGCATTGTTTTAGAAATGGAAGTCAGAGCCCAATGCCTCCTCTCCAGTAATGAAGGAGAGCTTTAAGTAAATCACAATCACCACAGAATTTCGATTTCTCACTGTAAAAACTAAGACACTTGACCAGGTATGTAACTGACCAATATGTAATTCTAATTTTTAACTGCTATATACAAATCTTAGAAGAGCCATGCTATAAAAATAAAACCACAGCTTTAAAAAAAGGAGGGCAGGAAGTTGTTTTCAAGTAGGCATCATGTATGTTTTGGTATCAAATTTTTATTTACTAGGAAAATAAATATTCATGTGTATGAATGGCTTAGAAAGAACTATTAAAGGACAATAAAGCTAACATTTTTATTATCTGTTACCAAAACACAGCATCAAGGCTACAGTAAATAGCTTGCTGAGCTCTCCACAGAAGTCAGCATCCAAAGTAAAAGCGGAGTTTGTTCTACAGTGTGGAATCAGGCAGCATTCGCTTTAAGAGGCTGTCTTTTCCAGCCTCTTACTGACTCCACCTTTAACTTAATGAGGAGAGACAGAAAATCAAAGAAGAAAGCTGTGTCACGCCATTAGTGTTTTAGGCGAGTCAAGGTAGCACGAAGCTCTTCCTTTTTCCAGAGGAGGCCATACTAAAGTGGAAATGATTCAGTGGATGAAGAAACATTCTGCAGTTGCCTAAAAGCTAGAGCCTGATAAAACTTACAACATGTTTTACAAGACATCATGCATCCAGGTACAACCAAAAGCTCTTCAAGTATTAGCCACTGTTAGATTCTGACACAGAATTCACCGAGACGTTGCAGGGATCAGATATAGTTTAGTGTGTTCCAAGAATAGCACCACCACCACCTTCTGCATTCAAAGACAGCCAGGGCATACATCATCAATAAGTATGAAAAATTTTTGTCTATGTATACTTTGGGGGTGCCAGAGGCAACAAAGACATTAGATATCATAGGAGTTTGGGGCTCTTACAGTACTTGGGCAGATAGAGAGTGTAACTATGATATTACAATTTCATGGAAGAGTAGTAAACAAAAAGGTACAAAGGCTTCCTAGGGGCCATTAGAAACACACTAAAAGCTACAGAGTAACAATGACAAGGATGAGAATTTACCACCTGTAGGTACCAACACCATTCACAGAAGTCAAGCCTCATAAGCCTTTGTCCTTCCTACAGCAAAGCTGTTTTATATAAAACAATATTTGAAAGCAAATACATATGTGGCACTATTCTCTGAAATGTCTACTTCAATATTTATACTTTCACCATCTTACTATTTTTCATAACACTTTAAAATACATATAATAAATTTAATATGTACAACAAACTTGTATAGTAACAAAAAACCCTCAATTTTAACAATTAAAACTTACTTTCTTCCTGCATCCGGGCTAGAATCTGCACATCAGTTACATCATTTAGCTTGTAGTTGGATCCAATTGAATCTTCATCTAATTCTGAAGCACTTAACTCACTATCTATAGAGGATTGAGGGCTGAGTGGAGGATTTCTATCTGATGAACTTTTGAAGTTACCTTTAGAAAAAGGAGAACACATCAAACCTTGGTAAGAGAAAAACCGAGTTAAACATCTGTTGCAAGTAATTACATCCTTTGATTCAGTTCCATTTACACGTACAAAACTCTCAAAACTGAAATTAGAAACTGACCCCATTAGGGAGAAAAAGAGATATGGAGACTCCTTTACATACTATGTCACAAATACAAAACATCTTACAAGTATAACTTACCTCATTTCCCACAAAACTATTATATAGCTTTCAGCCAGTGCCTGCAAAGCAGCTGATTCAGTACCTATAGGCTAGATCAGTGGTTCTCAACCTTCCTAATGCTGCGACCCTTTAATACAGTTCTTCATGTTATAGTGAGCCCCAACCAAACATTACTTTTGTTGCTACTTCATAACTGCAATTTTGCTACTGTTATGAACTGTAATGTAAATATCCATGTTTTCAGAGGGTCTTAGGAGACCCCCATGAAAGGGGGGTTAACCTATAGGTTAAGAACTGCTGCCCAAAGGGGTCATATAATCTACAGGTTGAGAACCACTGATCTAGAGGCTTTCATCTTTTTACAAGATACTAAGGGAAACCATTCTGTAAGTAAATGATGTAGTGCTTTCTCCTTTCAAAGTCAGTCATTAGCACCATAATCTTCTCCTTGAAGAAAAAATTTACTTTTCTTAAAAAACAAAACTAATTTGAGAAAAGCAGATTTCTTGCCGGGCGGTGGTAGTGCATGCCTTTAATCCCAGCACTGGGAGGCAGGCGGATCTCTGTGAGTTCAAGGCCAGCCTGGTCTACAGAGCAAGATCCAGGACAGACACCAAAACTACACAGAGAAACCCTGTCTTGAAAAACCAAAAAAGGAAAAAAAAGAAAAAGTAGATTTCTTAGACATTTGAGAACCAGAAAAAAAAGAACACTAGGTCAATTTGTCCTACATGATGTCATGCTTGCCAAATTAGAAAGGAGAATCCAGAATGTTCTGACGTTTGATAGTGAAGTGCAATAGATGGCAGCAGGAAAACAAGCAGAGTTTTCAAAGGCACTCTCTCTCTCGCCTAGACCAAGCGGAGGACAGGAGACTGTGCAGGGACAAGGAATGCACACCGGCAAGAACCTGGCGTTTTTCCCAGGGACACTTTCATGGGGACCCGTCTCTGAAGAAATGAGAAAGGCTCAACACTCTCCCCACTAAGATGTCTAATACAGACTGATTAAGAACATGCTGCCAGTTTGTAGCTTAAAAAAATCTGTTATTTATTCATTTATTTATCTATATTTTATGTGCATGTTGTTTTGCCTTCATGTATGTCCGGGTAAGGGTGCTGGGTCCCCTGGAACTGGAATTACAGACAGCTGTGAGCTGCTATGTGGGTGCTGGAAATTGAACAGAGGTCCTCTAGAAGAGCAGTCTTAACTCTGAGCCAACTCTCCAGCCCTGTAGCTTTTTTTTTTTTAAAGATAGGGTTCTACTTTGTAATATAAACTGTTCTTGAACTTACTATGTAGCCTAGCCCAAGTGCTAGGGCTACAGTCCATCTAGTTTTCCAAAATTTTCACTATTATAGTCAACTCCCCACAAGCACAGTTCCAGACTCACCTGAGATTCCTCTCTGTCCAAGAACCACTTTTGCGAGTAAGTAGCTGAATCCCTTTCTTATCCCCCCCCAACTTTACCCTTCTGTCTGTAGCAACCTCCACACCCACGGGCCTACTTCCAGATCAGTGACCTACTTTCTAGAGAGCCACCATTGACCCTCCTTTCCTTACTCATCCTTCTCTCTGCCTGCTGCCATTTCTACGCCCAAAGCCCTAGTTCCAGACCCATGGTTTGGAGACCATCTTTGCAAGGTCAATTAAACAGCTCATCCATCACCTTTACCTAACCTAGCTCAAATCACACATTTCTTACACTGGCCCAATCTAAGGAAGGCCAGATTATCCCATCAGACACAAAAACAAAGAAAGAAGCCCACATGCTCAACTCAAACTGCAAATACAAAAACATGAGTGGGCAAGACATGTCTTCCTTCAAACCCACTAAAACTATGTAAGTGTTCTCTAACGAGAGCTTCCTAGGTGAATTCCAAGACACAGAATTTAAAAGGATAATCATAAACTTTATCAACGGATTAGAATTTTAAAGGCACAAACACTTCATTGACCTCCAAGAGATTAACAATAACAGAAGAAAATAAATGCATGGCTGTATGAAAACACAAAGGTAATTCAGGATTTGAAAACTGAACTCAAGAAAGATAGAAGCATTAAAGAGAACACAAGCTAGCCGGGCGGTGGTGGCGCACACCTTTAATCCCAGCACTCGGGAGGCAGAGCCAGGCGGATCTCTGTGAGTTCGAGGCCAGCCTGGGCTACCAAGTGAGTCCCAGGAAAGGCGCAAAGCTACACAGAGAAACCCTGTCTTGAAAAACAAAAAAACAAAAAAACAAAAAAAAACAAAAAAAAAAAAAAAAAAGAGAACACAAGCTAAAATGAAGATGGAATTGAAAATTTCAGTATTCCAATTAGAAAACTCTGGAAAGCCTTACAAATAGAAATGAATCAGGCAGAAGATAGATATCAGGACTTGAAGAGGATCTAAATAAAAATAAGAACATGAAAAAAATTATACAAGCACAGAAAAAGAACATTCAGGAAATGTGGTACCATCAAAAGACCAAATCTTTGAATTACAGGCATAGATGAGGGAGGAGAATCTCAGGGTCAATGACATAAACCAGATTTAACAAGCTCATAGAGGAAAACTTTACAAAATAAGGAAAGACATATCCATCCATACAGAGACAGGGAGCACATAGAATCCTAATTAGACAAAATTTAAAACAACTACTACAAAAAACTCCATGGCATAAATAACTCCTTAATGAACGATGAGTGGGTCAAAGGAAAAAAAAAAATCAAGAAATCAAAATATTCCTGTAACTAAATGAAAATGAAAATAAAAACACAATACAACAAAAGCTGTGACACATTAAAAGCAGTCCTAAGAGGCAAGTTATAGCCTTAAGTGTCTACATTAAAGATGCATATCTTAATAATGTAACCAACTCAAACCCAGGAGATGGCAAGATATAATAAAAATCTAAGAAAATAATACATAGGATCAATTCATCTAAGAGCTGGTTCTTTTATAAGACGTATCAAGGCCCCCTTGGTCCAACTACTCAGAGAGAAGAGAAAGAGGGAATGAGAAGGAGAGGGAGGGAGAGAGAGCAAGAAGATGGAGGGAGGATAGAGGGAAAAGGAGGAGTCAAATGAACAGAATAAAAAATGAACAGGGAAATATTATGACATCAAAGAAATACAGATTATTATAAGTGAATAATTTGAAAACATGCACTTCATTAAGTTGGAAAATCTGAAAGAAATGGATGAATTCCTTGATTCACCTAAACTACCAAAGTTAAACCAAGAAGAGATCAACAACTTAAACAGACTCCTGAGACAGGAGGAGACTGAAACAGTAATAAAGTGCTTTCCAACTAAAAAGAAGTCCAGGTCCAGATGAAGTCACATCAGAACCAGATGAAGTCGCATCAGAATTCTACGAAACAGTCAAAGAACTACAATGAATACTTCTTAAATTATTATTAATATTATTATTTTGGGTTTTCAAGACAGGGTTCCTCTGTGTAGCTTTTGGAGCCTGTCCTGGAACTCACTCTGTAGACCAAGCTGACCTTGAACTCACAGAGATCTGCTTTCTTCTGCCTCCCAAGTGCTGAGATTAAAGGCATGCACCATCACCCCGACAAAGTATTACAAAATATATATATGTAGAAGAATCACTCCAAACTTGTTCTATAAAAACTGTATTACTCTAATACTCAAACCAGGAAAGATACAACAAAAAACAGGAAGTACAGACTGATCAGTATCCCTGATGAACACAGATGCAAAATTCAATAAAATATTAGCAAACCAAATATAGACACATATCAAGAAGGTCATCACCATGATCATGTTGGCTTTTTCCAGAAATTCAAGGATGGCTCAACATATATGTAAGTCAATAATCATAAGTCATATAAATGGACTGAAAGGCAAAAATCACATAATCATCTGAATAGATGCAAAAAAGGCCTTAGACAAACTCTAACATGCTTTCATGAAGAAAGTCCTAGAGAATGTGGGGCTGATAGGGGCATACCTCCTAAGCCTGAAGCCAACATCATGATAAACAGAGATACACTTGAAGCAATCCCATCAAAATCAGGAATGAGACAGGGCTGTTCACTTATCCTCACTCCTTTTCAATATAGTGGTGGAACCACTAGCCAGAGTAGTAAGGCAAGAGAAGGAAATTAAAATGAGACAAATAAGAAAAGAAGTTAAATATCCCTATTTGCAGATAGTATGATACCGTGTATTAAGAGATCCCAAAAAATTCAACCAGAAAACTTCTACAATGAACAATTTCAGCAGAGACAAGGTACAAAATCAATTTACAAAAATTCTATACACCACCAACAAACATATTAAGAAAGAGGTCACGACGGACACACTCCCATTTACATTAGCATTAAAATATCTTGGAATAAACCTAACCAAGGAGGTGACAGACTTCCACAATAAAAAAAAACTTCAAATCTCTGAATAAAATTGAGAAAGCCACTAGAAAATGGAAAGACACTGTGTTCATGAATCACTAAAATTAATATGGTAAAAACAGCTATCCTACTAAAAGTAATTTACGGATCCAATAATACAATCCCAATCAAAATACCCACAACATTCTTCACAGAAATAGGAAACCATCCTAAAATTCATATGGAGCCAGAGAAGACCCCAGACAGCCAAAGCAATCATTAACAAAAAGAATAATACTGAAGGGCTTGCCATTCCAGACTTCAAGATGTAGTACAGAGTTATAATAAAAATAATAAAAACAATATGGTACAAACTAGATGTGCATACCAACGGAATAGAATAGAAGACATGTAGTACATGTAACTACAGCCATCTGATATGTGACAAAGAGGAACACACACACTAGAGAAAAGACAGCATCTTCTCACAACTGATGCTGGGAAAACAAGATGTCCACAAATAGAAGAATGAAATTAGAACTGTATCTATCATTCCACCCAAAAATTAGCTTGAAGCAGATCAAAGACCTCAATTTGAAACCCAAAATAGTAAAACTGCTAGAAAAAAACATAGGAAATACCCTACAAGATATAAGGGTAAGATAGAACTTTCTGTATGGGACCCTCTTGTCTAGCAATTAAGGCCAACAACTGAAAAGCAAGACCTTATAGAACTAAAAAAGTAGGCTTGGCATTGTGACACATGTCTTTAATCCCAGTTCTCAGAAGGCAGAAACAAGTGGATCTTTGTGAGTTCAAGGCCAGGCTGGTCTAAATAGTGAGGTCCAGGATAGCCAGGGCTACATAGAGAGCCTGTTTCAAAAAACAAAAACAAACAAGCCAACAAACCTCAACAAAAGAAACTAAAAAGCTTCTGCACAGCTAAGAATAAGCAAGTGAAGAAGAACCCCCCAGAATGGGGGAGAATCTCTGCCAGCCATACATGATAGAAGACTAAATATCCAGGATATACAAAGAACTCAAAAATCAGAAGGAAGGAAACAAGTGACCCAATTAAAACACGGGCTAGGCATCTGAACAGAGTGTTCACAATCAAAGAAGTCAAAATATATCAAAAAGTGTTCATTATCCTTAGCAATTAGGAAAAGACAAGTTTGAGATTTTGTCTTACCCCATTCAGAATGACTAAGAGCAACAAAACTTGTAACAAATACCGGCAAGATTGTGGAGAAAGAGGACTCCTCATTCACTGCTGGTGGGAATATAAACTTGTGGGTGCACTTTGAAAATCAGTATGGAGAATCTTCAAAAAGCTAAAAATAAGTCTATCATATGATCCAGCCATATCACTGCTTGGCCTATGCCTAAAGGACTTAACATCACTCTGTAGAAACTTGCTCAGCCATGTTCTTTGCTGCCCTATACTCAAGAGCCAGAAAATGAAACAACCTAAATGTCCTTCAACTGATGAATGAGTAATGAAAATGTGGTACACATATACAATGGAATACTATATAGCTGTAAAAAATGAAACCTGAAGGTAAATATATGGTCCTAGAAAAGATCATATTGAGTGAGGTAACTCAGACTCTGAAAGACAAATGCCACATGTTTTCTCCTCTGCCATTCCTAGCTCCAAATCTTCAGATGTGAATATATAAACCTGGAGTCACCGAAAAACCAGCCAAGTATAAGGGAGCCATGGATCAGGGAAGCTCTAAGATGGGACTGACCAATGACAAAGTGGGGCAGGAAAATGGGGAGGAGGGGCTCCACTGGGAATGGGGAGGGACATCAACACTGAAGAAAGAGGAAGGCAGTCAACCCCAAGGTTGTTTGATCACCTCAAAAATCCTATTCCCTTATAGTCATCTACAATTATATGTACTATAACATATGCATATGTGTATACATAGAGATCATCTACAATTATATGTACTATAACATATGCATATGTGTATACATATATAGAGATCATCTACAATTATATGTACTATAACATATGCATATGTGTATACATATATAGAGATAGACAGGACAGCTGAAAGGAAGCTAAGCCACTTGGGCTAACAATGCTCCCCAACAGGAACCAACGACAAAACTTCCATTCAAATGGTTGCTCAGGGTATTTCAAGTGACTTCCAAAACAGTATCAACTACTGCTGTTGCCCTTGGTTGCCTCTTCGAGGTTAAAGGTCAGCCCCTATTGCTATACACCACCGAGTGGCAGCAGAATCTGTAAACTAGCACAGGGGGCCAGCAGGCAGGTGGGTTTCTGGAGCTCATCGGCCAGAGCCTGTCTCAAAACTAAGGTGGAAAATGAAAGAAGAGACACCTGGTATCAACCTGTGGACACCCCATGCAGTGCACACACATGCACACACCCACAGCTACACAGCATACTCACAAGTTATCAAAGAAGGCAATAAGAGTGATGTGATGAATTAGAGAAGACCACGGTACCCAAGAGAAGTGTCAGTAGCAGGAGACCAGAACAGACGCCCAAGCCACAGTAGTCTGTCCTCCTCACGCCTAGCACAGCACCTATTGCTCTGGGCATAAATGTGCCATATGCACATTAATCATATTAAACCATATGCTAGGACTGAACTGTAGTACCAATGCTTACTATAACTCTTAAAAACAGGTCTGTAGATTTTACAACCCCATCAGGCTGTAAATAAGGCTTTATTGGTTAAAGGAATCAAGTTTGTGGTCCTGTTTAATTTAACCAGATTTTAAATACTAATTTAAAAAACAGATTTAGGTACACCCCCAAAGAAAATGGCATGCAGATAATGCACAGCCACTGACTTGCTTTTGTACCCTTAGTACTCAGTACAGAAACTAGCATAAAACAGTCCATCTCAGAGATTCTCTCTTACTGCTTCAGGGTTTCCTAAATAAACGAACCTAACCCTGTGATGAATTGTTCTTTCTGAGACAGGACCATTAGGTAAAGCCACTCCTTACCTGAATTTCCAGGAAGTATAAGCTGCTTGACTATAGGAGGTCGCACTGGTGTTGAGGATGGAGAGTTGAAGCCGCTGCTGTAAGGGCTACTGGCATTTGGGCTATAAGGACTTGTATAACTCATAGAGTTGAAAGGATTATTGTATAAATTTTGCCTCTTGAGAGCTGCATTAATGAAAAGGAAGAAAATCAAGTTTAGTAACCAGGAAAAGATGACCATTTCAGAAAGTTTTCGGACACGATGTACCCATTAAATCGTCTTTTACATCACTGTGTTCATGTCCGTAGATTAGTGCTGCTGTCAGCTTTGTAGAGAACCTTTTCACAGTAGTCAGCAGTAACTAGACTTGTAACTGGTCCAAATGCTGACAGTAAGTGACTGTTGAGAGCTAAGGCACAAACGGGACATCTATATCACCCTCCAGAGCTTAGGGCTCATGGCAGAATGGGTGGAGGCAGGGGATGTGGAAGTGCTGGCTCCCGTGAACAACAAGGCTGTTGTACTCTTGAACTCACAGCAGCTATGACTGCCCATAGGAGTTCTGCATGATTCAGCTGTCAACACCCTGTCATGGACAGAAGAGAGGTTCAGGGGACCCCGCCGCTCCTAGGGGATTCGATGCAGTTAATAGGTGATAGGGGATGCTAAGACATTTTGCCTCAGTGATAGCTACTAGTAAGGTTTCCACACTCCTGTCAACAAATATAACGAATCTCATTGGAACACACACACACACACACACACACACACACACACACACACACACACACACACAGCTATGAAGTGGGGCTAGTTAGGAAGAGAAAGAGGACTGGCGGGAGGGGAGCGGGATCTCTACAAATTCAAGACCAGCCTGGTCTTACAGTGTGGGTCTAAGACACCAAGTGAAATCATATACAAGAAAAATCAGTCCTTAAATGGATAGTTCTTCCTTCCATCCAGTTTTTTCAATATTACAAACATAAACTAATAGTAGAGAACAGACAGACAAGGGCTGGGGAGAGGGAGACCTTTAAAATGTAGCATGTGCTAAAGGAATGAGTAGCCTACAGTGGTAAAGAACAGGAAGAAGCAGCTTAGGAAAAAGTAGCTGGTGCCAAAGTGATAGTCCTAGCACTTTAGAAGCAAAGGCAGGTGGATGTTTCATGATTTTAAGGACAGCCTGGTCTATACAGTGAGTTCCAGGCCAGCCAGGACTACAGAGAGACTCTCTCTCTCTCCCTCCTTCTCCTCTCCCTCTCCCTCTCTCTCTCTGTCTGTCTCTCTCTCTTTTTCTCACACACACACGTAATGGAAGTCCTGAAATACCATGCCCAGAAGCCTGAATCAAAATATTCAGTAGCAATGCTAAAGCTTCAGGGATTATCTTGAGGAAAGAGCACTTTGTTCCAAACCTATCAGAGGAAAGGTGATGGAAAATCTGATTAATGGGCTAGAGTAGGCAATAAACAGTGATAGAAAATCAGAATGAACAAAAGAGAAAGGGACAGACATTAAAAACTGGAAAGATCAATAAAGAAAAACAAGTTAGACGGCTGAAGCTCTGGTTTGCCTACTGACAGAACAGTGATTTGGGGAGGAAGAATAAACGTCTTCGGGTCCTTTCCCTGTCTAACAGACCGTGTGAATGTGCACTTAGTCTCTGTGAGACACCAAATTTTGTATGTGTTTGTTATGTACTACTATGCAGCATGATGACAGAAATGTCAACCTGAGCTAATCCACAACTGCTAATTTCAGTCTCCTCTACTTTATTGCATTTTCCTTGCTTACTAAAATCCCCAGCATGCTGTACTCCTGTGAAACATCAAATAATTACAACATTAATGAGCATCAATATGCCAAAGACTCCCCTTATTTGTTCTCAGTCCTGAGTTTTCCTCTGAGCTTTAATTTGAACACTTCCCCATGAGTATGACCAATGTATCCTAGAGTCCACATACCAAATCCAACTCATGATCTTCCCGCTCAAATCAATTTCTCCTAGGGGAACTATGGGAGGTCCTTCTTCTAAACTAGTGTGGTGGTTTGAATGAGAATGGCCTCTATATACTCATATGTTTGACTACTCGGTCCCCAGTTAGTGAAACTGTTTGGGAATGATTAGAAGGTGAAGTCTTGCTGGAAGAGGTGTGTCACTGGGGGTGGGCTTTGAGGTCTCAAAAGCCCACACCATTCCAGTTATCTGCCCATACCATTCCAGTTATCAATCTTTCAACCTCAAACCTTCAAATACTATGTAAGCTCTCAGCTACTGCTCCAGGGCCATGCCTGCCTGCTGCCATGCTCCACCATGATGGTCATAGAGACTCCCTAACCCTTGGCCATGGCGCCTCTCCACAGCAATAGGGGAGTAACTGAGACAATGTCCTGCCACACAAATGGGAAACCTAAAGATCACTACTAATGCTTTCTTCTCTTTTATTTCTTCATATCTTGTTTATCCCTTTTATTACTCATAACTTCCCGCCACCCCATGATGCTAAATATATTCTGACTTTATACATAGTTCTTACCTTATAAACCCCTCAGAGCCCAAGCAATAGAAATCAGAATTTCTTTTCTTCCAGGTCAGTCTCAGAAACTCACACTCCCTTCCTTCCTTTTCTGTCTTGGAGGTGGCTATAAAGATTTTTTTAACCTACCTTATCTTATAGAGTAAGACCCTATTTCAGAAGGGGTCTTTGCTGGCTTCCCTAATGAGTTTATCATACCCTTTCTGCACAATCTTATTTTGACACAGCTGTCCATGCTTCAATCAGGCTTTTGGAGTTAAGTCTCCACTAAAAACTCAAAGGAGAAGCTGGGAGATGGTGGCTTGGTAGATAAAGGGCTTGCTGTGCAAGCAGAGGGCCAGAGTCTGGATCCCTAAGCATCCATGTAAATGTCAGTCATGTTTCCAGGACTAAGCTATGATGGATGTGGGAAGTCTCACTTCACTGTAGCCCAGGCTTATTTAGAACTTGATATATAATCCAGGATGGCTTTGAACTCAGTCTTCCTATTCAGCACATACTAAAATTGCAGATACATACCACCCACCTCCCAGCTCTCTTTAGTCTTTAATACCCTTGTTATAATAAAATAAAGAATCCTTCATTCAAAATTGCTGTTTTTGAGATAGAGAAGCTTTGTTTTCACCCCACAAGTCTAGGTTGGTAGTTAGTAACCAGCAAATGTTCCCTCTGTTTTAAACCAAGAACTGGAGAATCACAGGTTGCAAGCCAAATCCAGGCGACTCCCTGTTTGAAAATCAAACTGTACTCAAACATAGTCCTGCCCACTCATTCATATATTGTCCAGAGCTGCCTGGGTGCAGTGTGTGTGTGTGTTCTATGTGGACACGTGTGTCAGTGCATGTGTAGACGGCTAACAAGATAGGGGTGTCCTATCACTTTCTGCCTGCCTTACTCCCTTGAGATGGGGTCTCTCACTGAACCTGACACTATGCTGGCAGCCAGCAGACCCCAGAAATCCCCTTTCTCCAATCACAGCTCTGACTTCAGGCACATGCATGGTATGCTCGACTTTTTCAGGAACTGGGGATCTCAACTCAAGTCTTCATGCTTGCTGCAGAACACTGGCTTATCTCCCCATCCTCCTAGAATACTCTTATGAATGTCTAATAATATCATCTGAGTAAAATTTAGTTATTTCACATTGTGTACAGATTTATAACAACCTATTTAACTCGATCACAGATGGAATATAATGGAAATCAAGTTCCAGAGTATAATTCTAAAGGAACTCATACTGAGCCAACCCCTTTTTGAAACTCACATATAGGCTATTTGTTTTTCATCTTCCTTACAGAGATGAAAAGACTCAGGTTCTGCAGCTCTCTAGTTACTTCCTTAAGTCATTTGCACAGAATAGCCATTACTTACAGAATAGTCATTACTTAGAGCATGCCAAGTTTACCTAGTCCTTCTTCTGCAACGCCAACCAAAGAACACACACGTCTATAAGGCCAAATCCGACATTTTTAACCACACAGCTGTAATGCAAATACAGACTAAAAACAAGTGAGCTGCAGACTGCAGGGATGGATCAGTGGTTAAGAAGAGCACTGGCTGCTCTTGCAGAGAATCCTGGTGCTGTTCCTAGCACCCACATGGTGGCTCATAACCACTTGTAATTTGAGTTCCAGATGATCTAATGCCCTTTTCTGGTCTCTGTGGGCTCTACACAACATGCACACAGATTATTTCTTTAATTTTTAAGTGTCTACAAGCACAAGAACCTGAGTTCAGACCCCCAGCACTCACATAAAAACCTGAGCACAGCAATACACATTTGTAAACCCAGTGCTGGAGCAGGTGGAGAAAGGTAGATCTTTAGAGCTCCAATGGCCAGCCAACATAGATGCATCGGTGTACTACAAGTTTCAGTGAGAAATCCTGTCTCAAAAATCTAAGGTGGACAGCAACCGAGGAAGACACGTGTACTGCTAGTTTTTATGTCAACTTGATACAGGCTGAAGTCAATTGGAATTGGGAACCTCTGCTGACAAAGAGCCCCTACCAGACTGGCTTGTGATGCATTCTGTTGATTGATGATTGATGTGGGAGGGCCCAGCTCACTGTGCACAATACGATGCTACTTCTGGGCTGGTTCTTCTAGGTGCTGTAAGAAAGAAGGCTGAGAAAGCCAGCAACCAGTACTCCTCCATGGCCTCCACATCAGCTCCTGCCTCCAGGTTCCTGCTCTGACTTCCCTTGGTGATGGGCAACTATAAGCTGAAATAAACCCTTTCCTCCCAAGATTGCTTTTGGTCATGATGTTTTATCACAGCAATGGATACCCTAACAAAGCCAACATAATGTTAACCTTTGGCTTCCACATGCATATACACATACATACATGCATGTACCTGTATCAACACACATATGTACACACTCTCATGAATACCACATACAAATACACATATATACAAAAAGGTAAAAAAAAAAACTTATTCAGAATTACTCATCATGCTTCCCAATTCATATTTCATAAATCGTGAGTTTTAAAAGAGACTAACAGAGGGGCTGGAGAAATGGCTTAGTGATTAAGAACACTGGCTGCTCTTCCAGAGGTCCTGAGTTCAATTCCCAGCAACCACATGGTGGCTCACAACCATCTGTAATGGAATCTGATACCCTGTTCTGTCTGATGTCCTCTTCGTCATGCAGGCATACATGCAAACACAGCACTCATATACATAAATAAATAAATCAATCTTAAAAAAAAACTTAAGCCAGGCGGTGGTGGCGCACGCCTTTAATCCCAGCACTCGGGAGGCAGAGCCAGGCGGATCTCTGTGAGTTCAAGGCCAGCCTGGCCTACAAATTGAGTTCCAGGAAAGGCGCAAAGCTACACAGAGAAACCCTGTCTCGAAAAACCAAAAAAACCAAAAAAAACCTTAAAAAAAAGAAGGAGTGACAACACTTTTGCTCTATTTCTGCCCACACTGGTATGTTATATTAAATAGCACAAACAGCCATAAACACAGTTTGTAAGTTTCATGAATGCTGTTAGAAGAGTATAAAGGCAATTTAAAATATCAAGTATAAAAAAAGAAAAGAAAAGAAAGAAGCATCTGAGAGGGAAGGGAAATGAGTAACAGGCACCTTCTACAAGCCAGGAACCATGCTAGGCTCTTTCACATCCATTATCATTTCCCCATTCTGATGAGGGATCTGATCTCAGGGAGCTAAGTAACATCAAGAGTCAGGGAGCAATCAAGTTCTTGAGTGAGGAGGTGATGCCTCTTGGGTCTTCACATGTATTTTTCAGCACAATCTATTTACCCAAGTGTGGTATGTGAGATAATTTTAAGTGACACAAGACAAACATTTTTTATTTTAGAAACAGTTTTAGGTCATTATTAGAAAAATTAAAATTCATAATCTCATGGATATAATCCATTAAAGTGAGACTAAGATTTTTAAAAACTGCTATTACATGAATCCAGCCTTCATTATGGTATACAGCGAGATTCAGAAAGGCTATCAAGCAAGAATTGCATGCCTAAATATGCACAGTGTATATGTATTCAGGCCAAAGAAAACGAATGAATTTACAAGTAAAATTATAGACAACATACCTGACATAGTTTGATCAAGTTTGTGGATAAGAGACTTTTTAGCACATTCCACATCAGGACTTGGGTAATCCAAAACTTGCCTGCACCAAACTAACGGACTAACAGATTTCTGCATTGGTGTGAGTTTTTTCTTTGGTGATGAGTACAGCCTAGAAGAAAACAAAACAAACAACAAACAAAAAAACACAAAAGGGCAACATTCGTTATTGAGCATAGGACTATATATAAAGTAGGGTCTTTCTGTTCTGGTTCAAAGTGATGAGTATGTTTAAAGTCACAATTACTTACTGTGCAAGAAAATGATACTGCAAGCAGCATTACCCCAAACCTCAACCACAAAATAAACCCCAAAGAGGGATTCTCAAGATGGATTCTACTTTTCTCCTGTGATTAGAGCTATGAAGAATCACCTGTCTTGGCACCAACTGATTTATGTTTCCAGCAGGACTTGATTAACTTCCTATGTAATCATGCCATTAGACCAAGCAGAGAAGCAGGAGGGCTCCACTCCCTGCTTCCCTTTCTACCAAACACATACACAGCTGGCCAGATGCAGTGTCTACTGGGTAGTCTTCCCAAACACTGGTGTGTCCGAGAAGACTGGCATTTCAAATCTTTGAGTGATTTACCATCAACCACATATGAGATTACTTTGGTCTTAGGAAAGAAGAAAGGGATAGTGTTTGAAAGCTCCTGCAGAGGAGCACAGAAAGAAAATAGTGGTGGTGGGGGGGGGAGATACTTAAATCTCTACACTATTCTTCCTCAGAATAGTCCAGATTGTACTGGTTGCTAATAATTATTTCAGGTGTAATTCCTTGTGAACAGAGAATTCACAAAACAAGAATCACAAATGGCTGAAAGACATTTAAAGAAATGCTCAACATCCTTAATCATCAGAGAAATGCAAATCAAAATGACTCTAGGAAACCACCTTACACCTGTCAGAATGGCTACGATCAAAAACACCAATGACAGTCAATGTTGGAGAGGATGTGGAGCAAAGGGAACACTCCTCCACTGTTGGTAGGAATGCAAGCTTGTACAACCACTGTGGAAATCAGTATGGCGGTTTCTCAGAAAATTAGGAATCGAACTACCTCAAGACCCAGCCATACCATTCTTGGGCATATACCCAAGGAATGCTGATTCATACCATAAAGATACATGCTCAACTATGTTCATAGCAGCACTATTTGTAACAGCCAGAACCTGGAAACAACCTAGATGCCCGTCAACGGAAGAATGGATGAAAAAAGTGTGGTACATATACACAATGGAGTACTACTCAGCAGAGAAAAACAATGAAAGCATGAAATTTGCAGGCAAATGGATGGAACTAGAAAAAATCATCCTGAGTGAGGTAACCCAGACCCAGAAAGACAAACATGGTATGTACTCACTCATAAGTGGATTCTAGATATAAAATAAAGTACAATCAGACTACAACCCACAGAACCATGGAGGCGCTATATATATATATATATATATATATATATAATGGATGTCCCTAGGACGACTGTAGCTTATAATAAATTTCGGTTTTACTCAATTAAAAAAGAAAATAGTGGCGGGGGGATACTTAAATCTCTACACTGGAGTTCTTCCTCACAATAGTCCAGATTGTACTGGTTGTTAATAATTATTTTAGGTGTAATTCCTTGTGAACACTGTGGATACTTGATTTTGAATGAGAATCTTTTGTGCATTAATTAATGAGTGGAATTTATGAAGGGAACACATTTTGCTTTGATGTATTTACACAGATGTCTCAAGAAGAAGCTGATACTCTTATTAAGTTAAGTCAATAGCATAAAGTAATGTTCTGGTCAAGTATTTAAATCACCATTTTTCTACAACACCATATTAGACAAACTCCTTTCAAGAGCAACACAAACTTTCCCATCCCCTCTCTCTATCCCTCTGCTGTAGTTTAGTCTGGTCCTACCATTTAGCTTTGACAAAGATGGTCAAGAGTGTAGTCCAAACTTAACAATTCAAAGAAAGCAATGCATGCATTCGTTTTCTTTCCAACCTAAGTACTGCAAATGTCTGTAACAAATCTCCATCTTGGCTTCCTGCTTTACAAATCATGGTAACTATTACTATGGATTCTGTTAGTTCAATCTCTGTGAGGGAATAATTAACATCAACACAACCATTTTTATGACATTTCACAATTTGTGTTTTAGGCAATGTCTCACTGCAGTCCTAGCTGGCCCAGAACTATGTAGACAATACTGGCCTCAAACTCACAGAGATCTGCCTTCTTCAGCCTGGGATTAAAGGTGTGTGTGGACCACCTCACTGGCTAAGGATTAATTTATTTTTGTGTATGAGTACTTGCCTGCATGCATGTATGCGCATGCCTAGTGCTCCTAAAGGCCAGAAAAGGCCATCAGATCTCCTGAACTGGAGTTGCAGCCAGTTCTTAGATGTCATGTGGGTGCTGGGAACCAAGCATGCATCCTCTGCAAAAGCCTCACCTGTTCTTAACCTTATCTTTCCAGCTCCATTTTCACCACTTTCAATATGTAACTTTTTCCTACATTGACTGATTTCATATAACTTACCCACATATCTCACATGACCTTAGTATATAATATGTCTGTTGTTGGCTATAGAACTCATGCTAAAAGATGCAAGGAACATGAACAGGCCTCAAAAAAAAAAAAAAAAAAAAAAAAAAAACACCAAACAAACAAACAAACAAACGCAAAAAAACCCCAAAACATATTTTCAGTAAAAGAAGTCAAACACATATATCACACACTGCCCATATTGCAATATCCCATTAATAGAAGTGAGTGTTAGGTTCCTTTCTTTTAAATGGACTTAGCTATGGCCATGGTTTGATGATTGTAAACCCACTAAATTCAATGGACTATACAACTAATCCTCAAAATGTTTATGCTAGATAAAATATAAATTTTGGGGTATTATAAACTGTATTTTAATTTCAAAATATTTTAGTACATTGAAAGGTATTTAGTTTCATTGAAATATAGCAACTACTATAAATTAAATGAACAAAACTCCAGTAATTGAACTCAATTGAATGAAAACATCACACCCCTGCTCACTGCTAATCCATACCCCTATCTTTCTCCTTTCTGCCAATGGCACTATAGAGCACTGTCAGAAGTATCAGAGTTTCTCCATCTCCTGTCTGTCTCAAGGTCACTAGCCCTTCTTCCCTTATAAACTGCCTCTCCCTGCTTTGCTATGGGAAGTGACTGTTCCTTCCTCCATTAGCAGTTGAGAGCTAATACCTTTTCCAAGTCAAGGGAGACAAAGGAAGCCTCTCCATGCTCACAGCCACTACCTATCACTCGGCCCTCTTACTCTCAGTCTCCGACACCACTCCAAGACTAAAAATGGAGGCCTACAGGACACAGGCACAAAATTATTCTTTGGCTGAGGAACCTTTAGTTGATGTTTTAAAGTACTTGTACCTGCCAGAGGATAAATAAGCTGGATGTCTCACATGTCTGGATCTGCTCTTAGCAAGACCAAGTTAAGAAAAATTAACGAAAAAAAATCCAGCAGGTAACAGTGGCACATGCTTATAATCCTATTATTTGGTCATGGTGTTATAACAATAAAAACCCTAACAAAGAAACCTCATTATCTTATTAAAATTAAGTTACAGAGGTCCAATGAGCCTCACTCCCCAAAACAAGGCTCCAAAGAGTATGGCATGTTATCTTCAGACCCTTTTCCTGCACCCTAAGGTCCATGGAGCTCATGGGGAGTTCCTCTTCCACACTGTTTTTTTTTTTTTTTTTTGGTTTTTCGAGACAGGGTTTCTCTGTGTAGCTTTGTGCCTTTCCTGGGACTCACTTGGTAGCCCAGGCTGGCCTCGAACTCACAGAGATCCGCCTGGCTCTGCCTCCCGAGTGCTGGGATTAAAGGCGTGCGCCACCAACGCCCGGCTTTCCACACTGTTTATAAGGAGGTGGTGTGAGCCAGGGCTCTGTTTTGCTGAAGTAGGACCTGACTAGAAGCTGAACACATACTCCAAACTGGATCTACATGGTACACACTTACATAGGATGACTGTTTAATCTCACATTATAACACTCAAATGTCCAGAGTATGAATGGACAGAATTCATCATACTGAGAACAGTCTGAAGATTAAGAATAAAACAACTGGGGCTGGAGAAATGGCTCAGAGGTTAAGAGCACTGGCTGTTCTTCCAGAGGTTCTGAGTTCAATTCCCAGCAACCGCATGATGGTTCACAACAATCTGTAGTGAAATCTGGTGCCCTCTTCTGGCCTGCAGGGATGCAGGCAGAACACTATATACATAATAAATAAATAAATGTTTAAAAAAAAAAACAACTGAATTAAACTGAAAACAAATAGCAAAACATTCTAGGGTGTATTTATATTATACCCAATTTGTAACATTGCTCCCCAAGTTAGTTCTTCAGAAAACTGTTGAAAAGTAGAGTCAAGCATTTGAAAACAACAAACAATATATCTAGCATGTTATAAGTATGAATATATGTATGAGGCATGATGTAATTTCTTCCCAAGCAATGGACTTTCAAACCACCAAGAAACCACAAAACTAAATTTGCCTATATCCAAAAGGTGCGCCTATGGCAGAGAAGAAAATAAAACCTGGTATTTAGTGTAGGAATGGGCTGAAAATTAAGGCATATTTTAAAATTGTCTTTTAAAAAAAATGGTGGTGGGGAGACAGTTTGCCTTACAAGCCTGTGGACCCGAGTTTGAACCACAAAATTCAAGTAAAACAATCCAGGTATAAGGTAGACATGTGTCAGCAGTGAGAAGGGAAAGGCAGGTGACCCCTGGGGCTCACCAGGCAGACATCCTAGACTATTCCAGGCGAGTCTAGGCTATTGAGCAGAAAACAAAACAAAAGATGGGTGAGGCCATTACTGTTTTCTTCTCTTGTAGGCAGTAGTGGTAGAATGGGAAGACATGAGCTTTACTACCATCCTGGCTACAACCAGGCAGAGAAGAAAGTAGTTGTTGATGAGGGCTCCCAAATATCTGCTTCATCTTTTTGTTTGTTGAGGCAGGGTCTCACTGTGGAGCACTGGCTGGCCTCAGAGAGATCCTCCTGCCTCTGCCTCCCAAGTGCTAGGATTAAAGGTGTGCGCCACCATTCTGGCTTCCAAATCTCTTCCTGCTTGTTGAAAAGCCTGACTGTCATCTGAATGTTCTCCAGATCTTTGATTTTGGTACATTTGGCACCAATAATTCCTCCGGCTAGACAAGGACAGATCAACAACCTCAGTTCACTTCCTTTGTAGTGTTGGCAACTTAGGCATTCCACAGCACTGAACTTGAGTGTGAGCTAGTGGTGCAGTAGGTGACGGCCAAAGACCTTCGTACAAAGTAGGGGCAACTTTACATCAGTGGTTCTCAACCTGTAGTTCTTGACCCTTTGGGCAGTGGTTCTCAACCTGTGGGTCATGACCCTTTCACAGAGATCACCTAATACCATTGGAAAACACAGATATTTACACTATGGTCCATAACAGTAGCAAAATTATAGTTATGAAGTAGCAACAAAATAATTGTATGGTTGGGGATTATTAAAGCGTTCCACATGAGGAAGGTTGGGCAGCACTGGACTACATGGAGAGCCTTATACTCTCCTTCCCAATCCCTGCCGTAGCACTCCTGCTCTGAAGCAGAACATGCACTCCAACGATCTCGTCAACATTTCTAGACCGCTGGTTCCATCATCTGCAGGGCGTTTACCTAATTCACCACCCAGTTTCAGTGTTACAAAAGGTTTTATCTGGCTTTTCAGCTTCTGTTTTCTTGTGTTAAATGGACACAGCAATCAGTTATAGGTAAGATGATGACCACGCCCAACTTTTTAAACTACAAATCTGACTCAACAATATTCGCTCCTCTGCTAAACTTCTGTGCCAGTTTCCTTTGCCTTCAGGGTAAGTTCTTCCAAACATGGTGCCCCTGAGAAGTGACTAATGATCCTCCTGTTACATTATATCTTTAGCTTCACTTCTCACCTTCCTCCACAACCCAAATCTAAATTCAGCCACATAGGACCAGTTTCTATTCCTGGAAAACCTAAAACTTCTGCTCATAGGTTCCTTGTGTATACTGTTCTATCACCCTTGTCCAAAACAATCCCATTTCAATTCTTTCGCTTCAGTGTACCCTGGCCAATTACACTCAGATCATTCCTACTTTCTACTGGGTCTCAGCATACACACAATTCTTCAGTAATACCTTCCTTGACCATTTCTGGTGCAAACAGTACTAGATATCCCCACTAAGTACAACGCTGGGAAGCAAAGATGTTTTTAAGGAAGCATCTTTATATCCATTTACATACAGCACACATTACCAAGAAGGAAATTCCACTCCTATCTCCATCCCACTGAACTTCCTCTACTCATTTTATTCTGTTCAAATGTTTTGAGTTAATAGTTTTAACACAAAAATACAATTTAGAAATGTATTGGTGGGAATAAAATTGATATAACAGGGATAAAATGCAAAACATTATGCTAAGTAACAGAAGCCAGCCACAAGACAGCACATTCCATATGACTTGCTTACGTAGAAAGTCTCGAATAGGCAAATCTATGTAAAACCAAGTACATTAGTGGTTATCTAGGAATGGGAGGGTGGGTAGAGAACGGGACTGGAAATCACTATTACTGATGAGTACCAAGTTTCATTTGGAAGTGTGGGAAATAGCCTAAAACCACATTATAGTAATCACTGTATAATTCTGAAAGTACACTGAAAAGCAACAAACAATAAAAACAATATATTTAGAAAGGTAAGTTTTATATTATGTAAATTACAGCTCATTAATAAAATTTATTAGAAATAAATTTGCCTGTGAACAATTATTACAAATAAATTAGACACCTTTAAACATAATTTATCCATACTGTTAAATGCAGAGAACTTTTAGAAATGTAATTAAGAATAGAAATGATATGAGTCATATTTGGGTTATGTCACACACTAATATGTCCATGAGACAACTAAGAATGTAACTTTATTGTGTTTTTGTTCACATATAAGACACACACACACACACACACACACACACACACACACACACACACACACCTATGCACACTCATATGAAGACCAGAGGTTATCTTCAGGTGCCATTCACCAAGTGCCATCTACCTTGTTTTTAAGAAGCGGTCTCTCTCTTGGGTTGGAACTGTGTAGGCCAAACTGACTTGTCATGAAACCTCACAGACCCCTCTCTGCCCCTCCATCCTAATATTACAAGCATGTACTGCCACACCACGAGGATCCAGGTCAGGTCCTGATTGGGTGGCAAACACTCTACTGACCGAGCCACCTCCCCAGCACTGAATATACCCTTTCTAAAGTGCAAGAGCTCTTAGAATACAGAAGTCTACAGACATAGAATAATAACACCCTTCCCCTTGCTGAAATTAACCCCTACGTTACTTACATTTTGGATTATCTGACTCTTCTATGCACACTCATATAACTGACACATTATTAGATATGGAAAGAAGAAAGAAGACCATGACTGATTAGTTAAATTTATAACTATAGCAACAATTTCTTACACTGTAGACAAAATAGGCTATCAAAAGCTAAGGGCAACAAAAATTAACTATATTTAACTATTTAATATATATTAACTAATATATATTAACATTTACCTATATTTAATGTAAAAACAAAAACTACTTATTGATAAGTAATATCAATATCAATATATTTTTAAGAAGTATATTTCTTAAGATTGCTATGGAAATTTTTGGTTTTTGAGACAGGGTTTCTTTTCCATGTACTTTTTTGATTCTGACAGCAAGACACATACCCTTCCATCTGTATCCAAGTCCAAAATTCTAGCTCTCACAGTTAAGTCTATATAAGCTTTTCTCCTATAAATAATCATTGTTTTCAGAGAGAACTAGAGTCTATAACTATCGTCTCCAGCTGTAGTTAATTTTCATTTTTAACTAGAAATAATCTAAATTCATTTGGGACAAGGTGACTCAATGATGGATTATTGGCCCTGTTGGGACTGCCTTGACTATGTGAATGGATATGGAAACACTCGGCTCACTGTGGGTGGCATCAATTCCTAGATCTGGGTGTTTGTGAAGAATGAAGAATGGAGAAAGCTGAGTAAAGAAAGCATGCATGCATCCACTTCTTTCTGCTCTCAACTGTTAACATGATATGACTAGCTGTTTCAGGTTCCTATCACCTTGTGTAGCCAGAAGGTTTTCCTGTGTCATGCCTGGTCCCGCAGCTGCTCAGACCCAAATAAACACACAGAGGCTTATATTAATTACAACTCTATGGCCATGGCCTATGGCTCAAGCTTCTTGCTAGCTAGCTCTAATAACTAAACTCAGCCCATTTCTATTAATCCATATGCCGCCACATGTTCCATGGCTTTACCTGTGTGCCATTCTATGCTGCTTCCTGGACGGTGGGATGGCATCTCCCCTGCTGCTGCTTTCTCCTTTCATTGTCTCCCTTGGGTTTTTCTGTCTGGCTCCACCCTGCCCTCCCATAGGCCAAACTGCTTTATGTATCATCCAATCAGAGCAACACATATTCACAGTGTACAGAAAGACATCCACAGCAACCTTGATTCCCTGTAATGATGGAACATAACCTAAAAGTGAGAGCTAAAACAAGCCCTTCCTTCCCTAAGCTGTTCTTGTAGGGCATTTCGTCACTGCAACCGGGACAGAAAGTAAAACACCAGTCAAACTCTAAACATCTTGAAAGCTTTGTGTCATGCTCCACTCAATCATGTAAACAAACATTTGTGTAGCAGCTCTTAATGAGCAGGCTTGTGATAGGACAGGAATTCAAAGATGACCTATGATAAAACTAGATTATTACACTCACACGGAGATCATTAGTCTGTCACTCACAGGCTACACTGCCATCAAGATGCCCGCTTACTAAAATTCCAAACCTCCAGCTAGATGCAGCTTTCTAAGACTCATTAGTTTATCTTTGGTTTACTTTGGTTTTTAAACCAAATTCCTGGATTTAAGTGGGAAGCACATTATTATTATTATTATTATTATTATTATTATTATTATTATACTATGTTTTTGAGACAGGGTTTCTCTGCATAGCCATGTCTGTCCTGGAACTTGCTCTGTAAACCAAGCTGGCCTCAAACTCAAGAGATTTGCCACCCGCCACTGCCTTCCAAGTGCTGAGATTAAAGACACAGCCACCATGCCCAGCTTATTTTATTTTCTTAACTAGAAATATTTTATGTGTGAGCATTTTGCCTATGTGTATGTCTGTGCTCCATGTGTGTGCTTGGTGCCATGGAGGTCCTAAGAGAGCACTGGATCCCCTAGAACTGGAGATATAGATGGTTGTGAAGCGCCATGTGGAACGAGTCTGGTCCTCCATAAGAACAAGTGCTCTTATCCACTGAACTATCTCTCCAGCCCCTAGGTTTTGTTTTTAATCATCTTCAAATCAGCTTTAGATAAGGATATCCAATGGCAAATAGAAATTTCATAATGACAATCAACACAAGATCCATTATCTTCCTATTAGAAGGAAAATTTCACCCACTGAAGGATGTGCACATTCCTGGTCTAAGCTTACTAAAAGTAGCCCTTTCTAAATCTATGACTGAGGTATTAGCAAAGACATACCATCTTAAAACAAAAACACTTAACAGTCAATCATCTAATTTCCTAATTGAAAATGAAATAGTGGTTGGTACCAAATTCATGGCAAGGACCTCTTAATTACCTTGACAGAACCTATTCAACCTGATCCACTCCCACTGTTAACTCATTCTTTCCAAAGAGACTCTCAACAGCCACCATGACTGGCTGTTTTGTAAACTCTCACAGCAAGATGAGCAGAAGCTCCTGAGTAGTAGCAGAAGGCAGTGTGGGAGAGCTTTCCTTCTAGTAAACTAGACTTAGGAGACAGCTTGACTCATCTTCATCATGCAAATCTAAAGTTTAAGTCAACACACCTGCTTCCTCTATCTTTCCAGATAATTTCACACGTTTCATACAGATATTGTAATACCGTGCTTCTGTCTATCTATTATTCCTCATATTTCATGGAGACTAAGATTTTAATACCTCCTCCAATGGTTTTTATTTATTTATTGAGATAGAGACTCACTACATAACCATGGCTGGTCTACAACTTGCTATGTAGAGAGATCCACTCAGAGATCCACCTGCCTCTGCATCTTGAGACCCAGCTACAGTCTTTTTAAAAACAGATTTTTATTACTTTTATTTATGTGTATGTAGGTATGTCTGTGTAAAAGAATGCCACATGTGTACAGGTGCTCTCTGAGGCCAGAAGCCAGTATTGGATTGCTTGAAGCTGGAATTGCAGCCGTTAATGAGCCAACCTTGAGTCCTCTGCAAGAGCAGCATGCACTATTACCGCTGAGCCCCCTTTCCAGCCCTGCGATGTTCTCGAATACCCTTCAGAAGAGGTCAAATTTTATTTTAGAATTAGGGATTTGCCCAAATTAAAACACACTTTTTTGTTTTGTTTACATTTTTGAACTTTTCCTAGTTTAAATCTCATAAATAACATAGTTTGTTCCTAACAGTATTAGTTTCCTCCATAATTTTGATCTCCAAACAAAAGATCTTAGAGGACATGATGTGGAATGAATAGGACAGAAAACAAAACTAACATCACTGAAGGCATTCCAACTTTTCAGGCTTTTACATGTTCAATTTTTCTGTTAACAATAACACAACAGAAATAAAGGTGCAGTGTGTTTCAGCTAACACAACTAACTACTACTACAAAAAAGGTGTTAACTCCATCTAGTTAATAGTTAATCCTGCTACTTAATGACTAAACTGTCTCCTTTAAAAAAAAAAAACACATGTAAAAAAAAAATCACATTATTTGCAGATACAGTGACTAGTAAGAGGGCAAGGAGGCAGGGTATAAATGAGAGTACAGGGTGAGGTTGGAGCCCTTGGGGGCTGCAGAGCATTAGCAGGTTCCCTGGCACTACACAGGGATTGACATGCAGAGTAATTGCAGCAGCAGTGATCCAGAAGGCTCATGAGTTCATTCAGTACGGGAAAGTAAGTTTAATAGTGTCCTTATTTATACACCATGGGAAAGTCCTCATCTGTAACTAGTATAATGGTGAGAAATTGGGTCTCATCATTCTACAGCTTCACCTTATTTTAGTCTAACATAACTATTACTCAGACTAATGCAAACTAGCTTAATGTAACTGAATTTTTACTACATACAAGATGCTGTGGTCTTATCTAAACATATAAAAGTGAATATATATTGCTCATGACCCAGAAAAAGCAAAACATTGTGGTGTTAATAATCTCCAAAACAGACATATATACCGTGATGAGTTAACAAGTAAGAAAGAATGGTAAAAAGTGAGGAGAATTTCCTAGGACAGAAAGTTAGAGTTGAGATTTAGTGAGATTTTGGCAAGAGGAAAAAAAAAAGAAGGAACCATATGCACAATGAACATCCAAATGCTCAGGAGCTGTTCTGACAAAGTAAACTCAGGTAAAAGGTGAAACCAGCACGGTGGGAGCCACTCAGAACTTCTGTCTCTTGCTAACACGGTGTGATCCACTAAGCATGATAAAGGCTTATGTAGTGGTATTGTGTTCCCCAAAATATTGTGTACCCTAATAAACTTATCTGGGGTCAGAGAACAGAAAAGCCACTAGACACTTAGGATAGGCAGTGGTAGCACACGCCTTTAATCCTAGCATTCCAGAGGCAGAAATCCATGTGTTCAAGGATACAGCCAAGTATGGTGACTCACGTCTTTAATCCCAGATAGAGAGCCTTTAATCCCAGGGAGTGATGGTAGAAAGCAGAAAGGTATATAAGGCGTGAGGACCAGAAACTAGAAGCATTTGGCTGATTAAGGATTTGGCTGGTTAAGCTTTCAGGCTTTCGAGCAGCAGTTCAACTGAGAGCCATTGGGATGAGGACACAGAAGCTTCCAGTCTGAGGAAACAGGATCAGCTGAGAAGACTTTAGGTCTAGCTTCCTTTACTATAAGAGGAATGCCATACACAAGTTCTAAATGGATTAAACTTTAAAGGCATAAATGTGGTGGTATTCTAATTGTACTGAAATGTGATTTTGATTGTATGTTAATAAATAAAGTTGCCCGGGGGTCAGAGCTATTAGAGCCATAGCAAGAGTGTGGCGGTGGTGGCACATGCCTTTAATCCCAGCACTTGGTAGAAGAGCTAGGTAATCTCTGTGTGTTCAGGGATACAGCCAGCATTGGAGACATACGCCTTTAAGACCTGGGGGGCTGTACATACAGGCAGTGATGAGGTAGTCATGTGTTTGGGTTTACAATCAATGAGAAGGCAAAACAAAAAGACTATGAAAAGACATACACACAAGAAGTAGCTCTCTGAAAGAGAGCTAGGACCATGGCAGGAGGAAGGGTGAGATTTTAGCTCTGAGCTCTGACCTCTCGGCTTTCTCTTTTACATTGGTTCTGTGTTTCTTATTTAATAAGATGGTTGGTTACATCTACACATAATGCTAAATGAAACAAGCCAAAACAAAAGGACAGGTGTGCATGAGTCCATCTATATTAACTTCTCTCAAACAACTTCAGAGGGTCTCAGTGAGTATGGAAAGCATGGCAATAGCAGAGTCCATGGCAACAGAGCACACATGAGCAGATGGAGACATGGTGGCAGAAGCCGGAGCAGAAGATGAAGGGCTGTAACCTTCTATAGGCCACTGAGAAGTCTTCCTCTACCAGTCAGGCCTCATCTCCTAAACCCTCCACAGACCCCCAAAATAGCCCACCACTGCAGACTCAAAACGTAATAGTAAGCTACCTGGAAGAGTCAAGTTTACAGACACAGAAGGAAGAATGGTAGTTGTTGGAGGGTGGGGGGTAGGAGAAGAGAGAATTATAGTTTAATTGGTTCAGAGTTTCACCTGGAAGGAACAGTCACAAAGATAAGTAGTGGTAACTGAGTATAGTGGCTTATCCCTGCAATCACAGCACTGGAGAGGCTGATTTGGCCTTACCAGGTATGAGAGGAGCTCACAAATTTACAATCTCAAAAATGTTAGAGAAAGAAGTAATCAGACCTACAACCACATCTCAGTCTATTTCTGATTTCACTTTTCTAGCATTTTATGATATACAGTTCCTGGCATCTCTGCAAAGAGCACGACAACTCATACTGTTTTTCTTAGAAATCTATTTTCAATCTCAGACTGCTTAGTGGATTTAGGGGGCTCATGGCAGTAATAATGGTTCTCTCAAAGATAAGGAGAAGGAGAAAGCTAAAACACAGCCTTTAGGGTGCTAACAGTCAGCCAGCTAACCCTGACTAAGCAGTGTAGTCCCTATGAGTACATAGGCTATACTGACCTTTCACCTATTCCAGGGCAGCAAAGTAAGCAGAGATACAATATAAATTCGTTTAGACACTTCTTCAAATACATTCTTCCCCTTTGTCTACAAATTCTTTTTTCTATTAGTGCAATCCACAGAACAGATGAAACATTAACTGACTGCAACAGATGACAGCTCTTAACCCTCCCCACAATAATGAATATTTTTACAATATATTCTCTAGTTCAATTCTTTTACCAAAAGCATTAAATTATAAATGTAAAATAAGAATGGTGTTGTGGGTGCTGATTTCAGGCCAACAGGCCAAGACAGTATCAATAAAGCTGCCCATGTAAGGAAGTTTCGACCTTAGTACAAAAGACACAGCTGTGACAGTAGAGTCATTGGCCACTAAGTGCTCAGACACCGACTGAAAACTTTACCTGTATGATGAACAGAAAACCTAAGAGATTCTGTACTGATCTCAACAGTTTACATCAGAAACAATGGCTGAGGGTTAAATAAGAACTTGGGTTTGCTCTGATCACCACTAACTGAAGCCATACAAATGATCAAAACACACACAATCCAGCCAGTGTGGACAATAGAAAGCCAACCCCTTAACAAGTTAAAGTAGGAACTTGGGAGGTGCCTCCCAAGTTAATTCAAACACAATAGAAGTTTTCCATTTCCAGAACCTATGGACATGCCAGGGGGCATGGCAGCTCACCTATAAAATTCCAGTCTCTGAAGAGACGCTCTGCCCCGAGCTCCATTTACCCTACCCCCAGTAAGCTGATTGGCAAGACTAACCCCCTCATCCCCACTCACCCCACCCCTAAAAGATGATGGGCAGAACTAACTAGCCATTTGGTCACTAAGCTCTGGGTTTGACTGGGAGACCCTAACTCAATGAATAAAGTAGAAGAGTTATCAAGGTAGATTTCTGACTCAAACGTGGGCCTACACACTGTACATATCCACACACCCACGCACACATTATTTTATGCATACTTGCCCACACACTGGAATATGTGCATACATATACAAACACAGCACACATCAGACAGGAAAGGTAAAAATTAAAAATAAGAATTACCATTTGATCCATCAAATCCACTCCTGAGTACTCAGAAGTGCAGACACAGATATTTGTACCTTCGGTCAGAGCATTACGCATCACTGCCCAGATGTGAAAGGAATGTTCTCCATTGAGGAACAAAGAAAATGTGATGTATAAAACAATGAAATATCACCTAGCCTTAAAAAGAAGGAAATCCTGTCAAATGCTACAAATCCCGAGTAACTTATGCTAAGTGTGATAATCAAATGACAAACTCCACTTGTATAAGGTGACTACAGCACAGACACTGAAAGCAGATTGGTGACTGTTGGAGATGGGAAACAGAGTTATTGTTTGAGAGTTAAGAAGTTTCCATTTAGCAATATAGAAATGGCCTGCAGCTAGACACTGCTGACAGCTGTATAAGAATATGAGCCGGGCAGTAGTGGCACACACCTCTAATCCCAGCACTCGGGAGGCAAGAGCCAGGTGGATCTTTGTGAGTTCGAGGCCAGCCTGGTCTACAGAGCGAGATCCAGGACAGGCACCAAAACTACACAGAGAAACCCTGTCTCGGGGGAAAAAAAAAAGAGAGAGATAGAATGTTCTTAATGTCACTGAACTGTACATTTGTTTAACAGCCAGGAGTGGCGGCTCATTCCTGTATACAACATTTGGGAGACTGAAGATTGCTGCAAGTTCCAGAACAGCCTAGGCAACCTACTGTGTTATAAGCAAGCAAAGCGAGACTCTGTATAAAGAATGAAAAAGAAAAAGGGCCAGGGAGATGGCTCCAATGGGAAAAAGTAATGTGCTTGCAATAAGCTCAAGATTCTGACCCCAAGGACCCTTGGGGGGGGGGGCAGGTATAACAGTGTGTGCTTTTAATCCCAGTGCTGGGGAGACAGAAACAGGTAGATGGCTGGGCTCACTGGCAACCTAGCTGACTTGGTGAGTTCCAAGGCAGTGAGAAAAAAGGTAGAGGTCTCTGGCCTCATGTGCACCCACAAATAGGCATCTGCACAAATATGAACATGCACACACACCAGCAAAAAGAGTGGTGAACAAGGTAACATTTATGTTATTCTACTGTAAATAAATCCTGAAGACTACAAAGGCCTACAACTGCATGCTGGCAAGGCTGTGAGGGAAGGTGAACCCTTGTTTCCTGCTGGGGGGAGTACAAACTGGTGCAGCCACTCTGCTGCACAGTCCAGTGACTGTGGAGACGTCTCAAAAGCTCAATAATAACCAATCTACCACAGGACCTAGCTAAAGCACTCCTTGACATATGCCCACCGACTCACGACAGTCCAAGAGTCTCCCGCTCAACAGGCTATTTCTGTTGTCCTTGGCTGCCTCCCAGAACTTGATGTAGGTCCCCATTACTGAAGACACCATGCACTTTGGACACAGGACTCTGAGGAACTACGCTGGATCTGATCCAAAAGCCTCCTCCCTGAAGACTAACCTTTAGAGTGCTAGAAGGTGCCATATGAGCTGCTTAGGGAGGAAAGCAATCAGTAGTCCTATACAGCTGTGATACCTATGAACCACAATAATGATCACGAGCACTCCAAGGTATTCCTAAAGGTACAACAGTGCACTTACATCTTAGCAGTAACCAATAAGGGTCTAGCTGGTCTTAGGGCCACTCAACAGGAGAGAAACCATGCCCAGTACTGAACACCTAGCCAACTACCAGCAACCGCATTCTAAGTACCTAGCCTTCCTCATATCAACAGGTAAGTGGAGTCCTGACCCCTCGTTTAAGCACTTTCTTTTTGCAGCAGATGGAGGCCATTACAGGAAGCCACAACTGGTCAAAATGCTCAGCCCTAGTTGATACATCTACAACACAATACCTACATCTGTGGCTCAAGAAACATGGGGGCAGGGTTGAAAGAACCAAAGGACCAGGAAGTCTTCTTTGAAACTGTGCCTTCTAGTTACTATGGGGAAGCTACACCCACGAAACCTCAACAATATGGCTACCTAAACAAGACCTAAACAATGACAACACTAGTTGACATACCAACATGGATGGGGGAAATGTCATGGGGCTGTACTCTTAGACAAAGTGCTACAGGCAATTAATAACTGCTGAGAGAGGGGAAATTGGTTTTCCCCAGAGACGAGCTCCCTAATTGGTTATTTAATATCAAGTGGTCAGCCCTAAAAACATACACATATAAGCAACACTAAATGAACTCAGCAGACTCTATTTACATATTTATCATATCTGTGTAACAATATATTAAAGAAAAAAAGATAAATTTAAAAGGAAGGAGTTGGTAGAGCACGTGAGAGGCAATGGAGGAAGGAGAGGGAAATGATGTAATCATATTTTAATTAAAAGGAATAGAAATTGCTGCCTGTGGCAGTACACACCTTTAATCCCAGCACTCAGGAGGCAGAGACAGGTGGGTCTCTGTGAGTTCAAGGCCAGCCTGGCCTACAGAGTGAGTGCCAGGACAGCAGAGAAACCAAGAGAGGGAGATCAATATCCAGAATCTATGAAGAATTCTTACAACTTTACAGTATAAAGACAAACAACCCAATTAGAAAACGAACAAGTAGAGCCAGGGACATAGCTCAGTGGTAGGGTGCTCACCTAGCATACCCAAAGCACTGGGTCCAATCTCTACTACTGGAAAAAAAATGTATAAAGGGTTTGAATAGACATTTTCCCAAAAATAATTATGACAAATACCTGAGAAATACAGAGAAAAGATGCTCAACATCATTAAGTAACAGAGAAATGCAAATCAGAACCAAAATGATATTAACAGAACAATTACAACTAAAAAGACAGCCTAACAAGTGCTGACAAAGATGCAGAAAAACATCAGACCCCTCATACATTGCTTTGTGATAATGAAAAGTGGTACAGCTACTGTGAAAAACAGTCTGGCCGTTTCTCAAAAAATTAAGCATGGTGATGCCATTTGGAGTAATTTCACTCCTAGGCACATACCCAAAAGGAAAAAAATGGGAACATATGTTCATGCAAAACCGTGTAAATAAATGTCCTAACAGCATTATTTATAATAGACAAATGGTGGAAACAGTCCAAATGCCCACCTACTGATGAATGGATAAACAAAACCTGGTAAATCCACACAAAGGAATATTGTTCAGGCACATAAAAGAAGGAAAAGATAAAGGTAATATTCTCACACGTGCTACAACATGGTCAAACCTTGAAAGAATTATGCTAGATGAAAGACGACACAACAGCCATTTGCTATATGATTTCATTTACATGAAGTGCCCAGCATAGGCAATTTGACAGGGAAAGTAGATAAATGGACCAAGGAAGAGAGGAAAATACGGAATGACTGCTAATAATTAGAGTGTCTGTCATCGATGAAGACTACGTGGAATTAGATAGATGTGACGGTTGCACAACTAACTTGATGAGTCACTGTTTTGTAGGCTTTAAAAGTGAGATGGCCTTTGAGGTAAAGGGTAAAGACGCCTGCCACCAAACCTTACTATCTGAGTTCGATCCCCAGGACCCCCGTGGTAGAAGGAGCCCACCAACTCCTGTAGGTTGTCCTCTGACCTCCATGTGCCCACTTGAGGAATGAGCAGTCCTCACAGAGAGAAAACAAACACAAAAATAAAACGTACATTATAAAAATTAATGTAAATGGTGTATCATATATTATAAAATTATAGTTCAACAATGAAAAAGTTAAAGAGGAAAAAAAAATTACAGTAACATCAGTAGAAAGAACCCACAGTCCCAATCACAAACAAAATAAGCCCTGACACTGAATAGCTAAGACAAAAGTATTTCTGTCATCGGTTTGTTTGAATGGACAAGGAAGAACGTTCTTCAAAGAGAATCAATGCTCAAAGAAACAAAGTAAGCTATTAAGCCAAATGTAGTTAAAATAGCTTAGGCCTACCCCTCCAAATCATAGGAAACTAATAAAAATTATCATAAAATCTCTGTGGATCAGAAATGTGGAGGAAAAGATGGTAATTTCTAAAGAGAATAATAAGCAGTACCTAAACATTCCAGAGCAAACTGATTCCTTAAAGAACTCAAAGTAAGATTAAACAACGTGAAATTAAGAAAAGAATGATTTCATAAACTTGAGTAGATTCATCAGAACCATGTCAAACCTAAATCACTCCAATTTCTCCTTTAAGAGAATGACTTCACTGCAGCTAAGAGCCATGTAGACTCATTACAGCTCAATTACAGTGAGTGCCAAAATCTTTCAGAATATTCACACAAACCAAATGTCATATGGGCCTGACAATGGGAAGAATTAATAGCCAGTGACTAACCATGGGTGTTAATGGACTGGTGATACTGGAGGAAATAAGGCTGAGCTGCATACTTCAGAGTAATCTACTCTATTACTTAATTTTTTTTGTCAACAGTCTGAACAAAGATATACAATATATGTCTACTAAATACAAAGATACAAAAAAAGATCAGAAAATAGGCAATAAATGCCTAAGTCAAGACTGAACATGAAATTTAAATGCCTTGTATTTAAACTCAAAAAAAGTATCACAAAAAAAGTTAGGAAGACATAATTTAACATAGTTTACATAGAAAACACATGGTGAAGTTCATACTACCAGCACATATTAAACATAATAACAGAAGTTGAAACTGTTAAGGACTAACAGTTTAAAATGTAATAGTGGGCCTCTGTGCACATCTGTAATCCCAATACTTGGGAGGCTGAGGATTGTCATGAATTCAAACCAGTCTGGGCTATGTAGTAAGATCCAGTCTAGCAAGGTCTATAGTATGAGACCATCTCTAAATTAATTGGTGAACTGATAATATTTACTGTTTTAAAAGTAGCTCTTAGTTCAAGAGAGGTATACACACACTTTGGTTACATTAAAAATAGGAATACAATTCTGGATATGATGTCTAATAATGAGCAACTAGAGTAAATAAAGAAAAAAATTAAATCAGCCAGGTGTGCTGGCTTGTGCCTTTGATCCCAACACTTGGTAGACAGAGGCAGGCAGATCTCTGAGTTTGAGGTCAGCCTGGCCTACAAGTTCCAGGACAACCAAAAATATATGATAAGACCCTGTCTCAATAAAAAATCCTTCTTTTACTACTACTATTATTACCATCGAAGGACTAGAGAATTATATTATCTAATATCCAAATTTACTCTGAAGAAAATGTCTATTTAATATATGAAGAGCTGGATTCTAATCTTAGCGTTATCATTTACTGTGTGTGTTATTTGACGCCAAGATAGATTAAGTTTCCTTACACTAAAATTGATACCTACCTTATAAATATATAAACATTAAATCTAATTAAATGCAAAAATGTTTGTAAGTTCCTCCCACCCCCACCACATCACCTAATGCACTACGATACATAATCATCTTAATTCTCTTTCTGAGACTTTTCTGAGTAATAAGAGCAAAGTTTTCAGACTGAAAGTTGCAACCCATTAGTGGGTCTGGAATCAGTCTAGTAGTAACTAGCATTTCCCCCCACCAAAGAAATACAACAGAATAGAAAATATTAAAGTATACCACTCATTGTAAAAGTATCCCGTCATTCACATACAGGTGTGTACTGGTTGTGTACTTTGTATCATGAAGCTGCCCAGCACTATTGCCTATGTGCGTTTGATGAGACGGTAGCTAGTTCCTTGGGAACTCAATTAAGTTTAGGGAACAACCATAATCCCTAGAGATTTATTATGGCCAGTACACACCTGCATCTCAAAGAAACCCAGCATGAAAGAAACCTGTTATTTTTGATGAGCCCAGTTTCCCTTACATTACTTTTTCTCCAGAATCAGGTTATTTTTCCACATAACACCTACTCCGACCTTCCGCATTTTGTGGCATATATGCTAGGGGCAAAAATGTCTCTAGATGAAAATGATGTGCAATAGAAACAAGCTTTGGAAGGCAGTTTCTGACCTGCTAGGAAAGCAAACTTTACCATGACTCTTACTGCTGCTGACAGCCACACCCTTCTACTCAAGACACATCCCAAGGCTTTTTAACTAAGATTTCTTTATCTAGCTCTCCCCTGACCTATTGTGGTTAAGATCAAACCCAGGGTCAGATTTTAATTTCAGATTAACTGAATTTCAGATTTAATTTCACATAAGTATTTTCAGGAAAAAGCATAAGATATCTATAGTACCAAGACACAAAACCAGATTTAAAAAAACAGTAAGCAGGAATCAGGTGGTCAAAACAAACTCCTGGCCTGCCTTTCTAAGACTATATGCTTTACCTGGACAAATACATGCTCAGAAACCAAAGTAGCTAGAGACTTGGTGTTTGGAGGAGTCACTGTGGGCCACCAATACATCTACAATGGGCTGAGGAGTGCTGTCAATCCTCATTATCATGAGCACTGCTCTCATCATCCCTTGGAAAAGATGTCATGATACTTGGATGACTCTGGGTTCTTTGAAAGTGCATACATACACAGGATTCCTTCAGAGGGCAGTGAGTCTCACTAACAGGAAAGCTGTAACTACTATACTCTAATAATACTTGGTATCACTAGGCAATAACATAAGAATACCTCTGTCATTTATATTGTCCTAAGTATGAGTTTGAAATACTTATTGTAGTTGTCAGAACATAAAACGCAGTTCCCAATTCTCACCTTCAGATTTCTACCTTCTCTGAAAGTTTGCCCATTATTTGGACCAATGCTGCTCACTGTCAGTATTCCTGTTCTCTCTCTCTCATCAGCACCTCACTGTATACATCCCACCTTGTTTAATCGCCTAAGACTTAGCTCTCCTCAACATGACCGCCACCGCCTGACACACAGGCATCAGCACTTAAGAATCTTCAGAATCTCTTGCAGCAGGGATCACACGTAAACTCACTAAATAGTGTTGATTTAAATAACCAGGCTTAAGGGTACCCAGTCCAGGAGAACTTATTGTATGCCAAGCCTGGCACTAAAAGTACACATGGATTATCTAATTTAATCTTCAAAACTCTACAGATGTTAAGAGTGATAATTTTCCTGAGGACAAAAGTGAAGCTCAAAGTAACTTCTTCAAGGTCATAAACCTTTAAGTGCCAAACCTAGGGCCTGCACCCAGGGCAGGCTAACAATACTTCAAAGTTCTGGGCCTGGATACCAGTCCGTGAGTGATTTCAACTTCATCGAAGTTTTAATGTCAACAGTGTAAACGTTCTAGCTAAAAGTTAAGACTTCAAAAGAGATGAATTATGGAGACAATTTCTCGCAGATGTTTTTAAGTCTAATAAAAGCCTCTCATGTCCTTTCTATTTAATGAAAGTGTGACTTTAAGGTGTGGGGTCACAAGCTCATCAAGAGGTGCCTTATGACAATTACAGCTCTGGTTTGGATTTTGAAATAGGACTTTCTCTGCCTCTAGAACGGCATGGAAATGACAGTCGGCTTTGATAACTACTGCTTCAGGGCTCCGAAATTATGTCAGACCCAGTTCTTGTTTTCAAAAATAAAATTCAGGGTTCCTTCCACCGTTCCACCGCCGACTTCACACAAAGCAGCCCCATCCCTTCTCTGCCCTCCGCACACAAAGCAAGCTTTACCCCCACTACCCAAAGGGGAGTGTCGTTCACCCGGCCTCCCCACAAACATACCCCTCTCACTCCAGTCCAAAACACTGACTGCTACTCTGTCATGTCCCGACACCTGGTGTTACCTCATGAAGGAGACCGCCCCCCTACATCCAAAATGCCCAGACCACCACCCCCAAGCCAGTCTTTCACACAAAGCAGGATCCCTTCCTAGGAAGCAGCTTGCTACCACTAAGTGCTCTGAGCATGCGGGCCCACCGGAGCTGTGCCAAACCACAGATCCCCCCCATCTGGGTCCAGTGGGGTCCAGCACCCAGAGGTTCCACAAACCCAGAGAAGAACTAGCTACAGACTCCTTCCTAAGGCACGCCTCGAACCAACTCCAGCCGACCTGCCCGCAGCAGAAGCAGGCAAAAACAGTGTCCCCGCCACCCTGCTTCCCCGGGGGGACACCCCCCTCCACCCCACTCCACCCCGCGGCCGGGCCAGCCCGGGCGCCCCCCGCAACTCACCAGCTCTCCTCCTCCTCCTCCCAGCCTGACAGCCGCTCCAGCTCGTCGGGCCGCAGCGGCTCTACCTCGTCCAGCAAGCTGCCCTCTCCCGCCGCCAGCAAGGAGGTGGCGTCCCGCAGGTCCTCGCTGCTGGTCCTCCGCAGGCCTGAGCCCGCCGCGCCGCCCACCTTGGCTCCCAGGCCCAGCGGGAAGCCCCGAGGGGACGCCGCGCCCGAGCAAGGGGTGGTGGACACGCCGGCCCGAGCCGGGCTGCCGGGCCCGAGGAGGCCTGCGCCCTGCACGGCTCCCGAGCGGCTCCTCAGCTGCTCGTTCTGCTTCTCCAGCTTCTTCACCAGCTCCTGCAGCTTCCGCACCTCCTGGTCCGCGTTCACATTGGAGTTAACGTCCTCCATGCCGGCCGCGCCGCCCGCTCCGACACCCAAGCCGCAGGGCAAGCGCGGGGTGTGTTGTGGGGTAGGGGGTGGGGGAGAGAGAGGCGTTACCGCCGCCGCTCACGCTAGCCGAGGCGCCGGCATAGAGCAGGGCCAGGCCCCACCGCCAGGGTCCCCCCGGCTCGGGTTGCGAAGCGCCGCTGGCCGCAGCCGAGCCGCCTCATCTGCGCCGGCTCCGCGACTGGGGGAGGCGGCGCCAATATCCGGCCTCGGCCGCCATCTTCCCTCCGTCCCTCCGCCCCCTGCCGGCCAGCCCGGTCGGTGACCTCAGAGCGTCGCGGGGGAGGACGTGGCCGCCCGCGGGCTGAAAGGACGAGGGCGCGGGGCTGGCGGTGGGGCGGGGCCGGGGGCGGGGCCCGCGAGAGTCACGAGGTCTGGAGGGGCGGGGCCCACCGTGGGGGGGCGGGGCCCCAGCCGGAAGGGGTGTGGTGGGCTCCGGAGGCGAAGGTGGGTGGGTCGGGCCGGGCTAGCTCTGGAGTGGCTTTCCCTGGCCGCTTGCCCTATCCCAGGCTAATCGCGGGCGGGACGGAGACATGGAACCGGGCTCGGGCGAGGCCCCCCCGCCCCCCGAAACGTCTGTGATGAGAGGCGGGCGGCTGAGGCTCGAGGACCGGCGGCCCCGCCTGGCCGCGTGGACGGTTCGCTTGGTGTGTTTGGCATTGCCGAGTTGGTTGCTACCTGAAACCGGAGACTGGCGGCAGCCCCGGAGACCATCTGTGGCCCGTTCCTTCCCCCTGAAAATGAGAACGCGAATCCCAAATGGTTGAGGGAGCTCGAAGGTCAAAATAATAACCGTAATTTGTTGAGTTGTGCTTACTACGGGCCAGACACCGCGCTAAGCACTTTTAAAGGCATTATCTCATCCCTTAGAGCACGTGGAGGGGGTTGTTTTGTTTTGTTTTTTCGATTTAAGGTTTACAGCGCTGACAGAAGCCGGAGGTGAAAGGCACTTCTGTATTCATCTTTCAACGTTAATGAATGCGCGTTGTATCCCTTGGCTCCTCCTTCTGCCCCCCAAAGACTTTTTAATAGTATGTCTTGACTTTTTTTGTTTTGTTTCGAGGCAAGGTTTCTCTCCGTGTCTCTGGATGGCCTGGAACTCGCTCTGTAGGCTAGGCTGGCTCGGAACTCAGAGATCCCCCGGCCTCTGCCTCCCGAACGTTGGGGATTAAAGGAGTGTGCCCCCTTGACTTTTTTTTTTTTTAATTGTGTATGAAAAGTACTTGAGCAACCCGTTGACAGATAATAGAGAATGTTGAGGGGTCGTAAATGTAAAATTCTGCCTTCGGTGGCATCTGTAACGCGAACTGGGGCAGCAACTGCAAACAACATTGAAATGCTTTGTTTCCATCATCACGTTGGCTCACTGTTCCGCAGTCAATTGTGAGCTGACTTGCCTATACGGTAAGCAGCTAAACGCGCCTAATTTCTCAACTACTTGGCTGGTGTTTGCAGTTGACTCTATTGCTTCCTCCACCCTAAGCTAACACCGAACCAGTCTTATTATACTTGGGTGTGGACTCATGGCGACTTAAATCCTTCGGCCTCTCTGTGCTGTATTTCCCTTGCCTAGAATATCCTACCTACCACATTTGGTTACTTTCCGTAAAAACTTATGCCCACCCCCAACCCTGGAAGTAGTTACTCTCTTTGCTCTGACACCACCTCCTCAGTCGCAGGCTACAGATATTTGTATTTTTTAATTGCATTTTTTTCTAGCAAGTCTTTGTTTTGATCTGTATAGCTGATTAAAAGGAATCATTGTTTTCCTTGCCGTGTGCAGGACGGTGTCTGACAAAGTGGACATTCAATGCCTGTTTTGCTAAAATTGTAAGTTTTGACAGGTCAAGTCCCAGATAGATAGCAAAAGAAGTAATTTGAGTATGCTAAAGTTTTCTGTTGAGTACAAGTATTTTCCTAGCTACACAGACTTATTTAAAAGGATGCCTTTGCTTGCTAACAGAAGTTTGTAAAACAAAAATGTATTATCTGTATGAGGCACATTAAATGCTACAGTTGTCCCTAACATACCTGAATTCATTGCTGTAGAGTCCACCACTGAGACTACATCACATATCACAGTATTTCATTTACATTAACAGTTTGTGACATGGAGTCCAACTAGCCAGTTTCTAAAGAACTCTTTAAATACGTTTCTTGAAAAGTTCAGTTAACATTATGAAGTTAGCATCAGTGTTCTTGAGAGAAGGAGGCCTAATACAGAACAGTTATCTGTGGACCAGGAGGTCTGCTGGCAAGTTCTCCTCGTATCATGAATGTGTTCCTTGAACATCAGTTCTCTTTTTCCCCCTTTAATCTGGGCCTTACTTTTTGTCAGAATGTGTGAATTGACTGATTTCTAATATTGAATCTATTATCAAGAAGTAAAGGATTCTGGTGAATCATCATGATTATAAAATATATATGCTTATGTATACTTATACACAGAAATTCATAGAAGATATGCTTAGATTTTTAAATCCATTGTCCTTACTACACCTTGGTTTTTAATTTAATAAATATTAAGTGTGTAGTATACGGCAGGTACTGCTCTGGGCAGTTGATGGTTAATAGGCTTCGTTTGTTTGAGGCAATGTCTCATATAGCTCCAGCTAGCCTAGAACTCACTAGGAGTCTGGGATGACTTTGAACTCCTGATTCTCTGACTCTACCTATAATAAACTTTGTATTTCAAAAACTGAAGTTAGCTGGGCATGGTGGTACATGCCTTTAATACTAGAATTCTGGAGGCAGAGACAGGAGGATCTCGGTGAATTTGAGACCAACCTGGTCTCTAAAGCAAGTTCCAAAACAGCCAGGACTACATAGAGAGACCTTGTCTCAAGGCAACAACAGGGCTGAAGTTACAATCCATACAGACAGATGTATAAGACCACCACACAGACACACAGAGTCCTCTTTGTCCTATACTACACTATTACAGTAAAAGATAGCTCTTTCTTTAGGTTTAGGCCCCAAACTGTGTGATAATCCCTAGCACTCATATCCTTTCACCCTCCAAATCCATTCCTTAAGTAGGTCTTGCTGCCTTGCCTGCAGAATAGGTTTAAATACCTCCCAGCTGCTGGAATGTCAGACCTCTAGTTCAAGTTGCCTTTGTTCATTAGGTCCCCCTCTGGTTTCTGCTCTTCACTCTTTGCTACTGATAGCCTGATACACAGTAGCCAGAAGATCCTTCCTGTAAGTCAAGTCACTGTCAGAAGCCTCCCCAGAAGTTGCTTCCCAACATACTCAACTCCAAAGTCTCTTTGACCTACTTGGCTTTGGATACTTGGTAACTTCTGCAAGTTGCTCTGGACCACCACTCTTCCGTCCCTCCTCCAACTCTGTCCTCACTAACCTAGATGGTCTTCAAAAAAGCCAAACACGTACAATGTTTGGACTTTGTACCCCCCGCAGATTCGTCTAGCTAGGATCTTTGGGTCATCCAGAAGGTCACATGACTTAGGTCTCTCATGATTTAGGTCTCTACCCAAATGTCACCTAGGTTCACTATCTTCATTATTGCTCCCTCACAAAATAGCATCCTGTCACTGTTGATCTTGGGCTTTTTTTTTTCCCCATCAGATACATTTTTGATGTTGTTTTCTGCAGATCTCTCCCCAGTAGAATTGCAGAAACACCCCCACTGCACCCCCCAGACTGTAACAGAGTGCCTGGTATGTACTAAGTGCCAGTAAATGTGTGTCAAATGAATGCATGTGGGTCAAGTGAAGCCTCCCAAAATAGAATGTCAGAGAGATGTGTTGGTTATACCTTGAATCATTAGACTAGAAATTCCTAATTGTTTTGGACAGTTGGTTTTTAATCGACATTTTCCCCTTCCGAAAGAGCAGCATGCCATACCACATATATCACCTTTAAAACTAGGTCATACCCCATGTCCTGAGAGCCCGCAGCCCTGCAGAATTGCTGAGGAGATAGCCTTGGGTGCTCCCTGAGAAGTGAGGAGATAATAAGACTTATTTTCTTTCCCTCTGCCACATTACGACAACCTTCCTCTTTCAGGTTACTTACAACACTCTTCTCTGGTGACTCAGAAGTGTTGGTTTAAGTGTAAGGTCACTTTAAAAAAAAAAAAAAAAAAAAAAAAAAGACAGGCTCTCATGTTCCCCCAGACCAGCCTCAAATTTGCTATGTAGCAGTGGATGGCCTCGAATTCCTGGTCCTCTCCCCACCCACTCCTGAGTGCTGAGATTACAGGTGTTCAATACCATGCCCGGGTTTATGTAGTGTTGGGGATGCAGCCAGGGCTTCACATGCCTGCTAGGTAAGCACGCTACCAACTTAGCTACATCCCCAGCCAAAAAAACAACAAAACTGATCTTCAAGTGACTCTCAGTAGGTAGAAGGGGTAGAGCTAGTGGGTGTCTGACAGAGACACCACGGCAATCCCAACACGCTGTTCAGGTATCACCTCCCATGATAAGCTCGCTTTGTTGCTGAATGAAGGAGCTGCTGTCTTCTAAGCAGGTGTGGTCCTTTCTCTGACTTGCTCCTACTTGCTTGTTTGCTCCACCGAAAGCCCTGACAAAGTGGAAATCATTCCAAACCACGACAAGTATGAAGAGTGAAAACCACGACTCAATGGCTTAAAGGCACTTAGCAGTCCTAAATCATGGCTTGTGGTAGGGGGCACATACCCAAAAGTAGTCCAGAAACTGCTATGCACTTACAGAAATATCTGTCCTTGTTTTAAAAACTGCTCAGGAAGGCAGAGGCAGGTGGGTGTCTGAGTGGAGGCCAGCCAGGACTACACAGTAAGATCCTGTCTCAAATAAAAAATAATAAGTATTTTTTTAAATGTGGGGGGGGACACCTCCATCTTTTTCCCCCAGGGTACTCTTGAGGAGTTGAGGGATAAGAGATTTAGATAACAATATAGAGGTGAAAGAGACAGAGACACAGGATAGCCTCGGGAGGGCCTGGATCAACATCCACCAGCCCCTTCTGTCTCATCTAAGAGCTTTGTAAAGGAACGCCAAGGGGTGGAGCAAAAGACCTCCCCCTAGCACAGCCAAGTGCACACCCAAACACCTGGAAATCACCATGCACATGGTCAATCCATCCCCTTATGCAGCCCTGTTGGGTAAAGCAAGCTCAGATCTCACTAGAAACCTCTGTGGGCTCCCCCCCCCCAAAAAAAAACCCTCTCAAATTCTTTGGCCTCAGCTGCACTATCAAGGGCTTCCACTTTATCTGCACTGCACACACTTGGCCAGTCATTTCCCCCTGACTTCTAGAATCTGTCCCTCACCAGTGTCTTTCCTCCAGATGTGTCTCTCTTTGGTCTACCAGGGGCCTCTTTGGGAAAAATATCTTAGAATCCAGGAACTCTTATTTACTTATTTATTTTGGTGTTTTGAGACAGGGTCTCACTCTGTGGCCCTAAGTGGTTTGAAACTCCCTTTCTACACCAAACTGGCCTTGCACTCACAGAGATCCTCCTGCCTCTGCCTCCAGGATGCTGGGATTAAAGGTGTGTGCCGCCAAGCCCAGCCCCCCCCCCCCCCCCAGGAACATGTAAAGCCTCACTGTCCAGACCTGGCTGGAACTCACAGTGTAGATCAGACAGGCTTTGAGCTCAAAGAAATGTGCTTTCTTTTGCCCCCTGAGTGCTGGGATTAAAGTTCTGAACTTGCCCAGAATTCCAGTAAATTTCAAAGTTAATTATATGAGAGACTCAGAGTTGAAATCTTGGGCCTAAAATGAAGAGGACCAAAAATCTAAATGTAGAGTTTTTCCAGTGAGCATCCATCAGGTCTTACAATTGTGGAGTACCTCAAAAGTGGCCATAGTGGCGTATGTCACATACCTAGGGAGGGCCTCTGGCCAAAGACTGATCCCCTATTAGACATGGGGGGAGGACACACATGTGCCTTATATTGGTGGGGAGTAGGAAGTATGATCAAAGCAGAGAATGTTCTTGACCAGCTGGAAGCTGCTGTCTTCGTTGAAAAGGAAACCATACTTTATTGCCTACCCATCCCCTTTTAGCTGCAAACAGAAAGATAAAGTTGTCACATGACAGTATTTCCTCTTTTGTTTAGGTGGTAGTATTTCAGGAGGACAGTGAGTTTGAAAAGTGAAATTTGAACTAAATATTCCTAGATGTTATAGAGAACTATGAAGATGGGAGAAACTTGCCAGGAGTTATGTGACTCTCCAAGGATAAAGTGAATCCCAGCAACCTGACCTAGGATTTAAAATGTAAAACTGGACTTTGTTTTAGGGATGCGATAGATCACTGAAGAATGAAGAAACAGACACAGATTTCTCAGGAAACCACGGCAGGTAGCAACAAAGCTGGGTATGAAATCAGTAGTCTGACTTCCAAGTCCGCACCCACAATCCCTGGTTGCCAGTGTCTATGATGAGCTTACCATTCTTTTATTTAGAAGATTGCATGTATCTCTGTTACTGTCTGATGTGGGCTTTGGGGACAATGTTGAGAACTTAAGAGTTAATGACTTTGTAATATCCAAAAGCTCAGGCTTCTTGCTCCAAAAGCAAGCTTGCCAAGTTTGATTTATCAGCACCTCTAAGATCCAACACATTGGAACAACCAGGACCTTAGGGAGGAAGGCAATCCCTCTGTGTCTTGTTCAAAAGACTTCCTAGAAGCCATTGACTGGGGCTACATTCCAGGCTCTTGCAAGAGAGGGGAAGGCTGGACAACCTACCAGTTGGTGGCTTGATGAAATGAAGCTTTCACATCAGTTTCTCACTAGAAAGGCTAGTGAACGGGCCCCGCCTCTATGGAGTTTATAGGACAGATTTTACTCAGGACTGCAGCACCATTTCAATCGGCAGAGTAAGAAGAGGGCAATGGAGAAGTCTGACCAGAGAACGAAAATTTGAGTAGATCCTGGATTGAGATAGACAGTTACCAAAAGCCAAAGCATAGCACCAGGAAAGGATGTGGTGAGGATCAATACAGTTCAATACTAGATAACAGTAATTCTTGGCAAAGGCCAAAACCAAGTAGTGATAGTCAGATGTCTTTGTTTGGTTGTTTGGTTGGCTTTTGTTTTTTTGAGATTCTGTAGCCCTGGCTGTCCTGGAACTTGCTCTGTAGACCAGGCTGGCCTTGAACTCACAGAGACCTGTCTCTGCCTCCTGAGTGCTGGGATGAAAAGCATGTGCTACTCTTGCCCCGCTGTCAGCTGTCTTTTGTACAAAGAACTGTGGGTCATACAGTTTCATTTAAGGGGTCAGGGAGGCTGTTCTCTGGAAGGTGGCTTCTAGCACTGGGACAGATTAATAACCAGATCTGATGAACGAAGGGCCAATCTGCAAACCTGCCTGAGTCCAAACAGATTTCCATTTCCCCTAGCTCCCAGAAAACAGGTAGCCCTCAGATCTTCAGTCTACTCTGGAGAAACGAGGGTTTGGGGCAGGGCAGGGAAGACCTGAGTAGTAGACGGTAGCACAGGTGGTCCGTCTTTTATCAGCACGTTTTTAATGTCAGCTACTTGAAGTAGTAGCCTACAGTCCAAACAGACTGTTGGTCTAGCGGCCTGCAAGTATTACTGAAGGGTTTGACTCCTTTTAATCTCACACAATACTTCTGAATCTTTGAGTTTTTCCCCCTACCCTTATTTCCAGCCAGCATCAGGAAGGCAGCTATCCGGTCAACCTTAAGTCAGATTTAGCTTTCAGCAGTTTTGCCATAAGAATCCCTTGAGTCTGGGTCTTGGCCCCAGATCTTGGTGTATAGAAAGCTCTCGAGCCAACCACCAAAATATTGCTGTGCACCGGCAGCAGGGTTTATCATGGTAGCAGCTGTGAGCAACCTAGCTGGGAGGGGGCTCTACGTTCTACAGGATAACCCGATGTATGTCTTGCTTTCAAAAAATGGAGTTATAGCTGGGTAGTGGTGGTGCATGCCTTTAATCTAGCACTTGGGAGGCAGAGGTAGGTGGATCTCTTTGAGTTCGAGGTCAGTCTGGTCTGCAGAGCTAGTTCCAGGACAGCCAGGGCTACACAAAGGAACCCTGTCTCAAACCCCACCCTCCAAAAAGATGAAATTGCTACATTGAGATGCATCGAATTCCCCATCCTCCCCAACTGGCAGAATAAAGATGCCTTTCTATTTCTTCACCTCTGATGCACCCAGAACAACATCATAGTGTTGCACAAGGTCCTTCCAAAAGTGGCGTGGTTTGTCAGTGTCTAGGCAAAGCATGACCACATAACAAACATCTCCTCCTCCCAGTCAAAAGGTTAACAGGCCACTAGCCCATGAAGAAACAGAAATTCCTTCTGAGCAGAACAATGTGGTTGCCAGATCTTCCACATGGCTATAGCAATGGGCTTGACTATGCATATTATATTTGGGCAAGAATATGAAACATCCCTTGAAGGGCTCCATTCAGGACTGGTGCCATGAGAAAACCATGGCAAGCACTTTTCACAAGGATCCAAAACACTGTGCTGGAGGACTCATTTTTTTGTGGGTTTAAGAGAGTTTAAAGGTTAAGTCCTGTCATTAACCAAGAAACAAATAAAAAAAAATTTATATTTTCCTTATAATGTCCTATAGTTTTTCTTATAAATTTAATATTTTCATATCCAGCTCTTTACAACATCCCTTTTTGTATGTGTGTCACATGAAGCATTACAGGGATTTTTTTAAGGGATACTGTATGTTCTAGATTAACCTGTTATATTTATTCGTTCTGCAATTGGTTACGAGTTCAAGGTATATACACTCATGGGAACCAGAGATGATAAAGGTCATAGGAATATGTTTCTTCATCTGAGTTGACCTGTTGTCCACTTAGGAGATATATGCAGATCGTATATAAAAATATACAAACCAACAGGTGAAAAGTCACATGTAAGCAATGTGACAAGAAGAAAATAAAAGGCTGTTTGGGGGAGGGAGACATGGGCACAGAAACCAACTTCTTCCACCTGACATAGAGTTTTCCTCAGTGTGGTTTAAAATTAGCCTATAGGGACAGTTAAGGACCATAACCATCATTCAGTTATAATGAGCAGAAAAATCTCCTTAATCATATTAATTTACAAAAGAATGATAGCACATGCCTTTAATCCCAGCACTTGGGAGGCAGAGGTAGGCAGATCCCTGTGATTTTGAAGCCAGCTTGATCTACATAGCAAGTCCAAGACCAGCCAGAGCTACACAATGCTGTCTCAAAAAAAAAAAAAAAAAAAAAAAAAAAAAGGAGGATGAATGGGTTGATATTCATAAAGCTTAAGTCCAAGACTTCATTCAAAGAGTATGTAGTCGAAAGTAATCTAAACTGTAGCAAAAGACAAAGGGCAGCACAAAGACTATCAGTGTGAGCGACTAATGGTGAAGCCATGATCTCCCACACAAGGGGGGACAATGGCCCAGTGAAGAAAGAGAGACTTTCAGTATCTCCCGGATGACTGACTGGTCAAAGCCATGTCTGCAGTGTGCTACCCTTCAGATCAAAACCATAACGGAGCTGGGTATGATATCACACCCCTTTAGCCTCAGCACTTAGGAGGCAGAGGTAGGCAGAAAGTGAGTTCAAGGCTAACCTGGTCTAGTGAGTACCAGGCCAGCCAGGACTACAGGGAGAGACCTGTCTGGAAAAAAAAATAGGGCAAATTAAAAGAAAAAAATACATATGTGTTTATAAAATGAGGCAATGGAAGAATGTGCTCTATTGTGGAATCTTAGTTTAAGATGTGGTACATTGTTTTTTATGCTGTGGGATATTTGTTTAATGAAAGATGTGTTGCATTCTTTTATGTTGCATTTGTTTAAATCTGTAAAGCTGTGTTACTTTGCCTGCCTAAAACACCTGATTGGTCTAATAAAGAACTGAGCAGCCAATAGCTAGGTAGGAGAGAGATAGGTGGGGTTGCTAGGCAGAGAGGATAAATAGCAGGAGAAATCTAGGCTTGAGAGAAGAGGGAGGAATGAGAAGAGGGAGAGGAGGATGCCAGGGGCCAGTCAACAGCCAGCCACGGAGTGAGAAGGAAAAGAAAGGTCAAAGCCCAGAGGCAAAAGCTAGTTTAAGAGAAACGGGATAATTTAAATTAAGAAAACTGGCTAAAAAGAAGCAAGCTAAGGCTGAGCATTCATAAGTAAGAACAAATCTCCATGCATTTATTCGGGAGCTGGGTAGCAGGCCCCCAAAGAGTGAAAAACAAACCAAAACAAACACCACCTGCAATACTCAAAGTTCATAAATATGGTGACCGGACAGGGAAAGGGGGACGTAAAGGGCACAGAGATGATGCCATGAAGAACAGTAAATCAGGGAGGGGGTATGAGTGGGGGCAGGGCTTCAGACAGAGTGGAGGTCAAGACCTGAGCAGAGAGGCAGTCAGGACCAGAGATCTAACCAGGGCCTCTCTCGGCCTCAGAAGGTGAGTTCTACCACTGACCCACACTCCCAGCATCCACCGGAACATTGGAGACGAGGAAACAAGTTATGTCGGGGAAGGGACCATCAGCATCGGCAGAACAGCCGACCTCAAAGTCCTCAGCCAATAGCGTGTTCCCCTAAAGGAAAAGAAACGTTCACAAGGCCAACCTGGAGTTGGAGGGAATGAAGTTAGGCCGATGAGAAGGGAAGATCCTATGGGACCCCTCAGGCAGTAAGATGACGGTGCCAGATTCTAAGGGTGCTTCTAACAGACCCTAATTTACATTTTGACAGGATTCCCCTGTTTGCCACTTGCCCTGTTCTCCTCTCCCCCGTCTCAAGCCCTCTGCTTCCTCGTGATTCCCTTGCAAACATCAGCTGGCATGTGGCTTTTGGTTTGCTGGTGCAGCAAGTGTTGACATTTCGGCTCATGCGCCTGCTGTGATCTAATCGGTTAGCCATCCAGTGTTCTCATTCCAGGTTCCTGGGTGACATGATGTTAGCCCCACATGTGAGCCGGCTGAGTCATAGTAGTCCACTGCGGTATCATCAACTGAGGTCAGACTCAGAAGAGAGCCGAAACAGCAGCATTTCCCAGAGTGCGCATGGGCAGACAGGGAGTATAGCACGTCTGCTTCAGCAGATGCCTCGGCATCTTCTCCACGATATAGGGTAGTCAACACCTCCAGCGGATACAGGTGACCTGTAGCCCTTCTGCACGGTCAAGCTCAGTGAGCTCCTAAGGGTGATAAGAATGGTAGATGACGGTGGCTTTAGTAGAATAACTATGACTTTATTATCTGCCTTTTGTCCAAGATCAAGGGTTAATTACGGCTTTCTAGTAAAAGCAGGGCTCTACAGCTGTCTGTGGTAAGACCTAGTTGTTTTGTTTTTTTTTTAATTTATATTGCCCATCTACACATGAGTGATTTTTTTTTTAAAATAAAATACACTAAAATGAAGTCCCGGGAAATTAAATGTAAAAATGTAGATATAAAATGAACCTGACTGTTTTACAGTTAGCTTTGACAGTGGATTAGTTACTTTACATATCGCTGGAAGACTTGACTCGAGGAAGGAATGGTCATTTGGCTCACAGTTTGAGGGAACTGTCCATCGCAGTGGGGAAGGCATGGTCACAGGAGCTAGAGGCTGCCTGCCGGTCACACTAAAACCACAGTCAAGAAGGAAGGAGAGTGAAGCCTGGTGCTCAGCTCATGGCCTCCTTTTGTTCAGCCCAGGACCCCAGCACGAGGAATGCTGTCACCTATAGCTGGTGACCTCCATTAATCCTGACTGGATACTGTACAGACATACCCAGAGGTTTGTCTCCATGGTAATTCCAAGTCCCATAAAGTTGACAATCCAAATCAGCCATTACAGATGGAGACGTGCCCTGTCACATCCCTGTACTAAATCCTTAGCTTGGTTTCTGCTCTGATTGCTACACTTTAAAATGTACTGTACTAAATCTTACCACCCCAACACTTAAATCGTCCAGCAGTGATAACCGACGGATAGCATTTCATGCTCTGAACAAGCACGGTAAGGAACAAGGCCTTGTGACGTCATTGTACTTTTCTAATGAATGTCTTACCCGTAGTCCAAATGGGCCCCGGTGGAAGGACCCTGTTTTTTCCCTTGAAAAATAGTTCAAACTTGTCCTGTTTAATTCTCAATCATAGGTGAGCTCTCCTGCCAAGTTGGGCTAAAGTAGCTCCTATTTTCTCCTAGGTTAGAAACAGATAAGAGAGGGGGGAGTAAAAAAAAACCAAAACACTATAGGAGTTATCTTTATAAATTTCAGGGACAGACAGACAAAGAAAAAGCACCAATCGTCATTGATCGGGGAGGAGGCACCTAAATGCTCAGTCTTCACTGAGGTCTGCAATCCTGGTTCTGTGACTGATAGAGAACCCTCTTCCTAAAGCTGCAGGCCTTGGAGTGTCCACCTGTTCTCCTCGATTCTCTATGAAGTGAATTCACTGATCCAGGTCCACACGGAACGGCTTCACCACAGAAGACAACATGTGATACCTGCAGAAACAATAAACACACCATTGACTTGTTTACTCATTCTCCTGCCACAGCAATGAGTCAGAAGTCATGCAGCTTATTCCGGGGACCTTGACCTCTGTTTTGTAAGACGGTGTGACCTCAGTTTCCAGAGAGGTCTGGCTCACCGGAAATTCAAATTCACCTACGATTATCATAAAAACACCTGGAACGGTTTGTCAGGGAGGCACAGTGTGCTTGCTCCTAGTGTTCCATGGTTTGCTTTTATCACCAGAATCAAAACACCGTAGAGTCCTCTATTTAGGAAAAATGTGGGTTCCACCCTTTGCCCAACATACTCTTTGAAAAACAAACTGGAAATAAAAAAAACAAGAAGCTATTTTTAGCAATTATTTCAAAGCTGTCCTTGCCAAGAATTTAAATTGTTCTCCATGCTGCCGTGTGAAACACACATGAATGCTGTTTTCCAAATTATCTTCTAGAAAGTAAATCATGTTTTTCTCAAGAAAAGTAACTAAAGCTAGGTGTGGTGGGGCATGTCTTTAATTCCAGCACTTGGGAGGCAGAGGCAGGTGGATCTCTTTGGAATTCTGAGTTCAAGGATAGCCTGGTCTACACAGCAAGCTTCAGGCTAGCCAAGGCTACATAGTGAAACCTTGTTTCCAAAAAAAAAAAAAAAAAAAAAAAAAAAATGTAGCTATAAATAAGTGAAGGTTCGATAAGATCCAAATTGACAAACATTCAACATTCCATGAATTCACTTGTAAACCATGCTGACCTTAACTGCTATAGCTGTTCTAGAAGCCATAGCACGAAGCTGTCCCTGGGGTAGGTGGGTGGCTTTTTTGTCCACTCAATTCTTCTGACCTCCTTACTGGGATATTTCTCCACAGAACCTACATTTGAGAGCAAGGCACAGCCCGCTCTGGTGCTGGGTAACTCTGTCTAGGGTGTTTTTATGGCAAGCAGCTGGAGATAAACATAAAACCTCACTGTGGAACAAGGAGTGGGTTTGGTTACTAGCCACCATACAGATAAAGTCTCCCTGCAGGGCAAATATCAAGTATACTTGTAGACTATTAAGAAAGATTTGGATTTGGGGGTTTTTCCCACTTAACACACACACTGAGAATACAAGTTCTTCCTATCAGCCTGGGAGAACTGGAGTTTGTAACCAGTGGTAGTTTAGCTAACTAATAAGGCTAAACTAAATTCTTTGTATAGCAGGAAACTTGTGCCTCCTGGCCGTTTTGTGAAACCAGTACACGCTACCTCACTAGCTTGCAAGTGGGATAAACCTCACTTACTGCAATACACCAGGGAGATTCCCTACCTTCCTCTAGTTCCTCCTTTGAATTCTTACATCAGTCACACCAGAACCCAGCCCCATTTGTCTGCATAACTCCGCCTCCCTTTTATTCAGGCTTCTTGGAAGTCCATTACTAGTAACCGAAATAGACCCAGTACAGCCAGGCAGTGGTGGTGCACGCCTTTAATCCCAGAGGCAGGTGGATCTCAGGGAGTTCGAGGCCAGCCTGCACTACAAATTGAGTTCCAGAATAGCCAGGACTGGCGCACAGAGAAACCCTGTCTCGAAACACCAAACCAAACCAAAATAACAAGGAAGATAGTCAGAGATGTCTGTAGCTCAGTGGTAGATGTTTGCCTAGCATGTGAATTGCCCTGGGTTCAGTTTCCAGTACCAAAATACATACATACATATATACATACATATATACATACATACATCTCTGTCACACACACACACACACACACACACACACACACACACACACACACAAAGTAGACACTACTTTTGGTAGAGTAGGAAGGGGAGATGACTAACTTCTATAGGTGTGCCATGGCAACACACACACACACACACACAAATTGTTGCTACTCTATGGCAGATGGATAGAGAAAAGCATACCTGGAAGTATAGGGACAGCACCAGGTAAAAAGTCATTACTTTGTCCACAGGAGAGTTGATGGGACCTGAGATCTTGTGGTGGAGATGGAGAAGGTGGATTCCATGCTGAGGGATGAGGCAGTGTGTGTGTGTGTGTATGAATATATATATATATGTATATATATAGAGAGAGAGTTATAGTTCCTTTTAAATTCTCTGTAGTCAGTCCATTGAATAGACCACAATCTATGTTTCTATTATAATCTATTATTATTAATAGAAGACATAAAGCAATAACGCTGTGAGCACATCTTTGTGCACATGCACAGGAGTTTCTCCAGTTCGATACCCACAGATGGAATGCCAGGGTCCCATGGCATACGCATCTTCAGATTAACCAGGCTGTCCCAGTGAGTCTCCAAAGTGAATATGTCCTTTATATTTAAGGGATCAGTCGGTAGAATATTCTGATGTCCATGATTACCATAAACAAAATACTCAAATACTAGATAGAAAAGTTGCCAAGAAAGTTGACAAAAACTGGGAGTTTAAACAGAAATGCAAAGTCAGCCAAACCTGCCATTTTATGAATTCTCTTGTAAGGACATGCCACATTCCTCTACTTTCAACTGTCCTTTACTTTGAATTCCCAGATCCTTTCTGAAAAAAGAAAAAAACAAAAACAAAAAGAAATAAAAAGTGGTACAGGTCTATAAAAGTTGACATTTCTGAATTTTTTTTCCAGAGGTGTGAACCATGCTTAGCTGGCATGTCTTCCCAACCCAGGATTTCATCTGATCCCTGCTACTGTTTAGATGTAAAATGTCCCCCACAGGCTCTTGTGTTTGAAGATTTGGTCCCTATGCCGTGACACTGTTTTGGAAGGTTGAGAAACCTCTGGGAGGTGGGGCCTCACTGTAGGGAGGGGGGTGGATCTTAATGTTTGTAGCCTGTCTCCAAAGAGAAATAGGCAAGCAGCCTCACATACTGCAGCCTTGAGTGGCTGCCACCACCATGCCACCCTGCCATGACAGACTGTATCCTCCAATCATGGTCCATAGATCCTCTCCTCCCTCGGCTGGTTCTCCTCAGGTATTGGGGTCACAGTCCTGAAAGAAGTAACTAATATGCTTCCTGCATTAACATCACTACAGGTTTCTCCCCTGGCAGCTTGAAGTTTGATGTTTTATTATTTCATTTTCAACAAAAGAATATAAAGACTTCAAACTCTGTTTTAGATAGACACACATGTATGATACAGAGACACACATCTAAACTCAAAGCTTTCTCATTGGAAATTTGCAAGTTGGTAGAGTGAATTGGTGAGAAAACAAGTCTGGCATATGACGTTTTGCTCAAGTTGTTAGAATATGTAAGTGCATCTAATACTATATAGGTCTGCATGCATATGAAATTAGGATAAGGGGCCAGAGAGATGGCTCAGTGGTTAAGAACACTGGCTGCTCTTCCTGAGAACCCAGGTTCAATTCCCAGCACCCACATAGCAGTTCACAACTGTCTGTAGCTCTAGCTCCTGAGGATTCGACACCTTCACACAGACGTACATGCAGGCAAAACACCGGTGCGCATGAAATAAAAATACATAGAAATTAAAAAAAAGAAAATTAGGATAAATAAAAATATGAGCTAGGGGTGGAGTGACTGCTCTGGGTTTAAGAACTCTAATTGCTCTTCCAAGAGGACCCAAGTTCAGGTCCCAGCACCCGTGACGGGAGGTTGTAACTCCAGCTCTAGCAAATCCAACAATCATTCTCTTCTGACCTCTATGAATGTACACACACACACACACACACACACACACACACACACACACACACACGAGAGAGAGAGAGAGAGAGAGAGAGAGAGAGAGAGAGAGAGAGAGAGAAATAGAGAGAAAGAAATAGAGATAGAGAGACAGAGAAAGAGACAGACAGACGTTGGAAGGTGTGCTGTCTAGTTTTTATTTTAACTTGACACAGCTGGAGTCATTTTGGAAGAGGGACCCTCAATTGAGAATATTCCCCCACTAGATAGGCCTGTGGGTAAGTCTGTGGTGCATTTTTCTGATTGGTGATTGATGTGGGAGGGCCCAGGTCTCTGTAACCAGTACCATTTCTTGGGCCGTGGTGTTCCTGGGTGCTACAGGAAAGCAGAATAAGCAGGCCAGGGGGGAACACAGTAAGTACCACTCCTCTCCAGCCTCTGCATCAGTTCCTGCCTCCAAGTTCAGGCCTTGAGTTCCTGCCCTGACTTCCTTCAGTGATGGACCGTGATGTGGAAATGTAAGTGAAATAAACCCTTTGCTCCCCGGTTGCTTTTGGTCACAGTTTTATCACAGCACCAGAAACCCTAAGACAGAAGGTAAATATTCTTTTGGAAGTATTTTACCTTGTGAGATCTTTCAAAAGCCCTCTTTCCTGTGCATTTAAAGTGGACTCAAAGGCAGCTTGCTTTTAAGCTATATTGTATTTGCTGCCTTTGGGGCTCAGAGGGATTGAGCCGTGAAAGATAACCTGTAGATGCAGAAACGCGTGCAGATTGGCCAAGGTGGATCAGTCAAGGGGCCAATTACCAGCACCTCTGGAATCCAGGCTTAGGGAAGCTGCGAACATTCCTCTCTTCTTGCCAGCCAGGCGTCTCACTCTTTTGTCCTGTGGCTGCCCACTCTCCCGGGACCCTGAGCTGCCTTTTTTTTCTCCCATGACTTCTCCTTTCATCAGCCTTTCTTCCACTTGTTACATTGTAGCTGGAAAAGATTTACAATGTACACGTGTTCCCTTCCACGCCTCCCCTCACACTATCCGCTTCCCCCAAAGAGAATATGCTGTTTAACCTACAGGTATTTTTAGTCTTTTTTTTTTAAAGTATACTTTATGGAACAAGGATGAAATAATTTGAGTTTGAACCACTAGCTGGGATCAAGGAGAAGCAGAGTGAAGAATGGGTGAATCCGGTTGATTACCATGAAGAAATGGGGTCCCGGTGTTGTCGTGTGTGTGTGTGTGTGTGTGTGTGTGTGTGTGTGTGTGTGTGTGTGTGTGTACATACCTGCTTGTCTGTATGTGCACTTGTGTGTGTGTGTGTGTGTGTGTGTATGTGTGTGTGCCTATGGAGACCAGAAGAAGGTATCGGAGTAACAGGTGGTTGTGAGCCACCTGATGTGGGTGTTGAGAACCCAGACCAGGTCCTCTGAAAGAACAGCAAGTGTTCCTAACTGCTGAGTCATCTATCTCTTCAGCATATAGTTTTTCAAGACCCAGGAATCCAAGGTTTATTTATTTAAATCATTTTAATTGGCTGGAGAGATAGTCATGGGTACTGGGAACCGAACTCTTATATTTTTGGTTGTGAGCCTAACCTTTAACGGCTGAGCCATCTCTCCAGCCCAGGAACCCAAGTTTTTAAGCGTAGCTCCCCACTCTTGAATGTTGGAATGCACCCAACTTCACAAAAGCAGCCGCAACACCTGTGCCAGTTACTGGGGTTGGGAGGGGCCGGCCGTCTGGCTTGTGAGCTGCCGCCTTGGCCCCTTTAAGGAGAAGTTTGTGGTGGTCAACTCGATTCCCAGGCTTGCAGAATTCATGATGCAGTGTTGAGAAACCCGAGGAGTAACAAGAGCTGGGAGATGAAAGGAAGAAGGAAGGACCCAGCCAGGCGCTGTAAGACCGCAGTGCTAACAGGGAGCCAGGGCAGTGGGGGAGGGGAGACGTAAGAGGAAAGGAGCTACAGGTGCTGGGCAGTCTGGGGGGCGGGGGGGGGGGCGGGGGGACGGGACACGAGGCCGGGGGTGCGGGGGGGGGGGGTGGGCAGTGCAGAGAAAGAGGAACAGTGTGGCCCAGCACAGCTCCTGAACGGGATTCCCTTTAATGCTCGCCGGAGGAATTCAGGACTGGAACTTGTGGAAAATACGTTTGAGGCGCTGGAGAGGTGGCCCAGTGGTTATATGCCTGCCACTCTTCTAGAGGACCCCAGTTCAGTTCCAAATACCTGCTGCAGCGCACAACTACCTGTAACCCCAGTTCTAAGGGATCTGGCCTCAAAGGGCATCCACATACACTTGACATCCACTGCCACGGACACATATATAAACAATAATATAAAAATCTTTAAAAATTCTTTTTTCTTAGGAGGCTGAGGCAGGAGGCTTGCCGTGAGTCTGAGGCCAGGTTGGATTACAGTACGAGATCCTGCCTTGGTAAATGAATAAATAAAATTTTTGGAGGATGCAAAATGGGGCTTTAAAAATGCGATTCCAGGGGTTAAGAGCATGGGCTAGTCTTTCAGAGGACCAGGGTTCAGCTAGATTCCCAGCACCCAAAGGGCAGCTCCTGGTAACTCCAGTCCCAGGAGATCTGATGCCCTCTACTGTCCTCCACAGGTAATGCATGCAGGCAAAACACTCATGTACATAAAATAAAAGATAAAATTAAAATGTGATTCTCTATGGAGTCTGCATCACTTTGGGTCCTGGTGATTCCTGGAAACAGGATTCTCAGTAATGGGCTGTTGACACAGCGGGGGATTTATGAGAGCAATCATTGCTGATTGGAAGGATCTTGGGTACATCAGAAAATTACTGGGAGAATTATAGGGAGGCTCAGAAGGTGAACAGGAGCTGAGAGGACCAGGCGATCAGGAACCCAGAGCTGGGTCATCTGACTGGAACAGTGTGCCTGCCTTGTGAGCACAAGATGCACACTGTCACCCTGGCTCAGCTTTCTTTGTTGTTACTCCGCTGGATGGGGAACACCACCACCAGCAGCAGTAGAATCAATGCTGTGTAACACTGTCTGAGTTTCTTTTTTATCAAGGCTCAAAGCCCTGAGTGGGATGCTTCTAAATGGTGACCTTAGGTCACATGCTTGTTCCCTCACTGTGAGGAATCTGGGGAACAAGTGTCTGTTATTTTTAGCTTCCTTAGTGGGAGGTAAAAACCTGCCTCCTGCCAAGAGTCATGAACTAGGGACTTTCTCCAACAGGAGACTGTTTGTATTGCCAAGCGTTGTGTAGCTGTGTATCTACCACAGAACCTCAGGAGAAGTCATGCCCAATGGTACGGATGGTCTGGAATGGCCAATATCTGTCAGAATAAGATACCTCATCATCACCACCACCACCATCATCGTCATAATTATTATTGGTTTTTTGAGACAGGGTCTCTGTGTAGCCTTGGCTGTCCTGGAACCTGTACACCAGGCTGGTCTCAAACTCACAGAGATCCTCCTGCCTCTGCCTCCTGAGTGCTGGGATTAAAGACCCGTGCCACCACTGCCAGCTAAAATACATTATTGTGGGGCAACAACAAATGACTTGAAAAGGCCAGGCACATCGTCAAAGATGTATTTCAGGTCATGTCATTTGCACATTTTGAATATTGACTTCACTTTGGGTGCTTAGAAGCCCCTAGAATATTACTGATCTCATTAAGGGGGGGGGAGGAAAAGAGAAGGAGGCATTGCAAGTCACACTCTTTTTTTGGAGCTTCTGTTGGGAAGTGATGACCATAACTTACTTGCGTATTACTGCTCAAAATAAACTAGGCAGCCAATGTGATTTCTGTGTCACTGGGAAACAGGACAGCACACCTAGAAGAAGCCATCTGTATTTTTGAGTAATAATAAGAGCAGGGCAATTATTATATTTGGAAAAGAATAAGAATGCACACACACACACACACACACACACACACACACACATGCAAAATGCATGCTCGTGTGCTTTGAAATAAGTCTTATGTACCTCAAGCTGATCTCAACTTGAACCCATTATATAGCTCAGGTTTGACCTCCTGATTTTCACTGTTACCTCTCCAAGTGCTGGGATTATGGACAAGGACCAGCATGCCTGCAGAATGGTATCTTGACTAGACACTCTCACACTTCAGTCATCATCAAGGAGGGAGAGACGGTGTGCTAGGTAGTGGGACTGAGAAACTCAGAGGCAAGAGACGGGGTGGTGCTTGAGTGGCAGTTAAAGTCGCTGGCTGCTCATGGAGCTTAACGCTGCAGGTAGGGCTAAGGAAAAAGAACAGTGCTGGCTGGGGGGTGGTAGCACATGCCTTTAATCCCAGCACTTGGGAGGCAGAACCAGGCAGATCTCTGTGAGTTTGAGACCAGCCTGGTCTACAGAGCCAGATCCAGGACAGGCTCCAAAACTACACAGAGAAACCCTGTCTCGAAAAACAAACAAACAAAAAAACAAACAAAAAAACCCAAAACAAAACAACAACAACAAAAACAAAAATCAATGCTAACAGGCAGGGAATGGTCGTGATGCCTGGTTTGCAGGGTAATGAGCCCGATCCTTATTCTGCAGGCAATGAGGTATCATGAATGCATTTAGAATGCTCCAAGAGGGCTAGCGGTGCTTTGGGCAGATCCCTCTGTTTGAAGGATGGACTTGAGGGCTATATGTGGAAAGTACTGTGTTTACATGAGTGATGATGACTCCAACAAGTTAGGAAGAGAGGAGAGGTGGTAGCAGAGAGAGGGGGACCAAAGTGACTGGCTTTGTTGACTGATCAGATGGGATGGGTGAGAAGAGGAGGATGGTTAAAGGATGCTCCAGTGCATCCAGCCTGAGCAATTTCATTTCCTTCATCTTCCCACCCAGGGACAGAACCGAATGCCAGCAGCACCTCTGTAGCCTTTTACAGTGCCAGACCTCCAGCTTCCCCAGGTGTGTGCACACAACAAAGCCAAAGGCTTCCAAGGAAATCAAATAGCCTGACCGTGTCTTCATGTAGGATGACGGAAGTCAGAAATGAAGGCTGACTCTCGGGTGACAAGCTAATCTCTTTTGTCCTTTTACCCCCTCCCCCCATTTCCCACTTCATCTTACCTTATCTGGAAATGCAGTCCTGTTGAGACAAGAAAGGCTGGAACAAGTGTGAATTACAGAGAGCTCTTCCCAGAGTTCTTTGCTTCAAGAGTTTCACAGTCCTCAAAGATGCAGGCAGGCAGTTCCATATCTGGTATTAAAAGAAAGCATTTATCAATGTGGGAAAACACACACACACACACACACACACACACACACACAATACATATATATGTATAATATATATATAATATATTATATATATTATACACACATGCACATACATGTTTGTCTCAGCAAAACTCACAGTATTAAAGAACAGGAAATAACCTCCATGTTAAAAAAATTCATACTTTGTTAAATTGGGACACATCTACACTTTTTTTGAGAATGTTTTAAAATAATGGAATGGAAGAATGCTTCTATTATTGTTAAGAAAAAGCAAAACATACAAGTAAGCACTGCTGTAAAGACAAATTTCATTTTATGAAAGTATAGAGGAAACTGAGGTGTTGTGGTCCTAGGTGTGATGGGATACATTTGGAATCCCGGCACTCTGGAAGCCGAAGCAGGAGAAATTTGAGGTTTGCCTGGGTCACATAGCAAGCCGCTCTCTCTCAAACACAAACAAAAGCATAGAATAAATCAGAAGAAATCTTATCAAAGAATTATGACATTGGGGTGATTTCTGTTTATTTTAATAAAAAAACGATTGTGTGTATGGGTGTTTTGCCTGCATGTTTATCTGTGGGCTTGCAGTGCTTGAGGAGGCCAGAAAGCGTCAGGTTGCCTGGAACTGGAGTGACAGCTGATTGTAGGGGTCCTCTGAAGAGTAGCTAGTGCTCTTAACTGCTGTTTCATTTCTCTATTTTTTAACAAATGCATATAATAAAATTTTTCCTTTGGGATGTGAAGGAAGGGTCTCTCTCCCACCTCATGTAGCTCCACCTCTTAGGTCAACTCTAAGATGACAAAGGGAGGTTCTTGACATTGCCAGAACAGTGAACAAGTGCAGCTCATTTGGACTGCTGGGCCAGTTCTTCAGCAAAGCACAGTATCAACCTTGAGATGACAACAAAGTCTTCGGGCTTTATATCCAGTTCTCGAGCCCTCTGAGTAGTTACCAGGAAGACACCAAGCATGGCCTGGGGAATGTGATTACTAACTGTGGTTAGTCAGATTCTTAATAACTGGTCATTAGCCAAAACACATGAAAGAGACTGGAGAAATAATGTATTAAAATCTGCTGACTCCATCAATTATTAGTGAGACTTTTGGTAAGATTCCCTTAGTCATATGATACTATAGAAAAAGTTTTCAGCAAATGTTTAGGATGTAGGACAGGCTAAGCTTGGTGCTCCTTTCTATGTGCTCAGAATGGAGAAAGCTAAATGCCAAGAGATCACCAGGGATCGGGGACATACAGAATCAGGGCTGGTAGGTTAGGCAGGTCTGGGCCTGAGACAGTAGTCTGTGTATGAGGCTTGGTGGCTTCTGCCAAGAAGGTGGCACATTTGACCTAGATACCTGTTAGGGAAAATGAATCTTTGTAGAAATCAACATATAAAAGATAAGGAAGACAAGCTTCTCAATGCTACAGAAGGGAATACAGATGAAGGGGGGGTAGCTAGAATTGCAATTATAGACTTCCTGTGAAATCATGGTTTACCAATTCAACAGTACAGACATCGACTATGTGTAAGTATGGCATGGGTGGGCTTGGGGGGTCTGTTTGGCAGGAGTGCCTGGAAACAGTGGCATCTTGATAACAGTGAGCACACCTCGTACTGGTTTGATATTTAAGTGATATACTGAAAGGAACCAGAGTTCACTAGAGAAGTTTCTGGTTCATGGTTAACATAGAAAGCACAAGATAAGACAAATATCTTTTTGCACCTGAGAACAGGGAAGCTCTCAGGATTTTTGGGATGTGTTAAGGGCACCGGATCCAAACAAGCAGCTCACACTAATCAAATTTGGGACAACATCAGTAGTGGATTCTAAGCCAACAAATAAAATGTGACTATGGCCTGTATTGACATGAAGAAGTGAATGAATATGTAAATGGGCGGATCCACAGTACAATGGCAGATTACAGTAGAATGCCAACTAGGTAAAGCAGAGGAAGCAATAGAACTAGAAACCAGCAACTGGTAACAGCCACTGTATGACAACCGAGGAAACAGTTTAAGTTTCGCTAGAGAAAAGATATATGCATAGCCCCACAGTAGAGCCCAATAAAACACGGTTTTTAAACTAATAACTGCACCGGGCGGGTGGCAGTGGCCCACACCTTTAATCCCAAGCACTCGGGAGGCAGAGCCAGGCATATCTCTTTGAGTTCGAGGCCAGTTTGGTCCACAGAGCGAGATCCAGGATAGCCAGGGCTACATGGAGAAACCCTGTCTCAAAAAACCAAAAACAAACTGTGGTGGTAATCTAATTGTACTGAAATATTATTTTGATTGTATGTTAATAAATAAAGTTGTCTGGGGGTCAGAGCTATTAGAGCCATAGCAAGAGTGTGGCGGTGGTGGCACACGCCTTTAATCCCATAAGATCTCTGTGTGTTCAGGGTCAGAGCTATTAGAGCCATAGCAAGAGTGTGGCGGTGGTGGCACACGCCTTTAATCCCATAAGATCTCTGTGTGTTCAGGGATACAGTCAGCATTGGAGACATATGCCTTTAAGACCTAGGGGGCTGTACATTCAGACAGTGACGAGGCAGTCACGTGTTTGGGTTTACAACCAATGAGAAGGCAGAACGACATACTATAAAAAAACAAACCGACAGGAAGTAGGTCTCTCTCTTCGGGAAGCTGGGACAGCAGAAGGAAGGGTGAGATTTAGCTCTGAGCTCTGACCTCTCGACTTTCTCTTTTACATTGTTTCTGTGTTTCTTATTTAATAAGACGGTTGGTTACATCTACAACAAACAAACAAACAAATAACCCAAAACACTTTTTATTCACTTAACGGAGAAACAAAATAATTAATTGACCAGTGAAGAGACAAGTAGATATTATGTGCCTCCTGATTTGGTACTGAGAAAATAAAAGTGAGTGATGGTGGATGTGTGTGTGTGTGTGTGTGTGTGTGTGTGTGTGTGTGTGTGTGTGTGTGTGTGTGTAAACACACAGAGAGCTGAGAGATAGAGAAATGATCAGACAGACAGCAAGACAGACAGATAGATAGAATGGTAAAGTGCCATTAAACGGTGAATTTGGATCCTAGGTGAAAAGTAAGTAATTTTTTCAAACTCATGTTTTATAATTTTGAAATTTTTTTTCCAAAAAATTAAAGCAGAGCATGATATGTTAAACTATATTTCTTAGAAAAATACCATTGACACAGTATGAGTGAATAAATTGGCTAGAGGAGACAGTAAGCGTTGGAGATTCCTGGCCACCACAAGGATCCAGCACTCTTCCAAGTAAAAAGACAATGCAGTAACCTCGACAAAAGCCAGGAAGCGCCACCTAGTGGCAAGGAGATTTTTACCATCTGTAAGCACGGGCACTGTCAAACTCAAACCGCTGGTTAATTTGGGCCCCTACTATCAGAGTGTCAGATTCCCGGGGTCACTCTAGCTTCCGCGAGCTTGATGAAGTCAGACTTATCAAATGTTATCATTTTAATAATGGCTGTCGAGTTTTGGTTTGTTTTGTTTTCTGGGAGGCTTTGAGATTTAGTGTTTATTTTTGTTTATACAAGAATATTTGGCAGACGATTTCTGTGTGTTACATCAAGAAACAGAACTGGGTCAAGTGGTGGTGGCGCACGCCTTTAATCCTCCCAGCACTCCGCAGGCAGAGGCAGGTGGATCTCTGTGAGTTCGAGGCCAGCCAGGTCTATAAAGAGAGTTCCAGGACAGCCAAGACTGTTACACAGAGAAACTCGGTCTCAAACAAAACAAAAAGAAACACAGAACTTCTGGGGTCAGTCAGTTCAAGTCTCTGACCTATTTTTTCGATATAAAATTACCATGTTTCTTCTTTATAATGAAAAGGGAGCTGGCAGGTAGTTTATGAACATATCCTATTTTTCTACAGCTATTAAATGGCCGGTTTATAATACTTACATAACAAAATATTATCAATATTAAACAAACTTAGATTTATATTATTTAATAAAATGAGTGTTTTGCCTGCATGTATGTATGTGAACCACGTGCATGCCCGATGCCCACAGAGGTCAGAAGGAGGCATCAGGGCCCCTGGATCTGATGGTTGTGAATCACCACGTGGGTGCTGGGGAAAGAATCTAGGTTCATTGCAAGATCAGCAAGTGTGCTTAACCACCGAGCCATCTCTCTGGCCCCCTCAATATTTTATCTATTTAGAGAAGTACATTCTGAAGCAAAGACGGCAAAGTGCAAATGAAGTCGAATAAAGTAGAAAAGACCAGTTATGAGGCATTGATTTATTGATTGATTGAGGGAGCCATTTAAAACCCTGCTTGTACCGCCTGCTTGCCAAGCATGACTTCACTCGTTACCTGGAGCGGCATGACCCGGAGAAACAGCTGCAACGATGGGCCATTGCCATTAACCACACGCTGAGCGCCACATACACTTCTACAAGATCTCGCTTGCTTGTTCAAACCAGTGAGCAGCTCCCCTCCATGGCCTCTGCATCAGCTCCTGCCTCCGGGATCCTGCCCTGTGTGAGTTCCTGACTTCCTGCAGAGATGAACAGCAATGCTGAAGGGTAAGCCAAATCAACTCTTTCCTCCCCAACTTGCTTTTTGGTCATGGTGTTTCATCACAGCAATAGAAACCCTAATTGAGACAGGGTTATTCCGCCTCCCCAAAGGGGGTCGTGACCCACACGTTGAGAACCACTGTTTTGGACTGTAAAATGGGAGCACAAACTGGGCCTGATACTGAGGCCTTGCAGGAGTTATCCTGGTTTCGGTTTAGTGCTTATTCCAGAAGGAGTCCCAAAACATAAGCGCTATTTAAATAGAGATGGTGGGGCTGGGAGAGATGGTCCAGTGGTTAACCAGTACTTGCTGCTCTTCCACAGAACCCAGGTTCAAGTCCTAGCACCTACACAATAGTTCACAACTATGCTACTCCAGGTCCAGGAATCCAATGCCTTCATCTGTCCTCTGCGGGTATCACCCATGTAGTGCACAGACATACATGTAGGCAAAACACCCATACACATTGGATAATAAAATTTAAAAAAAAATGACATGGTAAAGACAGGTCTTAGTGGTGCATGCCTTTAATCCCAGCACTTGGGAGGCAGACAGAATTCTAGAATTCTGTGAACTACAGGCCAGCCTGGGCTACATAGCAGGACCATATCTAAAAAGAAAAAAAAAAAAAAAGAAAGAAAGAAAAAAAAATTGAGATGGTAGGTCAATGCTTGGGATATGTTCTATAGATTTGAAATATTTGGTAATTAAAATAAATTTTAGGTTATTAATAAAGAAAATACTCAAATCACTCGAAGAAGCATTGATGTTTACTACGGTGCTGGGCATTGAACCCAGGGCCTCACACATGCCACACAAGTACTCTGGCATGGGGCTAAATCCCCACTTCCTAGTGTAGCAGTGGACTGAGCCACTTGGCACCTGCGATAGGATAGAGACATTTATCTGTTTGAATTTATTGTATGTGTTTGCATCCTAATCCGAGACCTGGGCCCAGGCCCTGGGTGTTACAGGATTCACACAGTTCCGATTCACAACCCAGAGCAGCACATTGATATAGACAGAGACTTTGCGCAAGTGGCGAAATAAACAAACCCTCACTGACCTGTGTACGAGGAGAGAAAGCTTGGAAAGCCCTTTCAAATCACACTGTCACTCCGCATGAAGGAATCGGGAAGATGGGCACCCAACCAAGAGAATCGTGGAAACAGGTGTTCCGTGGGCTTAATTGGAGCTTACTGTCACATCAGAAAGTTATCCTAGGGACAAAATTAACTTTTGATGAACCTGAGCCTCACAGATTGCACCTGTGTGTCTCGCTTTTTATGTCTTCTAGCAGTTTGAGTGTTTTCTCTCTTAGTAGCCTGAGATTGCTTTCACCATTAACTATTTCAAATATACAGAAAATGGTATTGCAACCACTTGCCTATCATATGAATTTAAATGATGTTGATATTTTTGCCATTGTGGTGGTTTGAAAGAAAATGGCTCCCATAGGGAGTGGCACTATTAGGAGGTGTGGCCTTGTTGAAGTAGGTGTGGCCTTGTTGGAGGAAGTGTTGTCACTGTGGGGGTGGGCTTCGAAGTCTCCTATGCTCAAGCTATACCCAGTGTCACAGTTCACTTCCTGTTGCCTGTGGATCAAGATGTAGAACTCTCAGCTCCTTCTCCAGCACCATGTCTGCCTGCATGCCACCCACTGTGAAGATAATGGACTAAACTGAATTGTAAGGTAGCACAATTAATGTTTTCCTCTATAAGAGTTGCCTTGGTCATGGTGTCTCGTCACAGGGATAGAAACCCTAAGACAGCCATCTTTGCCTCATTATTTTTTCCCTAAATATATATATATATATTAATATAAATATAAATATATATATAATATATATATAATAAATATATATAAAATGTTATGAATACATCTAAAGCCAAGCTTCCATCTGAGAGTCATTCCAATCAATGTATCACTACATGGGTCTATGCTTTGATCATATATGTGTGTGTAAATATTATATTGAATATATAAAGTTATATATACATTTTATCATGTTTAATATAGTCTTTTAGGATTTATTTTCATTTTGACTTAATATTTTTGAAATCTGTCCTATGGGATACATGTACATAGGATTTACTCATTTTAACTATGGAATTCATTGTATGAACAATTTATATTTCCAAGAGATGGAGAATTAGTTTTTTTTTTTTTTTTTTTCCCTCTTCTTTCTATTTTTGAGACAGGGCTTCTCTGTGTAGCCTTGGCTGCCCTGGAACTCATTTTGTAGACCAGGCTGGCCTTGAACTCAGAGATCCACCTGCCTCTGCCTCCCGAGTGCTAGGATTAAAGGCATGCACCCCTGCTACCCAGTGAGAATTAGTGTTTTACTAAACTTTTAGATATATTTTTATTTTGTTATGTGTGTTGGGTGTGTGGGTATGTGCCAAAGTATGCTTGTGGAGACCAGAGGACAAGTTGCAGGAGTTGGTTCTCTCCTTCTACCGTATGGGTCCTAGGGATGAAACTCAGGTCGTTAGACTTGGCGGCAAGCCTCGTTACCTGCTGAGCCATAGCTATAATCCCAGCGTGCTTTTGTAGTATTCCTGCTTTCTCGTTGTTGTGATGTAGTTAAACACTCCCTGTCTGTTCTTCCTTTTGCCTATGTGGGCAAGTTTCTCTGCAGTAAAATTGCCGAGTCCCAAAAGGACACAAGGACACCCTCCGCTTTAGGAGGAGTAACCGACTGTCTTCCCAATGGCTGTCTCTATTGATATTCCCCACGTCCTCTCCTAGGCCAGTATTGAAAGACTTACCAGTTGGAAGGATGTCAAGCATTATCTCTTTACTGCTTCAATTTGTAATTTGCATTTGTAATTACTAGCAGGCAGAAATTGCCTTTGCATATTTTTACTGTTGGATTTTCTTTTGAAATGCATCTGTTTATGTTCTTGGCCCATTTTTATAGGCATTTATTATTTTCTCTTTCATCTGTGTGACATCTATTTATTATAGATTTTACCATTTTGGTTTTTTTCCCCTGGGCCTTATGAACACTTTCTCTCATATATTATTTGGTGACCTTAGCGTGTGTTTGAAAACAGAATTTTTGAATGCAATGCAATGTGATGTAAATGATGGCCCACTTCGTTTAGTTTGTTTTGTTTCTGGAAGGCCAGACAGGCAGCCCTCCTGAGAGAAAGCACCTATTCGGCCAGCCTGTCCATTTTTTGGTTTTCTGTCCCTACTGATGCTCATGGGAACACAAAATACTAGATGGAGTCTTAAAAACTAAACCTAAGTGGCGGTGGTAGTACACATCTTTAATCTCAGCACTTGGGAGGCAGAAGCAGGCCGATCTCTGTGAGTTCAAGGTCTACAGAGTGAGTTCTACAACAGCCAGGACCTGTCTATAGAGAAACCATGTCTCAGAGAACAAAAACAAAACAAAACAAAACAAAAAAAGTGCAGACTAGGCAAATATTTTCCCTGACCAAATGAAAGTTCACCCCATATCAAGGTTTCAGCGTTTGCCTTGTTTTGTTTGGAGAGAGCAGAGGCTGAACTAGGTAGAATGTTTTTTTTCCATGCTTAATAATTGCTGCTATTCACATTTGTTCTTAGGACTGGCGGCTGTGGTGTTTGCTTAGCATGTGTGAGGTCTTGACTTCCGCCCCCACTATCACCCTAAAAGCGAAGGTGGCGGGAGAGAAGGAAAAAGAAGAATAAGGGGAAAGAGATATTTAAAATATGTTTGGGATGGAAATAGGGAATATTAATCACTTACAAATAGATAGTAAGTGGTGAATCACATTGTTGGGAGAATTTGCCAGGGTATATGTTTTGGATGAAAATAGGGAATATTAATCCCCTACAGAGAGATAGTAAGTGGTGAGTCACATTATTGGGAGAATTTGCCAGGGTATACGTTTTGGATGGAAATGGGGAATATTAGTCACCTACAGAGAGATAGTAAGTGGCCAGCCACACTGTTGGGAGAATTTGCCAGGGCATTTCTCACAGCAGGCTGTTAGCTGTGCGGATGCCAGCTGGGATTTGTAACACCTGATGCCTCACACGTGGCCATATGTTTAGAAACTGCTTTCTTGGAAGGATGGTGGCTACTTTTTGTATGCAACACGAAAGAGCTCACACCTAACCCCACTTCGCTGAATGCTTGAACAATAGGATTCATAGAAAGCTGACGTCGTCCTTACTGACCGGTTCCCACGGAGAAGAAAAAGCAGTACAGGCGATTCTTTTAATAACTGTGAGGGCAGGAAAAGATAGTCTGCTTTCCCCATAAGACTATGTAGCTGAATCAACTGGAGCTTGAAAGTCATCTATGAATTTAACATTATGCTCATTGTGCAAACTGTTTTAAAGCAAAATTAAGAAGCAGCCTATTAGTCATCGGTAATACTAACCATGTGCCCTTCATCTCTGATGCTCTTCCCATGTGTGCTGTTACTCATTTTAACCAAAGACGAGGTAATCAAGCCCATCTGTTTTATAAATACAGTTTCCTGTGCCATTTTTGCTGTCACATTTTACTGTATCTTCTAATGCATCCTTATATGAAAAAAGCATGCCTCATGGGTAAAGACCTCTGTGACCAAGCTTGATGACCTGAGTTGGATTCTGGAACTCACATGGCATGATGCAGAGAGAATGGCCCCCACAAGTTATTCTCTGACCTCCACATGTGTGCTCCCTAATCTCAACAAATAAATAATTAATACAAGTAAACAGTTAAAAAACCAAGCAAAAGCTTGTGTAATGTATCCATGTAAAGCATTTTCACTATTATTTTTACTCATACAAATAAGGCATTAGATTTACTGTTCTCCTTGGCGGGTCATACCTGTCAGGCTTACCAATGTTTTCAATATCCGGTGGGATCCATTAGCACCTGTCTATTAGAGTGTTGTTCAGTAGACACAGATATTTACACTATAATTCATAACTATTCATAACCACCATATGATAAGAAACCACTAACACGAGAGTTTCTAGCACCATGCAATGAAATGAATTTTAAAACTCACCCATGAATTGTGTCCAAATGAATTCAAGTGAATACTTTCTTTCACAAACTCCCATGCCAAAGAGAGTGAGTACAAGGTATCTATATCTATATATTTATATCTATATATTCCATTCAAACACACACGTATATATTTGACTGGAATTGTTCTCACATTCATGCTATAAATATTTTAGAAATTGTTATTCTTGAAATGTATATAGTTTGCAACTGTGAGTTAGCAAATATTTAGGTAAATTCATGGATAATTGAGTTGAGGCAGAAAAGTACTATTTCAGAGAACACTGTTCTGTAGACTAGATTCATTACCCTACACAGCATAATCCCCCGACTGCAAATGGAATTTATTATTTTAAATTGTCGTTACATTCACTCCTGAAATACATATTTTAGTACCTACTTGGGGCAGATGTTTAAAGATGTTTAGTTGTTTTGTTTTTTTTTTAATTCTACAAGCTGGCAATTCTCAACCTGTGGGTCACGACCCCTATGAGGTTCAAATGACCCTTCCAAAGGGGGTCACCTAAGACCATCAGAAAACACAGATATTTACACTATAATTCATAACTAGCAAAATTACAGTTATGATGTAGCAACGGAAATAATTTTGTGGTTGGGAGGTCACCACAACATGAGGAACTGTATTAAAGGGTCGCGGCATTAGGAAGGTTGAGAACCACTGCTTATGCGCCATCCACTGTTGTCAGTTTTATAGACTATATAGCAAACCCTGGGAATTCTGTGGCATCTAAATTTCCCAAGGACATAGACACACTCACTCTTTGATATACTTGTACATAAACTATGGTTGATAAATGACCTGAGGGGCCCAGAAATGAGAATGCTGGGGACTGGGGCGTCCTTCTGTTTGAGTAGGAGACAGTGTACTCAGACTTACCTTTGAAGGAGGTCTCCGGATGCTGGGTAGCCAGATTCCTCAGCACCGCCTCCACGGCGCCCCCCCTGCACCGCCTCCGCGCCCGCCCCCCCCTCCCCCCCCCGATATCTGGCAGTTACGCTGAGACTGCTCACGTGTTCCATTTGTCCTCACACCCCCATACACTCAGCATCACACTTCACCTTGGAGAGCGAGAAAGCAATAGAAGGAGTGGGGTCTCTCTACTAGGTAGGAAGCCCTCAGCACACCTACCTGGCGTGAGTGTGTCTCTTTTTAAAATGTGTAAAGACCGTCTGCTCGCTTTGGAGTCCTCCCCATGGCTGTATGTCAGTAACCATTGTTCTGCAGGTCCACGAGAAGCTTGAATCTGGCAGGTCCCACCACTTAGTTCTAGACTTCTGGAACTTAGGACTGCCAGAGTTCCTGGCTGGCTCATCCGGACAGGTTCTGGTCTCTTCTAGGATTCCAAAGCTCCCTGACAGGAGGAACTCCATTGTTAACATGGTTTCCCATCCAGTGTGCCCCAGGGCCACCAGTAATGGTGTGTAGAAGCTCCTTCCCCACTCTCTACACATCTGAGAAGTATTTTTACCTCCGGCTTTTGGTGATGAAAAAAGGGAACTGGTTTCTATAGATATATTTGATTCCACATTTCTGTTCATGGCTTCACATCTGGACATCCCTTTTGAACTCAGAGAATTTCAGTGTCTTCATTGTATTTTTTTTTGTTAGATTTATCTTTGTTAGATTTATTTATTTTTATGTGTATGTTTGCCTACGTGTATGTGTGTGCCGGGAACAGAACCTGGGTCCTCTGGAAGAGCAACAAGTGCTCTTAGCCACAGAACCATTTCTCCAGGCACTGGTGTCTTTATTTTCACACTCAGAACTGGACATTGCTGACCTAGGTGGTAGATTTCTTTGTTTACAGCCCTGAAGGGACACAAAGTAAAATGAGTCGCGGTATGTGGGGAGTAAATGACATGTCCATGTTACAAACACATCTGATCACACCTTCTCTGGGTATTTTGTCTTGCATGTAGAAATGTCCTAGTCGGTCAAGCAGTCAGACAGGAAAAAAAATGTTTTTATACCATGAACAAAGCCATGCAAAATGGAAGTGCCCACACAGAAAACAGAAAAGAATGTACAATGCTCAAGTGCTCATCTTTTGTATGTTTAGTCTGGTGGGGTTATAGGTTACTGTGGGATGTCTTTCTGTACGCTGTGAATATATGTTGTTCCAATTGGTTAATAAATTAGCTGCTTTGGCCTATGGCAAGGCAGCTTAGAGGCAGGTGGGAAATCAAGGAGCGAGACAGGAGAGAGAAAGATGCAGTCGGGAGAGATGCCAGCTCGCCGTCCAAGGAACAACATGTAATGGGACGCAGGTAAATCCATGGAACCTGTGGTGACACATAGATTAATAGTTATGGGTTGAATTAAACTGTAAGAGCTAGCTAGCGAGAAGCCCGCCATAGGCCATACAGTTTGTAAATAATATTAAGCCTCTGAATGATTATTTTATAAGCGGCTGCAGGACCACGGGGCCCCGTGGGACTGGAGAAACCTTTCGGCTACAATAGGTGAGATTTTTATCTCTGGGTTTTCTGAAATGCTTGTAATCACCCTCGTAAGTAGGGGGAAATAAATTTACTGGAACAAACAGAGATGTCGAGATGTCGTTCATTGCTAATCCATTTCCTTGAATAGACTTTGGATAAAGGAGAAACAATTGCCATCTGTAAGGAGCCCATTCGTCTGTGGTAAGCCATTCTAGTGGTTTAATAACTCTCTTGTCAGGAAGTGTTTCTATCTGTCATTAAATCTCTTCTGCTATATTTCAATGCCTTTAATCTCTGGCTGAAGTTCTAGTTGCTTATTTTACCAATCTTATAACTGTGGTTAACCACAGGGGAAAGTATCCTTATGCATTGTAACTAAGAGCATGTTGGCTGAAGGCTAAAGTATCGCATGCTCATTGAAAGTATGACAGATTGTGTAAGACCCCGTCAGAGTGCCTGCCTCACGATACATGGAGATAAACATGAATGGAGCTGCTTGCTTTTGCAGTCTTCATAGCTATCACTTCCCTTTCTTTTTAAGCAAATGGGTTACTTAATCATTAAATGGTATGACTTAAAATTTGTTTTACTGATCATTCCTTAAGAATAGGAATGTTTTGAAATAGCTGGTGTTTTGAAAAGTCTCTGCCTTAAAACCTAGATCAGGGCTTGTGGTATTAATTATTTTTAGATTTATTTATCTATTTTTACGTGCATGTATGTGCTTTCTGTACATTTGAATGTTAGGAGAGGGTGTTGGATTCTCTGGAACTGGAGTTACAGATGATCGTGAGCCACCTGGTGGGTGCTGGGAGTAGAACCCAGATCCCTTGTCAGGGCAGCAAGTGCTCCTAATTACTGAGACAACTCTCCAGCCCTACTTGTAGAATTTTTAAAAGAAAACTGACTTCCCCCTCAGTTAGATGATTTTTGTCTGGAGGGCATCTAACCCCTCCACCATTGATAAAAGTATATCATTCTGTGGTTTTATGATTCATTGACTCACAAATGGCAAAATGTCAGAACACATTATTCATACTCTTTACAGACTAGCCTAATTATACTAGACCTATATCATCAAAGGCCAACAGAGTTGCACTGTCATGTGGTCAAGTTCAGATAGCAGAGCTGTGTGACAATTCTTGCTCAAAATGACAGAGTGTATGCTATTTTTACAAGTAGCGAGGATAATGCAAAAACCAACTCTATGCTTTAAATAGTCTTTTCCACACTCCATATTGACTTTGCACATGGCCTGAAATAAAATAGAATACAGCTACAGTAGAAATACTCCAGGGGCAGCTAGTTGACAATCAGGCTCTTTGAAAGCTTGGGTTGTAAGATCATAGAGTTGGTTAGGACAAAGAGAGGTAAAAGGGACCAGTTTCCTAGGCCAGCATCCAGTTCAGAGTTTTGTGTAGTTTTAGAAATTCCTGCCGGGCGGTGGTGGCGCACGCCTTTAATCCCAGCACTCGGGAGGCAGAGCCAGGCGGATCTCTGTGAGTTCGAGGCCAGCCTGGTCTACAGAGTGAGTTCCAGGACAGGCACCAAAACTACACAGAGAAACCCTGTCTCGAAAAACCAAAAAAAAAAAAAAAAAAAAAAAAAAAAAAAAAAAAGAAATTCCTCCAAAGGGAGTGGCTGGTGCAGACTTCTCTCTCTCTCTCTCTCTCTCTCTCTCTCTCTCTCTCTCTCTCTCTCTCTCTCTCTCTCTCTCTCTCTCTCTGTGTGTGTGTGTGTGTGTGTGTGTGTGTGTGTGTACTCTGGGACGTCCCAGTTTGAGGAGTCTGGTCTAGGACCAGGTAATCAATTCCTAGTTTGAGGTTTTCCAAATCCCCTCTGAAGTGGGTGTTGGGTGATTTTAGGGTTCCGAAAGGAATCTCATGAAGTACAAGACGACTAGAGATCCTGGCAGGTCACAGCTGGGTGTGTAGAAACTTCAACAGCAGTGTTTTCCAAAGTGAAACAACCTGAGTGTTTCCCAGAGGGCGTTTCAGGGTGTGGTTTCTCCGCCCACTTTTCTGTGGACATGAATACTACATGTGGTAGGTCTACATTGTTCAGTGAGGTCCTGGTATTAGTCAGGGTTCTCTACAACACAAGCAATATTATACGTAATTGATAAGAGGGGATTTATTAGATTGGCTTACATGATTGGAGGCTGAACGGTCCCCACACTGGCCATTGGCAGGGTGAAGACCTAGAGAAATTCCAACTCTAAAAGCTGGAAGCTTCAGGGAACAAACAAACAAACAAACACCAGACCAGAGATGCAACCCTGGCAAAAGCCGAGGGTCTAAAAATCCCCGGAGGGCTGCAGGTCCAAGTTCTCATTGTCAGCACCCCAAAACCATACCTGCTTAAGAACCTCCCAATGTGAGCGAGCACACATGGAGTTCTCGCTCTGCTTTTCTGTTCTATTGGAGGATGCCACTCATCGAAGGTGGGTCTTCTGTTCAGTTCTCAGACCCACACACCCATCGTTCTTCTCCGGAGGCCGCCTTATGAGAATCCCCAGAAATACGCTTTACCAATTTTCTAGGCATCTCCAGTCCTCTACCATAGGGTCACTAGCCACATAAAGCTATGGAATACTTGGAATAATGAACCCAACCTGAGATGTCCCGTAGGTGTAGAACACACCGAAACGTGAAGGCTTGATGATATCACCGGGGAGAATGAGAAAGTCAAATACGGGGGCTGGAAAGATGGTCAAGTCGTTAAGAGGGTATGCTGCTCTTGCCAAGGACCCAGGTCAGTTTCCAGCGTCCATATGTTTCCTGACAATCGCCTGTAACTCCAAGGGATATAATGGCCTCTGAGCGTCCAGGCATGCACGTGGTGAACATACATATACGTAGGCAAAACACTCACACACATAATAATGAGTAGACTTTAAAAATATCTCTTTGTTTTTGTTTTGTTTTGATTTTAATCAGTCACATTAAAAAAGATAACATTTTGGGCTGGGGATTTCACTGCCTGTGCTAAAGGCAGAAAGACTACCTTTGTGCGCTGGGCGGAGGAGGGGTAGAAGGGATGCTCTTGGGGGCTGGACCAAGGGGTGGTGAGGTGTACTCCAGGACCACCGAAACCTACGAGGGCTGGAAGGGTAGGGGTCCACTGGAAGGGTAGGTCCCTCCCACCCAGCTCTGATGGAGCTGAGAGACTCAGGCGGCAGAAGTGTCTCTATAGGACTAGACGGAGCCCGAACCTTCTATCCGGGAGCGTAGCCTGCCCCAAAGCCCGCAGCTTTGGTCAGTGAATCCGGCACTGCCAGCGGCGGCACAGGTAAGGGCGAATCTGTGGATTCCCGCTGTCTGGTGGGGCCGCAGCTTTGCTCCAGCCCCGGGGACTCTGGAAAAAGTTATCCTGAGAACCCTCTTTCTGCCAGGATGCAGTCCTGGCCTCGATCCCCAGGCACACCCCAAAGCCAAAGCCAGGGTCCGGGCAGCTCCAAACAGCAGAAGGATGCTGGACCCTATTGGGGGTCTTCATACTCTCTGGCAAGTTACCTTCTGCGGCACCAGCAGGCATAATAAATGGCATCGTGTTGGCAAAATAATGAAAACAATATAGGACTGGAGAGGGTGCTCAGTGGTTAAGAACATTGGTTGCTTTTCGAGGGGGGCAGGGGTTCATTTGGCAGCACCCACACGACAGCTCACAATAGTCTATAATTTCCAGGGGATCCAATACTCTTCTGGTCTCAGAGGGAACCAGACACTCATGTGGTACACAGACATACATTCAAGCAACACACACACACACACACACACACACACACACACACATAAGAAAAATTAATTAAAAAAAAACAATCGGGATAAATTAGGTTAAATGTGATATCTGTAATGATAAATATAATATTTTTGCCTGGTTCTTTTTACTTTTTCATTGTGTTTGTAGCCTGCATTTGAGTCTATTTTATTTTCTCTCCAATAGTTGTTGCTCTGAACTGACAGTATTAGAAAGGTTCCCATTCATCACGATTTCCATGGCATGCTGGAAGTTAGGCCTGGGACTGCTAGAAAAGGCTCCAGGCAAAATGAGGAGCATCCATCTACCGGATGGTCCACAGCAGAGTGCTGCTGGTACAGGAGCTGAGAGCAGGTCATGGCAAGCTGAAGCCAAGAGAGGAGAGAATGCACCTTCATGCTTGTAATGCTTTTATTAAGTAGAAATTTAAGTGACGAAAGTGAGTAAATTAAAAAATATATATAATAGTAAGGTAAGACTGAATAGATAAGCGATTGAAGTTTGTATTAACAATGTGACTGTTTACTCGAGATTCTTTGAATGAAACCATTTGTATATATTAATGTCCTGGCTCTTGTCAGCTTCAAAGAAAACTCCAGTTGTACACATGCCAAAAGGCAGTACTTCCATCCAGAGATGAAGGAATCTGGACTGTAGGAGGATTTCTGGTGGCTAGACGAAAGCCAGCAGTCCTTAGGAATGTGAAAACAGTTCCCTTCTTCCAGGAGGAGGAGTCATTTCCTTAACTTCTGGCAGATATCAGCATATCAAAGCTCATGCTGGCCCCTAGCCTCCCTCAGTATCACAAGTACCTGTTACACATTTCAAAGTCCACACAAGCATCCTAGCCCTTCTCACCTCCTTCCCTACCCTAAACTGCCTCCAGCTCACGGGCTTCCCTCTTCCCAGCTCTTCTCACTAACTCCTCTCTATTCTCTAGCTCCTGCTCTTCTCCGGTCTCTCACACACAGCCCTGGCTGTGTCCAGTCTGCTGGCCATGCTTAGTTTACTTCTTTCTCTCTGTGCTCTGGACCTTTCCAGATGCCTCTGGCTGTTCTCTCTCAAACCTACAGCAAAACCCTTAACTATATTATGGAGCAGTCATGTTGACAGTTTCTATAATGTACCCCTCACGTGCATCTAGTGCCCAAACCCTTGCATATGGCTTGTACTTTGTATTTTTTTTTTGTTTGTTTTTGTTTTCTGTTTTGTTTTTCCAGACAGGGTTTCTCTGGATTGCTTTGTGCCTTTCCTGGAACTCACTCTGTAGCCCAGGCTGGCCTCAAATTCACAGAGATCCACCTGCCTCTGCCTCCAGAGTGCTGGGATTAAAGGCGTGCGCCACCACCGCCCGGCCTTACTATGTATTCTTTTTTTTTTTTTTTTTTTTTGGTTTTTCGAGACAGGGTTTCTCTGTGTAGCTTTGCGCCTTTCCTGGAACTCACTTGGTAGCCCAGGCTAGCCTCGAACTCACAGAGATCCGCCTGTCTCTGCCTCCTGAGTGCTGGGATTAAAGGCGTGCGCCACCACCACTGCCTGGCCTTACTATGTATTCTTAACTTTTCTATTTCCTAATAAATATCGTGGAGGGACTGGAGAGATGGCTCAGTGGTTAAGAGCACTGGCTGCTCTTGCAGAGAAGCTGGGTTCAGTTCCTGGCACCCACATGACAGCTCACAACCATCTGTAATTCCAGTCCCAGGGGATCTTACTGTGGGATACCTTTCTGTACGCTGTGAATATGTGTTGCTCTGGTTGGCTAATAAAAAAAGCTACTTTGGCCTATGGCAAGACAGCTTAGAGGCAGGCGGGAAATCCATGCAGAGATACAGAAAGAAGAAGGGTGCAGTCGGGAGAGATGCCAGCCTGCCCGTCCAAGGAACAACATGTAATGGGACCCAGGTAAAGCCATGGAACATGTGGCGACACACAGATGAACAGAAATGGGCTGAGTTAAATTATAAGAGCTAACTAGCAAGAAGCTGGAGCTATAGGCCATGCAGTTTGTAATTAATTTAAGCCTCTAAGTAATTATTTTACAAGCAGCTGTGGGACCGTGGGGTTGGATGGGACAGGAAAAACTTCTGTCTACAGGATCTGACCCTTTCTGGCTTCCACAAGCACTGCACACACATGGTGCACACACATACAGGCAGGCAAACACTCATACACAAACAATAAAAATAAATAAATAGATAAATAAGTATCTAGATACAGCAGAAAGATAGTGCCCCCTCCTTATCACATTAGGCATCAGGAAATACATAGCCAAGAGTCATTCAAGGAAGATGACTGGCTAACTTCCCTGTCCCACACGGTTCCTTCTCTGAAGTCACCCAGACATGAAGCTGTCATATTCCTGTGAATGACAATTCCTGGAAGCAATCTGTGTCTGCAAAGACTGATGAAAACTGAGGTGAGGTGGCGAGGTTGGAATGATGCACATCCAGAGGCTAACTACCTTATCTTGGGCTAGCATTAACCCCCTAATAGTCATTCCTTGCCTACCTCTGTGCCAGAACTAACATCAAGTGACTAACAGATAAAGCCTTCTTGAAATCGATTAACTTAGTAGACCACTAGCTTCCACCAACCAGAAAGTTAAGAGTGTCATCAGATAGCATCTGAGGCCTCCAGAGCAGCTTCCTCCATCCTGCCGTAACCACACGCTGATGTACCCACCAAATACATTTTAAAGTTGCCTAGATTTGTGACTTTCTTTGCTCAGTGAAACTGTGAAACTTCTTCCACGATGGAACATGGAATTTGGGGTGACCCAAATCTGTGTTCCTGAGCCATGGTCCCTTGAAATGGCTCCAAAATAAGTTGTCTTTTATTGCCTTTAAGGTGAGAGCTGTGTTTTCACATCCACATTCTTATACTATCTTACTATTGATGGTTAAAGTGCCACCCCTTGGGATCCATGAAGAGTTAGCACCCTGAGATGGCCTTTTGGATGTCTCTGCCAACCTCAAAAGACCCAAGTTTCATCACCATGGAAAGATGTTCAAGAATTTTCTGTTTATGTAGTCTTAAGAATTGTTTTTCTTCTTTTAAAGTTAATGCAGGAACTTACAAGGAACAGTGAACCTGTGTCAGCAGGCCAGGACAAAGGATTTTTTTTTTTTCAAGGCAGGGATTCTCTGTGTAGCTTTGGTGCCTGTCTTGGAACTCACTCTATAGACCAGGCTGGCCTCAAACTCACAGAGATCCACCTGGCTCTGCCTCCTGATCACTGAGATTAAAGGCGTGTGCCATCACCTCCTGGCGATAAAGGATTTTTTGAAAAGATAGAACTGAATTCAACAGCCAGTATTCTCCCACAAATAGAAGTTTCTTCACTTATTCACCTATTTGACAATTCAATGAGCAGCTTCTGGCAAGGTGTAAGATGAACTTACCCAGTAGGTGCTTATTTCACAAAATCATTCATGTTGAAGAAATAATCTCAGAGAAGACATTTTATAGTATTTTTCTCAAAAGTTCAAAATATGAACACTCACCATGGGCAAATAGGGGAAAAAACTAAGAGAAAACGATATGTTATGGTTTTTTTTTTTTTTTTTTTTTTTTTTTTTTTTTTTTTTTTTTTTTTTTTTTTTTTTTTAACCTCTTGAACAAGATCCAGAGGTTTGTTAACAGTGGGAACCTGAGCCGGGCGTTGGTGGCGCACGCCTTTAATCCCAGCACTCGGGAGGCAGAGCCAGGCGGATCTCTGTGAGTTCGAGGCCAGCCTGGGCTACCAAGTGAGCTCCAGGAAAGGCGCAAAGCTACACAGAGAAACCCTGTCTCGAAAAACCAAAAAAAAAAAAAAAAAAAAAAAAAACAGTGGGAACCTATTTCCTGATAATCAGATCAGTGTGCCTGGCTGGCCAAACTTCCCAATGGGCTTTGTGCCCAATGTGAGAAGCCAAGAAAGAAGTTGAATGGGGATGCTTCACTTGCCTTGGGCCGTCCATTGTGCTGTGTAGTGATAGGGAATCTACCTGACCACAGAGAAAGCATAGGGAACGACTTTTCCTAACACCTTCATGGCGGTGGTGGTGAATTAGTCCTGGGGGAAAGAGATTAATTAGAACAGGCAAAATGTTCTTCCATCTAAACACAAATAACACACAATATCTGTAACTTAGGATTTATTTGGCTGGGTACCTCTGGGTGGAGGCCCCTGGGAAAAAACCATGTGTGCATGGCTCTGAGGTTTTATGCAGTCACATGTAACCAGTTTACAATACCAGAGTATAAGATGTATTTCTGATTTTTTTTTTTTTTTTTGAAGCTAAACATCATCAATGTTGAGCCTTCGTCCAATGGTCTGGAAAGAAATTGCATTTTGTCTACCCGCTTCCTTGGAATCAAGCAATAATCACATAGTCCCAGACGCGAGGTCCAAAGTAGGCCCCCAAAGTGGCCCTACTGTTGACAGTGTCCTAAATGACAGTCTGGGCTCAGTCAGACTAGACTGGACTCTGCCGGAGAAATGAGAAGGATTGCTAGTAGGTAACTAAAGCCTAAAATCAGCGTCTCTCAGAAACCTTGAGAAGCGGGTGTCTGTTCGTCAGGAAAAAACATTATTTCCCGTACTATCTTGGCAATGGGCATCGAGTTCCATATTAACTCAACCAGGCCTGAAACAGATCCAAGTCCCACACTGTCTCCCAGGTGGTTGTAGCCCAAGAGCCCTCCCCTCCCACTACTTTGGTTCCTGGGAGGTTCCCACTTACATGCCTCATCTCACCTCAACACACCCCCTTAAAACTGGCAAGGCTTGCCTGCCTTTTGCTATTCTCTCTGCTCCTTGCTCCCCCACTTAGCCTTGGTAGTTTGAATTCCCCAAATCAACTTTCCTTTCTACCCACAGAACTGTCTAGTTTGGTGTTTTCACTGTACCCTTGTCTACCTACACCGGGAACTTTGGGGATGGCCTATGCTTTGTATATAAACTGGTGACATGACCACGGTGGTGGTGTGAATAGGTAGTAATCTCATGTGTCTGAATGCATCGCATTTAGTGAGTGGAACTATTAGGAGGTGTGGCCTTGTTGGAGAAAGTGTGTCACCATGAGGGTGGGCCTTGAGGTTTCCTATGCTCAAGCCACACCCAGTCTGGTACACAGTCTCCTCTGGCAGCCTACAGATCAAGATGTAGAACTTTCAACCTCTTCTCCAACAGCATGTCTACCTGCAGAATGCCATGCTTCCTTCTGTGATCCTAATGGACCAAACCTCTGAAACTGTAAGCCAGCCCCAATTAAATGTTTTCCTTTATAAGCGTTGCCTGGGGATTAATGCAATTCACTGCCATACTCTAGGAATCCCGAATATGGACCTGGCAAGTGTCCATAATTTTGGCCAGTATTTAATAAAGCCCTCTTCAAATTTGGCTCAAAAAAAAAAAAAGAGCAATAGAAACCCTAACTAAGACAACCACTGTATAGTTAAGGGGAAGGCTTTTATTGTTGAGAGAGAGAGAAGCCAGGGGCATCTGGAAGAGTCCAGAGCAGAGAGAGAAACAAGTCAATAGAACATGGCCAGCAGACTGGACATGGCCAGGGCTATGGGTAGGTGGGCGGGGAGATGGCAGGGGATAGAGAATAGAGCACAGTGAGAGAAGCAGGAGTAGAGCAGAGAAAGAGAGAGCCCATGTCAAGAATAGCAGGGTTATAAGGAGAATGGGTAGCTGTGGGGAGGGAAGCCAATGAGTGGAGGGAGCTTAGGATGGGGGAGGAGGTAATCTTTATTTCCCAGGTATGGCTTTCCTAGGACTCCAAGGATGTTAGTGTGGACTTAGAAATGTGTAATAGGTACTTGTGATACTGAGGGAGGCTTGGCTGGAGGCCAGTGTGAGCTTTGATATGCTAATAGGCACCACAGGTAGCCTTAAGTCCCTACTGCCAGAGACAAGGGAAATGACTCCTTTTGGTGGAGGGGGACGGCTTCACAAGCCCCTGAGGAATGCTGACTTTTAGCTAACCTGTACAAATCCTCCTTTAGTCCAGGCTGACCTCATCTCTGGATATTTGGACTGCCTTTTGGAATATGTGGAACTGGAGTTTCCTTAGGAGCTGGCACACTTTACCCAGGGTCACAGTTTGGCTTCTTTCTCATTGTTTCTTTACTGAAACCATCCTGGTGATGAAGCTGCTTTGGGGGATTTTAAATTCTGCATTACATTCTTTAATGGTTACAGGACTTTTCTGGCACATGTATTTTATGTTGACTGAATTGTAATTCAGGCTTAAAAAATCAGTTTGATCTAAACTGTCACATTGATGTATGTAGGGTTATTTGTACCAGTCTGTAGCATTCATGCTAATTGGTCTTTTTTTTTTTCTTTCTTTTCTCGAGACAGGATTTCTCTGTGTAGTTTTGGTGCCTGTCCTGGAACCCACTCTGTAGACCAGGCTGGCCTTGAACTCACAGAGATCCTCCTGGCTCTGCCTCCCTAGTGCTGGGATTAAACGTGCCACCACTGCCCAGTGTAATTGGTCCTAATAATAAAAACCTGGAGCTAGATATTGGGGTAAAAGCTGATCAGTAAAGGAACCAGCCTCCAGAGAGACTTCTTACCTCTACTGAATCCTCAGCCTGAAAGGCCGAGCTCAGCTTCTGTCTCTACCCTATCTTATCACTTTCTCTCTCTGCCCAGCCATATCACTTCCTGTTTCCTCCTCCCAAGTGCTGGGATTAAAGGTGCGTGCCACCACGGCCTGGCCTCTAGTGGCCAGCTCCCCACTCAGATCTTCAGGCGAGATTTATTTGTAAAAGCACAAACAAAATATCACATCATTCAATTATTCTGATTCCTGGAAGATCTGTAAGAATGGTACCATCTCGGGTACAGGAATGGTCCATTTCTCTGCTAATTAAGGAATTAAAAGGTAGTGAAATCTTGGGGAGTCCCAGGAAAGCCATACCTGGGAAATAAAGATTCCCCTCTTGGGGGTCTTAATCTCATTAATAAAAGAATTTAAGAACAGGCACAAAGGGAAGCTTGAGGACAGTCTATCATTATTTAAAAGAAAGAGCCCACGGTGGGAAAGCTGTGACTCTCCAGCCGCGTGAGAGGAAAGAAAAGAATGAGGAAGAGAAACAATGGCTGCTTCAGAAGAGTCAGGGAGATCACTCACCTGTGAGTAGGCAGCCCTACCAGAAGAGGGGAGGTTTAATCAGAGTACGGAGCCCACAACCTCAGTTAGGGACTTTAAGCGCAAGACTTTTCTTTCACTGACACTTCACACTTGGTTTTGTTCTTAAGTCTCTGGTTTTTGTCTTTGTTGTTTCTTGTTGTTAGCTTTGCATTTGTATACTCTTTTTTTTTTTTTCTTTCTGGAGTCTTATAACAGAGCTTAGATTAGCGATTTGAGATGTAACTCTTTTCTAATGCCTGCATTTACTGCTCTTTACTTAATTCAAAGTTTTGTGTTTTGTGTTTTGGTTTTTGCTTTCCCTCGAGACTGTCTTTGATCTTTGGCTTTTATACATTATTGGGACTGGAGGGATGGCTCAGTGTTAAGAGCACTGACTGCTCTTCCAGTGGACCCAGGTTCAGTTCCCAGCATCCACACAGCAGCTAACAATTGTCTGTAACTCTAAAATCTGACACCCTCACACAGACATACATGCAGGCAAAACACCAGCACACATAAAAAATAAATATAAATAAATTATATTCAAGTATGTTATTTAGTCCCAAATATTGCTTGGAGATAGTTCCATTGTTGTTGTTGTTGTTGTTATTACTATTATTTTAAAACAGGGTCTTCCTATGTAGACATTGCTGGCCTCGAACTTAATATGTAGACCAAGCTGCCCTCAAACTGAGTTCCACCTGCCTCTGCCTCTGGCGTGCTGAGATTAAATGCATGCGTCACCATGCCCAGCTCTCTTGTTATTGTATTCTACATTTGAGTTTGACTTTTTTTAATCAGAAAAGACAGCGTGTATGATTCCAGTTATTTGCAGTTTTGTAGTGGTTTGATGTTTGACCCAGTTGTAGTTTTTCTTGGTACAGTTTGTGGTGACCCAGTTATGGTCTGTCTTGATGCAGATTGTGGTGGTGACCCAGCTATGATCTGTCTTGGTACATGCTTCCTACACACTTGATGAACGCGTATGTTTGTTTTACGATAGTCTGACTGCCTGGGCCAGTGCTCTTAACTGCTGAGCCCTCTCTTTAGTCCTTGTGTATAGCTTTTTAAGAGTCACTTCGGGCTTTACATTATACGCACAACTTCTATAAATGTCATTTTTACCTCAGTTGAGGAAGTATGGACATTTAACATTTTATCTCCTGGTTTTTTTTTTTTTTTTTTTTTTTTTTTTTTTTTTTTTTTTTTTTTAGACACGGTTTCTCTGTGTAATAGCCCTGGCTGTCTGAGAACTTACTCTGTAGACCAGGCTGGCCTCAGACTCCCAGAGATCCGCCTGCCCCTGAGCCTCCCAAGTGCTGGGATTAAAGGCGTGCACCACCGCTGCCTGGCAACAGTTGCTTTCTTTCAGCTCTCAGGAAATCTCTCCCACTTCCCTCTCTGCCAGGTTTCCCATGACACATCAACTGTCCTTGGAGTTGGTTTCTTGTCTAAGGTCAAGGTCACGTCTCTCTGCTTTCAAGAGTAATTTTCTCTTTAACATTGTGAAGTTCAGCTGTGGTGGGTCTTATTGTGAATTTCTTTGCATCTACCCAGTATGAGGTTTGCTCAACTTCCTACTCTGTAGCTTTACGTCATTTGCCAAATGTAGAAAAGTTCAGCTGTTGTTTCTTTGAAACACTGTGTCAGCGCTGTCCTCTTCCTCTTAGGAGACTCTGATGTTGCAAATAGCAAATCATTGGTAGTACCATTCATGACTTTCTCCCTTCCTTCTTTAATTCATTCTTTCCGTCCACCCACCATCTGTCACTATTGTTCAGATTAGGTAATGACTGTTGCTCCAGAAACAAGTGGTTCATTGGTTCTCCCTCCTAGACAAATATCCATCACTGTCATGCATTCACGGAGTTTCCATTAGAGTTATTGGGTTATTAGTGCCAATACTTTCACCTGCCACCTCCTGCTCCTCTTCTACATAGTCTACTTCTTTCCTTGGACTATCTCTTCTTTCCTCCTTTCTTCCCCCTTCTTTTCTCCATCCCTCCTTCACCCCCTGTCTCTTTCTTTCTTAGGCTATTTGCCACAAGCATTGTGGAAATTGAAAACATACCTGACATGACTACAAATTTGATTGTTATAGATGACTAACTACAAACCTGAATTTCTTAATTATCCTAAACAGTTTGTAATAACAGCTTTCAAGGAAAAGAATTTTATATTACATTTTCAAATGAGCTGCATAGGTACAATACCTTAAACAAGAGTAGACATATAGACAGTATGTTTTAACAAAATAACCTTAATTTGTATCAATATACAAAAATCCACAACAAGGTAAAATATTTGAGACTAGTAGTTGCTTTTTAGCTTGATGGAGGTTCAAAAATCTATATTTTTATCCTATCATTCCTATTCCCCCTTTTTCACTACATAGGAGAGAAAGAAGGATAGAAGAAAGGAAATGAAAGGAAAGAAAGAAAGTAAGTAAGAAAGAAAGAAAGAAATCCCTTAACCTAACCTTTTTTGTTTAGTTTCCTCCCTGACCATGGTCAATAACAACTTGCAACTAACTCCCCTAAACAATGACAAACATCCATAACCCACTGAATGACGAAAAACCCACCCACCCCACCTTTCAAGAATGTGGGTGTTGTGTTCTTAAAATTACTTCCTGCTGTCTGGGGATGATGGCATCTTTAGAGGACCCTGAGAAAATTGGGATAATGGTCAAGTCCTGGAGAGATCTGGTGTCCAGTCTGTGTGTGATGGGAAACTGCAAGGCTTATCTGAAGTCCTGGCTGGAGTAGTCTATGAGGCTGGACCATTTTAGCTAGCCACTTTGAAATTCTGGATGCAAATTTTTGAAGAAACTGCAACAGAGGCATTCTGAGTAGCTGGGTCACTTGGGCTACTTGTCCTAATTGGTGTCTGGTCCTTTTGTTCTGAAAACATACAAACTTTTTAAAAGGTAATACACATATCTGCATTAACACAAGTATGGAATGTGTGGTGTGCACAAATCAGCTAAAGATGATTCTCTGCTCTGTGTTTGAGCATGTAAAAGACATCTGTCAACTTTCTAAGTCCGTTTGGCCTGCATAAAACTGTAATATAAATCTCCATCCATGCCTTATGGAAGGATGTCATGTAATAATAAGTCATAAGGACTCTGTAGCCAACAAGACTTATCATATCTCATTCAATTCAGAGCTGTTCCCATGCAGAGGGATAAGAATGTATGTCACCTGTCTTGGAGTTTTTCTTGGTTTCTTCCTTATGTCTGCAGCCAAGATTTTCAAGAGGCCTCCCCCAGTCAAATTTGATCTTTATTAATTTTGAAGAAATGTATAGCCTTTCGTTTCTCATGGAAATAATGGTATAACTTCTCCCCCAATGCAACACATTTTCTGACTTTAATTCTAAAGTTAAGACATCCTTAAAATACATATAGGCTGGTTTAATTTAGCAGGCCACATGCATGTAGTACCTTCAGAGTCCAGAAGAGGGCATCAGACTGTCTGGAACTGGAGTTAGAGCTGGTTGTGAGTTAACATGTGGATGCTAAGAATCAAACCTGGGTCCTCTGGAAGAACATCCAGTGATTTTTTTTTTTTTTTTGCTTTTTTCAAGACAGGGTTTCTTGGTTTATTCCTTGCTGTCCTGGAACTCACTTTGTAGACCAGGCTGGCTTCGAACTCAGAAATCCACCTGTCTCTGCCTCCGGAGTGCTGGGATTGAAGGCGTAGGTCACCACCGCCTGATCAAGTCCTTTTTCATCCAGTGCTCTTAACTGCAGAGCCTAGCTTAACAACTGTTCTTGGTAGTATGATTAACAACTTCGTGTCTAACATTCAACATTCCTTCCTTCCTTCTATCTATTGAGTGCCAAAGAAGTAACTGCTGTTGATACATAATAGAAAGAGGCAGACATGTCACATAATTTCAGTGAGGTCCTCTTCACGTAGGAAGAGAGTCTCTGCACAAGACTGGTAAGATCTGTATTATTATCATCATTATAATCATTTATTCATTCAATGAACGCATGGTCAGATTATGGGCAGGTTCTTTGGGTAGGTCAAAGGTCACAAAATGGAGGCAGAGACTTCCAAATGGGGTGCCGGACTCCAGATACAAACACTGCTTTGTTGACAAACCTTTCAGGTGGATTCCATATGTTTCTTAGGCACCATGTGGAATTTTAGCCCATGTTAAAAAAAAAGGTATTTTCTCTCTCTCTCTCAAGAAACTGAAATTGTCAACCTATTATTTAGCACTTAAATATATAAAATTTTATAGATGTCATGGCAATACCATATAAGAAGGGAGATCATGGGCTCCAAGACATTGTATAAATGCCTAGTTTGTACTTCAACTTTATTAAGAAGGCTGTAATAGGTAATGATGACTGAGCTTTGACTTTGAAGGAAAGGGGAGAATTTTTTTTTTTTTTTTTTTTTTTTTTTTTGTTCAGACAGGGATTCTCTGTGTAACAGTCCTGACTATCCTGGAACTTACTCTGTAGACCAGGCTGGCCTCAAACTCACAGAGATCAGCCTGCCTCTGCCTCCTGAGTGGGGGGAATGAAAGGCATGAGCCACCACACCCAGCTTTAAAGGAAGCAATCTTAAATCCACGACCTTTTGTTTGAGTTATGGAAGCCCAACCTTTGTGTTCTCTTTTCATATAAGATGGAAGAAAATAATAATTAATGATAATTATATATATTTACACACACACAGACATGTCATGGGATGGTATATTGCTGTGTTTAAGTGTGTGCATGCCACTCTATGTATGATGTCAGAAGACAACTTCGGGTTTCAGTCTTTGCCTTTCACCTTGAGACAGAGTCTCTGTCTCTTTTTTTTTTAAAATTTAATTTTTTTATTTTATAATTTAATTTAATTTTACATATCAGCCACGGATTCCCCTGTCCTCCCCCCTCCGGCTTCCCCCCTCTGCCTTTCCCCCACCCCACCTCCCATTCCCATCTCCTCCAGGGCAAAGGCTCCCCTGGGGATTGAGATCAACCTGGTAGATTCAGTCCAGGCAGGTCCAGTCCCCTCCTCCCAGGCTGAGCCAAGTGTCCCTGCGTAAGCCCCAGGTTCCAAACAGCCAGCACATGCACTGAGGACAGGTCCTGGTCCCACTGCCTGGGTGCCTCCCAAACAGTTCAAGCTAATCAAGGAGTCAGGGTCTCTCTTATTGTATACATCATGTGTACAGCTGTGGACATCAGCTGCCCCTGGAGCTTCGAGAGTCTCCTGTCTGCCTGGAGAGTTTCCTGTCACTGGAATGCTGGGATTACAGATGCCTGTGTATGTGTGTCCAGTGTATGTGTGGGACCTAACTCTCGGGTCATCAAACTTACACAACAAATGCTTTGAACGCTGAACCATTTCCCCAGCTGCAGCATTAAACACCAAGCACATTCCGAATTCCCACTTTCCCACTGATGGGCTTGAAGTCCTCTGCTGGTCTCTCTGTCTCTTCTTTTTACCCTGCTGAGAACAGTGGTCCTCTCTCTCCTACATGGTTTGTGGAGGGCACACAGTGGCTTGAACGGTTTGATGGACAGCGGAATGAAGGTTTTCTTCAGGAAACCTTCCCCCAGTTATTGTCAAGCTATTTGGATGGAGGTGTTTGGCTGACGGGTATGTCCTCTCTTGCATTCCTTGGAATTAAAGGAGAGCAGTAGAGTAATTTTCTCTCTCTTAATCTTAAGCTTTAGGAAGGAGGCATCAGAAAGTCTATTATTTAAAATTCATTACCACCAAAAGCCTCATTTCCATGTAGTTGAGAATATGAGACAGGAGGGTCATCCAGGGGCAGCAGTCCATATGACAAGAAATGAGTTCTAAGCATCATAGTATCAGGTGGTGGTGCCCTTTACAGTCAATAGTGCTTATCTTTTCCAAGGTAGTCAATATGATAAGCTTTCAAGTGTACGTACACACACACACACACACACACACACACACACACACACATACACACTGCAGTACCATGGCTATCACTTGCTCTCTCTGCACACACATGCTCCACTTTTCTTTTCTTTTCTTTTTTTTTGTAGACAGTTTCACAGGATCCAAACCTTCTCTCCCCAAGAACATCTGCAAGGCAGGAAAAATCAGCACAATGAAGGGAATAAGGGGCAGGCGGTTCACTCAGAGCACGGCTCATAATGCTTAAGGCCTTCCCTGGAGCAAGGGGATTTAGACACAGATCATTAGTTCAATTTTGTGTTCTCCTCCCACTCCTCCACCCCTTCCTAATTATATGACTTTAGGCGAGTCCTTTAAACAGCTCTTAGTTCTTTCCCTGTCACACGGAATCTTGTCACATGACATCTCAGGTCAGTACCGTGATCACAGCAGAAGTAGCAGGGGAAGGCAGTTCTTTGAAGTCCTGAGCAGGTGTTAGGGAGGAGCCTCACTGCTCACGTCATCCCGCCCCTCCCAGTTGCATCTTCAGGTTGGCTGCCTGGTTCAGGTCTCAGCTGCACAGTCACTTCCTCTGAGAAGTGCCCTTCTCATCACTCTCTCTTTTTTTACCCCAGTGTATTTCAGTTAAGACACCTCACATGTGATCTGGTTTCCTTGCTTACCCATGTATTGGTTTTCTCCCTGTTTAAAGGCTCCACCGTGGAGGCCAGAGGTTGAGTGTCTTTGTCAATTGCTGTTACCATATGATTTGAGATCAAGTCTCTCATTGAACCTGGGCCTGAACCCAGGGCTGGCCTGTTGGGCTAGACTGGCTGGCCAGCAAGTTCCCGGGTATGCTTAGGTTCTGCCTTCAGCTCTGGATTTACCGGTGGAGAGCTGTTTGGTTTGGTGGGTTCCAGGTGATCAACCTGTGTTTACATAGCAAGCATTTTACAAATTTAGTCTATCTCTCCGTCCCAAAAGCTTTTGGAGGGCAGAGCTCAGTCTTGTATTCTCAGGGACAATTCATGAACATTACAGTCCTGTCCTGTGCCCCTCTTCCCTCTGGTCCTCACATCCCAACCCTGGCTGGCATGGAACCAGTATGTAGACCAGACTGGCTTTGAATGCACAGAAATGGCGCTTGTCTTTGTCTCCCAAGTGCTGGAACTAAAGGCGTGGGCCACTATGCCTGTCCGACAGTACATTATTGATATTGATGAGTCCTGAGAGCGAAGGCTTCTATCAAGGACAATTTAGACTTTAAGGTAGAGATGAAACCCATTGCCTTGTGGATGTTAAGCAAACACCGTATCACTGAGCCACAGCACCAGCCTTTCAAGGCCAGCTTCTCAGTTAGCCAGCTAGGTGACAGTGGGCAAGTTCTAGGTACTTTAGAGTATTTAATACAAGCGAATAACTCGAAAGGTGTTTTCTACTCTTCAACGAGGTTAAGTGTTAATACACTAAGAAGGCACGTGACCCTATGCTATGCTCTCCTGCCTCAGGCTTGCCAGTAAAACGACCCATTCTTTTTATCACCCCAGGACACAGCGTCATCCGGTTCCCCTCGCCTCCGGGGGCTAAGGGGAAGTGGAAGTCGGTCCCTAGTTCCGACAGGGCTCTCAGCCACCAACAGGTGCCACTGCTCCGGGCTCTCCCAGGCGGGGACAAACGACCCTTTTCTTGGCATGGGGAAGTCACGATTTAGAGAGACCCCACGCCATGTCTGTGTGGATAAGGGACGCTCCCTGGAGCCCCGGCCACAGCGCGGGGCGCTCTGACTCCAGCCTCTGGCTTCCTTGCAATCGCGGAAGGAAGGTGGGGGACTCGGGGCTGTGGGCAGCGGCGGTGGCGCGGCGCGGCGAGGGGGCGGGGCCGGAGCGGAGCGAGGGGATGGGCGTGTCGGTAGGCGTGTCGATGGGCGTGGCGATGGGCACGGTCAGCGCGCCCCGGAGCCCCAGGCTCGCCAGTCCTGACGTCGCGCTGGCCTGGCCTGCCTCAGTGCGAGCTCCATCTAGGTGAGGACCCCGGGACTCTGGGCGGGGAGGACCGGACGGGGGTGCACGCTGGAGGAGGTGGCCCCCGCCTGCTGGAGCCTGACCTCAGTGGGATTGGGAAGGATCTTCTGCCTTTCGCGTGGAGGTGAGAGCGGGCTCTCTGTCCTCTTTGGGCCGGGAAGAGGGGACAGGTGCGCGCTCCCCTGATGGCCGCGTCTTCCCTGTGGCTGGCTGCAGCCTGTCTCCCGGCTCCACATCTGAGCCCTTTTTTTTTGGACTTGGTTTCTGAGGCTCAACCACTCGCGGTTGAGTTCCGTCCCCAGTGGAGCCGCAGGCTGCCTTTCTCCTCTCTGCTTGTCCCGCGGGAAAGTGAGAATCCACGAGATGGTACACAGTTGCCTGTGCCTGAGCGCCTCACCCCATCGGGGGCACGTATTTACTTTTCCCTCTGGAGAGTGGTGTTTGGATCCGGATAAATAGGGGCTTGGAGACTCTGGGGAAAACTATGTGGACCTTGTCCCAGGACGGTGCCATCTTCTCTGGATCTCAAATTTCTTAACTTTCTCCTGTCATTGGTGAATTACAGATACGTTTCTGTGTATCAGGTCCCATCTCGGGCCAGTCTTTGGGAACTGGACTATTTGACTAGAGGAGTTGATCTCAGTGTTAAATTGGAACAACAGGGCGGCTGGTGGTTAAGTGGGTTTGAAGGCTAACCCGTCTAGTTGTATGCTTTAAGCGTATGCCTTGCATTTTTTCCAGTGAGTCTCCGTTTTCCTCTTAGGAAACTCTGACAATGCATTCCCTTTCTAGATAATTCTCTTGTACAGTGCTAGGGAGTGGTAGGAGGAAGCACCAACCTATCCGCAAGTCTCCTAAGTCAATTTTGGCATTTGATAGATTAATGGCACGGGTAGCTCTTTGGTGTGCAAGACACAAATATGGTTTCTATGGGGGAGTGGGGAGAAGGGTGGCTAGACTTACACATTAAGTACTCGAGAGCATTCTTTTTGCTCAGTTATAGTTTCATTGTTTAAGAAAGGCTTATCGTTTCGCCGTGCTCTTATTAATCTGATCACTATTCCTGCCCTTGACAACTCATGCTTTCTGTAGTGTGTTTATGTTAATGACCCTCATTCTTCCCACAAGGGTGTGTGCATTCTGGTTTGTGGAACTGTGTGGGACAAGTATTGTAAACACATGCAAATCAATGCCACGCTGTAGTTGGCAATACCTTTGCCCTACACATGGATCTTTGGCCTAGAATTTTCCTCTCTTCCCAAACAGGAAAGAATCCACAGTATGAATGTGTGTTTTAGCATTGCCGAACTGTTTCTTTACTTTATTCTGCATTAAGGTGCTTTTGTTTTCAAAGCAGGGCAGGGGCTATCTATGTTTTTATCAAACCTGTAACGATCAGTAGATGGTAAAACCTTAAACAACAATGGAGAGGCTGTGGACAATTCCTGGTCTATTTTTTTTTTTTTTTTTTTTTTTGGGTTTTTCGAGACAGGGTTTCTCTGTGTAGCTTTGCGCCTTTCCTGGGACTCACTTGGTAGTCCAGGCTGGCCTCGAACTCATAGAGATCCGCCTGCCTCTGCCTCCCGAGTGCTGGAATTAAAGGCGTGCACCACCACCACCACCACCCGGCCTATTTGTTTTCTTGAAGAATGGTTGGCCTCCTTGCCTCCCTCCAGGCACCCCAGGGTGCTGGGAACTTGGTCCTTGGGTCTCTAACCACACCTCTGCCTACAGGTTGCCCAGGCTGCCCTGGTTGGTGCCTCTCTTCCTTGCCCTGCCCCTGTTCTAGATTTTGGCATCTACTTCACCCCTCCCTGGGTCTTCACGCCCATCTGAGGGAGATCATTTGTTTGTTGTCTACAGCATCAGTAAGGGCATCGATACTCTGCCTGGTGCTGGCTCCCCTGTGGATGCTCGGGAAGTGTCTCCTGATGATACTGCCCCTGTTCAGAGCCCTTACAATGCTCCCATCTTGTCCAGGGAATAGTAGGTGAAGCAGAGTGTCTTTCAAGTTGAATACCTATCAATAGTTTTGGGAGGCAGCTGTTTTGGTTCAATTAGGCTCCTAAATGGGGCACCCAAGTGTGTAAGAAAGGCATGAAATTGACTTGTGATCATTGGCAGTGGAGAGATTTTCCTGCTCCATGTGATTATGCTATTGGAAGAGATTTGTTGGAAAAAACAACCACCAAAAGCAACCTAGAGGAGAGGGTGTAGAGGTTATTTATACCTCCGCCTAGGCCTGCCTTTTTTAAAAGTTCTGCCTAGGTCAGGCAGCCCTTCCTAGGGTTGGATTATAGCTATTAATTTTCTCTGTATGTTCTGCTGCTCAGAGCTCAGATGACTAAAGCTCTACCATGAAACAGAGGTTGAAATTACATTTTTTTTTTAGACAAAAAAGGGGATTAAAAAAAAAAAGAAACCTAAAACAAATAGCTTGCTATTGGGGAAACAAACAAATGTAAATACAAGGAGCAAACAAATGTAAATGTAAACATGTAGGCACAGAATTTGGGCTCAGAAATGGCTAGATCAATATAAGCCACAATATTAATGGTAGGTCGATATTCACAGCTAAGCCAAGCACAAATTTTTGTGTTCTTTGGAATTAATAATTGTTTGGCGTGTGTGTGTGTGTGTGTGTGTGTGTGTGTGTGTGTGTGTGTGTGTGTGTATACGTGTGTACTTCTCATGAATTCAATCTACAACCCTTGACCGGTTTTCCAAGTCTTCCCTTTTGAAAGGAGCCCGATCTTCTGTTAATTTTGTTTTTCCCAGGAAGCTGAACCTGAACCTCCTGGCTTACCACACTCTGGAGAGGTGGGCTTTTCTATTTATCGGGTGCAGCTGGTACTCAGAGGCTGTCCGGTCACTAAGCATCCTGGGAATCCCCACCGCCTCTTTCCTGTGTTCCATCTCCTAGTTATCCACGTAACTTCCTTTATTTTGATGGACTCCTCAGAGCTTTCTGGAAAAGGATTTATGGAATGTCAGTCTTTCTGAGATTAAGAATAACTGAGGATATCTATTTTCCTCTTAAAACTTTTAGACTGACCGAGTGTAGAATTCTGGGACAGAAATTTCAATGGTATTATTCCAGTATCTTCTAAATTAGGAGGAACTTCTGGCTCCTTAATCTTCACTTGCAACCTTGAGTAGAGGCCACAGCCCTGCTGTGCTTTTCCATGGGGTTGTGAAATATTCTCCACAATATCTAAGTTTCCCGGTGCTGTATCCTGGTTTGCCTCTGTTTTCACCCAGTGTGCTGGGCTTTTGAATCTGGGAATTCACATCTTTTAGTTTGGGAAATTTTCTTGAATTATTTCATTGGTGATTTTCTCCTGTTTTCTGTCTTTTTTTTTTTTTTTAAGGAATTCGTTATTTAGATGTTAGGTATTTTGGATCAATCCTTTTACTTTGTACCTTACATAATTTCTGTCTTGTTATTTCTGAAATCTTTTAGGAAGGTTTTTCTCAATATTAGTATCTAAGCTTAACATTGGAGTTTTCAGTGTCTTTAACATTATTATTATTGTTATTATTGAGACAGGGTCTTGCTATGTAGTTCATGCCAGCCTAGAATTCACTTGCTATGGAGTTCATGCCAGCCTAGAATTCACTTGCTGTGGAGTTCATGCCAGCTTAGAATTCACTTGCTGTGGAGTTCATGCCAGCCTAGAATTCACTTGCTGTGGAGTTCATGCCGGCCTAGGCTGGCTCAAAGCCCGCTCCCTCCTGCTTTAACCTCACGAGTGCTGGGATTACAGGTGTGTCGCCACATCTGGTTCTAATAATGCTTTTAGCATTTTTAATTTAAAAGCTTTCTCTCTCTCTCTTTTTTGTTCTTCCAGTAGGTGTGTGTGTGTGTGTGTGTGTGTGTGTACGTACGTACTTCATTTTATCTTTCGCTTCCAGGGTCTTATCTCTCTGGGGAACCGATTGGCTTTTTTTGGCTAGAAGTGTGCCCAGCCACACCCTGTTGGTTTGCAGAAGTGTAGTGAAAACAGGCAGTGTGCTGGAGGTGTTCCTTCTGGTCTGGTTGCCCTGGGTTACCGGCTCGCAACTTGAGGGGAGGCCCTTAACAAGCCGAAGCTGTAGATGTGCTTGTTGACCTTAGCTTCATCTTTGGCTGATTCACCTGGGCCTCCCAAGGAAGGCTGGGCTGGGCCAGGTGCAAAGCTTGTGGGTGAGGTGACCGGGACTTTTCTAGTTCTTTTTGGTGTGTGGGTGTGACATTTAAGTTTTCCTGGAGATGGGAAGGATATACGGCGCATGTGTCCAAGGTGGAGTTTTTCTGGTAACTATCTGGCCTTGGACTGTTGTGTTGTTCATGTGGTCAGAGATCAGGGTGATCTCCGATATCATTGCTGGTCTGGGGAGAGTGACCTGAGAGGGCTCTTTGGGTCCTCTAGAGGCTGAAGGAGTGCCTGGTTGCCACAGCAGAGACGAAGCTGAATGTCAAGGCTCAGAAGCCTTTCATGCTGTTTGTCCAAACTTGACCTGAAGATTGAGAAGGACAGTCACTTAACTTCTCCATGTGGTTGAGGGATGTGGGAAGGTCCAGCTGACTTTTTTCTTTTTTGGTAGTGTTGGGGATTGAGCCCAGAACCTTGAGCACGTTAGATGCACTCACCCCCTCCTCACAGAATCCAGCTTTCTGATCACTCCAGTTAATCCCCTGCTCTTTAGCCCCCTCATCTGAAAAGTATGTATTTCATAGTTGTCTTCTCCTTAACCCACAATGTGTGTCTAGTGTTATCTCTCCCTCTTTTCTCATTTATACATCAAAGGCAAAAATACTTTTCTCTCGTTTGATTTTCCTGGGATTTCAGCGGGGGTGGGGAGGAAATGCAGGGATGTAGATTTCCTCAGCACCCACCCCCCAGACTCCAGCGACTAGGTCTGGGTGGGGTGCTGTCAGTCTCCCTGCCTGTACCACAAGCACGTGTTTTCTAACCACTCTGGAGCAGCGAGTGTCACTGGATGGACCTCAGATGTCTCCAGTTCTCTCTAGTCCACTACTAGTTGATCAAAGTTGTAGGAAGCCAAGTCTGTGTGTAAACCAGGCTTAGACCTGTGGGCAGTAGGAAGCTCACTGGTGTTTGGGTCTTGGTCCTCTTTTTCCCCTCTGGATTGCCTTTGAAGACACTTACCTGTCACATGGGCCACTATATGTCTTCTTGCCCAAGGGTAAAACTCAGCTTCTTTCTGCGTGTCTCACATTTCAATTTGAAGGATGGTCCCTGCATTGTTGGTGGCTGTGTGGTCTCAGGAGCAGATATGGTTTCTCTGGAGGCCAGCTGCCTTCCCAGAATCCTCTCTTCCTGTTCCTAAGTGCCTGCCCTTCTTGGAATGTGTACCAAGTTCCTGTTTCTGGCCGGCTGAACAGGGCTATTGACTTACCCTGCCCGTCCCAACTTTCCCAGCCCCAGCTTACCAGCTGAGTCATCGCCCAGGCTCCCTTCTTGAGTCGTGACCTTCAGCATCTCTTCCAAGACCTCATGGCATCAGGGCTCTCAGTGGTGACACATAAGGAATACCCCCAAGCATCAGCCTCCACGGAAGCAGGAAAAGCATTCCTCCCCAACCATTTGCCTGCAGGCTGGCCAAAGCTTTGTACTCTTGGGTGGCAGGTGTGCCAAGGGGAAGAGGAGGAGCGTGAGCAGTGGGCACGGCTGCAAGCCAGCCAGTGTTGATTCGACTGTCTGTGGTGGCTGAGAGAAAAGGACGGATGTCAGAAAAGAACCAGGTTGCTGGTCCCCAGTGGGTGCCCACATGAATGAATGCTTGGCTGGGAGAAGCGTAAACACACTGCGTTATTATTATTATTATTATTATTATTATTATTATTATTGTCTTCGTGATTGGCCCAATGTAGCCCAGGTTGGCCTTGAACTTGTGATCCTCCTGTTTGAGCCTTAGGGGTGTTGAAATTACAGGTGTGTACCACCATGCCTACTGGACCTTTTTTCCAAAGGGAATGTGTGTATGTGTGTTATCTGTCTGTCTGTCTGTCCGTCCGTCCATCTATTTATCATCTGTCTTTTGTTTTGTTTTGAGACAGGGTCTCTCTGTGTAGCCCTGGCTGTTCTGGAACCCACTATGCAGACCAGGCTGGCCTAGAACTCACAGAGATCCTTTTGCCTCTGCCTCCCAAGTGCCGGGATTAAAGGTTTGCGTCATCACACTGGGCCCTTGTGTTTAGAGTGAGACCTGGTCTTCCTAAGCACACACTGGCCTAGGACTTAGCAAGTGTAGCCTAGGTTAGACTCACGCACATCTGACTCTCATGCTAAAAACATGTTTGCCGCTGTCAAAGGCCCCTTGCACATGGTTTGTTTTCTCCACTGGCATACGTATTTCCCATGAACTGGTTCTGTTTTCCCAGCTGCATTGTATATACTATTCCAGGGAAAGCACAGCATTAAAAAAAAAAATACTTGAATGACTTTTCCCAGATAATTGTAGATCCGTTGTAGTTAAAAAAGATTTTTGTCATAATTAAGCATTCTTTGTCCAGCTGTCTAAATTCACTATATTCCTGACTTTGGTTCCATTTTGGCTGTATAGAAGGAAGCATAGAATATTTGTGTTTTTCTGGGTGTGCTGTTTGTCATGTTAGTTAGAAACAGTCTTCACAGAAACATGTGCTCATATTTCCCGTCCATGCTTTTCCTTAGCGTAGTGTCAGACATTGTCTTGGCTTTTGTGGTAAAGACAATGACCTGGGGTGTGTGTGTGTGTGTGTGTGTGTGTGTGAGGAAGTACATGTGGTAAGATGGTCTCTGGTGAGGGAGGGAGACCTTTGGATTCTGGCACTATGTATATATATTTCCTCTTGTAACTAGATTCTTCATTTCCAGGGTTAAATGCCTTTGACGTGCTTAGCTAGGGAGTATCAAAGTCCCAGGCTTTAAATCCCCATCCACAGTGTGAAATCCAAGTCCTGCCGATGTCCGTTAGCTATCCTGCTCTAACCCGATTCGATGGTCAGCAGCTTTACCTCTTCCCCTTTATCCTGCACAGAGCTCTAGCCAGGAGTCTGCTATTATTTCCTTAGAGACCCCTGCTTCCTCATGTGGTCGCTGGTTAGATGAGATTTCAGCCACAACCTGTGACATCTCCATAGGAGCTGGACCAAAAATGGACTGAACCTTGCCTCCTTTTTCTTTTTCCTACACAGGAATGATTTTAGGGTCCCATGCTTTATTCCCTTTTGGGGGACTATTTTTCATAATACCACCCTGGGATAAAGGGCTACCAGTTTCTATTAACTACTGCTAGAAAAGCATAAACCTAATCACTAAGAAAAGCTCACCAGCTATGGAAGGGATTCTTAAACTTCCATTTTCCTCCCTTGGTCCTCTGGGGTTGACGGCATCCCCTGCGTGTAGGGAGTAGGTTTAGACAGATGGCTTGAGGCCGTGTGTGGTTGTTGGGTTGTAGGTCAGATGTAACAGTCAGAAGAACCTGGCAGAGGTGTAATCTCAGCACTTGGGAGGCAGAGGTAAGAGGCTCTCTGTGAGTTGGAGACCAGCCTGGTCTACATAGGGAGTTCCGGGACAGCCAGGGCTCCATAGGAAGACCCTGCCTCAAAACAAAAACAAAAACAAACAAACAAAAAACAAAAAACGGCAGTAACAAGTGACAGGCCCATGTCTAGGGCCTTGTACTTGTTGGGCATATTGTTTGTTTAGACTTTTGGTAGGACATCTCAAGGGTCAATTACAAAAGGTGGAGAGATGTTGACGGTAGCTCTGTAACTCTGTTTGTCCTTTGGACTGGGCCAGGGTTTACCAATCTTCCTGTGAAGGCATCTGAGGTACTTGGGAAAGTACTCCAAGCTTCCCCTTCATCCCCCAATTCCTCTACTGGGCAAGTAAGCAGGGCCCAGTAAGGCATGCAGGCCACCAGGGGCAGCTTACCATTAAGAGCTAGGGCGGAGCAAATTCCTGCTTAGATCTCTCTCTCTCTCCAGACATCTCTCCTGCTATCTCGTTCCCATGTTTAAAGCCTCTTCTGTATTTCTAAGTCAGCTATTAACTGGAATTGTGTTCCCATGCTTCAGCTAGTCCCATCTGTTAAACAAAGCGTAATAACACATAATTAATAGCCCACTTCAGAAAGGTACACAGCCAGATGCTTGTAAAAAAAACTTGGAGCTTTTCTGGGAGTGCTTTATACACACGCATGAACAATGAGATGGCTTCTCTAGTTGGCAAAGAACACCTGTACTGTGCCCATTTTATAGATAGGAAAAGTGAGCCTTAGAGGAGATGGTGTCTTGTTGAGGATCAGAGGGTAAATTTAACATAGTGTCTATGGAATTTTTCTCAGACTTGTTAGAACAGTGAAATATAAAAAGCTGACCCCCTCCATCCGTCTGTGTGTGTGTGTGTGTGTGTGTGTGTGTGTGTGTGTGTGTGTATACATGTATGCTTGAGTAGCATGTTTATACTGCCTTGACCAAATGCAACATTTGGGAAACATGCTCCTATTTCATTAGCTTCTTTAGCTACTCTTCCATTAAAAAAAATGTTTGAAAAGTTCATTAGCTTTTTTTTTAAGGCTTATTATATCTATCTACCTACCTACCTACCTACCTACCTACCTACCTACCTATCTATCTATCTATCTATCTATCTATCTATCTATCTATCTACCTATCTATCTATGTGAATTTATATGAACCATGTGCATGTAGGTGCGCATAGAGACCAGACGGCATCAGATCCCTGGAACTGGAGTTATAGACAGTTATGAGCCACTTGATATGTGTGCTGGGAACCGAACCCAGGTCCTCTGCAAGAGCAGTAAATGCTCTTAACAGTTGAACCATCACTCTAGCTCCTCGTTAGTTCTATTAAGGGATTTTTTAAAATTAAGGGATTCAGGGGGAAAAGTGTATTTTCAAAGCCATCTTGAAACTGTTCTACACAGAGCTATTCCATGGGAATCAGTGGGCATTTGGGGGAAATATTTTTAAGAATGAACACTCAAGAGGACTGAAATCAGAGGGAGGGTGTGAATGAACGAGTCTGATGATCATTTTAAAAATAGCTGATGTACAAGAGGCCAGTACTGTCTCGTGATTGTGACAAATACCTGATGGAAGCAACTTAAGGAGAGAAAAAATTCATTTTAGCTCATGGGTTTCAGTTCATCATAGCAGAAAGAGTGATTATCATAGGAAATATAGACACACACATGGAGTGGGGGGGGCGGCAGGGAGAATTTTATATTCCATTTGTTCTGTCAAGTCTGAGCAAAATTCCATGGACATTGAGTTAAGTTTATCCTCTGGTCCCCAGCAAGACACCATCCCCTCTCAGGCTTACTTTTCTACTTTTCCTGTCTGTAATGGCCATCATAGCCGCTCCATCCGCCTTAGCAGCTGCATCCATGGTGATGGGGGCGTGACGCTGTGGTAATGTTCACTTGGTGGCAGACAGAAAGGGGAGAGCTAGGCTGGACACAGAAGAGAGGGTAGCCTTCAAAGGCACCCTCCCAGTGACAGGTTCTGTCAGCCCCACCTCCTAAAGGCTCCCCGCCTTCAAAACAGCGCTACTAACTTGGAACCAAGGACGTGTTCAAAACACTGGCCTTTGGGGACATTTTGGATTCATCCATAATAGGTGGTTAGTGAACTCCATAATAAGTAGTTTTACTCAATTTTTTTTCTGTGATAGTTTCCTATGTTTTCATTGATGTATGTTGAGAACAGTTAGGTTAGAGAAATTGATTCAGCTATGGAGTAGAAGACTGAGCCAAGTACTCTCAGTTCACTCTGCTATTTAGAATGATCAGCCAGGAGACAGGTGGCCAGGGTGCCACCCTGGCATCTCAGAAACCGAGCTATCTAAATCAGGGAAGCCCTTCGTGCTGGCTAGTCTTATGTTAACTTGACACAAGCTAGAATCATCAGAAAGGAGGGAGCCTCAGTTGAGAAAAAGCCTCCGTAAGATCAGGCTGTAAGACATTTTCTTAATGAGTGATTGATGGGGGAGGGCCCAGCCCACGGTGGGTGGTGCCATCCCTGGGCGGGTGGTCCTGGGTTCTATAAGAAAGCAGGCTGAGCAAGCCAAGAGGAACAAACCAGTCAGCAGCAGCTCTCTATGATCCCTACGTCAGGTCCTGCCTCCAGGGTTCTGCCCTGCTGGAGTTCCTGCCCTGACTTCCCTCAGTGATGAACTGTTGTTACCTGTAAAATAAACCCTCCCCCCCAACTTGCTTTTGGTCACGGTGTTTCATCAAAGCACTAGAAACCCTAAGGCAACATTCATCTGAGCTCTCCTTTTTCCCCAACAGTAAACATTTCAAATGTTTATTGGATCTACATAATGTGCCAGGTCCTATGCTAAGGTCTGCACATGGCTCATCACATTTAACTCTCTAAACAAGCCTCAAACGAGTAAGATTAGTTCTGGCATTTTGTTAGATGAAGAGACTGAAATCCAGTGAGGTTTTGTTATACTTCTAAGTATCTTCTGAGCCTGGAGCTTCTCGTATGTGTTCTGCTTATCTCTACTCACTGAGCTTATACTTTTCTCTTGCTATTGTCTTTTCTCACCTACTCAACGTATTTGAAATAATAAATACAAAGATCTGCTTCTTATAAAATGAAAGCGCTCAGTTTCTTCAGGCATTGCTCCAAATCCTCACCCTGTATAGGTCCCGAGACCACTTCTCAGCAGCCAATGGAGATACTCCGTAAGACACATTGACTCGAACATGTCTACTAACAGGGCTGTGGATGTGGCTCACTGGTGAGATATTCATCCAAGGCCTTGCCTTTGATCTCTAGCCTTACACCCACAGAGAGAAACTTCTAGGAACTGCACTGAACAAGGAAAGCGCAAGTGAAATTAGTTTTCATAACTTTCGCTGTATAACCCGATATTCAAAATACTGTAATTTCCCATATAACCATATAGTAAATGATTAATGAGAAGCAGTTAGGAATAAATGCAAGATAATAAATACAGTGCAACAGAAGGCAGCGTGATTCAATACAGTGTCCTGTGGATGGCAGTTCGTGAAGTGAAATGTTCTGTCGAACAACAGAGTTGTCGTTCGTGGGGTGATAGTTCAGACTGCTTCAGTTTTAGATGGAAGTGTCTGCCGTGGAAAGGCTGCGTTGTCTCCACTGCCGAGAAGGTCTGTGGTGAGTAACAGCCACACGGACTCCAGCACAGCTGCATCGCAGAAGTTCCCCTGTCTCCGAAGGCCTCCCGACTCCGATTTCATTCCTGTCCTGCTTGGCCTCCCCCATCTTATGTACCTGCCTGCGTCTGAGGCGACCAGGCATAGTTGTGTGGGTTATTGTGAAACCATGGGCTGTCGTTTCCATCAGAGACTTACTGGGCCAGCTTTCTTTCTGCAACAGATTTTAGAGAGATAAGAGGTAATGATTTTAAAGGAAGGTATTTTGCCTCCTAATGTATGCAAAGGCATTTTTGGGAGAGAGTGAGTAGTTGAAATCTTTGGGTCTTCTGAGTGAGCACAACTGTATTATTATTATTGTTATTGTTATTATTATTATTATTTTAAAAAGATTTATTTATTTATTATGTATACAGCATGTATGACTGCAGGTCAGAAGAGGGCACCAGATCTCATTACAGATGGCTGTGAGCTACCATGTGGTTGCTGGGAATTGAACTCAGGACCTCTGGAAGAGCAGTCAGTGCTCTTAACCTCTGAGCCATCTCTCCAGCCCTGTTATTATTATTATTAATGCTTAGCAGGCTCCCATCCCCTTTGCCACTGGCTGGAAATATGGAAGCAGTTTCAGTCAATCTCTCCTCCCGCAGAAAGTGTGCCCAGAGGCACATGACCCTTCACACCATCTACTTTGGAGCCCTATGTGTTTTCCTGGTGATTTCATTCCCGGATGCTCGACACATTTCTTGATCTGAATTGTCACCTGGCTTTAACTCCTGGGCCTCGAGCTTATGTCCTTAGTTGCTCTACTGATCTTTGATCCTTCACTCACTGATGTAAATGCTGACGTGGCTGTCCTTCATGGAGTCCCTGCTCACCCTTCATGTGGTACAGGTGACACTCGGTGTCATCATGGTGGTGTCTAATAATAGTGACGGGCCCTTGATCGCTTTGTGTCTGGCATTGTGCTGAGCTGTTTATATGTGTTATTTAATTTAACCCTTGTAAACAGCTCCGGGAGGCAGGCATCATACTCCATTTTCTAGTAAGGAAATGGAGGCATTGAGAAATGAAGTATTTTACCTGAGGCCATGTAGCTAATGAAGGTCAAAGTTATCTTTATAGCCAGCCCCCTGACTTCAAAGCTCTTCTGGGTTGCCATTACTGGAGTTGGGCTACTACTGCCTGTGGTCCTGGAGTCCTTAGGAACAAGAGGCACACCACAGTAGATTTCCTGTTTGTTGGCCCAGACTTCTTTCCTTTGGTGAACTGGAGTTCAGGTGGTTTGAGTAGGACTGATAGACCCTTGGTGGTCGGGTGACTTTGCTCTGGTCAATCTAAGGAGTCTTCATCAGGCCATGTGATTGGCTCGGGAGCTGGTACTTGATCCCGGCTGGCGTCCAGGCTCCTCTTCTGTTTCTTTTGGAAAGGAGTTTTTCTCCGTCTCTTAAGAAAGTGGGTTGTCACCCAGGGAGAAGTGGTACTGAGCTGTGGGGAGAATGGAGACAGCCACCTCTGAAGCTGTGGTCAGCTGTGTTCCCTGCATCCAGGTCTTTAGACTTAGGTGAGCCAGTATGTTTGTGTTGTTGTTTACTTAAATCTAATTATTTGTATTTGAGAACATCCTCCTGGATTCTGAAAATGCAGCCTTAGCATCCCCATTGCCATGTTCTGTCCCCAGGTGAGAGCAGGCATTCTTGGGTCTTGCTATCTACTTGAAACCCAGATGTCTTTGATCCCTGCAGACTAGGGTCCTCTCCAGCGTTGTGCTTTCCTCGTAGGTTGTTACTTCTTTCCCCAGTGAAAGGAGATACCACACCCAACCCTTCCCTAGCACTCTCTCTCCTCTTTCCAAGGGGTAGCCCACACACATGGATATGGGTGGGGTGACCATTGAGCCATGAGTAGAAGAGTAGAGGAATCTGTTCTTCATAGACACTAGGGGATTAATCACCATCCTACTCTTTGAATGCTGATCAAAGACTATTGAGCACAGAACCCATCTGGCTCCCGACACTCTCTGGGCTCCCAGCCAGCTTTGGGCCAAGGCCTTGTTCTCAGCGCCGCTTGCCTTGACTTCCTGCCTTCCTGGGCTGCTGTTGGCCTGTGGCCTCTCGCTCCTGCTGCGATTCTGTACTCCGTCCTTCTGCTGGCTTCCTTCCCACATCTTCTCGCAGCCCTCCGAGAGGGAGAACGTTGTTCCATTGTGACTCAGCTCTCCCACACAGAGCTACTCCCAGGGCATCCCTCTCTGCCCTTCTCCTTTAGAGTTCAAGCCATTGTTGTACACACCCTCCTGGCTTCTCCTACCCGCCTGTTAGTCATTCTGATTTGATGGCTTCTGTTCTTCTCTCCCAACTCTGCCCCCCCCCACATGTGCACAGCTAACTTTTTATTTGCAGTCGTTTACGGTTGCTTGTTTGTGGGGGGGGGGTCGTCTGTAATGGGAGTGGTAGTTGTAGTAAAAGGGGGACTTCATAAGACATTACCGGTAATCAAGACCTTGAGAAATGAATAGGATTGCTGTAGGTAGCTCAAAAGTTGAGGCGCTGTCCAAGCAAAGTGAACGACTTGGACAGAAGTCCAGAGATACAAGAAGGCTTGCTGGGATACTAATGGGAGAGTGAACCCAGTTTGATGAGGTGTGATTGTATTGGGGTCCTGCTGCCTAGGAGCTCTGAGAGAGTGAGGCCCTGGTCGGTGATGGGAAGCTCATGTTCTGGGATGCTAGGAGACAGCGGCTGTATACTAGCTAGGAATCAAAGTTCTCAGCCCTTTAATTAACCTTGTCCATTAAAGGTAAGATAACTTTACTTCATGATAGTAAAAATGACGTACACTATATAAGCGTATGATGTTTCTCAAAGCATGTTTTATAGAATACTCCAACTCTGAGAGATGTTAATAAGGTTCAAGGGAAATAGAATGAGTTCTATGACTAAATAAAGTTGGGAAACACTGCATTTGACGTGATTCATAGAGCATGCTCACATATTAAATGCTGTCAGAGCTGCATGTAAGAAACAGGCTTGATGGTGTTGAATTCAGGTTTTTCCAACTATATTAATTTGGTCATTCATTCCTCTATCCAACAAACACGTAGAAAACACACACTCTAATAGCATGGTTATAACATGCTAGCCACCATGCCCTGCTGTAGAGGATGTTGGCAGCCCATGCGCCTGCCTTTACGAGATTCTGGCCAGGCATGAGTGTGTGTTGCCATCCAACAGGGCCTAGGGATGGGAGGTGCTTGATGTGGCCAAGCCCAGGTGAAGGTTGTTTAAACATTCCTGTTTGTACTCTGGAATGGAGCGACGTGGAGTGACTGTCTACCTGCCTGTCCCTCTGGCTGTGTCTTGCATCGGTCTCTCCGCCTCTTCACAGAGAAGTTCCTGTCCCACCTGCTCTGCGTGGATAGGGCACATGGCAAGGGAACTTTCAGGTCTGGGAAGCTGGTTTACCCAGCTAGTTGCAGAAGAAGAGCCGAAACCTAACCCAACTGGTTCTAAGTTCTACGCTCATTGTATTCCTGATCAGAAGGGGCAACTTGAAATGCTTAAAAATGGAAAAAAAAAATCAAAACTTTTGGTAGACTCAACAGGTTGAGTGAGATCGTGCGGACAAGGTTAATCAGTGTCATATAGGGATCTCCATCACCACCTTCATTGTGGAGTGACGATATGACTGTGTACTGGGCCAAGTACATTCTGTGCGTTTCTTCAATTTCACAGCCCTGTGAGGTAGTAATTACTACCTTGTTTCATAAATGAGGGAAGAAGTTCAGAGAGTGAGTATAGTATCCATTTTACACAGCTTGAAAGGGCTTCTCTAGGCTGTTGTGAGCCCATCCCGTGTGAGGTGAAATGTTTTTTTTTTTTCAGGTTCAGACTGGCAGAGCCAGTGTGTCTTTTGGTCTTTCCATTTTAGCTTGTCACCTCTGTGAAAAACTGAATTTCAGCCAGATGGACGTGTATTACCTGTGGTTCCCCGTCCTCAGGAGGCTGAGTGAAGAGGAGCAGTGTGCATTCAAGGCTAGTCAGAGCTACTTAGTGAGACAGGTCTCAACAAAACCAAAGGAAACCAACCATACAAACAAACAAAAAGACAGACGGACAGCACACACACACACACACACACACACACACACACACACACACACAACTAAAACATATAAAATAGAATCTTCTCTCAAAAGGATCCAATTCACTCAGTGAATAGCTGAGCCAGGGGGCTCGCACACAGCCCTTCATGAGCACCTAATGATGTGAAGGAACTCCAGGAGCTGAGGATCTGGAAGTGGATGCACACGCTTGGATGTTGTTCTTGTGTAACTTAACTAGTGTGAGAGCGTATAGTAAAAATACACAGAAAGACTCCAGAAAAATTGTGCAGTGATTACTAGATTGCTAAGAATTGAAATCAAACAAAATAAAATGGACTAGATGTTTTATTTTTTTTCAGTGACTAGTTTTTTGTTTTACTTATTCAATATTTATTTTTTGTTAATATTGATTTATTTTTATTTTATGTGTATGGGTGTTTTGGCTGCATGTATCTATGTGCAGCACATGAGTGCCTGGTGGAGTATTGGATGTCCTGAAACTGGAATTAAGGGCAGTTCTGAATCACCATGTGGGCCCTGGGAATTGAACCCAGGTTCTCTGGAGGAGCAGCCCATGCTCTTAACCACTGAGCCACTGAGCCATCTCTACAGCCTCCAGTGATTGATTTTTTTTTTTTTTTTTTGGATAAGCTCTTACTGCATAGCCTTGGCTGGACTTGAACTTGCAACTCTCCTGCCTCTGCTTCCCCAGGACTGGGATTACAGGCTTGCATCCAGCTAGTCTGTCTAATTTAGATCCGGCAGTGCGTTAGTTACCTTTCTTGTTGCTATGACAATAGCAACATATGGAAGGGTTTATTTTGGTTCACAGTTTGAAGGTCCAGCCCATCTCGGCAGGAAAGGGCTGGTGGTGAGAGCTGGAGGCAGCCGGTCACATTGCATCCACAGCCAGGGAGCAGAGAACAGACGTGCATGCTAGTGCTCAGCTCATTAGCATTCCTTTTATTCAGCCCAGGGCTCTAGCCAGATGGATGATGGAGCCCACAGAGGAAGTGGGTCTTCACACCTCAGTGTAACCTAATCTAGATCATCCCTCACAGATGTGGCCAGAGGCTTGTCTCCTAGGTGAGTCTAGATTCTGTCAAATTGCCGGTCAATATTAACTATAGCAGGTAGTCAAAGCAATGCCTTTTTGTGAAAGTGACATGTAAGATAACATTCAAATTAGGAGTAGGTGGAGCGGGAGAAGGAAGGGGAAGAAAGAGATACAGAGTTAGCTAGATAAGGAACATTTGTAGGTGGAAGGACCGTCATGTATGTACAGAGGCCCTGCCCGTGGATTTTTCAGTTGGAAGAACATGAAGAATGGTAGTATGTTTCAATCGTGGTGGGTCAGGGTGAGGTGGTGCTAATACAGCTGGAGTAGGAGGTATGCTAGGTTAAAGTGGCTTTTAGTGTAAGCGTATAAACAGGGAGACAGCATGATTCACGCTTTTAAAAGATTGTGTTGACTGGTGAATGGAGAAATGATTACAAAGAGATAAGGAAGTAGTGAGAACCTAGTGGGGGCTATTGCAGTAGTTTTGATAAGATTATGATAGTGGTTATAAATTTATCAGTTACCACCACAGTGATGGTGTATAACACACATCCTCATAAACTCAGCAGCATACAAGAATAATGATTCATTGTTGCTCAGGCGTTTATGGAATGATTGTGTCGTTTTCCTGATCTGAGCCAGGCTCTGTTGGTCTTGACTAAGATAGTCCGTGCTATGTACCTGTCATAGCTGTGGGTCAGGTGAGCAGCTTTACCATACTGCATGGGTTCTTAACTGTTTTGTGTTGGGGAGTGCTGGATGTCAACTGCTTTAGGATGACTTTGTTGGAATAGCTCTCTTCTTTCCTGTAAGTCAGTTATACCCCTCTAAGACCCTAGCTTGACCTTCTTCTCATCACATTTTTAGTGGCTTTGGCATAGAACCAAGAATGGAGGTACTAACAGGCAAATGCATCTTAAAATTGTACCTGTGGTTAAGTTTGCTTCTACTCTACCACGTCAAAGCAGGTTATTTGAAGGTCTCCGTAGTCAGTGTGGGAGGGTGTTGGCAACTGACAGGCACTCAGGTGTGAGCAGAACACAGGAATTTGGGATGATGGGTGTGAATACTGATGGGGGAGAAGTGAAGGAAAGAGTTGACTAGGCTCAGAAAAAATATTTTGTATCTATAGCTCAAAGAACATGCTGAGAAATTAGATATAAGACATGAGGGTGGAGGTGGTGGGGAGAATCAAAGGAAAGTGCCTGGGTTTGAACCAAGTGGTAGGGAGACAATGAGGCAAAGAGTGGGTCAGGAGTAGGTTTTGGGGTACCGAGAGTTCTGAGATAGCTTGTAGGTATTGAGATAGAGATGTCAAGATGGTGGTTGGATATAGAAATACGAAGTTCTTGAGAAATTCAGGGATTAGCAAGTAGGTTTCAGAGGCATCAATAGAGAGACTGAAGCCATGGCCTCAGAGAGACTGAGGCCAACCATAAAGAGGGTGTCTAGGTGTGGAAGCAAATCAGGCCCAAGAAGGAGTCTGGCACACCCGCCTTAGCAGTAAAACAGAAAAGTGGAATCCAGCAAAGAGGGGCTGTCTCAGTCAGTGTTCTGTTGCTGTGAAGAGACACCATGAGCAAGACAACTCTTATAAAAGAAAAGCTTACAGTTTCAGAGGATTAATCCATTATCATCATGGTGGGGAACATGGTGTATTCCCACCCCATGTTTTATGGTTAATTTGGAGTGAAAGTGTATGTCCATAGTTGGAACAGTTTCTGCTGTCAACCTGGGTAGAGGGTGCTTGAGTTCTCTTGTCCTTCTGGGCAGTTTTAGGGCCCGTGCATTAGGCTCAGCTAACTCTCTCTCTCTCTCTCTCTCTCTCTCTCTCTCTCTCTCTCTCTCTCTCTCTCTCTCTCTCACACACACACACACACACACACACACACACACACACAGAGTCTGGCATATATACTCACGTACTTTTCTTTTTCTCAATCCTGGGGCTCAAATCCAGGAAAAACACTCTATCACTGTGCTATGTCCCTATTTCACTCAGCTACCACTACAGAGCAAAGACCTTTTTGGAATAGTGATGTCTCCTCTGGTGGTTTGAATGAGAGTGGCCCTGGCCAGGCTCATATATTTGAGTGTGTTCCCAGTTGGTGGACTGTTTAGGAGGAATTAGGAGGTGCCATCTTGTTGGAGTAGGTGTGGCCTTGTAGAGGAGGCCAGGGCTGTGTCTCTGTCTTTCTGTCTCCCTCCTCCCCCTTCCCTCCCCTTCTCTCCCGCCTGAGGATCAGATGTAAGCTCTCAGCCACTGCCTCAGAGCCGTGCCTGTCTGCCTGCCCTCATACTTCCCACCACGATGATGATCATGAACTAACTCTCTCAAACTCTAAGCAAGCCCCCAATTAAATGCTTCCTCTTCTAAGTTACCTTTGTCATGGTGTCTCTTCACAGCAATAGTAACTAACCCTAACTACGGTGTCTCTGTAGGTCATGCTCAGTGTGTTTTGCAATGAACACTGATGCTGGTAAATTCAGTGCCTCGGGTTTTGATGTGGTTTACAAGTCTGGCAGATCCCAGGCAGGGCTAGGAAGGGAATATGAATTAATGTGCTACTTTCTCATTCAGGCTCTTAGTCCAGCATGGAGGTTTTCCTTTTTGATTGATATAAAGAACCAATTGCACCTGGCAATGCAAAGATTCCCATTTATTCATAGACTCCATGACAGTAGGCTACAACTCAGTGGGTCCCAGAGAGGCATGCATTCTGGAATTCCAGCTGAACCACAACTTCCTTTGTGTGTGTGTGTGTGTGTGTGTGTGTGTGTGTGTGTGTGTGTGTTTAAACCAGTGTAACTGGGCTTTGGAAGTGTAAAGCAGGAATTGGAGAAATGGGTCAGTGGGTAAGAGTGCTTGCAACGGAAGTGTGGGGGTCTGAGTTTGAACCCCTAGACCTTGGAGAAGTTTTGTCCCATGGCCTCAACTCCACTTCATTGTTTCACTAGTTTAAAATACTTGGTCTTATAGTATGAACTGAAAACAACAACAACAACAACAACAACCAAACAACCCACCTTTGCCAGTCTGTCTTAGAGCTTGCTTGCTTGCTTTTTGCAAATTTAAAGCTATGTTTATATTATTTTATGTGTATGAGTGTTCTCCCTGCATGTATGTATGTGTACCACATGCGTGCCTAATGGAGGTCGGAAAAAAGCATTGGCTCCCATGGAACTGGAGTTATGGGTAGTTGTGAGCCATCATGTGGGAGCTGGGTCTTCTGCAAAAACATCCTTCCAACTCCCCAGAGCATTCTAATTTGCCAGAAATAACACTGAACACCAGCCAGGGTCTTATGATTCTTACCCCTAATAATCAGAGATATCCTAGCTTAGTTTTAATTAGGAAGAACACGAATGAAGTCAAGAAACAGGGCTCAAATCAGATGAAGTTTTTCCCAGGCTGGGTGGTTCAGGCTGGTAATCCCTACTTATGAGGCTGAGGCAAGAGGAACTGATGTTCGAGACCTGCCAGGTCTACAGTAAGAGTTCAGAGTCAGCTGGGCAAAGTAGTGAAACACTGTCTCAAAATAAAAAACATTAAAAAAAGACCGGACAATGGACCTCTCAATGGTAGAATGCTTGCCAAGCGTGAGGTTCAGTCACCAGCACTGTGGTCAGTCAACCGATTAGATGATGTTGGAATGTGTAAGTACTTCCAGTGTGGAGCTCTGGGTCTCCGAGGCTATGGGGATTCTCTGTGACATCGAGGCATTCAGCTAGGCATATTATAACAGACCCAGACCACCAGAAAAGCAATATTAACCTTTTCCCAATTGACAGATAGGTTCAAATGACACTAAGCTTTATTGTTATCAATGTACAATTTAATTTCCGTCACATGGGAAGAAAACCATGAATGCCTCTCATTCAATTTTCATCAAGAATAAAATTGGGATAATACTTAACATATCTAGACCAAAGCTCCTATTACCTGTTATCTACTTTTTATGTTTTATTGCCATTTCTGAGTTAACCAGAAAGTAATCTGTCTTCCTTAGCCAACACAGAAACACTCTTACCAAGGCATCACTAACTGAGCCATTATCAAGTGTTAATATCTGAAGTAGGCTGGTGGGGAATGCTAATGTTAGTTTTGGCCAAATCCTATTGAAAATACAGGCAGCGGCTTTCATTTCTGTTACGTCCTCCTCAGCCAATTTCCCCATGGAATTCCGTAATGGGAAGTTTTTCTTTTGATAAACTGGTATCATAAAAATAAGGTCACAATTTTATGAGGCACATAGCTGTCTTTCTCCCCGACCCTGGATTTGGGGAAGTTCCAGTTTCAACAATCACAGTTCTGAGTTCTGGCTATCAGGGTGGAGCGGACTTGTTGCCCGTGTGAATGGGAGCAGAGGGAATTCAACTCCGTGGGCCAGCCAAGAAAGGACAGAGAGGAAAATAATTGATCAAAAGGGTGGCGGTGATTCTGTTCTCCAGTCCTGTGGGTGCGTGACTGCCCTAGAGCGCATGCCCACTCCCCCCCCCCCATCACTGCTTCCCCCGGCCTGCTACTCCCCACTTAGTGGGCACGGCTTCTCATCAGTGTCTGCTGATGCCAGGTGTGACTGCAGTGGTTAAAAGCAAATGCCTTTTCACGCAGACTGCCTCCAGAGTCTAATGCAGTAACCACAGTAATGTGAAACCAAGAAAACAGACCCGTCCTTTCCTCTGGGCTGCCTTGTTTGAAGAAATAAAAAAAGGTTTCCGGTTTCTCCAGCCTTCTTTCTGCCCTGGGGTTGTCAACTCCCTTCTTGACTTGGCTGGGCTATTGATCTGGCTTTGGCCAGTGACACGGGAGTACATGGATGTGCATGCCTTGGGTCTTGGTCTGTCCTTGACCTTGGAACTTGAGGACCATATGAACAAGCCCTCAGGTCCCAGTGACTCCTCATGTGTTCCAGCTACCAGCCTTCAGGTGCCAGGCCAGGACTGCTTGTCCTAAAGAATCAAGAGAAATAATATGCTTGTACTGTTTGATGCTAATGTTAATTGTAGAATATTTTTATTTACTTAGCAAATTTATTAATTGATGGTGTGCATGTGTGTGGACCATCGTGTTGTTGTAGAGGTCAGAGGACAATTTGAGGGAGTTTGTTCTCTCCTACTTCGTGGATCCTGGGGATGGAACTCAGGTCATGGGGCTTGGGAGCAAAAGCCTTTACCTACTGAGCCATCTTACCAGCCCCATGTTTTTAATGTTTTATTTTTGACAATTACACACATGTACAGAATGTATTGTGATCCTATTAATCCCCATCACCCTGTCTTATTCCACTCTTGCTGGCTTCCTCTCTTTCCCAAATAGTCCTTCTTCTAACCCCTATGTTACATGTGTGTGTGTATGTGTGTGTGTGTGTTTATGCATGTAGTCACAGATGCTGTGTTTTTATTATTGCAATGGCCATGTCGTATCCAGAAGACAGCATTTCATAGCGTCTCCATCCTCCAGCCCCTACAGTCTTTCCACCTCCTCTGTGATCTTCCCTGGTCCTTGAAGCAGTTATATACCTTGTTTAGGGCTAAACACTCAATGGTGGCTTTTTCTCAGTACGTTGACCAGTTGTTCATTGATTGCCACCCTCAAAACAAAAAGAACCCTCTCTGACCCAGGCTGAGGGCAAAGCACACGTCTATGGGTATGGCTCTTTGTTTTCGCTCTTACCAAAAGCTGGTAGAATTTCCAGTTGCTTCTGGACGGTTCTGCCCAGGCGGGGTACTTAATCCAGAGATGGAACATCTGTCTCCACTGTGGCCTGTGCCTCCTGGGGAAGCAGTCATAGCTCATTTCCCCGCATTCTGTTTTACCCGGTGTGCAGAGAAATAAGCTATGTGTTCCACTCGATTTTCTTCTTGCCAATTTGATTTCTAACTCTTTGTTTTACTTATTCTAATCAGTATGTTGTTTGCATGCTACACAGGTTTTTTTTTCCTTTAAAATTCTTTTCTGGAGAATAAATTCAGTTACATGCAATACTCCATTTACATCATTGGGAAGGGTGCAGGCCAGTGGCTGTGAGTCTATCCATGATATGCAGCCCTCACTGTATCCAAGTTGTCAAGACAGCTGTTACCCTCTCCCCAAGCTACCTCTTACCCTCAGATTTCCCCTCTTCCCTTCTAATCAGTAATCTGCTCTCTGCTGGTGTGGATTTCTGTGCTCTGGACATTTCATATAAACAGACTCTGTGGTCTTTTGTGTCTCCTTTCGACTGTGCAGTGCTTCCAAGATACAAGCTGTACCATGTGCCAGTATTTAATTCCTTCTCGTGGTCGGATGCTGTGCCGTCACCTAGCTGCATGGTGTCTTGCTAGTCTCTTCATCAGTTGATAGCCCTTTAGGATGACCCCACTTTTGGGCTGTTATCGGCAGCACTACTCTGAGCATCCATGTGCAGTTTTTGTATGAATATTTTTTCTATTCTCTTAAGTGCATATCTGAGTCATATGGTGACTCTGTGCTTCAGGTTTGAGGAACTGCCACACGGTCTTTCACAGTGTCTGGGCTCTTTTACATTTCCAGCAGCAGTGTGGGGGGTTCTGACTTCTCCATGTTTGTGTAAATTCTCTGTTTCTATTTTCTTTCTGTTTTTAGCCACCGTGATATGTGTGAAGTGGGATCTTGTGGCTCTGATTTGCATTTCCCCACTGACAAATGATGCTGAACACCATTTCATGGCTCATTAGTCAGCTGTGTGTATTCTTTGGAGAAATGTCTGCTCAAGATTGGAGGCCCTGGTAGTGTGGTTGTTTGCTTTGAGACAGGGTCTCATTGCTTTGCCCAGGATAGCCTTGAACTCTTGGGCTCCACCATCCTCCTGTCTTCCTTTGCCTGCTCTGTGCTAGGATGTTTGGTGTATGCTACTGTACTTGACTCTATTATTTACAACTTGAATTGCTTGTCTTTTTCTTTTCTTTCCCTTTCCCTTCCTCCCCTTCCTTCTCTCTCTCCCCTTCCTTCCTTCCTTCCTCCCTCCCTCCCTCCCTTCCTCCCTTCTCTCTCTCTCTCTCTCTCTCTAAGCCTTGAAGCCTAGGCCTTGTGCATGCTAGGCTGTACTGTACCCATGTGCTATGAATATTTAATTATTCATTTCGAGTGTCTTTTGTTTATTTTTTTGTGACGACTTCTTCCTCTTCTTCCTCCTCCTCCTCAACCCCCTCCCATGGAGTCCAATTAGTGCTTCCTGCTGGAATAATGACTGATGTTGTTAGCTGGATCTTGTGCAGATGACCGTAGCTTCGGTGACGTAGGAGCACAATGGCTGTGCGGTGTCCTGAAGACTGCACTTCACAAGGCTCCTCCTCAGCTTAGCCCATATACTCTTCTGCTCCCTAGCCTTGGCATGGGGGTGCGGTGGGGCGGGGGTTGATATGGATGTCTCACTTAGGGCTGAGCAATCAAGAGTCAGTGTTTCTCAGCAGTGTGTGTGTGTGTGTGTGTGTGTGTGTGTGAGAGAGAGAGAGAGAGAGAGAGAGAGAGAGAGAGAGAGAGAGACAGACAGACAGACAGACAGACAGACAGACTCTCTCAATGAGTTCTGTAAGCTGGCCTTGAATTGTAATTCCCCTGTCTCAGCCTCCACATATCTGGGATTACAGGCCTGTGCCACCAGGCCCTGTGAAGTTTATCTTTTGATTGTCAATGTAAGTGATTTTTTTTGTTTTATATCTTTTATACTCTTTATACTTTTATAAAGTATCTGTGTACTTTACTCTCTTATAAGATATTTAATTTACAAATACTTTCTCCTGTTTTTAATTTAAAAAACTAAGATTTATTCTATTTTATATGTATGAGTGTTTTGTTTGCATAGATGTATATGTACACCATGCCAGGTGCCTGAGAAGGTCAAAAGAGGCTGTCAGATCCCCTGAAGCTGGAGTTATGGATGGCTCTGAGCCATCATTTGGGGGCTGGGAATTGAACCTGGGTCCTCTGCAAGAGCAGCCAGTGCTCTGAACTATAGAACTATTTCTCCAGCGTCCTGTTTTAACTTTTTTGATAATAAAATACAAAAGCTTTTAAATTGATTAAACCCAATTAATTTTTTAAGAGTTTTGCAATTTTATTGCTTTCATTTCTTGTGTGGAGTAGAGACTCAATTTCATGTACACCCAACTGTTTCTGTACAATTTACTAGAAAGATTATTCTTCCATTGACGCTAGTCAGAAATCAGTTGGCCACAGGTAAGTTTTTTCTGTACCCACAGTTTCACATTACAGAAAAAACTTACCTGTGGTATTAATAGCATAATGTTGGTTGTTCTCTTTGCTTGTATCTGTTCATGTTACAGTGTCCCCCACATAGCTCAGGGACTTAGAAAAATGCTACAGAAATAAAGACACAACAGGGATACTAACAGCAAGTACTTCCATGACACACACATGCCGGGTAGCTGTTCTAAGGGGTTCTACATTTATTAGCCTTGTTAAGAAAATTGAACGCTGAATATGGTTTCGCTTTATGGTTACATGTGTATCTGTGTTTACTTTTTCTTAATGATTATTTTGGCAAAATAATCATAATACTAACCTTTGATTCTGAAAAATTATGATAGATAGCACAATATCTCTTTTTCTTCACATGCAATCTAGGTTAATATATATAATGTACATTATACTATATAATGATATAATAGCCTACATATATATGTAGGAGGACTGTTTGGGAAGAGGAAGTGTAACAGTGGGAGAATGGGACTGAGAAAAGCAGGTTAGATACTCAAGAAAATGTCCTAATGTATAACTGATACATGCATGCCAAAATGAGTGCATTATGATGTTTGAGAGCATTGATGAGCAAAGGGAGGGAGGTGATGTTGTCAGCTTGTTTGGGCTTTAATGTCTCAGTAGAGAAGCGGGATCTGGTGATTTCTGGTCTGGGTATGGCTGGGTCTCACTGTCCAATGTCCAGGTATCATGCCTCACAGAAGCTAGGCATCAGGGGAGCCCTTTAAGGCGCCACATCAAAGCCCACAGGGATAGAAGCCCAGCGAAGAGGAGGCCTTCCCATGTACACTTTTGTGTCTGTTATGGTGCTTGATGGAGAGTGCCATTGCAACCAAGTGTTTATAAAGGACTCACTTGGATTTTGTTTTAAAGAGTGGAACTAGTTTTCTCTCCCTTAGGACTATTTGTACTTGAGGAAGAATGGAGGAGATGAAGGAGTATTCAAATGAGATGTATTTAAATTAATGCAAGCTGGTTTTACTGCTTGTTCCTTCAAACCACTGTGCATGTCTCAGTGCTGAGGCTTTGGCCTGACAGTGCCCTGTTCACTGTATTCCACGGGTGACAGCTTACTGGGTTTTTTTTTGTTTGTTTGTTTAAGCCTAGCCCAGGTACCACCTTTTCTTTCCTTTTCTTTTCTTTTCTTTTCTTTTCTTTTCTTTTCTTTTCTTTTCTTTTCTTTTCTTTTCTTTTTTCTTTCCCTTTCTTTTTTCTTTTCTCTTCTCCTCCCTCCCTTCCTTCCTTCCTTCCTTCCTTCTTTTCTTTTGTTGCTGTTGTTGTTGTTTTTGAGAGAGACTTGTCAGAAACCCAGTCTGGCCTGAAACTCACAGTGTAGCCCAGGGTAGTCTTGAACTCTTGTCAATCCTTCTGCCCCACCTCTGTGGTGCTAGGAACACAACTGCACGCTCCCACTCCCAGCTCCCTGACATCCCCTTTACCGCTGATCTTCCGTCTCAGCAGAAGCCGTCTGTGGTCTAACACGTGGTAAATAAATCACTAGTTTTTGCCATTTCTGCTCCTTTTACTAGTCGGCGAGTGGCTTCATCTAGTGGCTCTGTCTAAGGTTTTGTCTTCCAGAGCCTGAGAATATATCTAGCACTCAGCTGATGCTCAGTTGGCAGTTGTTGGGTGTATAAACGTGAACCAGTTCAGAATACAGATATGGCAAGAGCCAGCTGAGCAACGGTTCCCCCAACCGTTGCTTATGTCTAAGACGTGCGTCGCCTTGTTTGTTCCTACGATAGTCCTTTGAGGTTGATAGCACCATCCTCATTTTTCTCACCAGAGGCAGGGTAGCACCTAAGGGAGTTAGGTAACTTATGTGAAGCTAAGGCCTGCGTCACGTCCACCAGCTCAGCTGTTCCGGTTATTTCCACCAGTTCTTGCTCCTCAGATAAGTTCGCTGTGAATAACTGATAGAATGAGGTAATAGAGGGTGATACCAGGAAAAACATCTTTGAGATAGTGTTCAGAGAACCATTGCTTCATCAGGAGACATATTAACAGCTGGTTCTTTTAGAAACACAGTCATGGTGGTACATATCCAGAGTCCCAGCTACTTCAGAGCCTGAGGCAGGAGGATTGTTAGAACCGATGAGTTCATGATCAGCCTGAGCAACAGGGAGACCCTAACTTGAAAAATAAAAATAAAACACTTTTTGGTCTTTTAATATATGAAGAGGCACATGCTGACCTCCTTCCTGTTTAAATCAGTTGGTCTCTTGGAGCCGGTGGGTTTCTAGCATATTGAGCTAGAAGAATTGAATTATAGGGTTAAAGGCAATGCTGGAGCTCATTAGCTTCAACCCGTGAATCTTCCCAAGAATGTCACAGAACCCCCAGATTTTGTGAGGTTTGCCTTCACTTTTCTTGTTTGCCCAGGACAGAGGGGGCTTCTCTCACCGTGAGCCACCACCTATATTTTAAAAGGCCTTCCAGACAGTACTGGGCACAGGATGCTCCCATTGAAAGGGCCAAAGTGCAAGAGATTGGTCAGAGAATCATGCCACTCATGGGAGATGTCTGTCACTCTCTGGTGAAGAAGCTCTGAGTCCCTAGTCCCGTCAGGAGAGGGTCTGCACAGCGCAGACCTGGGTCCCAGGAGCATCTCAGAGAAGAGGCAGTCCGCTGGCTGTCAGTTAGGATTCCTGGATGCTGACTGAAAATGCAGCCGGGGGTTTGTGACACAGAGATCACCAGCTTATGGTGAGGGCCTTGGGACATTGAACTGCATAAAAGAGGAGTTTTCCTTTAGGTCTGTCCAGTGACAGCAAGGGTCACATAAACTAGGGAAGGCTCTAAAGCGGACACTTTTGTTACCTCTGATGTTTTGCTTCTAAAATAATACAGCGAAGGCCATACAGTAATTACTTACTAAATGCTTACTTTATTCCAGGCAAGGTTCTGACTGCCAGGTCATGCTAAATGTATATTCTTTTGCTTGATTTATATAAGAACAAGTAGTCAGACTTGAAAATACGTTTTTGAGACATTGATGTGAGACAGAACAAAAACTTACACATACATGACATGTATGCATGCGTCCTCTTTGTTGCATTTTTTTCCACACGATATATTCCGATCTGTTTCCCTCCCCCAATTTCTCCCAGATCCTCCCTACCGCCCCACTCACCCAACTCCATACTGTCTTTCTCTCTCTTTCTCTTTAGAAACAGGCAAACAAAGAACCAAACAAACCAGACTTAAAAGCAAAGCAAAACAAACAAAAACTAAAGAAAAAACATAAGAAACCACAAACACACACCATAAAACACAAAAATTTGAAATCATAATATACAAGCAAAAGACCAGTAACCGCCCCCATCAAAAAAACAAAAACAAAAACAAAAAACAACCCAAACATCCAAGCAGAGCAAGTGATATGAGACAAAAAAGTCTACAAAAATACCATCACGCTCATTTGTGTGTTGGTCATCTACTGCTGGGCATAGTGTAGCTTGTATATACCACAGTGAGAATCCATTAGAGGAAATGAAATTTTCCTTTGCAAGTGAATGTCAGCTGGAGAGCTTCTTGCTTAGGGATGGGAGTTCCTGTCCACATCCTCCTCTCAGTTCTGGGGTCCCATCTGGCTTGAACCTGGGCAGGCCCTGTGCATGGTGCCACACTCTTGAATTCATGTTAGTCTTGTTGTGTTGGGAACACAAGGTTTCCTTGACTGTCTATGGCTATTAACAATTGTCCTGCCTCCTCCGTGGCAGAGCTCCCTGAGCCCCGAGAGGAGGGGTTTAATAAAGACACCCCACTTAGGTCTGAGTGTCCCAGGGTCTCTCAGTCTCTGCACACTGTCCAGTGTTGAGTCTCTGTTAGTTCTCATCTATTGCAGGAGGAAGCAGTTTGCTTATAAGAATTTCATAGTGTGCTAGAAAAAAATGGGCATCGATTTATTTTATGGAGTATGAGGTGAATTCTCAAATCATGGAATTCCAGACTATAGTGGCAGAGCGTGGTCCAGAGATTTAGCTCAGGTGATAATACAAGCGGGGAAAATGCCCAGCTTGGGGACTTTGGTGCAGTAGCAAATGTTTATGAGTGACAGAACTTTGGTTTGGGGATGGTAGTAAAAGTACTGGGGTGATGGGAAGTGGAAAGCCCTGTGATAACCGTTCAGGCCTTTACACCACCCTGGAGGCTCTGTGGCTCATCCTTAGTTCTGTAATGTCCAGAGTGTTCTGGGTTTGTTTCTCTCTCAGGATTTGTCCCAGATGTGCTGCATGCTTTCTTCCCTCCAAGGGAATGCATCTGGATCTCAGAATTAAGTCCAAACGGAAAAACTCTTCTAGTCAGTTTCTTTTCATTTCAGCCATATTCCTGGGCTGCCTCTAGTTTAGAAAGTGAAGAATACATGTCAGTAAAAGAGTCACTATTCTTTAGCTAAGGCCCTTGATTTTCTGTTTAACTTCATTCTTATAGTAATAAAATACTGGAAAAAAAAAACCATGAAAACTCATCCCAGAGTTTAAGTATCCAATATTAAAAACTACTACAAAACATTTGAAAATGAACTAGTAAAAACATTCCCCCCTTTGTTCCCTCCCTCCCTCTCCCTCCCTTCCGCCTTCCCTCCCTTCCTACCTTCATTCTTTCCTTCCTTCTTTTTTTGGTTTTTGAGACAGGATTTCTCTGTGTAACATCCATGACTGACCTGGAACTTTCTTGTAGACCAAGCTGGCCTTGAACTCACAGAGATCCATCTGCCTCTGCCTCCCCTGCGCTGGGATTAAAGGCATGTGCCACAACACATGTCTTTTCTATGTATGGTTCTGATCGAAACTAGATAAACTTTAGAAGGAATTTATATGCCAGGATGTGGCCATCAAGATCTGAACATTGACACCTACCTTATTCATGGGTTGGCGTATCTCTAACCTGTCAACATTCTGCTAATATATTCCCTCACTGAAGTGGTTCATTATTTTCTGAAAGGGGGTAATGGTTTACTCTTTGGTGACCTCAACCTGGAGAATATTTGGGGCTGTGTGTTTGGGGATGGTCTTCAGGGTGCTAATATTGGGAGATCAGACCTTGGGGAGGTATGGTTTAGAGGGAAATCGTTGGGTCATTGGGATTAAGGTAATTTAGTGTTCTCCTAAGGGCTCTTGTCAGCCTGCCCACACCCTGCTCTTTGGTTTTTCACGTGGCAATGCAGTTTCTTGCATCACATGTCCTACTCTTGTATGCTCCATGATGTGATTCAGCTGAGAGGGTCCTTAGCAAAATCAAACCTATGTAGTCATCATGAACCATCCTGAACCTCCAAAGCTGTGGCCTAAGTGGACCTTTCTTGTTCATAAAGTTAGCCTCTTTAGGTACTACTTGATTATAGCAATGAAAAACTGAATGATATACCAATAAACTTCGATATCATCAGTATAATATAATATTGGAATTGACATGCTGACAATTTGTGCTTGAATATCGTCATTGAAAAATGAACCTACGCCTTTAATCCCAGCACTCGGGAGGCAGAGGCAGGTGGATCTCTGTGAGTTAGAGGCCACCCTGGGCTACAAAGTGAGTTCCAGGAAAGGCACAAAAGCTACACAAGAAACCCTGTCTCGAAAAACCAGAAAAAGAAAAAAAAAAAAAAAGAAAAAAGAAAGAAAAAAGAAAATGAGCCCACCTAAATTTCCCAGTAATATAGTAAAACAAAACGAAATGAAATCAGTATGATTCAGGCATATTCTGAAAAATAAAGTAAATATTTTTATTTTTATCTAATGTTTAACCCCATTTAGACCATTGCTGTTAATTCCCAACGAAGAGTAAATTTTCACTTTCCACAATTTTTCTGCATAAATGCGTAATAAGAAACTTCCTTCATTTTGCATGTGGACTTGTCAGCACCATTTTAAAGAGAGCAAGTTTGCTTGCTTGCTTGTTTTTCCTCCAAAAATCATTAGAATTCTTCCTTAGCTTTTGCAAAGGCTTTCCTATTAGGAAGGAAAAAAGTGAAGCCACTATAATGAAGAGACTATGACATGTAAGTTCACTTTTGATGACTTAAAGAATTCTTTGATAATTTCACACATACATACATTTTCCTCCTCCTATCCTTTCTTATCCTCATCTCCACCTCACCAATCCCATTCATTTTTCTAGCAAGCTCTCTATTATTTTTCTTTCCTTTTTTTTCTCTCTCTGGAGTGTGTGTATGCCCTACTGCATTTAATTAGGGTTGCTTGTATGAGCAAAGATCAGGGATTATTTACTGGAGCAAGGGCAATTTTACCACCGGGTACACCACTGAGGATTATTACTCTTCCTTCTCCAGGAATTATGAACTGCCCATAGGTCCTCAGGGAGGGATGGGGCCTAATGACCCATCCATTCCTTCCCCATCCATGCTGGAATGTTGATGGATGGACCCAGTCGGTGCTTGCAGAGCTTCTGCAAGTCTTGTGCAGGTATTCACTGCGGCTGCGCATTCATAGCCAGGCTGTGTCCAGGAAACAGAGTTTTACAGCACTCCTACCCCTCCTCTGGCTCTTACATTTTTTTTTCTGCTCCCTCTTCCTTGGTTTTCCTGAATCTTGGAGGGGATGCAATAGATGCCCTGTTTGAGGCTGACTCAGCAGTCATTTGCTCTCAGCACTTTGAATAGATATGAGTCTGGACCAAGGGAGAGAGCAGCACTAATTGACATGTAATCTCTAAGAGACGATAGAGGTATTTCTTCTGTCCTTTGCCTACCTTCTGGGTTAGCGTTTCCGCTCCTTTGATGATGAGAGTTGTGAAAGGTCATATTGAATAGACGGGCTGCCCCAGTGGCCACTTGTTTTTTTTAAAACTTATTCTTCTCAGGCAGTCTTTGATGATGAATGAGGTTCTAAGATCTGTTGGCTGCGATGGCCGGACCATGAAACTGAAGAATTATTAGTCTTGCCCTCAGACTCTCTGCAACACTGAACAGAGACAGAACTTTGGTGGTTTAAGTGTGTCACTGGTGAGATGGTGACATTATTTTTCCGTTGTCTGCTTCAGAATATTAGTGTTCAAAGTCTGGTAAGGTCTGTTTTAAGCTTTTAATAGCAGCCAAGGTAGAGAGTGAGGTTATCTTTAGCTGCAGTAAGACAAAGACAAAGGGGACTTCATTTGGCAGTTTAGTTTTATGCAAAGAAGCTATTTGTAGCCAGGCATGGTGGCACGTGCCTGCAAACCCGGCATTTATGTGGCAGAGGCAGGAGAACCATGAATTCCAGGCCAGCCTGGGCCACATAATGAGACCCTGTCCCCTAGTGAAACTGAAACATCTATTTGTAACCCTGAGTTATATAATGTTGGGGAGATGAATCTGGAGCATTTGAGGATATCTTACCCCCTGCCTCCCGCCACAACCTATGATATTTCCATCAAAGGCTGTGGAATCTGGACCAACACAGGGAAGGAAGCTGAAAACAGATTTTCCCTAGAAGTAGTCATCTGTGTCCTGGCTCCTGTGAAATCCACAAGGGTGAACAAGGCACAGAGCAGCCCTTTGCCCAGAAAATCAGGGCACTGAGTCCCTGTTCAGAGGAGACAGCTCCCTTGAGTTTTGGGGATCGAAAGGTTCCTTCTCACAGGACATCTCTGTGGCCATCGGAAGATGAATTCAGTTGCTTTTCAACCATCTTCCTGAGTGAAGCCGCTCAGAGCTCAGTAGCCTCCTCGCAGCGCCCCCCCCCCCCTTCTGCCTTCCCTCCCTGCAGAGTGCAGTGAGCAGGGCAGGTGCTGTAGCTGGGCTGCTGGGCTGAAAGCCCAGCTCTTGTTCTCCGCACGTGACTGGTGTGTGGGTATGTGCTTCAGAAAGCGTCCGCGAATGGGATGATGCGATGCGTCTGAGGCGCTTGGTAGTGTGGACAGTGTCAACATAGAGCAAAATAGTGAAGAAAACAAAAAGATAAAAACCTGCCTGGCCTAGTGCTATGTGTCCTTAGTGCCAGTCACACAGGAGGCTGCGTAGGAAGGCTCTCTTGAGGCCTGGGAATTCAAGACTAGTCTAGGCACCATAGGGGGAACTTACATCACCAACAGCTAAAAGTTAATCATGGTGTTTATAATTATAATATATTTTCTGTGTAAAGGACCATTCTTCCAGGGTCTGCTCACCCTTCTGGATTTCACAGGTACCATCAAAAGATCACTGGTGACCTTTCAGGACATGGATGACTGTTTCCAGGGAAGTCTGTCTTCATTCCCTGGTCTAGATCCCACAGCATTTATCAGATATGAATATCGCAGTTTGTAGTTTGGTGTTTTGTAGACTTTTTTACTGATTCATCGGCAGCGAGATGATGTGCCTCTGGAGAAGAGAAACACACATCTGTTACTCGCTCTCTTCTCAAGTTTTCTGACTCTCAGAGAGGATAATGTTTATTTTGTCAAACCTTTTAGGAACGGTACATCTTTTAAAACAAAAACCATGGGAAGCCATTGTTTGGAGTTGGGCTTCTGTTCTAGGCTCCAACAGACCAGACTAAGAAAATCAAAATGGAGTCACTTGTACTATGGTGCCACGTAATCAGCCCAAAGACTTTAAGCAAGCATGCAGGTCTTTAAGCAGGCTAGTTTTCCTTAGAGAGGAAGATTCTAGTCTAGCTGAGAAAGTGCCTTCTTTGATTTAAATCTTATTTAAAAAAATTACCTAGAACGAGTGAGAGTTCAGTAGTCATAGTTTTAAATCTGCTGGTGGGCTTCTGTGTCCCTCTGTCCTAAGCCCATCATCGTTCTGCCGTTTCCCGAGGGGGCCCTCATCCTGTCTTACAGAACAGAGTTTGCTGCACTCGACAGTTTCACAGAAAAGCCAAATCAATCTGTATAATTTTATCTCTTGATAACATCTCAAGTTACTCGATATTTCAAGTTTACGCTCTACTCTACTTCCTCTTCCGTCTCTGTCACTGCCGAAGAAAGTGCGGCTCTCTTGCACAACCTCCTCCCTCACCCACACGGAAACACACTTCCTGCCCTCCCAAAACATCTATAACAGTAACAAGATTATTGCTTATTATTTACATTATTGTAATGCTATGGATATTATTTGTATAGCCCGGCTCAGGATGTACTCTGGTTGCTTTTGCATGCCTTTTCTGTATGGTGTTTTACAGTTTCCCTGGAATGAATTTTTTTTTTTCTTACATCGATATGTGTAGCTAACTTCTTATGAACTTCCCCACGCATTCAGTTTCATCTTCTAGGAGAATTCTTCCCAGGAACCTTCTGATTTGGCCCTTTGGACAGGATCTCTTCGCTTGCTGCTCTCTGTCATCCATCTTGGAATTTCTCTTCACTGTGATGGGAGACTGGGAGGTCTTCTTGCCTTTTTCTTGTGTTAGAATCCTTGCTTCCAGAACTCTCTGTGTGTTTATTGCCTTATTTGGGTAGAACACCTACCTCATCAGGTAGTTTTCCAGAAGAGTGAAGAGGAGGCAAGCAGTTCAGAACCTTGCATATATGAATGCTGGGTTTATGATCCTATGAATGTTTCATCATTTATGATCCTCTACCGGTATTGATATTCTGCGGAGTGTAGAATTTGAGTTAGGAATCTATTGTCTTCTGATGGTGCTTCCTCCATTTTCTCATTTTTTAGTTTCTTCTAAACCCTCTGTTTCTGAACTGTCGGTATTGCTTGTGGTGATCGCCGTTCTGAATTTTGATCTTTTTATTATTACCTGCTTTTAAGCTTTATGAATCTTCTGTTTATTCCCATAATTTTGGTATTTTATAAGATGTGGCTTGACTTGGTTATATTTTATCTGGATATAACCTTTATTTTGTCAAAACTTCTCTAATTTTTTTTTCTCTTCACATTGTTTGTTCTAGAAGTCCTGAGTTTCACACTCTGGGTCTCCGAGTGAGCCCTCTAACGCTATTGTATTTTCTTCCCAATTCATTGTCTGCTCGGCTTTCTGTTTTATTTCTTGGGAGATTTTCTCAGCTTATGTTTTAAGTCTCCTGAGTTTTTCATTTCTACCCTCTTGATTTCCAGTGCCGACCCCCCTCCCCCGGGTACTTTATTGCTTATTTTGGCTGTGTCCCAACCTTGTGGCATACATGTTTGATAGTAAGATCTTTCTAGAATTCTTTGGTGTTCCTAAACCTTCTTTAATTTTGTGTTTGGGGTTGGGCCTTGTTGGCATTGGGCCTAACTATAAGGTGATGTGTTTGTGGTGTTTCTGGGAGGAACACTCCTGTCCCTGGTTCCAGTAGTGCTGGTTGGGTCTGATTTGTATCCAATGTTCTGGACCACATGGCATGAAAGAGTGGAGTGGTCCAAATTCGCATGTATGTGCGTAGACCCTTGGACATTAGTTCCCACTGCAGTATGATACCCCTGCCTCAGTTCTTCATTCCTCTTGGGATAGATCTTCTATCTTAAGTTTCATGAAAACAAGAACAAAAACAAACAAACTCAAAAAAATCTCCCAAACTTTAGTTTTCCCGAGAATTGAGAATGGCTGCCTTCTAGACCTACACAGAAGAGGGAATATATTCTATGTCTTACCAGACTGGTAAAAAGTTCCCCTGGGGTTGGGCATGGTGGCACATGCCTTGTGAGTGTGAGGTCTGCATGACTTACATAGAGAGTTTCAGGCCAACCAGAGGTGCACAGTGAGACCCTGTCTCACCCGCTTCCCCTGAAAAACTAGTTCCTTCCTTTAGAGAGTTTGGAAAACAGCTCACTTGGTAAAGTCCTTGCCATGAAAGTATCATGGCCTGAGTTCCATGTACCAAAGTCCACATAAAAAGTACAGCAGTGCACGCCTGTAATCCAGTGTTGGGGAGACAGAGACAGGCAGATCTCCGAAGCTTGTTGGCTAGCCAGCTTAGTGCGTCAGCGAGTTCCAGGTCCAAGGAGAGACACTATTTCGACTGAGAAAGATAACAGGTGTTAATCTCTGGCCTCTATATGTACCCATATCTGTACCCAGAAGTTTCTGTCCCACCCGGTCCCACAGCCTTTCAGTCCCAAATAAACACATAGAGGCTTATATTAATTACAAATTGTTTGGTCTGTGGCTCAGGCTCATTACCAACTAGCTCTTAACTCAGCCCATTCCTATTAATCTATGTTTTGCCATGTGGCTTCATGACATTACCTGTTCTCTTACATCTTGCTTCTCCACTTGCAGCATCCTCCTGACCCCGCCTTCTCTCTCTCTCTCTCTCTCTCTCTCTCTCTCTCTCTCTCTCTCCTCTCTCTCTTTCTCTGATTTCCCTCCTGGTTCCATCCTGCCCTGCCTTAGGCCGATGCAGCTTTATTTATTAACCAATGGGAGCAACACATATTCACAGCATACAGAAAGACATCCCATAGCACGTATCCATATATGCACACATTCACACACACACACACACACACACACACACACACACACACACACACAAGCTTCAAGTTCTTCTTTACCACCACTTCTAGGGCTCCTGAATTTGGTGACTCAATTTTTATTCTATCTAGAGGTTTTACGGTATAAAATGATTTGTTTCCAAGTGCCTGTCTGTTCCTCCCTCTGTGAGACCTAGCATGTACTTGTCTTCTACTTTCTAGAATTTTTAAAAATATCTTTTTCTGTTTTCTACTTTTGAGTGTTAATTTCTTTTTAAGTTTTTTAAATTTATTTCTAAACTTATTGTTATTATTTCTTAAATTATGTGCTTATGTATGTGTGTGTGTGTGGGGGGTATGTGCATGTGAGTGCAGGTGACTGTGGAGACCAGAAGAGGGCACTGGATTCCCTGGAACCACAAAATAGGTGCTTGGGAACCAAATCTGGGTCATCTTTGAGAATAGTACAAGCTCTTAGCTGCTAAGCTAACTTTTCAGTCCCTCAGAGTGTTAATTTCTTAAAAACAACAAGCAAATAAAAATGGCTTTTTTTTTTGATGGACTTCCAGGAAGGAAGTGGGTGTATTCAGCCCTCCATCTTTAGCTGGACATTTCCATGAGGAGAAATATGCTTCCTTTATACCCTACAAAGAACAATGGCTTTTGCTGGCCAGAATTTTCCATTGACATATGAATTATTACAAGGCAGTGAATGTGTGTGTTGTGGAATGGTGGGAAGAGTCCTTCATTTGGAACCAAGAGAGATTTTTTTTTCATTTTCTGGTCTTGGTCTGTGTTACTTTGGGCAAGATGCCTAATTGAACCTTAGCTTTTAATTTGTGAGGTGAAGGGGATGATGGGTAAGATTCCTTTTAGCTTACATGGTATGATTCTGTATCCCAATAAGTTCTGTTTCTCAGTAAATCAGGTAGGGTGATTCCCCCCTCACCCTGAAGTCATTAAAGAGACATTTTTCTTATTTCTGGTGTTGGGACCTTTTGATTCTAGAACGCATTCTATCCGTCCTCTAGTGCCTTGCAAAAGTCTGCGTACTGTTTGATAACAGTCGAGTTGCTCCATGGATCAGAACCACACACACCGTATGCTTGTGTTTAGAGCCTAACTGGTTTCTCCCCTGGTAACCTTTCCTAAGTAGCCATTTCCTTCCTTTCCTGAACATTTCTTATAAAAAGATTTCTAAAGAAGTAGAATTTGCATACCAATAGTTTCTCAGGAAAACAAAATAGAGTAGCTCTCTCATCTATTTATCTCATCTGTATCTATTTCTGTATCATCTATGTCTACTAGCTCTATCTATTTTTGAGACAGGGTATTATTATATAGGCTAGTCTTGTGATCCAGGTTGTATTTGTTTATCAAGAGGCTGCTATAAGCACCAAGAGTGATTAAGAAAAAAAAAAAGGCACAAGGCTTCAGGCTTTTCTTTCAAGATAGTGGCTTCCAGTTCTTCCTGCACATAGAATTATGATGTCCAGGCCCAACTCCAGACCTAGAAAATATTAAAGAAAAATGGAAGCAGAACCTAGGTATCTGAATTGATAAAATTGATTTTGGTGATTCCAATGTACATGTTCGTAGGTTAACAGCTAGGTGAGAAGTTAAGCTTTATACATTGTTGTAGACATGGAAGAATATGGTTAACTTTATGATGAATGAGAGAGATGATGGATACAGACACTGGAAGATTTCCATTAACTGGAGACACAAGGAAGGGTTGCATCAAAGGGACGAGTTCTGAGTTGATGGAGTTCTCATAGACCGAGAGAGAGGAGTGGGGAGAGTGCTGTGGACCAGGGAATAAACACTGTGTGTGGGGTGGCTGCTCTTTCGATCTGTGTTTGGAATGGCTGGGGAAGTGTTGAAGTGAAAATTGGATGTCAGATTGCAACTGGATTGTGAATATCTTCAGAGTCAGACTAAGTGTTGGCTTTATCCTGCAGGTGTTGGGGGACCCTAAGGATGTCTGATGAATGAAATGACCCGATGGAACTTTGAAGGCTGATTCACCAGGAAGAAGGGGTATGTAGTTAAAATCAAATGAGGCAAGAGTGTTGGTAATGGAAGACCAGTTGGGAAGGTGCTGCTATTGTTCAGCTGTGAGATTAGGATGCTCTGAGCTAGGGCAGTGACAGTGGCGTTAAATATAACTGTCTTAGTTAGGGTTTTATTGCTGTGAAGAGACACCATGACCACAGCAACTCTCATAAAGGAAAAACATTTAATTGGGGCTGGCTTACAGTTTCAGAGGTTTAGTCCATTATCGCAATGATGGGAAGCATGGCAGCGTACAGGCAGACATGGTGCCGGAGAAGGATCTGAGAGTTCTACATCCAGATTGGCAGAGAGCAGGAAGTGAACTGAGACACACTTTTTCCAACAGTGCCACATCTACTTTACCAAGGCCACGCTTCCTAATAGTGCCACTCTCTATGAACCTATGGGGGCCATTTCTATTCAAACCACCATAATAACCACAATAGATATTTGTATAGCATTTGCACAGTAAGTGTATTATCTACATTTCATTTAAACCTCACTAATCTTGTATCCCCACCATACCTTCTAAATGAAGGGGTGGATGGTTAGAGGTTATACTGTTGAAGGAGCCCTCTTGAAAGTCAGAGGAGCCCAAGAGGTTGATGGTCATCGAGTAAGAGAGAATAGTTGCTGTAGAGCACTGAAGTTATCAGGTTGGAAGGAGGCGTGGCGGAATTCCTTAGCAGTTCAATATCTGTCGCTGGCCGGCCGCAGTATCAAGTAGCCTTTGGATGTGCTTCCAGAGACTCCTTCATTTCTGTGCGTTGATATGCAATCACTTCTTGAAAGGGCATGGAGGAGGCAAGAGAAGGAGAGCCACCCTTCATCCAGCCTGCCTCAGGGAAGAATGGCAGGCCTCTTCTGAGGACCTTTGTGTTCTCAAATGGTTGAGAATTAAATTTGGTTGAATATTTCCTTCCTTCCTTCCTTCCTTCCTTCCTTCCTTCCTTCCTTCCTTCCTTCCTTCCTTCCTTCCTTCCTTCTTTCCTCCCTCCCTCCCTCCCTCCCTCCCTCCTCCCTCCCTCCCTCCCTCCCTCCCTCCCTCCCTTCCTTCCTCAAACTTCCTCTTCTTTCTGCATACCATGGTGGTCAGGAGACAAATTACAGGAGTTGTTTCTCCTCTTTCCACCATGGGGGGTTCTGGGGATTGAACTCAGGTCATCAGGTTTGGAGCCATCTTGCCAACTCTTGTTTAAGATTTAAGGCTCTAGGTACAGGACTGAGGATCTTCGTATCCAGGTAGGTTGTCCTGAGGAGGGGTGGGCCTCTTTTTTCTTGAGGTCTGGATAGGAGCCATATATGGAGCAAGGTAATATAGATAACAAGGGACATCCCTGTAGCAACAGCTTCCCTGTGACACCACTCTGATACCAGATCAAGATGACATCCTTCCTGAGTTAGAGTGTGAATTGTATCCACTACCGGGCTCATTCATTGTTCAAATCAATTATGCTGTGTGGTCATGTGTTTCGAATCCCAAGATCTTGAGGCCTAAATAGAGGCAGTGGAATGCACTTTGCCGTCTGAGTTATTTATTCTCGGAAGTCAAATAGCAAAACGTGTTAGAGAGCTGAGTGATACTGGGAGAGACAAAGGCATGCATCATCATCATCATCATCATCATCATCATCACCATCACCATCATGGGAAAATCTTGATTAGTGTTTCCTAGGCAATGGCTGGGCAGGATGGAGGCTGAGCTAAGAGAGGATGAGCTTTTTGCCTTGGACACCCTAGTCTGGACATTTAAGACCATCCCAGCTGGAGGGTGTTGTAATTAAAAGTGCAACAGCATTAGAAAATTAACACCATAGCCTCACTGTTTCTTTTCTTACTTTAGAATCCTGGGATCTTCAATGGCAGGAGAAAGAGCAACCAGAAGACCGAGATGAATTTTAACACTATCCTAGAAGAGATTCTTATTAAGAGATCCCAGCAGAAAAAGAAGACATCACCGTTAAACTACAAAGAGAGACTTTTTGTGCTTACCAAATCTGTGTTAACCTACTATGAGGGTCGAGCGGAGGTAGGAGACAATCTTCTCTGCAGTGTTCAGTGTTGATACCATTGAGTAGGTGATGCTCTCCATTGAGTTAATGAACTTCAGGTTACGGTTTGTTGGCATTTGGTTTTGAAAGGTGAAATTTAGCATGTGATAAAACTTGGCACAAGTCTGTCAGTTAAGTTATATAGCTATCTGTTTGGTGTCAGGCTTTTGAACTAATTAATCTGTCAGAGAAAATACATCTCTGTTTGTTATAGGTCTTTCTAGAATTTATAAGGTATACTGAGCACATGGCTTTCCCCCACAAGCCCCACCATGTTATGTGTCAGAGTTTAAGCTGCTTTGTGTGAACATTTCTTCATCACTTGAAGCTGATGAGTTATTTGGGGAACCATTTATGGAAGTGGATTGCAGAGGAATTCTTCGACTCTTGATGCTAAGCGTCTACCACAGTGTTCTTTGCTGGAGGCAGGGAGATTGAAGAAGCAGGGGTCGAGGGAGCCCCTGTGTGGAATGTTGAGGTACAGTGAAGAAGGGAGGGATTTGGGTTGGACAGCTTCTCGCTTTCCACAAGAAATGTGAATGAGTGGCCATCTCTGGCCCAATTTAAAATCTTGCCATGGTATTTTCTACTACTGCCGTAGCCTTCTCTGCTAGGAATAATTTGGGGTTGTAGAGAATGGCTGGGAACTGGATTTCTCTTGACAGCATACTATAGCAAATGTGATCATGGTGAATGTCTGGTGGTCCTGGTGTTTGGGCTTAATTGTGCCTATTCTTGGGGCGTTTTTTTCTCAGATGTTGATTTCCTTGTTTTGTTGTTATCGTTTTCTTATTCTGTGTTTTGGTTCCTTTCATTTATACAGAATGGCATTTTTTTACCCCCCCGAACAATCTCAGCTCTGTTAATTCTACTATGGCGTATCGCCATGACCTGTGCTGTTCTTCAGGCTCATGCACCGTCGAACCATATTCCCTTAACTCTAAACCCCCCAAATGCTGCATACCAAAGCTTCAAAACTCTTACTTGTAAAACTAGAGCCGTGGTGAGACCATGCTCACTCTTTATTCCCTTTGAACATATATGTAGGTGTGCCCAGAACTATTAATGTGACTAGTTACATTGGCTACCTTTGTCCTATTGAGAAATGTCATATTTTATGATATGTATGCCACATTTTCTTTGTTGTCCAAGAAGCCCAATAGGGTTTCAGGTAAGAATTGTTACCAGAAATAAGGATTATTTTAAAATTGCAAGTTGAGTTTTAGGGAAACATTAGTAAGTTTTTGCTGTATGGCAATGATTTGCTGTAACTTGACTTTAATATAGTTAGTCCAGAAGAAGACTAGAAATACATTCATGAGAGAGGTAAAAGGTGGCACATTACTAACCCCAAACCTGCAGAAACTTACATTGTCAACTTAGAAATACGGATCGATGCTATTAAAACACAGCACAGTGAGGGCAGAGAGATGGCTCAGCGGTTAAGAGCACTGACAGTTCCTTCAGAAAACCTGTGTTTGATTCTCTGCATCCGTGGATGCTCACAGCCAGCTGTTACTCTAGCTCCAGGGAGTCTGGTGCCCTGTTCTGGCTTCTGCAGGAGCCAGGCCTGTATGAGGTGCACAGATATACATACAGGCAAAACACCATACACAGAAAGAGAAAGTACAGCACATTGGTCAACTCACTCTGAAGATGTCTAGTATACAGTTGGCCCTTGATGTCTGTGAAGGGACTGGTTCCTCTCACCATATACTCAAATCTATTACATAAAATTGTGCAGCATTTGCACATAACCTGTGCATATCCTCTTATGTGTCTTAAATTACCTATATATTGCTTATAATACCAGATACAATACTGATGCTATAAAAATACTCTTTCTATATTCCTTAGGAAATAACATGAGAAAAGTCTGTATATGTTCAAACAGATGCAATTTTCCTTCCAAATATTTCCCAGAGTTTATTGATTCTGTGGACTCAGAACCTGTAGATATGGAAGGCTAATTGTACAAAGTTAAAAGTGCCCTGACTGTTTAAGCAGAATGAAAAGACAGAGAGCCCTTCTTATGTCAGATCCCAGTCCACTCTCTGAACATGCAGTGGCTTTAGTCACTGTGAGAACCAGACAGAGCAGAATGAGGTGGCTGTCTAACATGTAGAAATCCGTTTCTAACTCTTACTCAGAGTCCATGTCTTTCCTGGCTGTTACTCACAGGCCCCACATACCAAGCTGTTGACTAGATTCCCACCCCTAAACAAACAACTAATTGCATATATTGAATTACTTGGAATTTAAAGAAAAGAATCAGAATTCTTGAAACAACTACTAACAATACTAGGAAGACTTCCAGGTGATACCTCTCAGCCCGTTTTCTAGAAAATTCCAGAAACACTTCACAGTGAGTTACTTCCCTGTTTGGGGGGCATGTGTTCGGTGCCTGTTTGCAGTGGATGAATCTTCTGCTTTTTTGTCTCTGTTCTTAGAATCACTATTGAAAAGCCAGTGAAGAGGCTGTCTGTTGCTTCTGTAGGCCCCATCGCGGTCCCCTCATGGCCATTGGATCCTTTGTGGTGGCCACACTTTCTTCCGTCTCTGCATCCAACTCCTACAACATGGTGGCGAAAGTTTTTCCTGAAGTGGGTCCTGCTTATTTCACTTATTGTGCTTTTCAAAGTGTCCTGAGGAATTATGTTTCATAGAGATCATCAGAAATCCAGTTAAACTATCTCCTGGAAGTCTCACGTTGAGAAACCAGTGTTTCAGTTTGTACATTGGGCTGCTGATTTCTCCAGTTTGCCTTTTCTCTCATTTGGCAGCTAATTCGTTCATGTCCGCGCATGTTCCAGTGACCTGGGAAACAAAAGATCATGACAGTTTATGTTACACAGTCTTACAATAACACAGACCATGGAGGTTTGTAAGTGATGCTGCTTTCTACTTAGGGAGCTAAATGGTAGATGGCACAGGCCGCTTGGCATTCCTGGGGAGGCTCCCTGGGACATGGGCATGGGAGTCAGGGAAGGGCAAGACAGGAGTTTGTTCAAGAGAAAATGTTGAGATGTTGAGTAAAGGAAACCAAGTCGTATGTCAATTTTGCAACAGTTGTTGGCTAAGAAAGCGGGAGCTTTAGATTGAACAGTGGTTCTCTTTGGCTGGTTTGCTGTCTTCAGTACTGTGTAGCACAGCATGGATGCTACAGGTAGTTTATAAAGTCAAAGGGGGTTGAACAGCGTGACAGGTCTCCTGTAGCAAGCTTTCTTATCAGACTGTCTTTGGATCACTAGTCCCCAAATAACGACATGGAGATTCATTAATAATTGTGAAAGCTTCTTTAGGCTTGTTTCCAACTAGCTCTTATAACTTAATCCATATTTTTAAAATCTGTGTTCTTCCACGTGGCTTGGTTACTTCTCCTCAGTACACCACGCCCAACTTGCTCCAAGTCTGCTGGTGAGATTCACACCTCTGTATTCCTCCTCCTCTTCCTCTCTCTCCCTGGAAATCCTGCCCTGTTTGAGCTCCTATCTTGCCTTCCTTAAATGATGAACTACAATGTGGATATGTAAGCCAAATAAGCCCGTTCTTCCCCAGCTTACTTTTGGTCATCACAGTAAGAGTAAGCCTAATTAAGACACTAGCGAAGAACACAGTCAGCTACAAGTCATCACAGTGGAAGAACACAAAACAGAATCAAAGTCACCAGGTACCAGGGTCCGGTACAAATAATGAAGGATGTGCATGGCCAATGGCCAACTTTATGAGCAGGTTTTCCTAGTATAGTGTTCTCAGGCACACGGTTATAAAAATGGTGTGACATTTGGAACACTAACTATGTGCTGGCCACAGTGCTAAGTTATACACATAAGGCTTATTTGGTTTCATTTCAGAATGAGGAACCAAGGCAAAGAAAGATAAAAACCTTGCATAAGGTGTGCCATACTAGAAGTTGCTCATTTTTACAAGAAATTGCAGGGCTGTTTCTTCAAAATCTATCTTTGAAACCATCTTGCTACTCCAGGAGAAATTAGGGGAAAGAAAGAAAAAAGAAAGAAAGGAGAGAAAGGAGGAAAAAGGAAGGAAGGAAGGAAGGAAGGAAGAAAGAAAGAGAGAGAGAAAGAAAGAAAGAAAGGAGACCATTACTGCTCTCTGTAATACAGATACAATTTTACTTTAGAGGATATTTTACTATTTTCAGTTACAACTGCTGGGAATTTTCCTTGTATTGAAAAAAAAAGAGATTCACACTGAACAGGTTTTTTTTTCTTCTTTTTTTCCTGTCTGCCACTAACTGGATGCTCTAAAATAACATTTTCAATTTGTGTATGGAGTCTAAAATTATTTTTATGCAGATTGTATCTTTTTAGATGCTTAACTTCATTTTCATCCCTGTTTTGACATGAGCATACATCTGATAGGAAGGCTTCAGAGTCTTCCAGAGTGACTCCTGTGCCAGGAGGATGGTGTCATGCCACACAAGCTCCATGGAGACAGGAGTTCGTGGGATTAATGCCCCTCTGGCCCTTGCCCATGTCAGTAGTAACAGGGTTGCTTGGTAAATTCTAGAAAAGTCTCGAGCTTGAAGAAGTGGTTGTGGGAAGTTGTGGTTTGGAATTAGGTCAAACAGAGAAGTTCCTAGTAACCTGGAGACCACTGGGTGAGCTCTGTAACTCAAGTAAACAGGACTGAACCCTTTACTCATGAGTATGTATTAGCTTGGGCAGTTGGTTTCAGAACTGAGTTAGATTGGTGTCCATGGTGTGAGACTAACCAAAGTCCAAATTCTCATGCTTGTTTTTATTTCTAGTGTGATACGTGGTGTTAGAGTTTGGGACAATGAAAAAGGAAGACTTTTGTCTCTTTTTCAGTTTCCTGAGGGCTGTGGACATGAGGGATCATGGCTTACCCATCTTTGTATTTCTGGAGGTTTTGCACAGAGTGGACACTCAGTGTGTCATACATGGTTGAATGGATTGTAGGTGAAAGAGGAAAACCGTTACTCCAGAATAGGGTAGAGCGGGCTTATCTATGAGCACCAGATGTTTGATTTAGTCTTTCACTGACATTCCCTAACAGGACAATGAAAATAATCAGTTCTAGTCATGATGTCACAGACTGTTGAGTACCTTAGGGAGCTTTTATGTTCTAGAGGGTGTCCTGGGCCATATGAGGGGTGTTCTCTTAACTAGGCTTGGGAACCTAGAAGCTCTTAGCAATACCAGGATAAGAGCCACCAAGATGAACGCTTCAGGCCTTCCGGTCCCTTTCTGAAAGTTTGTATCTTGCAGCACTTCACTGCATGATGGGAAGTTGGTATGGCATGGGAACATAATCCATTTTACTGCAGACCCACTGGAAGCATTTGTATCACATGGAAGAGTTATTGCTCTAGAGGTCACTACCCGCCCCCCATTATCCCAGGGTTACAGCAAACACTGAAAGGGTACACCTGAATTCATAAATAGAACCATCCCTTAGTTTTTCTCCTATACATATTTATCTCTGATAAAGCTTGATGTAAATTTTATATTTAGAAAGAGATTACTAATATTTAATAGCAAACAGAAGAATCATAATTTTTAATAGTAAATGGTGGCTCACAGCTTTCTGTAATTCCAGTTCCAAGGGATCTGACACCCTCACCCAGACATACATGAAGGCACATAAACTAAAAATAATAAATAGTTTAATTCTGAAAATTTCCATTTAATAATTTGGGCCATGTTTAATTCCAAGTAGCCAAACTTTAGGAAGCAAGACCACAGATGAGTAGAAAACTTTTATATTTCATGGATAATAGTAGTTAGTGCAATATGATTTTTTTAATGCTCTCAGAATCAACTGTATCACTACATGAAAACTCATTTTTTATTGGCATTTGAATCTCTCTGTTTCTGAAATAAAGTAGTATTACACCGACTTCTCGTTCATATTTTTCTTTCCTTTCTTCTGTCTCTTCTTCCATTTTTTACTTTTGTTATCTTCTTCTTTTTCATACCTGACCTTCTGCCTCATTACTCATTGAAAAACATCAAAATACCAGGTCAGAAGTCTAAAGGGCTGACACTACCTTAATGTGCTAAATTAATTCTCTTCTTAGGAAACTCAGGTCTGTTTTAAAAGATTTATTTTACTTTATTTATATAAGTGTTTTACATGCATGCATGTGGAGGTCAGAAGATAGTGATAGATCCCCTGGAACTGGAGTCAAGGGTGGCTGTGAACCAGCATGTGGGTGCTGGGAATCAAACCTGGGTCCTCTGAAGAGCAGCAATGATTTAAAGCAGAGCCCTCTCTCTAGTCTCCCCACATGGACACTTTTTTATAGCCCCAGTACAATGATCAATATCCAGGCATTGGAATAGAATCTGTAGTCATATCTCATTCAAGTGCCTCTAGGTCTTTACAGTTGTTTCTGTACCTTGCTCCATCCCCACCCCCAAGATATAATTCATATCTACACATTGACTAGGTTGGCCAAGAAATAGTTTTTTAGCGTTCCTGGTGGGGGAAGAGAAACATCTGTAAAACCCAAGCATATCAAAAGCTCCCAGAGAGTACATAAAAGAGGCCTCAGCCGGAAACCACCCTAGGTTCTCTTGCTCTTTAAAGATTTAGTCATTTATGTTTTAGTTGTCTGCATGTGTGTGTGTGTGTGCCTGTGTGAGTTCCTGTACACTAAGTGCGTAGCTGTCCATGGAAGACAGGGGACATTGGGTTCTCTGGAACTGGAGTTATCGGTGCTTGTGAGCCTCCTGATAGAGGTGCTGAGAACTGAACCCGGGTCCTGTACAAGAGCAGCAGATGCTGAGCCATCTCTGCACCCCAAGAGCCTCTTATCATTAGCTCATGCTTGCTTTGGAGGATGGGTGACCTTCCTCTTCACGAGTATATTATTTTAGCATGGTCTGCCTAGGGGGTGAAAAAAATCAGTTATTTTACATCCTTCACCAGTTTTCTAGCTTTAACGTTTTAGTACTTTGTGTCAAGGCAGTCACTGGGCATGTAAGGCTTTGGATGATGAAGAACACGGTACCCACAATGGCTAACCGAGTAAAAGGGAACTTAGTCAGAATTTAATCCTCTTGGAATTTTTTTTTTTTTTGGTTTTTCGAGACAGGGTTTCTCTGTGTAGCTTTGCGCCTTTCCTGGAACTCACTTGGTAGCCCAGGCTGGCCTCGAACTCACAGAGATCTGCCTGTCTCTGCCTCCCGAGTGCTGGGATTAAAGGTGTGCGCCACCACCGCCCAGCTCCTCTTGGAATTTTAAGTAGGGACAAGCACAAAAATATCTGAGATCCTGAAAAATCACACTGTGACAGTTGTGTTTTACTCAGTGGTTGTTTGTATTATGAGAGAGACAAGAGCTATGAGAAAAAAATCAGTGGCCAGGCCGTGGTGGCACATGCCATTAATCCCAGCACTGGAGAGGCAGAGGTAGGCGGACCTCAGTGTTCCAGGCCAGCCTAGTCTGCAGAGTGAGTTCCAGAACAGGCTCCAAAGCTACACAGAGAAACCCTGTCTTGAGAAACCAAAACCAAAAAACCAAACCAAAACAAAACAAAAAAACCCCAAACCAAACCAAAACAAAACAGGGAAAAATCAGCATTTTTGCTCAGAAGTGGTATTGTCTGGTTTAATTCACTTATAAGCCTTAGCTCTCAGCGGTGCTTAGAGATACCAACAAGACAGTTTCCATCAGAGTTTTCTTCATTGAATTTTCACGAGCCTTAGCTCTTGGCAATTTTTAGTGATAACCAACAGTCAAGTTTGCATCAAAGTTTTATTTAGTTCCTTTTTCCCCCCACTGAATATATTCAAAAGACTGCTAAAGGGATTGAAGGCAATTATGAAAATTTGGCTTTCAGAAAGTTTGGGAAGTAGGGTAGTTGAACTCAACTGTTTCTCTCCGCCTCTTTCTTCTCATTTGTCTGCCTTGAAGCGACTGGCTTCTCTATCAGAGCTGTAGGCAACATCTTGTAGAGATTTCTTTCAAAGCACTCTGATGTCAGTTTATGTAACCAGCATTTTGTTTCTGTTGGGCCCGGAACTGCTGGGCTAGAGATTCTTAGAGTCTTGGAGCTGCTGCTTCCTTGGGATTCCCAGTTTCCTCTAAGTGTTGGTTGATAAGAGTAAGGATGGTGCAGGGAGGTGAGGGCTGACACCAGCAGTGCGCGCACACACACACACACACACACACACACACACACACACACACACACTCACCCTACCCCCAACATATACACACTCACACATCCTACCCCCCAAATACATACACACACCCTACCCCCTAACACACACATACTACACATACACACCCTACCCCCAAAACACACACACACACACACACACACACACACACACACACACACACACACAGAGAGAGAGAGAGAGAGAGAGAGAGAGAGAGAGAGAGAGAGAGAGAGAGAGAGAGAGAGAGAGAGAATAAAAATGATTGGACTTACCTTGGGAGACTGTTTAAAAAGAAATCAAATTTATGGAATGGAATATGGTTTAGATGCAAACAGAAACTGTTGTGATTTTTTCCTTTGATATATAGAGGTTGGGAGGGGTTGTATAGGTTTTCAGATGGTCTTCCCAGAGCAGGAACATGAGAAAGATTAGGCAGAGAGAAATCGCTCATGCAAAGGGGACAGTATGTGCAAAGGCCCCTGAGACTTGGTGAGTCTGGAACTTTTATTTATCCTTGACCTATGTGGATGTGTGTAATGAATAGTCACTCACACAAATGGGTAAGGGTTTGTCACAATGGAGAGTTACACATTTTTAGTCTAGATTCCAGATTTTCCAGTTTGAGAAACTCAGGGTAAAGGGGATGATTTGCACCGGGTCCTCCAGTAACTGATAATCAGCCTGGACCAAACAGCGGGTGTCTGATGACACCACTTGAGTTCTGGAAACTGAACGGGGGGGCTGTGCAAACAAGTGAGGGCACTCTACCTTATCAGATGACTGGGTGGTGTGAAGTTAGAGCAGATCGCCCAGCAGGATCAGCATGGAGCCCATGTAGTGGGGGAGCCAGTGAATCCCGAGGCACTGGGTTCAATCCCAGCGCCAGGGGAGGAGGGTGTGAGTAGGAGATGGTCTGACTGATGATTGCCCAGATACTTTTGCTCAAGGACTTTGCCATCCTCCTGCCTTAAAAGCCGTGTCCCTGTTAAGCACCACAGCCCCTTCTCTCTGGTTATCCTGGTCCTGGCTCAGCTCGTCTTCATGGGACGTTTTGGACATTCCCTGGGTGAACGCCTCACTCCTTCCATACGTCTGCATATTCATTCCCGTGTTATTAGTGCTCCTGTTTTCCCTGACCAACTCTCAGTGCATGATCCTTTCCCCAAGGCCCCAAACTGTTCTCAGACAGTACTTCACACCTATTGACTCAAGGAGGTTTCTGCTGTTGATGGTCTCAGCGATGTGATCAGAAAGTATGTAGGGAAAGCAGAAATGTCTTTAGACACTATTATGTGGTTGCTGTTCTCATCTAGTTCCTTTTCGTTGTTTAGAGGACATCCATTATTTAAATTTAGAAACAGGGTGTTGTGGGTTTTTTTTGTTTAAAGTATTTACTGATGTTAATCTCTGCCAGAGTAAAAAGCAATTATTGTATACAAGCAACTACCAGAAGACATCACATGACAATTTGAAAAAGCGAAACCACATTTTGAATTGTTTTGAAAAAGTAGCAAAGTATATGCAGAAGGGACTTTAGAAGCACATGTGTCTCTCTGCAGTGAACACAAGAGAGTGAATTGCTTTATTGTCTCCCGACACTGGTAGCTTTGGGCTTTGTGAATAGACTGTACCTCCAAAACAAATGGTCACGTTTAATGATTATCAGTGAAAACTGGTACCTGTTTCTTAACCCAACTTTATATTTGTCTTTTTTGTTTTCAATTTTAAAGTTTTTTTGTTTTTATGTAGCCCAGGGATGTCTCAAACTCACTATGTAGCCTAAGGCTGGCCTTGACCTGCCCCACATTCTGGATACAGGCACAAAATACTATTCCTTGCTTAGCCATTTTCTTTTCATTTTAGAAAACAAGCTCTAAAATTAGTAAATACAAAAAAAACTGTCCAAAATGTGACAATACAGTTGTTTATTAAGTAAACAAGTGAGTAAGGAACTCTTTTTAAAAATTTATTTATTTATTTTATGTGCATTGGTGTTTGGCCTGTATGTGCGTCTGTGCGAGGGTGTTAGATCCCGTGGAGCTGGAGTCACAGACAATTGTGAGCTGCTGTGTGGGTGTTGGGAATTGAACCTGAAACTTTACAAACTATCTAGTACTTCGTAGTCAGCTGTGGGGAAGACACTTCCCCCATTATTACATGGTATGAGGAAGGCACACGAGCAGGCCCCACTCTTTGCTGACGAGACGGCAGTGTGCACATTTTGATCCTCATTGAGGGTTGCGGTGTAACCTGCTGGTAGCAGAGTCGTGCGCTTTCCTTTGTATTACGGGATTCAGCTTACTTACCTGAGCACGGCAGAGGTCCAGTCAGTTGGTACAGAATGGAGTTAATAGAGAGAATGACTCTGGTCCAGCCCAGCTCACAGTCTGATGAGGCCCCGATTCTACCTCTGTGGGCTCCTGCAAGTTTTTCACACAGCCTGGGCTCTGCAGGGAAATCAGCCTGGCTTCCTCACCTGCAGTTCTTATTCCTCATCCTTGCGGGGAGGGTTGCTGGCAGATGCTGTGGCTTTCTGATTACCATGGACTCTTGGCTTTCCAGATGTGCTACGGTGCCGTTGTGCCTATGGAGAGGTTCAGGGTTCCTTTCTATGCAGAAATTTGATATGGAGATCCTTGGAGGTACAGAGGTTCTGCATATGTACCCGTGTGACTCCATCAATCAGCCTTCCCATAAATTATGCCTGTCAGTCATCCACAACTTCGTCACACTGATTCACAAGTGAAGAACCCAGGGGCAGCCAAGTCAGGTGCACTACCATTTGACTGTGTGCCTCAAGATGTCTTATCTCTCTGGCTAGCACACTGACTGTTAAACCACATTGTGCTACTTTCCACCCAGGGGGACTTCCTGATACATCTTCACTGACCACCTTGGCGCGTGCACTTCCTTCCGGTTCCCTTCCTCTGGCTCTGTATAGCCGGCCTTGAGAAGGGCGCCCTGTGCCAGTCCCTTTACCCCTGTTCCTTAGGAAACACTGTGCACTCTGTTTCTGAAGGAAGGATGCACTGTGGAAAGTGGCGGCTACCTTATGCTCTAAGAAAATTAGAGTTCCAGGCCTCTGCGTTTACTCTTGATTGAAGTGTCCATTTGGGCATTTTCCTCTTAGGTTATGGGCCTTTTGTTTACTTTTTTACAAGATATAGAATATGTATGCTAAATCAAGCCATTATCTGTATATACTTGTGTTTGTGGTTTGTGGATTTTCTAGCTCTCTTCTTCTAAAATTAAATTACAATTTTGTATTTATTATTTGGTGGGCGTGCGTGCGTGCGTGCCTGTGCGTGTGTGTGTGTGTGTGTGTGTGTGTGTGTGTGTGTGTATTTCTTCTTATTGTGGTAAAATAGACATAACCTAAGCTTAGTATTGTAACCATTTAAAGGAACAAGTCAGTGACCTCACTGTTGTATAAAAGCCACAAAGATTTAGTTTCATCAGTCCAAACAGAAATTGTCCCCGTTAAAAACAAACTCAGTTTCCCACTCCTCTCAGCCCCTACCAACCATCAGCTTGCTTCCTGTCTATGGACTGGATTGTACTGGATTTTTACATAGATAGGATTTCATGGTAAGTAATCTTTTGTTCATGTGGTAGTATGTGTTTATATTTCATTCCTTTTTCCGGCTACATAATACTCTGTTGTATGGATGCACCATAGTCTATGGGCTCATATGGATAGATATTTTGATTACGGTTATATTTTGGCTATTGCCATCAGCTGCTCTGAATATTCATGTTTTCCTGCCGACATAGGCTTTCATTTCTCTTGTGCATAGAAGTTGAATTGCTCTGCCTTCGAGAAGCTATGATTACTCTTTGTGTGTGTGTGTGTGTGTGTGTGTGTGTGTGTGTGTGTGTGTGTGTTTTAATTTTGTTTATTGGTGCCGGGCTGGCTTTGAACTTGTGGTCCTCCTTCCTCTGCCTCTTGAGTGCTTACCTGTCAGGTATGTACCATCACACCTGTGCTCAGCAAACCCTCCACCACTCTCCTTGCTCCTGTGTACTTGTGGCCTTCCCAGTGACCGTGGAGCGGTGTCTCGTTGTAGTTTTGCCGCAGGCAGACACTGTTGAGCGTCTTCAGCTACCTTAATTAGAAAAAAAAAATGAATGTAGGTTATGGCTCATCTGGCAGGACTGGTGTCCCAACCCCCAAGGAGGAACGCTAATCAGTGTTTAGCACCTAATCAATGTTTAGACTTGGTTTTTAGCTTTGTCAAGTTCTGGGGTATCAGTATTTCCACTGTGTCTGCTGGCTGAAGCCCAGCATGTTGAGGACTGAGCTAGTTAAGGATGTTCTCAGTAGCTCCAGCACAGTGGAGGAGAGGAGGGCGTAAGGGGGCTCCCCTGAGGCTGCCCGGCTGTGTATGTGGGGCACTGCAAAGCCACAGTGCCATTCACGTGTTAGTCTGGAAAGAAAAGGATTTAATATTGATTATCTATCCCAATTCTTTAAACATTGTCTTTGAGGCAGGCTGTACTGTCTTAAGAGAAATCCTAAGCTGAGAGGACTTAATTAACCAGCTTACTGGCTCCCAGCTAATTGGTGTCAGAGTGATGATTTAAATAAACCAGGTCCTTGTTACAGCAGAACGCTCTACTGTTCATCACATATTATGGATTGGAGTTTTCCTAGTCTACCCTCAGGCTTGGTGATTTGCTGATTCACAAAATGTAACACACTGCTGTGTCCAGGACTGTCGTTTGTTAAGGGAAAAGATGCAGAGTCCAGTGAAGAAAGGGGAAGACTCCCATAATAAAGTCTGCAAGGAACCACAGCGTGAGCTTCCGAAAGGTGACTCCAGGGGAGTCACCTCAGACATGCTTAATTAAATCCTGTATTGACTGGAACTCAGAGTCGACTCAGTGCCTTCTTCCTTGTGTGCCCCCAACTCCAGACTTCCACCAACTCCAGACTTTCAGGAAGAAAACAGGCCTTCAGAGGAACTGTTTTGTTTTTATAAAGTGGTTTAGCCCAGTGAGTCACTCAGAGCTGGGAACAGTGACAGCGTCCTCAAGCCTTCGGAAGCCTAGCTGTCCACCATGGTGTCCTGTTTTCTGCCCAGGGACCAGATGCAGAAGGGGAGAAGAAGTGCAAGAAGAGGGAGCCTGTCTCTGTTACGTAGACAACTGGATGTTGTATGGCTCTCTGAGCCTACCTGCCCAGTTCAACAGATGTGCACACATGGGTGGCACCTCTGTGCGGAACGGGACTGGGCTTGGAAGTTTCTGTGGTGTTCCCAAGCGTGATGAATTCTGACTGCCTAACGCAGATGGCCCCGAGTGGCTTCACAAGCCTGACTCTGAATTCTTGGTGACTTTTTTTTTCCCCCATGAAAGGCTTTGACCAGAACAGCTGAGCTCTGCAGTTTGTGTTCCAGAACCCCAGACACCGTGTCTCCTCGGATTCACTTTCTGCACTGGTGAAGTTAGTCTAGAAGCCTTTTTTTTTTTTTTCCCCAGCCTGGCTTCTTCTGTGCCTGGGTCACGTGCAGAGGTGACTGAGTTCTTTGTGGGTGTCCAGCTGTCTGGGCACATTCCAGGGACTCTTCAGTGGAGGAGCTGTTCTGAGGAGGAGCCAGCCATGGTGGCAAGAGGCCGCCCCCTCTTCTTCTGAGTTTCCATCCCCGACGGAGGGTGAGGACACACAGGCGGCTCACTCCCTCTCAGTTCTCAAGTCAAGGGGAGACTGCTCTTCCTGCTGTGTGTGTGTGTGTGTGTGTGTGTGTGTGTGTGTGTGTTTATTGTTTCCCACCCCTTTGGTGTGAAGGCCACACCAAAGTCTTCGTGAGAGTTGGGCCGAGCAGAGTCTCTGACTGACTTACAGAGCGCTGGTCTTGACATCCAGCGGTCCTTGTTCACACTCGGTCGCTCACGTGACACCGAGCAGGTCCGTGCATCAGTGTCCTCAACTGTGAGATGGAGGTGGTGACCATCAACCTGAGAGGGGTGCTGGGACACTCAGGTGAGCGGCCCGTCTGAAGGGACGCGAAGTAAGTTTAGAGCAAAGCCCGGCTTGAACGAGCCTTGAAGGAAAGCCACTGATAATTGCTGTCGTGAACTCTACCCAGGATACCCGAACCCATTTTACTTTTGATTTGAAAACCAAAGGGCCTGGCCCTCTACCTCACACTCCTCCTCCAAAGCTTTAATGATGTGTAGCTGACATTGATTGTGTAGTATTTTTAATCAGAAACGGACATTTCAAGATTACTGTTTGAGAGAACATCCCGTGTGTGTGTGTGGGGGGGGGGATGGGGAAGAGCAGTCTGTCCACTTTCAGCAAACTAGTATGTTCTGGGGCTTCCACCATGGCGCACGCTGGCTCAGTGAGATGAACACTTGGGTTCTAGGGGTCAGGGACACATGAATAATTTCCCCTGCTTCTCCTGTCATGGGGACCACCCACGGCTGCCCCCAACTTGTCTCTGCAGGTAGAGGCCGTAATTATGAACCTGAGTGCAGATGCATTCCTGGGTTCCCGAAAAAGATTCCCGGGTCAGCACTGTGGGGCTGCTTCTTATTTGTACGCACTCAACTTGGCTTTGTTTATGTTGTAGAAATGAAGAGTTTAGCCACCGGCTTCAATTCTGTTATCCTCTTGATACTTACAAAAATGCATTAGGTCTTCCTGTCCTGTGCTTTTCAGAAGCCACCATTTTTGTTGTTGTTGTTGTTGCTTGAGACAAATTTCCATCTTGTTTGTAGTCTAGGCTGACCTCAAACTTGTGATTCTCTTGCTTCAGCCGTCAGAGGGCTGGGGCTATAAGTCTGGGTCAGTCACCATGCCTGACTCAAAACCACTGATCTTTTTTTTTTTTTTTTTTGGTTTTTCGAGACAGGGTTTCTCTGTGTAGCTTTGCGCCTTTCCTGGGACTCACTTGGTAGCCCAGGGTGGCCTCGAACTCACAGAGATCCACCTGGCTCTGCCTCCCGAGTGCTGGGATTAAAGGTGTGCACCACCACCGCCTGGCCCAAAACCACTGTTCTTAAGAACCTTCTTTGCACACTGTCTGCTAATTCTTTCCTTAATAACCCTCAAATTCATAGAAAACAAACATATATCCACCCCCCTCACCCTCACCAGAATCAGATCATCGAGCTTCCTAATCCATTTCTTTTTGGGGGGCGGTGGATGGGCAGGGTCTTACTAGGTAGCCCTGGCTGTCCTGGAATCCCGTATGTAGGCCAGGTTTACCTGCAGCACCCACTGCAGGCTTTAACTCGCAGAGATCTACCTGCTGCTGCTTCCCAAGTGCTGCTATTAAAGCCGCGTGTCACCACGCATGACCTGCATCCATCCCTTGATTCTCCTTCTTCAGCTGCAGCCAGGCTCTTCTCGGCCCTGCCTCCGTCACGTCACTTTCAGCACAGCTGGGAGATTCCTGGGCCTCCTCGATGGCCCTTGCTCTCTGTATAGTAAATGCTTGGCAGTGTCTGCCCATGTGAGGTCCATGGCTCTTGTTCTGGTGGCTTCTTGTCTCCTTCAAAGACTACCCTTTCCTGACACGCTTCTCAAATGTGGCCATTATTCACTGTTCCTTCCCACTTGGCATGGGTCTTAGGAGACACTGCCTTTCCCATGGCTTCTGTTAGTATCTTGTCCTGATGATTGTCCCTATTCCTGCGTCTCAATCCCATGTATTCTGAAGTCTGGACTCACCTGGTTCTATGATTCCACCTTCTATCTATAGCTCAGCCTGGCCATTTGCGCTCTCTCTCTCTCTCTCTCTCTCTCTCTCTCTCTCTCTCTCTCTCTCTCTCTCTCTCTCTCGCTCTCTCGCTCTCTCGCTCTCTCGCTCTCGCTCTCTCTCTCTCTCTCCCAGCACCCCAGTCCAAGCCACCACTGCTTCTTGGGTGAATACAATAACACCTGTCTGTGTGAAGACTCAGTGACCTGTTCCTGTGAAACCCCTGAACAATACTGGTTACAAATATAGAAACTGTTTTTCCTCTCTCAGTGTGGATGTTGGGAGTAAAGCCTGGAGGCAGCCATTCGGAACTCACAGGGCTGGATCCGAACTAGAGATCTTGATCTTGCCTTCCTTGCTATCACTCTAGCTTAGGTCTTTTACTGTAGCCTACGATCGCCGCTGGTACTCTAGCCATCTTAACTGAATGAAAGCTGAAAGGAGCAAGAAAGGCAGATGGGCAGGAGAGGACCTCTCCCAGCTCCCTTTAACAACCTTGTGTTTCGCACAGACTTGCCATCAAGCTTACTGGTCACGTGATCAGATCTAGGTATGGACTTTCATTCTGGACAACAGCATTTCTACCTCAAAGTGGGTGTCATTAATAAGAGAATGGGTATTGTGGTAGACAGCTAGCAATCTCTGTGCATGCTAACAGGCTCCTGTTTCCATTCTCCAGTCTGCTTACACAGTGATAAAAAGACAAACATAATTGTGTGCTTCCCTACGACTCGTTAAGAATGTCACATTGTCCCCATGTGCATCCCAGATGGATAGCCACTGCCTACCCGGCTCTCAGGGATCGGCTTCCCTTCTCCTCTTCACTTCTCTCTCTCTCTCCTGAGTTCTGATCCTTGAATGGTGCCTCCTGCATCCCAAGTATGGAGTCTAGGCATTGGCTGTCTTCTCCTTCTAGAGCACATCTCCCTCCCTGACTGACTCAGTCCTATCCATTTCAGCCTCAGCACAATGAGCACATTTTCCCTAGTTCCACTCCATCCTACCTGACAAGGTTTGGTTTCCCAAGCTCGTGTTCCCGTGTGGAATTGGGATGCAGCTCAGTGCAGTGGAGGTGCCCAGCATGCTGCAGCCCCTAGGGTCAATCAATCCTTAGGCGCCACCCACAAGAACAACTCAACACCCAACAAATGTGCTTCTCTATGTAATGGCGTTTTCCACTTTTACTTTTTATTACCTGTCTCTGTTTTAACATGAGTAGGTTTTAGTTTGTTATCAGCGTGATTATATTACTCTTTTTCTTTGGTGAATGTAGGATCCAGGACTGAGGGGGCCTGTGATAGACTTCTGTGTGTCACATCTCAGGAAAGGAGAATGGGAGAGAGCTGTCCTGCACAGGGGTCAGAGATACAGAGCAGGACTCGGAATGGTATCTGGCGTCATCACACCAAGCTCATTGATGCCGCTTATCCTGAAGGGAGGTGGCTTCCCAGGGGTACACACTGCAGGCTTTGGAGCCAGCCAGCTGCTCTCATTCTCCAGCTGTGACAGTGGGCACTGGATCAGAGTCTCTATTTCCTCACATGTCGATGGAGCAAGTGCCCTCTCTGCAAGGCTGTGTGCGCGTGCACACTTGGTGGAATAGTCCCGATTCCTCTGTCAGCTTGACTTAGAAGACAGGGAGATGGCGGAAGCAGAGATGGAGGAGAACACCAATCCCTTCATCCCTTCCTCGATGTGCCTGATATATACTTTGCACAGTGAAAAATCAAGATTGGCTTCTGGCTTAGGAACAGAAGGGCTTGAAAGCCTTTTTTAGTTTTTTTTTTTTTTAAACAAATACTTATACAGCATGTAGAGGAGGGGGAAACCCCTCTTCTCCTCTACTTATTTTAGCTTTTCTGGCGGAGGCCCTAAAAATTAGACTACCAAAAGATAAACAGGAGAAAGCCAGTCATTCTTCCAAGTGCGTGGGCACCTTCGTAAGGAGAGGGAAGATGTAAAGCTGTGGGTTAGAGCTGAAAGCTCGTGTTCCCGGCTGACGACAAGCTGGAGAGGCTTTGGCTGGCACCAAAACAAAGGCGGAAAAGGTGGCCTGCACGGTTGTTAACTGCTTTTGTGTTGTGCGGAATTCCTGGCAGAGAAGCTGGCGAGAGGTACGATGTGCTTTGGCCCATAGTTTCCGTCCATCGTGGTGGGGAAAGCTGCCCCACAGCAGTGGGAGTGTGTGGGAGACAGGGCTCTTCGCAGCAGCCAGACCAGAAGGCAGAGAGCAGTACCCGAACCAGGGCCAGGCTGCGGCCCAAGATCTGGCTCCTATGACCCGCCGTCACTAATGGGGCCTAACTGTTGATCTACAGTGGTGGTTCTCAACCTGTGGGGTCATGAGCCCCATGGGGTGAGGGGAGAGAGGAGTTGCCTATCGGATATTTATGTTACAATTCGCAACAGTAGCAAAATGACAGTTATGAAGTAGCAATGAAAATAGTGGTGTGGTTGGGGGTTACCCCAACATGAGGAACTGTATTAAAGGGACGCCCCATTAGGAAGGTTGAGAACCACCGCTCTACAGCTTTTCCACACAGCACAGCCTAATGTTTAAACACGCACCTTAGGGGACATTTCCCATTCAAACCACACATGGGTCTTTGTCAGCTCTGTGACCAAGCTGATGTTTCTTCTTGATGCTGTAGAAAGCCCCGCCCCCTCCCCAACCGGGGGACTTCAGGAAGAAGGCAGGCCCATGCACCTTTCCTGTACCTGCTATTTTCATGGAAAATAGTCCCATCCCTCGGTGGTCGACCGGGGGTGGTGCCCCCTTTTTGTGGTGCTCACTATATGGCAATATGCTTTTTGTAAGTCCAGACCGCGATTCTCATGACTGTGAGGTAAACACACTCATTCTCGTTTTTTTTTCAGAAGAGGAAATCTAAGAACAGAGAGGTCAAAGAACTTGCCCAGTGTTCCAGGCAGAGTCAGGAGCCAAGCACAGGCAGGGTGATCCCAAAGCTCAGAGCCACTACACTGTGGCACCCCCAGATACGTCTCTGATTGCTTTCGACTGGCCAAATTGTGCTTTGCAGAGGAATCCAACATGTATTGATGCTGATATTTGCCGGCATCCGAGGCCATTGTTGAAGCTTGCCTGACTGGTAACCGCATGCCCTTGAACTATTACTGCCTCACTGAAGGAAGAGAAGCCTTCGCCAAATGTGTCCCCTGTTGTTGGGCACTAAAGATTGGGAAGTGCTCACGGCCTCTGGATGAGTCAGTCAGTCCTGGTTCTGGTTGCATGCTGTAAGTGTGAGGGCGCTTAATTAGCCTCAAAGGGTAAAAATAGCCCAGTCACATGAAGCGCCAGTCATCTTTTTAGAAAAGATTTGCAAAAGCCGAGGAAGTCAAGGTAAGCTGTTTGGTTGAAAACAACAGATGTTGAAGCCAGATGCGGTGGCACAGGACCTGGGGAACAGATTCAGGAGGATTGCGGCAAGTTCAAGTTCAGTGGCTCTACATGCTTTCAGGCCGTCAGGACTTAGAGCAAGATCCTGTGTCAGAAAAACAAAAAAGAAGAAAAGAATAGATGTTGGTGGGCAGTGGTCATTTCTGTTGTTCTCTTAAAACTTTAGAGATCTTAACTTCATTCATCATGTCCCAAACCATACCCTCATTCCATTTTATTTGGTAAGACAGCCAAGGTTTGGTACCAGCCCTCTCATAGGCCTTGTTGGAGTCTTGAAGGTAGGCATGAGAGACTTTCCTTAAGTCTAGTGTCTTACGCTTTCTCCTTTCCCAGGCCTCCTGTGGTTTTGAGAGTATTAGTAGCTAAGTTAATGGAGTAGTTGCCGAGTTCCAGCTTTGTCTCTTAACACTGCAGGAATTGATTGTTTAAATTCTTACTACAGACTGACAAAGTTCTTGATGCTGTTATTTGTCACATTTTATAGCTAGGGGAAGAGGTGCAGAGAGGTTGAATCAGATGTTCAAGGAGACTCCAGTCACTGGCGGTCTTCCCCCACTTTCAACTCCCTGTTACAAGCACTCATTTCTTTATTTCCCTTCATTGTGTGTGTGTGTGTGTGTGTGTGTGTGTGTGTGTGTGTGTGTGTGTGTGTGTAGGTGGTGGTGGTAGAATTCTGGAGATCCAACTCAGGTCCTGGTGCTTACATGGCAAGCATGTCACCAACTGATCATGTCCCTAGCCTCACTTTGATGCATCTTAATGTTTCAGTCACACAGATGTTTGTAGTTCCTAACACTGGCAGGCCACCTTGGAATTACGTCTTTTTGCTTTCCTGCTTTCCATGTTTCGTACCTCTAACACTCTTTCCTCTTTTCTTTTTTTGGGGAAATTCTTATCTGTGATTCAAGGTCTTATTCAAGGAGGTGCCTCCTTCATGAAGCTTTCTCTGTCCTGTTCCCTGGACTAGTGAACCTCTTCCTGTGTTCCACTGCTATCAGTGAAGGATGTCCCCCTCCACTTCAGAAGCACTCATCCCTGGCTGTCTGGTTAACAGATCCCTACAGACAGAGCTGTATCTTCCCAGTAGAAGCTGTGTAAATGTTGAGTAATAAAGCTGGAAGGAAGAAGATGTAGGAGAGAGACTAGATAGTAGAGAAGGGTATTTAACTATTAATTCCTACCTATTACTCTTCGTAAGAAACAGGTAACTTTGATTTTGAAGTATAAACTCAGCGTGACCCCTACCTTTCATGACAAAAAATTTTATAAATCATGATGTTTACAATCATAATATCCATAAGCCATGTAATCATCTTGGCAATCAAAATTACATATAATGTAAAATAATTGTCCTTATTCTAGGTTAATTGTGTGACTCTGGCTAAATTAAACCTAATCACATTCTAACATTTTCCTGGATCAACATCGGATATCAGTTGCACTTTGTTGGGAGCCAGTGGTGACCATACCAGGCATGCCTCCTGTTACCTGTTCAGTCTGTCACAGGTAGTAGATACTCAGCAGAACATCACCCAGATCAGAACTGCCATGGTGATAGGTGTACAGATTGCTTTTCGCATATGGGCAGGTTCAAACTGTACTGGGCAGAATCGTTTGAAATAACCAATGCTGGACCATTTTTGTCTGATAAATATGGCCGTGTGTGATGGCTTAGTGAATTAGCAAGAGAGAAGCCTATTCTCTTTATGAACCCACTCAAAAGCTGATATTTGATAGTACAGAGGTTCTAAATATGTTCGCTGGTTTTTATGAGAATAGCCTACGTAATTCCTTGAAGCCATCCAAGGCAGTTGCTGTATGGGCGTGTGGGGTGGCACCTCTGTTTCATTCACTCGTGTGGAAGTGAGAAGAGCAGACAGATACTGCCACAACACGTGTGACTGATCCTCAGAGTGCCTTGTTGGTTGGTGGCACGGAGAGACTTCAGTAGAGTCCAGGGTTCCTTAGTCAACAGCAGAGAACTTTGAACATGCTGGATGCAGGTTATTGTGTGCACTTGACCTCTAAGAGCAGTTGTAAATAACAGGATTGTTGGGTTTCCAGGGCTCACTTCCTGTTTTGAGCCCACAGTGCCTATCACCCCAAGAACAGCCAGGGCTTTGGTAGTAGTAGTTAAGAAACATGCCCATCTCTCAGTTCTGGCAGTTGATGATAGACCCTTTCTGTATTCTCACAGAAAATTATTAAAACTGGGTCCCTTGTAATAATTTAACATTTTTGATAAGCATTTATTAAAATGCTTTTAAATTTTGACGTTTTTTGAAAAACATTTTTAACCTTTAATAAAAGGCATATTTCAAAGCTGACAGTGGACAGAACAGTACAACAAGCCCCTTGTGCCCATTAAGTAGCACACAGCATGCTCTCCTGCCTGTTACCTGTTCCAGCCCCCAAACCCTGTGTTGTTGTCTTGTGGCATTCACACCATCTCTTTTGCAGAGGCTTCAGCATATGAGTGCCACAGGACAGAGGGTCTCCAGTGTAAGCAGGGGCATAGTGCCAACTCTACATTCCTAAATATACCAACACGACTTCCTTGATGCCATCAAGCCTCCAGGATGAGGAAGAAATTGCTTTAAAAATAAGCTTATCTATAGAATGTGTCTAAGTGATAAGGGGTGTTAGAAAAAAAAATGCTGTTTCTTTTTTTTTTTGACACTAAGCGAAAGAATGTTATTGGAGGTAGTAGAAGCAGAGGGGCTTAGCATTTCAGAGGGTTAAAGTCCGTGATCGTCATGGTGGCAAGCATGGCAGCAGGCAGGCAGGCATGGCGCTGGAGCAGTAGCTGAGAGCTCACATCTGATTCACAAGCATGAGGCAGGGGTGGGGGTCAGGAGAGAGAATTAACTGTGAATGGTGTAAACTTTTGAAACCTCAAAGCCCACCCCCCCCTCCCGTGATGCATCTCCTCTAACAAGGCCACACCTCTAATCCTTCCCAAACAGTTCTACCTAATGGGGACCAAGCATTCAAATCTATGAGCCCGTGGGAGGCAGTCTCATTCCAAACACCACACCCAGCTTTAACATACGCTACCAGGAACCTGAACTCAGATCCTAATGCGTGCACACTAAGCATTTAACTCACTGAGCCATCTCCCCAGACACAGCCAGTTAGTGTTTGAAAGGCAGAGAACCCTGCAGATAGCTACAGAACAGTGCATTTGAAGGTTAGGCTAAGGCTCTGCTTTTGCAATGCTCTCTCAGGCTTGGTTCAGTTTCACATAATTTATGTGTTTAGTCGACACCTATCTGCATGCCCTGGTATCCGTGCTCTCTGCTAGCAGAGAGGGATTCCCTTCATGGAAGAACTTTCCAGGTATGAACATCGCAGAAACAAAGTTCCCAACAAGCTGTGTGCTTCCCAGCTTGTACCTTTCTAGATAGAAACCTGGGGTGACCCCAGGGTAGCTCCAAGGGACTACACAGGGCTGTCACTTTTTATCAGATTCGCCTCTGGCTCTGGTGGGGATGCTGAGTCCCACGGGGCTGTGTCATGTGTGCTGTGGGTTTCTTTCCCATGCCAAAGCCCCAGATCTAGGCTAGTGTATCTTACCTAGAGTTGCTAGTTGCCTCTGCTACTCACTTAGCCCTCAAATACCAGACACACACAAAGCTTCATTCCATGGGAGATTCTGTTCACGGTTCTAGTTATTTCTACTTTCATGAAGATATGAATTGTTAGGAAGAAAAAATACTGAGCACATGAAGACAGACAGACAGACAGACAGACAGACATCCCCATCACAGAAGCGAAATGCTACCTGTCAGTGTGAATTATAGAAACCCAATCCAGAGATCTACGGGCCTGTCTTCTCTTTTGCTGGTGAAAATGAAGGGACGTGACCTCTGCTGGTCTGTGACCGCCAGCTGCAGTGACAGAGGAGTATCCTGACGGCAGTTATTGGGTCTGGGAGGGTTTTAATGGGACCGGTAGGTGCAGTGAAATGTATCTCTAGGAACTGTAATCGCCTGCATCAGTACAGTCTTACGCGAATATTATTCTGTGATTTTAGAAATGGAAGTGAAAGTTTTGCCATGAGTTTTTCAACATCCTGTTTTTATTGTGCATATTACTTAGTACTTGACCTTAGCCAACAGCCCGGGCAGCGATAGGAACATGGCTTTAAAAACCTTAGTCGTCACAGTTAAGCCACTCTTGGGTGTAACCACTAACTTGTTAGTGTAAAGCCTTTTTTTCCTTTTCTCTTTAAGAATGGCATTTTGCCGGGCGGTGGTGGTGCACGCCTTTAATCCCAGCACTCGGGAGGCAGAGCAGGCGGATCTCTGTGAGTTCGAGGCCAGCCTGGCCTACCAAGTGAGTTCCAGGAGAGGCGCAAAGCTACACAGAGAAACCCTGTCTCGAAAAACCAAAAAAAAAAAAAAAAAAAAGAATGGCATTTTATCAGATGTGAAGCAGCCATAGTAGAATGCTAGGTTATAGTGTTCTTGCTCTACACCAGATCTCATTCGTATTGAAAGAAGACAGTTCATCAACCACCAAATTAGAAAAACCTTTACGTTTTATGTATTCTGCTTTCCCTGATCCTGGAAGGGTCTGTATCCATTTATGTCCAGTGGACACACACACAAAAAAAAAGGGCCATAGCCACCCAGCATGTCCCTGACTTGCCCTAATTAATGGCACCTGCCACTCTGGGGACTTGTTCTTTGAATTCTATACCAAGTCGAAGAGGGAAAAGGTGCCCTTCTGAATAAATAGGCCGTTGGGGCTTATTTGAGATTTTTGGTAAAATGTGTCCCTCTTTTCTGTGGAAGGGCCAGTGAGACCTCTGTACCCTTCCCATATTGGACTTGAACAGCAAACATCATCTCTCTTAACCTGAGCAAACATCTGCTTGTAAAGTTTCCAAGGTCAATGGATTGTGTATGCTTTGATCTCTGTTGTGATACTTTGGTGTCCATGATTTTCCAGAAGGATATAGAGGCAGTAGTTTGAACATGGCTGAATGAAGGCAAAGTCAAGGCGAGTTTGGGATTAAAATAGACACAGATTGCTGTAGATGTAACCAACCGTCTTATTAAATAAGAAACACAGAAACAATGTAAAAGAGAAAGCCGAGAGGTCAGAGCTCAGAGCTAAAATCTCACCCTTCCGCCTGCGGTGTCCCAGCTTCCCGAAAGAGAGCTACTTCCTGTCTGTATGCCTTTTTTATAGTATTATTGTTCTGCCTTCTCATTGGTTGTAAACCCAAACACGTGACTGCCTCGTCACTGTCTGAATGTACAGCCCCCTAGGTCTTAAAGGCATATGTCTCCAATGCTGGCTGTATCCCTGAACACACAGAGATCTATGGGATTAAAGGCATGTGCCACCACCGCCACACTCTGTCTATGGCTCTAATAGCTCTGACCCCCGGGCAACTTTATTTATTAACATACAATCAAAATCACATTTCAGTACAATTAGAATACCACCACAGATTGCCACGGTGAAGTGCAGTGGATGCTGGCACAAGTTTTGGTGCCCTGTATGTGCTGAGGACTGCAGGTCTAGGAGCTGTCAACGGTGTCTCTTTAGTTAGATAACCACATTTCATTCTCTCGCCATAATAGATCATATACATAACTACATGTTTTTAGTTTCTTTTGGGGGCCTCATTCTCTGGATGCCTCTGTCGTAGACATGCTGTGTCAGCTCCGTCTTTGGATTTGTCTAGTTTAGCGCCTTGACTAGGAACTGACTGGATCTGAAACTGTGTGGTGGTGCTGAATGCCCGGATGGTGGAGTAGTGGTAGGTGTACCAACAGTTCCTCCTGGCTGGAACTGAGAGAAAGGGTGGGGGAGTGGACATGACGCACAGTTAAGCAAGCCTGTGAGCACCCAAAGAATTCCTACAGAGAGGGACTGGGCTCCAGCAGACGGCCATTTCTTCACACCCCAATCCATGGCCATCTTTACCCCCCTTTCGTTCGTATTTTGTTCATATTTAGCTTGTTAACTTGTTTTGGCCTTATAACTGCACAAGTGCTATAAGCACAAGACATTTGCACGCAGCATTGAAGAATTCAGGGCCAAGCTCAAATTCAGGTATGATTGTGACTTTGAGTCAATTATATTCTCCATGGCTTGGTTTCTTCGTGTGTAAAATGGAGTGTCAAGAGTTCTCATGTTATAATACTGTGAGGACTGACTGAAGTCATCTGTGTACAAGACAACGCAGTAGCTGGCCCACAGTGAGGGAACGTTAGTGGCGAATGCAGCGTGATTACCCTTCTCTAAGTGCCCATAGGTATTTGAGCTTGAGAAACCTGGTGGTGGGTTACAGTGTGTTAGGTAAAAATGTTTTGAGAGACTTGGGTTCACTTTTTGCTGAGCGTCTTGTGATATTCAGTTGGCCTCACAACCTCTCAGATTTCCAGAGTTTTTGTAAAAGATAATTTGTGTTAGTGAGGGTTCTCCAGAGCATCAGAACTAGTCAGGTAACAGTATGTGTGTGTTTGTTATGTGTATGGTTATATGCATATGTATGAAGGGGATTTGTTAGATAGTAAATATATAAGATTGGTTATAGGAACGGGCTTCTGTGACCATGGAGTCGAGAAGTGCCACAGTCTGCCACCTGCAGCCTAGAGATACCAAAGCCAGTGATAATTTGGGTCAAGTCATAAAGCCGGAGAATCATAGGAACCCGTGGTGGAACTTTTCAATCTGTAGCCAGAAAATTGAGACCTAAAGATGGGGAGGAAGGTGTGGTCTTAGTCCCCAAAGTAAAGAAGATGGAGCTCTGGTGTTTGGAGGTGCAACAGATGAGTTTCCCAACTCAAGAACAGAGTACACCCTCTGGGTACTTTTCTCTTTCTTGTGAAAATACCTAACAGAAGCCACTGAGGGAAGCAAAGCTATGCTTTGGCTCATCGCTTGCATGCATCCGTCATGGCGGCAGGAGCTTAAGGTCATGTTGCATCCACAGTCAGGGAACAGAAAGCGATGGAGTACTTAGCCCCCTTTCTCTCATTCATTCAGTCTGGGATCCCAGCCCCGGAATGGTGGCATCTACATTTAAGGAGGGTATTTCTGCTTCTGTTAGCGTAATCCAGATAATCCTTCACAGATATGCTCACAGGTTTTTAGCCAAATACTGGACAAGAAGTAACTTAGAGAAGGGATGGTGGATCATGGCTCATGTTTTAAGGGTATGATCTATGACGGGGAAGTCGCTATGGTAGGGAGGGCTCAAGCCTGTGGGAGCAGGAGCGTGAGTAGAAGTAGAGATGGGTCAGACGGAGGAGCTGGGTTACCCAAGGCCTGCTCCCCACTTCTTCAGCTGGGCTCCACCTCCCAAAGGTACCAGAGAGTACCATCATGTGGACCTTCCAAACCATAACAGCCAGGAAGCCCGTCTCAGAGGCAATGCCCCTGCTTCCAGCTCTTTCTGCCACCTAGTAGGTGTGTAGCTTTAGGCAAGTTCTGTTTTATCTCAGTGTCTGCCTTCCTCACTGAAGCTGGTTATAAAGTGCTTTGGAATGGTACACAGGGCACTTAAAGCTTTGCAAAGCCCACAGAGGCTGTGCACGAGAGAACACTGTCCCCCAGTATTAGCAAGTATTGCCGCCACAGTTCTTTGTGCATTAGCTGTTGAGTCAACATCTAAGCACGAGGCGGCTTTTTTAGCTTGGCATATTCAAAAATGAGTACGAGGAGGTCTCACTTCCCCTTCGTTTTCAGTTTTGTGGGCAAGAGCAAAAAGGCTACATCAGTAAAATTTGCATGACAAAAGTAATGATGTTGGTTATTTCTCCTCTGGTCCCAATATTCACAGAAATATGGAGTAGATTATAGCAATCGTGAATTAATTGTCATACTGAAAGAAAATTGAAAGATCGATCTATCTATCATCTGTCTGTCTGTCTATCTATCTACCTGTCTATTTCTCTCTCTATCATCTAGAGAGAGAGAGAGAGAGAGAGAGAGAGAGAGAGAAAGAGCCTTTCTTGTTTCTGATAATACTTCTCAAAAGCCCCTGGCTTCTCAGGGTTCCTGGATGGTTTTGAAAAGCGGACATACCAAGAGTTTCAAGGGGGAACAAGAGTTACATGGGACCAGACATACAAAGAGCACACGACTCTCACGATAACTCTGGGTGCCCTGAGAGTTACCTAGCGTGGCGGCGGCAGGCCTTCTCTTTCCTTGAGCTGCCTGACCTGCCGGGGGCACCTTGAGATGTGGAGGGCACCAGGCACTACTGTGCCTCCTGCAAAGGCACTGAAGAACAGAAACGTTTATCTACACAGAGGGTGGTACTAAGCATTTCCAGCTGTTTGCAAACATCTGCAGCTGCTTGTTCAATAGTCACTCAAACCCTCCCAGCTTTGCAGGCTCCAGCCTGATTGTCCTTTGCTTTTCTCTGGCATGGCTCATGGTGTCACTCAAACTCCAGTTGACCACTGTTGATGCACAGTTGAATTCCGAGTCGAATCTCCGGTGTCGTAAGAACAGCTAATTATTAGCACAGGAGAGCTCCGGAGGAAGAGTCCACGGAACTTTGTGAGTGCTGAGACTATGGTGAAGAGTGGTAAATGTTTTGGAGTATGGTATATCCCCAACAATAATTACTTTTTTTCAGAAATATGCCTTTTATAACACTCCTTGTTACCCATTGAGACTCACTCAGGATAGACCCCAATTCTTCAGCCTTGTATCTGAGCATTGCCTAATTTGGCCTCAAACAGCCTTTCTTTGGGTCATTTCCTACACTTCTGATCCACCCTGAGTTCAGCCATTGTGCATATCTTTCAGTTCCCCAAATGCTGTGAGCTCTTTTGTTTTTTGCAGCCTGGTACTTTCTTTGCTTTTCTAAAGAGAAGCTATTATTTATCCTTTGAAAACCAGGTCTGAATACTACTAACTTAAAACCCCCAGCTTCTCCTCTCACCCACCTCTAGGCTGTCTCATTCCCAGATTAGGAATCATCCCCTCTTCTACCCACAGCATTCCTGTGAAGTCTTGTAGAGACCCTCTGCCCTCTACCCTAACCCCGAGACTTCGGCACACAGCCCGGGGGCTGGCAGAATAAGGCAATGAAGGAACAACTCAAAAGTATGTAACTTCGTGGAGTTGCCTTAAGATTATAACCAACAGAGTGCAGCCGTCCATAGAGGCCGGAAGAGGATATTGGGTCCTCCTGGAGCTGGAGTGGCAGGCTGCTGGGAGCTGCCCACTGCATGCTGGGAACCACACTTGGATCTTCTGGAAGGGCAGCAAGTACTCTTAACTGCTGGGCCACTTGCTCCAGCCCCTCAAACTTCCAGCTGCGGGACAGAAGAGAAAAATGGGGGAAATGAAGGGGTCCTGGAAAGAGAATGAAGCCCCTCATTTTGGGGTCATTTCCTGCTGTCTGAGAGTCCACGAAATTTCAGAGCAAGGGATAAAGTTAAGATTGCCTTCTGAGATAATGTCCTCCTAAGGGCCATTCATTCAGGGGTGTTCAGAACGATAGATGAACTCCTCTCGCTTAGGGTCAGAATGTCCTTGACCTTGATCATAACCTCACTAGCACTCTTCTCTCATCCCTAAATGTAAACAGTGCATCTCCTAAATCCGTTTCATCCATAAAAGGATATTCATTAAGAGGATTAAGTGGAGCAGCAGCTCATGAGCTCATATGATTTTTAGTTTTTATTTTTTGACTTAAATTTAAAACTTGTTTTTAAAGACAGGGTTTCTCTGCATAGCCCTGGCTATCCTGGAACTCAGTCTGTAGACCAGGCTGGCTTCAAACTCACAGAGATCCATCTGCTTCTGCCTCTTGAGTGCTGGGATTAAAGGCATGCGCCACCACAGCCTGGCTTTAAAACTTCATTTTATCTTTGAACTGTAAGTCATATCCTTTGAGCAGTGTGGCTGAGCCACAAAGTCTGACGCGGGGGCAGTCAGTCTGTGCTGCTTGCCAGCGGTAATTTGCCTTATCTGGCTGTCGGGCCGTCTCCTTCCTCCCTGACCTTCCATTGCCTTGGGTTCTTTGATAGCTGCATGCCACGGGGAAGAGGACAGACTAGAAGAGAGCCGTTGTTCTTCAGCAAGGGTATACAAGTATCTGCATCCCTGCTAGAAACTGAGTGGAACCCTCCTGAGCGAACACACGCTTAAGTTCTCCCTCCCGCTCCCCCCCAACTATTCACATTTAAAGCTAAGCGCATGTCCTCTCTTAAAGGTCCTGTTATCCCTTATCTCCACTCAGCAAACTTGTTACCTTTGCTTCACCCTGGCTCATGTGAAATTCTTTTCTGTGATAGAAGCCAGGAGCTGGCTTTACCTGAATGCAGGTCCTCAGGCTCCCTGTGTTTGGGTTGATCTGTGTCTCTCCACTACCACTGACAGTGTTACTGGGAGGTCTTTGGACCCAAAATACTAATTAGCACGTTAGGAGATTTTCATAGGGTGCATGTATAACTTAGTCCAGTATCAAAGTCATCCCCAGTTTTCTGGAAATAGTGACCTACCTCGGATCCTGGCTGGCAGTAGCCCAAGGTTGATGCGATTGGAGATAGGTGTTGTGGAAGCAGAGCACACCTTCCTGCTGCAGGGCCGGTGAGCTGGCTGGCGAGAATAGTCTCCCAAGGGCAGCGATGTTCCCTGGGGGGGGGGGGTAGGGATGAGGGTTCACAGGACTTTCTGCTATTTCTAAGGTTTCACAGTGAACACATGTGACCCGCTAACAGAAGGATGATACTCTTGCAATTTCTTCTACTTGATAGTGAGTGTAATCCCTAGGAGCAGGGTGGGTGGGTAACTGCCTGACCAGACATTGTATAGCAAGTTATTTACAAGGCCCCTGGTCACCTTCCCCTCCTGCCTTATGCAGTCACTCTGTCTGCTTTTGCTTTTTTATTTAGCAAATAATCTCAAGTCTGTTACTTTGAGCCAGACACTCTTTTAAGCATGTCTGCTATATTAGCTCATTTAATCCTCATACCAAGCCTATGGGGATTGATACTACAATTATTCCCATTTTACAGACGAGGAGAGTCGTGTAGGAATATGGTTTTCTTTGCATGGCTTGTTCATTCTGCTGGGGTTTCTCCTGCTATCGCCCTTCTGACATAAAAGTCACGGTTCTTAGAGTATCTTTCTGTTGTTTTGAGACAGGGTTTCTCCGTGTAGCCCTGGCTGTCTCACAACTCACGCTATAGTCCAGGCTGGTCTCGAACTCACAAGAGGTCTGCCTGCCTCTGTCTCCCGAGTGCTGGAATTAAAGGCGTGAGACACCACACCTAGCCTTTGAGCATCTTTTTTATATGTAGCACTTAGTGCATGGTATTGTCAGTTTCTCCCACAGGGACGCTGGCGTGGGCTGGTTAGTTTTGGTAGCTTACCTTGCAGGGTAACTGAGGACTGAAGACTCCTGGGCGAGTGAGCGTTTCTTATTTTGTGATTTTGTTTGTTTGTTTGTTGTTTTTGACACCACTGGTGAACAAGGCAAACGCAGATGGAGAAACCAAGGGGAGAGAAGGAAAATCAGGATGGGCCAAAGGTGGAACCGCCGAAGAAGAGCATCTTGGCGCTCTTATGGTCAGAACGCAGAGGCAGGCTAGCAAGTCCACTGAGCTTGGTCATCGATGATGATTTTTTTTTTTTCTTTCTTCCTTTGTGGTTGCTCCTAGCCAACTGTGGGGGTTGAAGGTTGCAAGTGGTCAGGGGAGTGGGTGGGAAGGAAGTGTAGGTTGAGCATGCCGTTGCTCTCACAGGAAGGAAGGAGAAGAATGAAGCCGTTGGCTGGCCCGAAGGGAGGTGCTGGTTTAGACGCCTATAGGCAGAGGCAAATGCCTGGAAGAGAACAGCCTAGCCGCTTGTTCTCCATGAAGCCCTGGTTGTCCTGGAACTAGCTGTGGAGACCAGGCTGACCTTGAACTTGAACCCGGGCTTAGGGACCTCTATGTTCAACAGCCCCACTGTCCATTGGGACTTGACCCCTCAGCCCTCTCACCCCTTCCTGCGGGGGGGGGGGGCATCCTGGGGCCCGAGGGCTTTGGCAAGCAGTAGAGGTCCTCAGGGACTGGACTCAGCTTGAGTGAGCGATGGTCTCACCACCCGCAGAGTGAGGAGAATAGGCTACCCCACAGGATGCTGTGAGCACAGAGCTGGACTGCATCTGTGAAATGTCAGCTGCGGTCTTCCAGCTCCTGTGTCCTCTTTATCTTGTTTTAAAAACGGGCTTAGCGTAGAGTGCCCCTGAGGCGCAGGAGGGGGGAGCCTGTCCTTGGAGTGGCCGTGGACCTTTCACTAACGTATCAGAGCTTGTCCCCCCAGGGAAGGACAAGGGCGGGGGATGCCCGCCTGGCAGTGCTGGTGGCCTCTGGAGGAGATGCATGGGATTGGAGAGCGCCAGTGAGGGCCCAGCTAGGTGTGGAGAGGACAGGCGATCTGCAGCCCACTTTCAAGGGACCAGGGATCGAACTGAAGGCTGATCAGATTATCTGAAGGTGCAGGGGAGAGAGAGGAAGGAGGGAAACAAGGATGAAGAAGGGAAGGGGGAGGGGTGAATATTGAACAGCTGACAGAGAATACGTGTACTAGTGGGTAACAGGGAAATACGGCTGGTGTGCTAGGAGCTGCTGATTGACCGCCTGGAGTGGGGCAGATGTGAAGTCCCCCCACCCCAAGACAGGGTCTCACTATGTAGCCCTGGCTGTCCTGGATCTCACTCTGTAGACCAGACTGGCCTTGAACTCACAGAGATCCACCTGCCTCTGCCTCCCGAGTGCTGGGATTAAAGGCGTGCTCCACTGTGTCCAGATTGTGAAGTCTTATCTTTGAAGACATCATGTAGGTTTGGGGACACAATGCAGAGAGGACAGAACACAACTGTGGCTGGAGGAGAGACCGCAGAGTGTTGGATGAAATCAGTTTCTTTCTGACTTTTTATTTTTCACGTTTGTACTATGGATTGAACCATAGGCCTACCACAGGCTAGGCAAGTGCTCTGCGGAGCTACACTGGCCCTTTCCATACCCATCCTCCCTGCCTTTTCTTTTGCTTTTTTTATAGATAGGTTTCATGTAGTAGCTCAGGCTAGCCTTCAACTTTCTGTATAGCCCCAGCAGTCCTTGAACCTTTGATCCTCCTGCCTCAGCCACCTGAGTATCTAGGATACAGGCCTGTGCCGTCAGGGCCAGCTTAAAGAAAATAATTTTCAGTGGCTGATTCCAGGGGTATGCAGTTGTGTTCTTTCTTTCTCTTCTTTATTATGTACATATCCAAAAAAAATTAACCCTAGTCTTTGGAAGACTTCTTATGTGCAGTGCATCAGTTTTATTATTTAGCATATGTTTTCTATCTGTATACTGTATTTGTTGTGAGATTTTCATGCATACACATTCCTGGTTCCTTACATGTGCTTTTTGTATTATTATTATTATTATTATTATTATTATTATTATTATTATTTGGATTCTTCCCTGGAATGAATTTCCAGGTATGAGGTCAGTGTGCTCAAGGGTGTGGGTGGGCAGATCCTCAAGGGTGTGGGTGGGCAGATCCGCAGTGAGCAGGGAGACTAGAAGGAGGATGAAGAATTCCAGCTTCCACACTATTGTGGAGGCTGAGTTTTATGTGTTTATGGCAATCCACTTCCCATGAATGACCCTGAACTCGGTGCTGGTCCAAGGGAGGCCCCTCCATATAGGAGGGGCACATGAGGAAGTGTGGTTGGTTAGAGCGTGTGTCCGTGTCTCGATAAATGGAGTACTGTGTGCTTGGTCTGTGTTTATTATTTTTTAAATGAGCACTGTTGTCAGGAGGTGGAACAAAAGGTGTGTCTAGAGGGGAAGACGGCGATGGAAGGGGTCTGTATCTCTGCTTCAGAGGATTCTGTTCTTGATTTTTGAAGCAAGGACAGAACAAGTTCATCATTAGAAATAGAAGGCTCTAGTGACTTCCATTATAGTTATTACAGTGGTAATATTCTGAACAATTTTTAACAGGTTAGGAAAGTGTAATTTATGGAATTATTAAGGAAATTGTACTGCGAGTGTGTGTGTGTGTGTGTGTGTGTGTGTGTGTGTGTGTGTGTGTGTGTGTGTAGGTCTGATAGCTTTGTTTCTCAGTAACTGCCTACCTCCCCCCCCCCCCGCCCCCATTTGGCCTGGAATTTGTCACTAGGGCTAGGGTTAGGGTTAGGGTTTGTCACTAGGCTGGCTGGTCACTGAACCCCAGGGATCTGCCTCCTTAGCATCAGGCTTACATGCACCTGTGCCTGGCTATTTTTATATGGTTTCTGGAGCATCAAACTCAAGTCCTTATTTTTGTAAGGCAAGCTCTTTACCAGCTGGGCTATCATTGTGTTATTGTGCCTGCTCTGAAGTAGTAATCTTTTGAATCACTAATTCCATCATCAACTATAATTATTAAATAGTTTTCCTATGTCCTGTGGTTGTGACACATCTCCTCTTTTTCTCTTTTCACAGAAAAAATACAGAAAGGGATTCATTGATGTTTCGAAAATCAAGTGTGTGGAAATAGTGAAGAATGATGATGGTGTCATTCCCTGTCAAAATAAATATCCATTCCAGGTGAGCTGGCAGCCTTGAGCAGCATGGTGCCCGTGTTGGTTTTAATGCAGCGGGGTGCAATGTTATTCATTAAATGGTGCTGTTACCGTGCGAGAAAAGCCACCAGGCACAACAAAAACCACTATAAGGGTTTTATTAGGAGAAGGGGGAGGACAGGAAAGAATGTGACCAGGCCTGTGGAAGACATTCCCTGCACATGCGCATATGGGCTTATTGAGCTACACCACGCAGGCGTATAGATTGCGTGATCACACACTGCACGGATTATGTAGAACCTAAGACCCCTTGTTTGGCTACTGAACTTTGCATGTGTGGTCATGTAGCTGGGGGAGTGGACAGGAATTCCAACAGCCCACCTTTGTCCTGTTCCCATTTGACTTGACAGTTTCCTGTCCCGGGTCTGGTGGCTGATTTGGGGGCTCCCTTGTCATCTTCGTAGTCCTTGCCTCTCTTCATTAACTGCTTAAGACTTAGGCAGCCACTTTGTTTCTGTTTTGGCCGCTGTAGCCTACCGCTGATCCCGAGTCACTAAACTCCAGGTCTCTCCTGTGGGTCACTTTAGCCACAGAGCACAGACCAAAGCCCACTGGAATTTCCCCCTGAACTTGAGAAGCTGGAAGGTAGCAAGAATGATTTACTTTCAAACAGAAATGAGATGAAAGGGCTTCTTTTGATGGGAAAGGTAATAGTAGCAGTATATGTTGATAAAACTACATGACAATCCTGTGCTCTACTGGTCTCGCTTATGACCAAGGAAAGTGATGCTCACTTATTGTAAATGACTCCTTCAGAACCACATTGTGAATGAAAAAAAAAAAAAAAAAACAGTCAAGGATGTGTACTTTTTAGGAAGGAAAAAAAAAAGCAAGTTCATTGAAAGGAGCTGGCAGGTAATGACTCATCAGGTGAACTAGGAGAGATACAGGATGAGGCCACCTACATGGGAAAACAGTTAGGAGAGCATGGTTGGGGTCTTGAAGGGAGAGAGAGAAGATGAGCACTGTAGGTAAGGCAATGGTACCCTGAATGGAGAGAGAGACTTCGCAGTTCTACTAACAAAGGGGGTTTCTGACTCTTATAGGTTTTCGTGAGACGGGCATGGTGTGAACTGTGTGGTTTGTAGGCGGAAGGAGACTGGTACCCTAGAATCTTCCCAGACAACCAAACTGCCTGAGATGTCAAAATTAGACATTTTTTATTCAGATTAAGGGCAGTATTTCTAGAAATCCTTGTACAAATACAAAAATGCCCCATGTTACCAAGGTAATAGATATAATTACATCTGCTCCATCAATAGAGATCCTGGCTGCCCTACAGATCAAACCAGGAGGCATCTGTAAAGTGTTTAGACCGAATTGGGAAGTCAACAAATTAATACACTGAACAGATTATTATTAGAACAACACTGTAGATTTCGGGATGGTCCAAGTCCAAGCTTTTCTTTCTAGCTATGTGTGCCAATTCAGGCTGACTTTCCTGGTATGCTATAGTTCACTATTTAGTATAGAGCTGGCTGTACAGACAAAACTGGGCAAGGTGTGAAAGCCATGTAGCAAACATGAAAACATCTCTCCGTTTTTTAACGTGTGAAAAAACATCTCCGTTAGCACGTATCTCTGGTCCTGCCTCTCACGTTCTGTCTTGTAATACAGCATTTCTAGATATATCTTAGAAGTAGGCTCATGTTTGATACATTTTTGTATTTTCGGCAGTCCCACCAAAATGTAGGTGTTGACATGAATTTGGAAGGGTTTACCTATTAAACCTAGCAAAGGGCAGCTGTGACTAACGAGATCATGGCTTGCTTCTCAGTCTAATGGGTATTGGCCTGGTAAAGGGAGGTTTATAATAGAGCACATTACGTTTTAGTCAGGTCAGCGTGTTTCTGCCTTGTGACTAGCCGTCAGGGATAACATCTCAGAGCAGTGGCAGGATTCCTAGGTTAATTTCCAAGGCTTATTATTCATATTCAAATACAGAATAAGACTAGTCATGCCTGCTATGTGAGTGGTCCTCCTGAAGTTATACAGGAGCGTAGGGTCTTGGCTAGGCCTTCCTTTTCTTGTCTACAAAATGGAAATGCTCATCTCTGGTGGATTGAGTTGACATCTATGAAGCCACAGCCTAGAACTGTAAGACTTGGCACTTATTAAAGATGTGGACTGCATTCACTGATGGGGCAAAAGGACAGGACAGGAGCGATACTGAAATTCACCCCAAATATTATTTAGAAATATACTGGGTTAGAATAAGCTCCGAGGTACCAAGTTTATCCACAGAACTTTAGTTAGCTAAATTGAAATAAACACCAAGATCAGTGAGGCATCCTGATAGCTGCCCATATCTGTTTTCCTCTGTGAGGATGCAATCCTGGGTCTGGGCAGTTAGTAAATGCCTTGAGGACCCGAGTCATACATATCTCAGTACTCACATAAAAAGAGCCAGGTGTGGTGGTACGTGCTTGTAATTCCAGCACTGGGGAGCTGGAGACAGGCTGATGCTGAGGTTTGTTGGCCAGCCAGCCTAATCTACTTGGTAAGTTTTAGGCCAGTGAGAGACCCTGTCTAACTAAATTGGGTAGAAGGCACTTGAGAGACAATACGCCAGGTTGTCATCATCTAGCCTCTAAAACACACACACACACACACACACACACACACACACACACACTCACACACACACACACTCACACACACTCCCAGAGTTCCCATAATCCTTTGTAAAACATACATCCCACTTAATGTTGAAATTAAGAATTAGATGTTCTTTTATAACTAAAAAAAATCTGGTTTCTTTGGAAACTAGATTTCTGAAGTAATGGATGTGTTTTCAGCCACTCAGGAATCATGTATTAATGCCTGTAGAATCAGGGCTCTGCTAGACAGACTTGTTGTGTCCAAATATTGTCACTGGTTTCATCTTTTTTTTTTTATTCTAGGTTGTTCATGATGCTAACACACTTTATATTTTTGCACCTAGTCCACAAAGCAGGGACCGATGGGTGAAGAAGTTAAAAGAAGGTAAAAACTCATGTATTCTATATAATTCTAGGATATCACAAAAAAGACATATTGCTAATATAGCTCTTGCATTTATAATTAATTATAATGAGTATCTCTCCAAGGACAGTCAGTCATGTGAAGTGATAACACATTGAAGACAGATTTCCCTTTTTAAAGTCTCATTTCTTTATAGTTGAATGCTTTTTTTTCCTAGTAAAAGCATACTTCCGTTTATCACACAATGTGGTTGAAGGTGATAAAGCGTGAGCTTTTAGAATGCCAGAATTTGTATGTCCTAAGAAATTGCCTGCATCACACAGTTGGTGTGGATGGATGGCATTTTCATGGCGAAGTGCTTAAATGGACAGCTTGTCTTGCTCAGTACTCCTTTCTTTGATGGAACACAGCGGTAGTGGGCATTGACCCACCGTGGAGTAGCAGTGATTCACTTCTCTTCACATGCATGTTTCACCAGTGAAAGGGGACAAAGATAGAAAGCCATCTAGCTTTTCTGAATACTGAACATGTAATGTCCCAATGACATTCCCATAATAAGTGTGTTGGTCAAGGAAGAAGTAATGATGGACAGTTACTCACATAACTTTAGTTTGTTTTATGTCGCTAACCACTCATGTGTCTGTGAATTACAGAAATAAAGAACAACAATAATATTATGATTAAGTATCATCCTAAATTTTGGACAGACGGAAGTTACCAGTGTTGTAGACAAACAGAAAAACTAGCGCCGGGATGTGAAAAATACAATCTTTTTGAGAGTAGTAAGTATTCACCTGATTCTTTAGTGGCATGTACTCAGAGTGATCGGACCATTGGTGTTGGGAGGAGTGATGGGATTTTGATTCTGATCAAGTGGAGCACACTACCCGGAAAAGTGCAAAATAAGAGTGAAGGTGTTTCCTTAGCCGTGGGCCTTAGAGAGGCGAGGCCTCTTTGGGGAGCTTTTATCACAACAGCAAGGCCGCTAAACTGAATCAGTTAAAAGTGTGGACCACAGGCGGTGATGCAGGCCTGTGATCCCAGACTCAGATTCAGGGCAGGAGCTTAATTCTTTACCCAGGGCCCTTAGAAACACTGCTGTGAGAGGCTCTTAGTTGTGAGTGAAAACCAGAGACCAGAGCTACTAGTGCTGAGGAGGACGGGACACCCCAGGCTGTCACCCTGCACTGTGTGCACACGACTACCATGTGAACCAGCAACTTCCAGGGAGAAGGAGAATGGCCATTTGTCGGGTCTGTGGCATGGGGTGGGGACAGCTCTAATTCCGAGTTCCCCCACTCCTCTGGGGTAGCCTTCCTGACATTAACAAGCAAGACCCAAGCTTCCAGGCCGCTGTTATTGCTTACCTGGGTAAAGTCGGCTCTGACTTGCTGGAGAAATGACTGAGAAGTTAGTTAGTCAAAGCTAGTCATTTGTTAGTCTCTCAGGTAGTGAAACAGAGGAGAACAGCTGGCCCAGGGCTGGCAGGTTGGTTCTGCAGTGGCGCCGCAGGTGGCTGTAGAGATTATTCTAATTCTGCCACTCTTGCTCCTTCAGCAGTTGAGTGGGGAAAGGATCCAGAATGCCCACAGAAGGTTGTACAGGGACAGGGTCTAAAAATGGCCCACTCCTTTGATTAGGACTTCATCCATGTCTACTGTGTGGGTAACCATGTACCACACCAAACTCAAGAGGAATAGACTGATAAAACCGATGCATTTCTCAGTGTTATCATTACAGTGATGCCACTTTATCTACAGAGGATCTGTCCCAAGACCCCCAGGGTACAGGTCATATTGAACCGTATGTATAGTTTCCCGATATATATATATATAAAATTTGGACACAGTAAGAGATTAACTATTATACCTACCAATAAAATAAAATGACTCTAATAACATGCTGTAATAAGTTATTATACACAGTTTCTTATTGTGTTGCAGATTTTAACGACACCAGCATTTTTTTTTCTTTCCTTATTCAACCAAGACCTCTCAGCTTTTCAGCTTCTCTTTGGTGTATCCCAGTGCCAGCATTGCTATCCTTACATTTGGGGCCATCACTCAGTTAAAAATGTTTGATGTGCTGTGATTATACCACCACAGTTGGTATGAGAGCCAAGAGTATAAAGTGACCAATGGCCCGGATAGTGGATGCAGAGTGGACATGCTAGATGAAGGAATGATTCACCTCCCGGGAGGGTGTAAGCCAGACAGCCTGAGATTTTCGTCACACCTCTCAGAAGAGTGTACAAATGAAAGCTTGTGAATCGCTCCATTTAATATTTTCACACCATGGCTCGCTGGTGCAACTCCAATTGTGGAGCCATAGATAAGGGAGCATTACTGTAACTTGACTTAGACATTTCTTCATCTATTTTTTCCATGATGCTAAAGACTGAAGCCAGGGCCTCACTACTGGTCAAATTATTAAGGCCACTCCACGTAGTTAAAAGGAAGATTTATTTAGTGGGTAACTTACAAAAAAGGGATAGGTAGGTCGTGGGGTCTGGGGAAGGTGTATTGCAGTACAGCGGTGTTCTCTGGAGCTCTGCTCAGTCAACTTCTACCGTCAAGGGTCTGGGAACAGAGAGAGCGCTGCCCATCCAGATCTCGGGTCTCCCGGCTCCTCCCTTGGCCCTGCCTTGTAGGTATGACCGTTGCCAGAGTCTCAATGGGGGTTGGAACGTCCAGATCAAAGCTGGAATGGCTACCCACTACACCTCACACTGCTAGGCACTCACTCTATCAGACCCCAGCTGCAGTTTAGATTGTAGCTCACGTAAGAGCCAGGATGATGCTGTCTGGGGAATCCTGAGATCATCATGCTAGGGTATGTTGGGTGTTGGGCACAGTAGTCGCCTGCCTAGTGCTCATTCTCCACCAGTGGTATCTTCTCTCCATCAGTTCTTGTGGGATACCATTGTGATCCACAGTCACAACTTTAAGCCAACATTTATTGTCACTTTCAGGTATAAGAAAAGCACTGCCCCCAGCACCAGAAACAAAGAAGGTGAGTGGTCTCTGCCTTTATGTTAAATCGTTAAGTTCCCTGCTCTTGCAAGCCTGTGTGTTTTAGAAGGGGTTGTGGTTTATTGACTGTATTTATGTTCAGCCATGCAATAATGCTTCCTCCCAGGACCACCTTAGAAGCAGGTGTGACAGAACTGATCTGAATAGTTCTCAATGTCAAGACTATCAGTTTAGTTCTTTAGCGTTTGTTGTTGGGGTCCTGTTACCTTCTGGCAGACTGGCTTCAGGAGTCATTTGAGAGGTGTGACATTTTAAAGGACTATTTCTGTCTTAAGAGCATGGCATAAAAAAGGAGTGGCATTAGTGATGTAATGATGTGCCCATGGAGTGGGATATGGTGGAGTAACATGTAATTTAGACATAGTTAGTACCTTAGCCAATGAGAACCGGGGGTGACTGGGTAGGTTACTAAACTTTGGGTGGGTTGACTCAGCTGTAGCTAAGGACTTACTATATGATAAATATGTTACTTGGTGGTAGCATTGTTTAGAATAACAATGTTAGATCCTAACAGAAAACAGGTTTGATCCTAAGTGTGCGTTTTGTACATTGAAGGCATAAAGAAGTGCACATTGCTTTGAGTGGGAGATCTGTTGAAAGACTCCGTGGTGCACTGTTCTCCCAATGCCTGTGGTCCTTTAGTCTACCTAGTGTCTCCTCATGGACTGTCATTGCCTCGCTCTCTGGAAAACTATCCCTGACCTGAGAACAAACAAGCAATCCTCAAACAAAAACCCTTAGAATAGTCAGGGCAGGCTTTGGCCCTCTCTTCAATCTTGAACTCTTGAAAAAAAGTCCAACACAACCAACATGGTCATGGGAGGGCTCACAGGTTTCATTCACTAGGTGGCTTAGACTAGACTTGAGGCTTTGCACTATGGTGACATGCGAGTCCTTTATATTTTGCTGCTGTGCCTCATGATCCATTTCAAATAGAAGCTGAACTTGCCAATGTCGTCTTCTCTGCATAGAGAAGGCCTCCTCCACCAATTCCCCCAGAGGAAGAAAATACTGAAGAAATAGTTGTAGCGATGTATGACTTCCAAGCAACAGAAGCACATGACCTCAGGTTAGAGAGAGGCCAAGAGTATATCATACTGGAGAAGAATGACATCCATTGGTGGAGAGCAAGGGATAAGTATGGGTAAGTGTTTCCTTTGTGTGTGACTTGCAGTGGTTGCGCGTGATGCGCTGAGTGAAGCATGTGTGCACTGTAATTGGTTAAAACAGACTAGCTCAGCCAGCCACAACTTTAAGTCAACCAGGAATTTGCAGCACTGTGAGGTATACTTTAAGGGTTTTTAAATGTATTTGATGGTGTGTGTGTGTGTGTGTGTGTGTGTGTGTGTGTGTGTGTGTGTGTGTGTGTGCGTGCACGCCCGCCTGCCAAGATATGGTCAGAGGATAATGTGGAATTGATTCTCTGCCAACCTTTACATGGGTTTCGGGGATCGAACTCAGGTTGTTTGGTTTGTGTGGTTGATGCCTTTACCCACTGAACCATCTCACCAACCCTGAAGTGTATTTTCAGTGACCACTCAGTAAGTGCACATTGATCAGTTACTTCTTTCCTGGGGTTAGAACATTCTACTTAGTTCTCATATGCTGGTCATTTAATCTGAGCAGCTTAACTTTGGGAGAAATTACTGTTTATGCTTTGTCTCTCTCCAGTAAAAAACTCTCCCATCCTCTCTCCCTGCTTCCCTGCCTCCTTTTCTTCCTCCTTCCTCCCTTCCCCTTCCCCTCTCCTCCTCCTCTTCCTTCTTCTTTGTATGTGTATTCTGGGATCAAATCCAAGACTCACACATGCTAGGAAAGTGCTCTACACTTAGCTACAGTCTCCTAAGAAATAGTTTATTGTAATTCTCTTCTTCCAATTTCTCTCTCTTTCTCTCTCCCTGTATACTCACAGTATAATGGAGCAACTTTGTATTTGAACTTGTCTTTCTCTCTATAAATGTGCATATAGGTATACATGTGTATAAAATACATGTGTGTGTATACACAGCAAGCATTATTTGTACAGGTAACTTAGGACTTAAGGGGCGTGACCACTGGTGTGTGCCTCCACACCTGACTTGGATGTGTCTCCTGAGTCTTGTTTTGCTTCACAATAGTTTTTTCCTCTTTTTATTTTTGATCTGGTGAGATCAGTTTATTTACCTTATAAAATGAGTCGTCATCTATATTACATGGACTGTCCCCTTCTTGGACTGTCTTGCATACCTCTGTGCCATCTTATCTTTTTTAATCTGGTGGTTGGAGTGAGAAGCTTGGTCACCTCAAAGATGACCTCCCGCTGTTCTGTCGTTAATGGTGCCGAGGGTGCTCATGGTTCAGGAGCTGGCCTGACGGACACATCATAAGTTCCCATAATGTACCGCTCTTGACATTAGCATCCACTAATGGTTGCCGCTTAGACCCGTTCTTGCCTTAGGAAGTACAAACGGTGTCTTTTCTAACTCTGCTGCCGCCACCACACCCACAGCTGTTAATTCCCGAAGGATCTGCCTCATCAATGAGCGCATTTAGTTATGGCGGGAAAGGCAGGTGCAGCTGATCCTTAAGTCCCACCATGTTTCAGAATGAGTTGATGAATGAACTTCCTCTGATGATTACAGTGGTAGCCAGAGGTTTTTCTTAGTGTTGTGGATGCTTTTGTGTCAGGTTTCGGTCCAAAGTAGCCATTGTTCCGATTGCTTTGAGCTGAGGACCCTGTTAGTTTTTCTCTGCTTTCTGTCTCAGTAAAATAATTCAAGTTCACCTTGTATTGCTCCTCACTGGGCCTGCAGTTTGACATCTTCCCCCAAGGAACTCTGCCTCTGTTCAGTCAGAAGCAGTGTTTTACAGGTAACAGGTGGAATTCTGGGATTCTGTTTGTTTGGTGTATTGTCATTGCTTCTAGGCTTCTGTGGGTGCAGTGAAGCGCACGTGCGTGTGCATGCATGAATGTATGTGTGTGGGAGTGCTTACATGCATGTGTATGATGAGCTTTTACTACAGGCTCAATGCCAAATAGAAGATTACAAAGCTTCTAGTTTAAAGAAAAAATTATACATGAGCATCGTGGCTCCTGTATAACCAACATAGAAGTGTTTCTTAAACTGTAGTGTAGTGTACATAGGAGTCACCAAGGGTAAAATGGAAGGTTCCTTTGTGCCACACAGGCCTGCCCAATTCAGGTCTCTCAAGAATGTTCTTTTTACCAAGTTCCTCATGGTACCAATGCAGAGGGCATAGACTACCTTTGGGATGCTGTCCTGCAGAGCTTGCTGAGGTAGCAGGGCACAGGTGACTCCGTGCAACACAGACTTTTGTGATATAGTGGTTTCTTTAAGACATCCTTAGAAATGATAAAATCTTGACCAGCATCATGGAATATTAACCATCATGGAATATTGGAAAGATTTAGAGTTCAAGTTCACACCCTAATGCTGACTGACTTTGGGAACTGAGAGATCATCTTAATCTAGGTTTTGGTTTCCCCATGAGAAAATGGGTATAATAATGTCTGTACAGCTATAATCTCTGTGAGGATCAAATATGGACATACATTGTAAAGTACCGGACAATACAGTTACATTGAATTAATGAGGTAGCTGGGTTTTCATAGAAACTTCAGGTCATGTGCTTTAGAAAACCAATTACCTTTCCTTAAACAAAAATTAAAGTCATTTCTGTTTGTGTGCTCATCTTAATTCTAGGAGTGAAGGATATATCCCAAGTAATTATGTCACAGGAAAGAAATCAAACAACTTAGATCAATATGAGTAAGTAATCATTTACTTTGTAAGTGTGAAGAACCAAAAACTATTGTTTTCCTAATTATGTAAGACATTTTGATGATTAAGGGATAACCTTAATGTCTTTAGAATGTGCCAACATACCCTTAATTCCCAAGTTTTATCTCTCTATGTCATTTTCCTTGAATATATTATGTGTGAATGTCATTATATAAGCAGGCACAGTTGAACTGGATTTGAACAATCACAGCTCAGCTGAGTTTGAAATAAATATCATTGTTCATTCATTTAAGGTAAGGGAACAACATTTCCCAGAGGAGCCTTTAAAAGCGTTTCATTGTTCCTTTTTTTTTTCAGATGAAAACAACAGTCTATGATTAGTTTTTTAAAACTTTGAAAATAGGAAAAATGTTATTAAGAAAATATTATGAACAAGAGTTGACCTTGTCAACATTAGTGATATTTTTCTTTTCTTTTTCCACTAAGCAGTGAGTGCATTATGCATTCATATTTCTTCCTGCCATTACACAGACTTTGAAAATATTTTCATAACTGCACTATTGCTCATTCAGTCATAAATTTACAATATATTTGCTGAGTTCTTGGTATTGATCTATTGTCTGGCAAGGCCCAAGGGCTATAACCTGTATATGGAATCATAATAACTGACATAATTGTTTTCTTATCTGGGAGGTATTGGCTTGTTTCAGGTATCTTGGCAATAGTAAAGTAATGGGATAGCCTCTTCTTGCTGTCTTCAACCATCTCTCTAAAATCTACATCCTGGGAAGCCTGCGTGTGTGAACTTTGTTGCGTTTCCTGATGCATGCTGTCTGACCACTTTACAGAAAAGCTGTGCTTTCTATGCCCACGGACAGTGCATAGCCAGATTTTAATGCATGACCCGTAGGTATCAATTCTCTTGTGGTCTTCCTGGGGTAGGATGTGAATATGACATTCACTTCCTTAAAACTACAAGCTGTTGCTCTGCCATCTCACTGTGATGACATGAGCATACCTCAAACTCTAGAAGAAGACCAGCAGGGTCTCATAGTCCCAACATCAATGGCATGATCCTTTAAAGCGTCGTTAGAAGTGGAAATATAGACAGTATACACTTATGTACTATATAGCACATTTTACCAAAACAGACTGTGTGCTTGACAATCTTTCCATAGGACTGTGATGGAGCTGAAGAACTCCTATTGCCTAAGGTTTTTCTGTGTATGTGGATACATAAATGCTTACCGTTGTGCTATAGTGGCCCATACTCTTTGTGTAGTGACAAGCTGTTAGGTTTGTAGCATAGAGCTGTTGCCTGCTTCATGTAATCTTGGGGGGATAGGAGATCAGGGGATGAGTAGTAGATTATATGGGCTACCAGAGGCATATGGGCTATATGGAGTAGGTCTCCTAAGTGCACTCTGTGAGGCTTCCTCAGTGACGGTTGCCTGACTATGTATTCCTCTGAGGGTTTCTTATTGTGATAGAGGATTATGTAAAATATGGTGGTTTGGCTCTTAAATACATCTTAGGAAAATATAATAAAATCCTTAGAAACAGGGAAGATGCCCAAAGGCTCAAGACTTGAACTGACTTGAAATGATGGGACCAAGAACTAACTGATAATTTGGTTCACGGAAACCAGATAATCTTGGTGAAGATTCATAGGAAACTATGAAGATTCCTTATGACTCATGGGATTACAAATAAGGATTTTCAACCCTGGAGTTCGTAACTAGGACATGAGTGAGTGCTTTGGTTATATTGTCACTTGGAGATTTAATTTCTCTGAAGGATTTTTCTCTTCTCTGTGACTCCAGTGTGGGAGTCCCCTCAGAATTCTGTGCCAGGGACAGGGATTCCAGCTTGGCATTATGCCAGGCAGTAAAGCTGAAGACTGTCTTCAGGGTAGGCAGGCAGTTTTTCTCCCCCCTATTCTCTGCCTGATTTTGTTTTCTTGGGTTGAGCTCAGCCCCATTAGTAACACATCTTCCACGACCTCATGGAGGTTGAATCAACTGTTTTTTTGTTTATTTGGGCCAATCAGGAATCCCAGGTCACTGCTGTCCCCAAGTCAGACCCAGGACTACCAGGGTTGTCAGTAACCTAGTTTGACCTCCACAATTTGCCAACACTTTGGATACCAGAGGTTAGGAAAAATCTCCATAAGAAAAAAAAGGAGGGGGGAAGCCCATTAGGATGGGCAGAGGGAAGTGTTCTTGAGTGAAAGATGTTCAAGGAATAAGGTAACCAAAATGAAATGGCAGGAACAGCAGAATGTGTGGGAACAGCCCTGAGTGGGACTAGGAGACAGGAACAGAATAGAGAGAAGACAGAGATGAGCACATGGTTGGTTGGTCATGTTTTTCCTTTGTAGCCGGAAGTTTCTCTGCTCCTGCCCGGCCCTGTGGTCGGACGAATCTCTCCCATGTGTCCCTCAGCTTCTTGGTCCCAAGTAAACACCCAGAGGCTTATATCATCACAAACTCTATGGCCTATTGGCTCAGGCTCCTCACTAGCTAGCTCCTACAGCTTAACTCCGCCCATTTCTGTGAATCTGTGCATTACCACTCGGCTTCGTGGCTTCCCGGTACTTTCACGTCTTTATGCTTCTGGTGGTGGCTCGCAGAGTCTGCCCCGCTCTCCTTTTCTTCTCTCTCCAGTCGGAATGTACCGCCTCACCTTGTTCTGCCTCTCCATTGGCCTAACAGCCTTATTTATCAACCAGTCAGAGCAGCGCATGTTCACAGTGGACAGAAAGACATCCCGCATCATTCCTGCATGTCTTTTTTTCTTGATTTACTCTTACTCTTCTTTTCCAAGAAACTTGGTCATGTCTCACATTTGCAGAAGACTGGGTGTCCTCAAATCTCCTCTTCCCTCTCCTTCAGACACTGCTGTAAAGTCCCATTCCTCAGGAAGGTTGTGGGGTAGCTAGCCAGTTTGAAAAACGAATTCATTCTGCTACCTGAGAAAAGGATGACAGATTACCCATAAATCTTGGGTATTGTTTCCTAATGTAGCTGTCCTTCAGCAAAAGGTATTAAACTCTAATGAGGCATCTCCACACCTCATGGAGAGGTGTGTGCGCTGGCCTCTCTGTCTCCTTATGCCTTGTAGGCTCCTTCACATTCTGCCTGTGTGTGTTTCTCTTCCTGACAGGATGAATTCATCAGAGGGTCTTTTCCTCCTGTCTGGGGACAGGGACAGGGACAAGGGACAGGGACAGGGGACAGGGACAGGGGCAAGGACAGGGACAGAGGGAGAGAAGCCAGGGAGAGCTGCTGTGAAAAGCATCAATAGTTAATTTATCTATTTATTTGTTTATAACTCAATAGACCCTAAAGGGCCTGGACATCAGTGTAACAAGATACCTTGTAAAGAGAAAAATTTGACTTTGGCTTGCATTTTGGAGTTTCTGCTCCATGATATATCGATGCTATTGTTTTAGATGCTATTGTTTTAGCACTGTTGTGGGAAAGAAATCACGATGAGAGCATGCCCTAAAACAAACTTGCTTGCATCATAATTGGAAAGTCGAGAGGAAAGGTCAGGGGTGCTCTAGTCCCCTTCAGAGCTGTGCCCTTATGGCACGAGGACTTCCTGCAAGGCCTATCAGTGAACGGTTCCGCAGCCTCCCAGTAGTGCCGCTCTGGTCACCAGGCTGCTCACACACAGGCCTTGGCACACACTGTGGGTAGAATCGATGGCGTGTCCGGAGGATGGAAAGATCTTTTCCGGGAACTGCAGATGCTGTAAAAACACCTCATTAGAACAGGTTTCAAGGAGCTGCTTTTTGGGGCAGACCTTCACTCTCTAGTTTCCTTTACCCTTTCCCGGGGTCTGGAAGCTAACTGTGAGGACGGGGCCTCCTTGTTGTCTGTTGTCTGTTTGTCTTCTGAAAGCCACAGTGTGGCTCTCCCAGGTTCCTGCACCCGAACCTTCCTCCTCTTGCTCTCACTTTGAAGATGTGCAAATGGATCTTCTGTTCCCTTGACCAATCACAATTTTCAGTCTCAAACATCTTGCTAGTTCACAGTGTATACTGAGCTACCTTTTCTTGACTAATTTTTATGACAGTTTTGGGTGTCTGATAAATACTTCTTTTATCGATAGGAAAGCTTTAGAGACAGAATCTTTTCTAATTTATCACTGTATCTCAATTGCATTCAGAAATGGATTGATCATAAGGGCAGCTTTGTTGAACTTGGCCTCATTTCATAAAGTGTGATGGACATGTTGTTCATTCCCAGGTCTGGGTCATCGTTGCAGGCTCTGATACCATTACAGTGTGTGGCAGCTTCACTGGGCATTCAGTTGCTTTCTAAAAACAGCCATCTTGCTTGTCTTGTTTTGTTGTGATTCTGCCTTTTTCAATCATGGGGAATTTTGTATTTTCTTGTGCAGGGTGTCTGGGATGAGAGGGCTGTTGAGTGCCAAACTTTTCCTGGGGAAAGCAACACGTACACATACACACACACTTACTCAGCAACATACACACACACACACACACACACACACACACACACACACACACACACACACACACACACACCCCTACTCAGCAAACAACAGACCAAAGTTCAGCTTGGTGAACTGATGAGTTTTACTGCGGTTTACTTACAGGAATATGGGTGAGGGGTCACTTACAGAATTAGAAACGACTCAAAGACAGCCGCATCACCAAGGCCACCCCAGCATGGGTGACAGCTCACAGGAGCTGGGAACCTGGAACACACTGCACAGTCTGCAGGCAGCTTAACAGGTTGGAGAGCGTCCTTTCCAAGTGACTCCACGGATCTCTTCCAGACAGCTTGGCTGGTTTCGGCTGTTTCCAGGCAACTGGGCAACTTATCTGACGACAGTCCTCTTTGCAGCTTGTCTTGTCTGAAAATGACTCTCAGCAGCCTTTACTGTTCATTCTTGGGGAGGGAGGGGAAGCCGAGAATCTGGTCAGTTTTAGGGACTTTCTAAAGCTGTTTTGACTTGTTTACTTTCTGTGTGATGGAGCTTCCTACAGGATGGAATGTTTTACTCCCAGAGAACAGTGCTACACAACCATTGTGAATAAGCTGAGGCAATAGTGGGAAATTCAGATGCCCAAAGAGGCACCAGGGACTTTAGGACATTTGTAATTTTTAAGTATTTGGCAGTGATAGAGGATTCATTGCCAACTGAAAAACATCTAACAAAACAAGTTTAAAATTGAAGGCTAGAGAAGACGATCTTATTCACACTCTTTGGGACCTGTTTGCTTATAGTCACATGGAGGGATGATCCTGAGGGAAGCTCAAAGTATGGACTGTCTCTGGGGATGAGGAAGGAGATGGCAATACACAGAGGGAGTCTTCCCAAAGGCCAGGAAGGGGCAGATCTGCAGGGCCTCAGGGTATGGACCAGGTGGGGAGGTAGGGTGGGTGCTCAGACAAGGTACAGAACCAATGTGGAGGCTAGGGTGACCACAAGGGTCTAGATGTGCTGGACATCAGAAAGTCTGGAGCACCTAGATGGCCTCTTCTTTAGTGTTGCTCCTTATTTCTTGACACTTGAGATCTCCATGAGATTCAGAAAACGCGTGCCACAGTGACCTGATGATCTGCTATGCTGATGAGATGGGGACTGGAATAAGATTTACTCTGAATTAAAGACAGTGATGGAAAGTGACATTTCCTGCACATGTTAATTATTGGAATGAAATTCATTCTTGCTTTGCATGTAGTCATTGGAAATGATTTATGTTGAATGACAAGAACAGATGAAATATGGCACCTCCATGCCTAGCTACATAGAACTAGTACTGATTTGCAAAGCTGTTCTCTGATTATGCCATACAAGTAGCCTTTGATTCCACTTACCAGATGTGGGATGTCTTCCTAAGAATGTGGGTAAGAAAAATCTGGAGATATAGAGGTGAAGACATGCTATTGCTGTTAAGAATGTGAGTGCTGTCTTACCATGGTGGTGTGTCTTACATTTGTTATTGATAAGCTGTATTAGCTTGTTAGTCAGACTAAGAATAACAAATAATTTTCAAAATCTGATGAACATCTCTTTCTGATCAGATGGTATTGCAGAAATACCAACAGAAGCAAAGCCGAGCAGCTCCTCAGAACGGAAGTAAGTGGTTGTCTTCATTTTGCAAGCCGCACTTCAGCACAGATTAATTTTAATGAATCCTTCATGAATGGTTCCATGTACTTATTCCTAAAGCCTGAAGGGGCTGTGGTGTAAATACAGGCTGTCTTTTTCACATCACTTAAAAGAGAGTATTGGAGTGTTAGCATACTGTAATGAAGAGCCGCACACTGAGTAACTCAAACATCAGGATTTCATCACTTTGTAGTTGTAGAGACTTACAGCCCAAAGTCATGGTCAGTAGGATTGGTTGCTTCTGGGGGCTGTGAGGGGAGGGCCTAAGTCCCTCTCCTTGCCTTGGAGATGGCTCTTCTCCCCTGTGTCTTGTCTTCCTCCATACATGTACATGTCTCTGTCTACATCTTCTCTTTTATTAAGGGTACCAGTCATACTGAACTAGAGCCACCTTGATGACTTCATCTTAATTTAATGACCCATGTAAACCCTTATGCCAAAGCACAGTCACCTTCTGAAGCTTAGTACTTGGCTCATTGGAGTACAGCAGAAGGTGGATGGGCACTTTGAAATCTTCATTGTGAGGGAGCACCCACCACTGAGCAGCCTTTAACTTCCCTACTGATTTATCATTTGCTGCTTTGATTTTAATTCTTCTATGTATTTTCTTTTTTGCTTGAAGTTATTTGTTTTAGAATAGTTTATATTAATATTATGTGATAAGTTTTGTAAATTAAAATTTGATAACATGTAATTGCCTATTATAATAGTCGCAATGAATTTCTCACACCTTAAAGTGAAATTAGAGGAAAAGACAATGAATATAGAGAGGAAATTGCACTGAGCTGAGAAAGACCCAGGTGTTGTTGTTTGTTTTTGCTCTTTTGGGGGCCTGCCACCCAGCTCCCAAATAAATCACACATGAAGGTGTATTCTTAATTATAAATGCCTTGTCTTAGCTTGGCTTGTTTCTTGCCAGCTTTCCTTAACTTAAATTATCCCATCTACCTTTTGCCTCCGGGCTTTTCCCTTTTCTTACTTCTGTGAATCTTACTCTTACTCCATTTCTTGCTGTGTACCTGGGTGGCTTGCCCCTGATATCTTCCTTCTTCTCTGGTTACTTCTTCTTTCTCTTTCCTTCTCCCAGATTTCTCTTTCTATTTATCATCTCTGCCTGCCAGCCCCTCCTGTTTCTCTCTCCTGCCTCACTATTGGCTTTCAGCTCTTGATTAGACCATCAGGTATTTTAGACAGGCACAGTAACGCACCGTAGAATAATACTCTACAACACCTGGGCACTCTGGGACAGTTTTAATCATTTTTTGAATCTGTAAGGTAGGAAAGTTGACTTAGACACCAAGGTCTGAAGCTCCCACATTGACGTTCTAGTTGTTTTACTTAGTGATAGTTCAAGGCATTGCCTTGTCTGGGTGTTAACATCAAGGCTTTGCTGAGCACTGAGTATAGTTTATATGACAAGGCTCATTCCTACCCTCTAGGATTCTTACTGGCTTCCCAGAGACCACACAATGAGACAGCTAGAGGGTGCCCAGTAACCAGGCAGCCTGGCCTTCAAATTCCCATTTGCTACTCACTAGCCAGGTAACTGGGGAAGGTTGTCTCATCTTTGTGTGTCCCCTTTCCTTACCTGAAAGATAAAAGAAGAAGACTATTACTAAAAACAAGACTATTACTCAAACGACTGTCTGGGTACTCAATACATTTGCATATGAGGACACATTTAAAAAGAATAGGTTTTCAAGATGGTGGCTCTTATTAATCTTTTACCAATGAATTTATGATCATAATTAATATTCTAATTGTTATCAGATAGGCTTGTGGGGCCTTCCTTAATTCCTCTGTCTTTCTTATAAATAAGAATAAAAGTTACTCTTCAACTATGAAACACATTTTTCATCTTAAAGCAATGTAAATACTAAAGATAGGATATGGTCCCACTGGTAGAGAAGTGTCTGGGATGTGACGCTTCCATTTCTTGCCCTTCAACTGGGAATCTGGTGCGAGCTGAACCATTACTCGCTCCATGTTGTTTGCGTGTTTTGAATCTCTGTTGGAGTTACTCCATCTCCCCTGTGTCCTGATATTTGACACTGAACTGCAGGGGAATCCGGGTGTTTAAACACAATCTTGCAAAGAGCACTGAGGTTTTTACAGGAGAAAGGCTGTGTGGATAGGAATAGGTACTGAGCGGAACTGAAAGCTCCTACCAGGGGTGTGGGAATGCTATGAACTGAAACCCAGAAAGAGGCTCTCAATGATTGTTTTCACAAGCCCAGGGCTTACAGCACAGCAGGACCTGCCTGGTGGCTCTGCAGAGGCCCTGAGGTTCTCTAGCTGTGGGCCCCGCTTCAGCATGGGTGAGAAGTTGTAGTTAGGAGATGTGAATGTGCCTTCCGCCATCTCCTAGCCCAGGAGTTTGAGGCAGAAAGTCACGTGGGTGGAAAGACTCAAGAGGCTCCATTGTTAGGTTGCTCCTGTTGACAACAGATTTGCTGCACAGAGGATGATAATAAATGATAAGATAAAACTGTTGGATCTTTGCCACTTGGTTAGTAACTGGAATTTTAAAGAGGAATGTCTTACTTTGGATTTTAGGATAAAGAAGGTGGTTTTATGGTGAGAGACTCCAGTCAACCTGGCTTGTACACAGTCTCCCTTTACACAAAGTTTGGGGGGTAAGTAGTTACGCGCTAGTTTTTAGTTGTTGCTTTTTAGTTTATCCATTTTATGTGTGGGGTGTGTGGGTGTATGGCATATGCATGTTAGGAATGTGTGGGTGCAGGGGAGTTCACCTGGGCATGTGGAGACTAGAGGCTGGCTTCCAGAGATTTCCCTCAATGCCTTCTGCACCTTAGTTGTTTATTTTATTTTTTGACACAGGGTCTCTCACTGTCCCTGGAGCTAACCAGCTGGCTAGACTAGCTGGCCAGTGAGCGCTCAGGATTAGTCTGTCTCCCCACTCCTCACCCCTGTGCCGACACTGCAGTTACAGGCATATGCCATCACCTCTAGCTTTTATAGAAATGCTGGGGATTCGAACTCATATCCTTATACTTTCATCGCAGGCATTTTATCTGCTGAGCTATCTTCTTAACCCCCATATTTTTTTTCTTTTAACTCAGAGTTTTTATATGAACTTCCTATGTTGCTTTTATGTGTCCCTAATTTTCAAAGTAAGATACTCCATTTCAGCATTAGAAAAAAAAATCTGATCTTCGTTTCTAAAATCTGGCTATATTTTGTATTGATTTTCTTCAGAAAATTTCCCTATAGTTTCTCATATATATGTCAGTGTGTGTATACATACATACATACGTGTTTGTTTAGGATAGTTATGGAAGATTTAGTAACATTCATTGGATAACTACGATGCTCTGAGCCATGCACAAAGGGATCTACATTGAGTAGCATAGGCTTTTTAATGAGGGCCACAGACAGGCCTGCAGGCAGCCATGGTGGCATAAAAATAAGGTGGGGGGGGCTGTTAGAATGTTCTATTGCTAAGACACATTTCAGTTATTCTAAAGTGACATCTAAGCTGAGACCTTACAGCAAGACAGGAAGAACTGAGAGAAGGGAAAGAGAGTTGCCGACTCCGCAGTGAGAGAGGCGATGGTGAGGTCAGACAGGCACACGGGATGTCTGGGGTGGCTGTAGAATGAGAAGGGAGGAGGGAGGAAGAGGTACCTCACTCCGAGTCACGTAAGCTTAGGTCAAGGAACCCAAGCTCTACCCTAAGAGCAATTATGAATCATCTTGAATTTAAAGCACGAGACGACTAGAGGTCTGTATTCTAGAGAGATATCTACCATAGAGTGTCTACACTCAAGTCTAGTCCACTCCCTTTGAGAAGGGAGAGCGTTCTAGGCAATGCAGGCCCATGTCTCTGTGGGACAGAAAGTAACTGTAAATTAAAATTCTGCTGCGGCTAGCTGGAGGTGGTAAATGTTATTGTTTTCATTCCCATGTGAGCAGCCGACATTATTATTGTGGTCACTCTGCAGACTCCACCTGTTGACGTGAGTGGGAAAGCTAAGAGCATGGGAAAACTAATATTTGTGTCAGGAATAGAAGGAGCCAGTACAAAGAAGTCATACCAAGGTTGCCCTGTAGATGGCATCTGTGGGTGAAGTTCCATTATCCCCACCTGGTTACAATGCAGTGTTTTGTTTTGTTTTTTTTAATAGAGAAGGTTCATCAGGTTTCAGGCATTATCACATAAAGGAAACAGCAACATCTCCGAAGAAGTACTATCTATCGGAAAAGCATGCTTTCGGGTCAATCCCTGAGATCATTGAATACCATAAGCACAATGCAGCAGGTGAGTGAGCTGTGAATCCCCATGAGGACTAGTGACCCCATGATCAGATACTGCGAAATTCCTCAGAAGGGAGGTTTGTGTAGTCATCTGTAAAGTATGGTTGATATAAAAACTATTAAGGATATTTTGTATCCAAAGAAAAACCAGAAATCCCATCAGATTTCATAGACATGCTGTGTTTCCACCACAGAAGTCAAGGACTTTATTGTGTGGATATTCACACCTCCGTGCTTTACAGCCTTGGCACTAAATGAAAATTCCAAGATGTGCCTACTTGATGAGCAACCCAGGAGGCTGAGGTTTGAGGATCTATTGAGTCAGAGAGTTGAAGGCCAGTCTGGGCAACATAAGGAACCCTCCACCCCCCATCTCAGAAAGTAAATGTCAAAGATGTGTGTAGAGTGGTCATCGAAGCTTTTGGAGGAGCTAGGGTTTCAGTTTATGCTGAAACTTTCCAAGGAGCAGGGTGTAGATACTCCTCAACGTATAGTGGGATTATGTCACGATGACACCATTAGAAGTTGAAATACCCTAAGTAGAAAGTGTATTTAGCACAGCTAATCTACCTAGCTTTGTAACATGGCACTCTGGAGAGTACCAGGGGGTGACCCTCATGGTCACATGATTGGCTGGGAGTGACATCTCATTACAGCCTCACATCTGGAAGGTATCCTGCCTTACTTGTCTTTTTTCTTTTCTTTTCTTTTCTTTTCTTTTCTTTTCTTTTCTTTTCTTTTCTTTTCTTTTCTTTTCTTTTCTTTTCTTTTCTTTCCTTTCCTTTCCTTTCCTTTTCTTTCCTTTCCTTTCCTTTCCTCCTCCTCCTCCTCCTCCTCCTCCTCCTCCTTCCTCTTCCTCTTCCTCTTCTTCTTTCTTCTTCTTTTTGGTTTTTTCAAGACAGGGTTTCTCTGTGTCGTTTTGGTGCCTGTCCTGGATCTCACTCTGTAGACCAGGCTGGCCTCGAACTCACAGAGATCCACCTGCCTCTGCCCCCCAAGTGCTGGGATTAAAGGCGTGCAACACCGCTGCCTGGCCTGGTATCCCACCTTACAATGCTAGCCCAGGAGCAAACAAAATCCACTGTCCTCAGAAAAGGTCTAGATTCAAAAAGGATGCTTTTCTCAGAATGTATCCGGCTTTGCACCTTGTTAAAGTTGAAAACCTGTAAAACCACCGAAGACTGCAGGCGATCGGACATCCTGTCACACAGGTTGTTGTTGTTTTTTCCAGCAGCTTAAATCTGTGTTATCCCAACATCAAACAAACAGAAAAAAAAAAAAAAAAAAAAAAAGGCTCCCAGCATTTTTAACTTTAAAGGTACAAACAGGCCAGATGCTTGATTCCACCTGTAAAAAACTGACTTGTGGGTTAATCCAAGAAAAGGGGGTTGCTCTTCTATGAGGTCATTTACTATTTTTCAGATGATAAGAAGAATTATTGAGATGTGATTTACACACCATGAAATTCATGCTTTTAAAATAGAGGGTTCCATGGCTTTTAGAATATTTACCGTGTGCTAACAGCCACATCGCCGTAATCTAATTTTTTGAACACTGTCATTGTCCCCCAAAGAAATCTTGTACCTGTCAGCAGTCACCCATGCCCTGCCTTCTCCAGCCCAGCCCCAGGCAACCACTAACCCCCTTTCTCTTTTAGTATATTTGCCTGTTCTGAACAGTTATAGAAATAGACTCATCCATTTCTACTGTGGCTGGGCTGTTTTTGTTTTTGTTTTTTGTTTTGGTGCATTGTAATGTTTTTACATTTGTCTACCTTGTATTGTGTATTCCTTGTTGAAATAATCAGAAAGGATAAAAATGATCAAGGCCTGACCTGTGGGAATTGTCCAGTATGCTGTATAAATTATTATGCAGAGCCTTGCATAATATTTGTGCAGTTGTTAGGTTCCCAGGCCAAGTTTTAAGTCTGTGTTTAATTCTTAAATTATTCCCAGTGTCTTCGTAATATTACTAAATGGCAAGGAAGTCAGTCGGCCCTCTAAGCCCCAGTCTTGAAAGATATCTTAACGTACTGACCTTGACAAAATTTCTCCTTCATCTGCTTGTGGAAACCAAGATGCAGCCTGGGTATGCACAAGCTCCAGATGTGATGATGCTGGGGGGAAAGCCTACCGGGGATTCTGGATGATGTAAATCCCCAGGGCCTTTTGTTTTGCTTTGCTTGTTTTGTTTTTTTCTATGATGGATTCACTGCACATATTCTTAGAGACTGCCTTGTGTATTCTGCTCAAGGCTGACCTGCCCTAGGAAAGAAATCCTGAGGAAGCTGAAATTCTAAAACTCAGGCAAGCAGCCAGAGGAAGTGTCTACTTTTTATTGACAGATAACAATCCATTGTGTGGACATCTGGGTTGTTTCCACATTTTGAATTTCATGACTAATGATGACATGAACAGTTGTATTCATATGTGTATATGGGAACAGAGTTTTGTTTCTTTGGACACTTGTCTACAGTGGGTTGACTGGGTTGTTCTGCAATTCTGTGTTCAATATTTGAGCAATTAAGCCAGGCGTGGTGGCACATGTCTTTAATCTCAGCACTTGGGAGGCAGAGGCTGGGAGTTTGAGGAAGCTGGTGTATAGATCAGAGTTGCAGGAAAGTCAGGGCTACTTAGAGAACCCTGCCTCAAAAAGCCAACAAAATAAAACAAAAAACAGACAAATAAACAAACAAACAAAGACCCAACTTGAGCAATTAGTTCTTATCAGTCCCCCCAAACAAACTTTAAGATAATATTGTTCTGTTATTCTCTTGTTCTTATTATATTTTTCCTATTTTTTTGTGTTCTTATGTTCTTTTGTCTTCTTATTTTTTTACCACTATCTTAATTTACTTAACTGACTTTTATTTAGTGCCTACTTCCTGCAAGAAACCAAACCAGCCTTTGAGGAGAGTATAGTGAACGTTAGATGGTCATCAATCTAGATGTACATACAATTTTAAATTATGATGCAGTATGCTTTATATCAGAATTATAGACTTATTCTGGTGTTCCTGGAAGAGGGCTCTTGTTTCTTCTTTGGGGCTCATAATGACTTAAAGGATTTGACTCTCCTCACTGATTTCTAGTAGTTGATAGTCTTCATTGCTAGTACCATAGGACATGATTTTAATGCCACAGTCACAAACACTGAGTTATATCGGGTGAATCACTTTAATTTGTAGTGGACTAATAAAATTCTCTTTCATAATTCAGATCTCATATTGGAAAAGATCATTAACTCACTGATAATAAGTGCTGGAAACCTTTTTAATATCTCAGGGTGTTGGAGGAGAGGAAGCTAGCCTTGTGCCAGATAAACACTACCTTGAAAAGGAAATGTGTAGAATGGCTGAAAGCATGCTCTGCAGTGCCATGTGTAGACGAAGAGGAGGTCTAAATAATGAGTGAATGAGCGTTTCCTAGGCACTTCTTGTTTAGTCTTTGACCAAGTAGAATGGTTGAGATGAAGTTCAACTGCAATGGTTTCTTCACTCTTCAGGACTTGTCACCAGGCTGCGGTACCCGGTCAGTACGAAGGGGAAGAACGCACCGACTACGGCAGGCTTCAGCTATGGTAACTCTCATCTTGTCATTGTGTTGGCAACACAAAGAATCCACCTTTACAAGATGGATGTAGACTGCAGAATTCAACTCCTCCCCCGCAGGGAGGGAGGGATGGAACTGTAGTTGTAGAGTGAAAGCCCAGGTCCCGGCAGCCCCAACAGCCTAGGCTCGACCACCTGTCTCACAGAGCCAACCAAGGGATGAGGAGTGGGGAAAAGCAGAGAAAGGAGGTTTGATCACTGTGTATTGGGAAGAGAAACTGAAGATCTCTCCAGGGTACTCACATTAAAGGCTGAAACAGAGAAAGAATTGGGGCAAGGCAGCCAGGAGGTGTACTTGAGCAGTCTTAGTCCAAGTGTGGTTGATAATGTAGGTGGAAGTTTCTGTCCTGCAATCTGCTTCCAAGTAATCACAAAGAGGCTTAATATTAATTATAAATGCTTGGCCAATAGCTCAGGCTTGTTACTAGCTAACTCTTACATTTCCACTACATTGTTTTTGCTCTTTTACTCTTTGCTCTTTAAGGTCCTAGCTCCCAAATAAGTACACATAGAGATGTATTCTTACTTATGAATGCCCGTCCTTAACTTGGCTTATTTCTAGCCAGCTTTTCTTAATTTAAATTATCCTGTCTATCTTTTGCCTTTGGGCTTTTACCTTCTCTATTTCTGTGTATCTTTATCTTACTTTCACTCTTATTCTATGGCTGGCTGTGTGGCTGGCCCCTAGCATCCTCTTCTCCTTTTCTTGCTCCTCCTCCTTCCTCCCAGATTTTTCCTTCTATTTATTCTCTCTTCCTGCAAGCCCTGCCTATCTTTTTTCCTGCCTTACTATTGGCTATTCAGCTCTTTATTAGACTGTCAGGTGTTTTAGACAAGCAAAGTAACACAGCTTCACAGAGTTAAACAAATGCAACACAAAAGAATGCAACATATCTTTGCATCATTAAACAAATGTTCCACAGCATAAACAAATGTAACACATGTTAAAATAATATTCTACAACACTCATATTTTTATCTACGCTTTGCCACATGGCTCAATATCTTTTCTCAATACAGCATGTCCATCTTGCTTCTCTCTGCTTCTCTCTTGACTCCTGACTCCTAGTTTCTTCTTCCCAGCATTCTCAGTTTGGCTTTTCTGCCTAACCTTATCCTGTCTAGCTGTTGTCCAGTCAGCTTCTTTATTAAACCAATCACAGTGACATATATTCACACAGTGTAAAGGAATATTCCACATTTCCCCCTTTTTGTCTAATTAAAAAGGAAAGTTTCAACTTTAACATAGTAAAATTATATGCAACAAAATAATCATCAAGTAAGAATTACAGTTAGAATATCCAGTCTATTTGTATTTGGCAAACATAGAGAAAATACTCTATTATTTATTCTATCTTGATGAGTACAAAGCTCTGTACCTAATTTACTTTCTATCATAACTAAGGAAAACTATAACTATGACTATCTAGTCTTCACTTCCATCAAAGACCTCAAAGGATATAATATTGCCTGAGTATACAGGAAGTGCAGTGCAAGTCACTTCCAAAATGACAGAGACATCTGGCTACCTGGACAGCCACCCAAAGTTCCTTTGTGACATTGGGGCATCAGCTTTGGCCTACAGTCCTGGTATATCTAACAGACATTTCTGAGCTGGGAATTTTGAAGGCCTGTCCTACATTGTCTTGGCAAAGTTTGACAGTTGCTTTCTTTTGTGCCCTATGGCTAGCTTTTGCCATAAAGAAAACAAACTCCTGGGGCTGGAGAGATGGCTCAGAGGTTAAGAGCACTGACTGCTCTTCCAAAGGTCCTGAGTTCAATTCCTAACAACCACATGGTGGCTCACAGCCATCTGTAATGAGATCTGGTGCCCTCTTCTGGCCTGCAGTCATACATGCTGGATACATAATAAATAAATAAATCTTTAAAAAAAAAAAAAGAAAAAGAAAACAAACTCCATACATAGTTTCTTTATTGCTCATCATCTTCTCTGAAGTAGATTGGTGCTGCCAGGAGGAGATATGTCTCACTGTCGTGAAAAGCCTTAGGTTATTAAACATATTAAATGCCATATTTTTCAGCTTTTTGAAGTGTTTGAAGACTATCTATCTATCTATCTATCTATCTCTATCTATCTATCTAAATACATCTGTGTATAACCTTGAAAATGTAGCTAATATGACTATAAATTTGATTCTGTGGATGACTACTAATCTATATTTTTTAGTTATATGTTACACTTTAAATGAGTTGCATAAGCAAAATACCCCAAACAAGAGTAGAAACATACATATAGTATAGTAAAATAACTTTAAATTTATATCAATAAACCAAAGTCCATACCAATGTAAAATATTTTGAAATTAATAGTTGTTTTTTGGATTAAAGAAGAGTCAATAATCTACCCTTTTGTTTCATCATTAGAAAGAGATTTTTTAATTTAATTATTTTGTTTAGTCTTTTTTTCTAAGACAAATAACCATTTGTAACCAACCCCCTTAAATGAAATATTCATAACACATCTTTTAGGAATATGGGCATCATTCTCTAGACTATTTCCTGTTGTTTGGGGGCATTGGAATCTTTGGGGGAACCTTGAGAAAATCAGGATAATTGTTAAGTCTTGGCTGGAGTGTTCTGTGAGGCTGGATCTTCTCAATTAGCAGCTTTGAAGCTGTTTTGGATGTTGGATCACCTGGGCCTTCCATTTTTATTGATGTCTGGTCCCCTTGTTCTGAAAATACAATTTTAAAGGAAGTAACATACACATCTGTATTAATACAAGTATATACTGTGCGTTGTACATAAGTCAGCCAATTTTTTTGAATTTTTGTTTTATGTTTGAGCAGGTAAAATATACATCATATGTCTTATAGTTCTTCTAGGTTTATTTCTTTATGTTTGTAACCAGAATTTTCAAGGGGTCTTCCTCAATCTAACTTAATCATCTTTAACTTTGAACGAATCCACAACCTTTCATTTCTTGTGGAAATAAGAACATAACCTCTTCCCCAAAGTAACATATCTTTTGACTTCCACTTTGAAATCAAGATATTTTTAAAATATATAGGTTGCTTTAATCCAGCAGCTTTTATAATCCAATCCTGACAGCTATTACTTCTTCATCAGCAGTCAAAAATTCAAAGACAACACAATAACATACAGTAATCCAGACTCTATTTTTTTTATCTTTACATGGCTTTTTAAAAATACCACTTTATTCCCTTTTTAAGGACTTTATTATTTTAAAACTATATTTTTTAATCTATGACTGGATATACTTTTCTTATTCTCTCTCCAAAGCCTATGTATATTTTAAAACAGACTGTAACCCATTCAAAGGCTTTTTTCTGTCTAGATCTGTTTTTTACCAAGCATCTGTATTGTTTTTTGATCCCATGAGATGAATCTTAAACTGGTATGTCAGCCACTGCCAGAGTAGCTTAGCTTAGTGTATGGCAGTAGTGCATGGAGGCTGGCTCTTCCTGCAGGCAGATGCCAGAAGATGCCTCTTGGTGTACCACAGCCGGCATGAGAGACATGAGACTAGGAAGCCATGCCTGGCTCCATTTCTGTGTGTCTAGAACCCTTTCCCAAGCTCTCTCAGGTTTTATGTGGATGTAGGTGCCACATGTTTGGGTACCATTTGTAGGTGGACTTTTCTTTCCCACCCACTAGTTCCCAAATAACTGACATGGAGACTCAATTATTAATTATAAATGCTCAGCTGATAGCTCAGGCTTATTACTAACTAGCTTTTACAACTTAAATTAATCCATATATTTTATCTAAGTTTACCAAGTGGCTCATGGCTTGTTACCTCTTTTTGAACACATCCTGTTTCCTCTGTGTCTGGCTGGTGACTACTGAGATCTTCTTCCTAGCATTTTCAGTTTGGCTTTTCTGCCTAACCTTATCCTGTCCAGCTATTGGCCAGTCAGCTTCTTTATTAAAACAATCACAGTGACATATATTCACATAATGTAAAGGAATATTCCACAGGTTGATAATTATCTCAGATCTGGTCCTGCAAGGTGGTCTGAAGAAGTCTTTGTTGCTTGAGGGGACAAGCTAGTTCTCCAGAGCTGGTTGCTCCTGCTCTAGGGTACAGCCTTGCCCTCATGAATAACTAACTGTACCTGAACTTGATGGGCAGTCTGTCCTGGGAGATGCTGCTATTCCTGGAGTCAGAGGTAGACTGTAGGTTTCAGACAGTTCTTGGAGACCTTTAGTGTCTTTTGAGCATCTAGAAGAGGATGTTGTAAAATCTGTAAGATGCCTCAGTTCCTCTTACCCTTGCACCTTCATCCATGTAGGGGAGAAGGTAAGTTAGCTATCATCACCAGGTCTTAGACAGACAGTCTTTGCACATGTATGTGACTGGAAGTAAATGAGACAGATGCAGACAAAGGCAGAGATGCCAGGCAATGACCCTGCATGAGTCACCCTGTGGGCCCACATGAGGAATCTGTGGTTTTAGCAAAAGAATTCTCTGGGTGTAAGCTATATAACTGTTTCTAATGCATCGGCAGAGTGGGCTTTTACATGATTGTGTTTTACAGTAACACTAGATTTTCTGTTTTCATCTTTATTTATAGAAAATAGTTTCCATAGGTAAAAACTAAATGTGTCACGGCTAAAACAGTTGTTATCATGGTCCTCACTGGCTGTGCAGTCTGGGTGTCCAGGTACAGGCTGCATCTCTGTTCTGTGTCTCCTGGTAATTATCCCTGTGTTATCCAGGACTGTGGTGTTGGTCTTGTTTGGAGCATCTCGTTTCCCCATGGACTTACACTGCTCTTCTTTGTAAAGGTATCCTTGTCTCATCTGTCTTACAGAGAAGTGGGAGATCAACCCCTCAGAGCTGACCTTTATGAGGGAGCTGGGGAGTGGACTGTTTGGAGTGGTGAGGCTGGGCAAGTGGCGAGCCCAGTACAAAGTAGCCATCAAAGCTATCCGGGAAGGTGCCATGTGTGAGGAGGATTTTATAGAGGAAGCAAAAGTCATGATGTAAGTTGCTTTCTATCATTATCATTATTACTTTTGCTTATATGGGTGTTTGGCCTGCATGTATGACTGTGTACCGTGTGTACACAGTACCTATAGAGACCAGAAGTGGGCATCAGATCCCCCTGGAGTTAAAGATGATTGTGAGCCATCATGTGCTGGGGATTAAACTCGGGTCCTCTGGAAGAGCAACCCATGCTCTTAACCACCGCGCCATCTCTCTAACTAAACATCTAAACATGATGTCAGTTTCTAGCTTCTACGAGGACCCCCCTTTTGTATTATAAATTGGCCCCACCCAGCACATACGCCTGTGGTTTCTTTTCCTGTGGTAACTCCCTGTGTGTCTGTCTTTGTTCCCAGGAAGCTAACACACCCCAAGCTGGTCCAACTCTATGGCGTGTGCACCCAGCAGAAACCCATCTACATCGTTACCGAGTTCATGGAACGGGGCTGCCTTCTGAATTTCCTCCGACAGAGACAAGGCCATTTCAGTAGAGATGTGCTGCTGAGCATGTGTCAGGATGTATGTGAAGGGATGGAGTACCTGGAGAGAAACAGCTTCATCCACAGAGACCTGGTAACCATGGTCCCCCAGCCTCCCACTCCCCTCCTCGCTCCCCGTGGCTTCCCCCTCACTGACTGGATTCCTCAGCCACACTGCGTTAGTCAGTGAGCTGTGTTGTGTTAGCCCGCTTTGTCCTTAGCAAGATTTTATTGTTTTAAAACTTGGTAAATTTCAATCACTTGATAATTTTAAAGGAAAGGGCCTTCATTAAATCTCATAACTTACAGACTTAATATCTCCAAGCAAGTTTCCACGAATCAATTATTTGAGCTCTGGAAAATTCCCAGGAGATACCAAGTCATAACAGACTTACTCCCTGTCACTGTGTCCCAGATAAGGATGTTAGCTTTGGAGACGTGGATGTGGCTTGCCTATTGTGAGAAATGGGGAAGTCAGGCTTCGCCCCGGCCTTCTGACCAGCTCTCAGGCTCTTTCCCACTTTACACATTGTGAACAGAAATTACCGGAGAAACCCCAAGCTCATGTCCATTATCTCTCAACGAAGAGGGAATTCCGGGAGTTTTCATTCCTTCTGAGAATACTAGGGAAACAGAACAAAACAAGAGCCCTGTTCTAAGTGACTGTGGTGGAGACACTTCTCAGTTCCCACTTCCCCTCTGTTCTTCTCTCCCTTCTGTTTCCCCTCCCCAGCCATTCTTCACAAATGCCTCTGTTTTCAGTGTGAAGTAGCACAGTCCGCCTTCCTTGATTCTTCCATCAAAACGGAGGGAATTTGCACGGCCCCCTCCCCGCTTTGGTTTTAGCTTCCTTGTGATGGAGTGTGGATCCATATCGCTTTCATACCGTGCAAATTCAAACTCGATTGCTCATCGTAACAACGGAATGTCATTCCTGTCTCCATTTTACAGACAAAGGAAAGGAGTGGAATTGGATAAAACAATCAGCAGCAGACAGGGAAATGGTGGGGGGAGGATTTGAACCCAGAGAGTTTGCCTCTAGGATCAGTGCTCTAGCTGCTATGTTCTCCTCTGGATTTAAAGCATAGTAACACACCGAGGATTTGGCAATGGAAGACCTGATCTCCTAGGTGTGTTCTGTTCTAGCACCTTATCCACTCTGTAAACTGGATTTGCAGTTTACACACCATTGTTTTGCTCACCACGCTATTTTAAAGTTCATGGCCTATAATGGAGGCGAAGGGCTTTGTAAGGCAGACGTGACGTAGACCCTTAGTTTTGATGTGTAACTGTGACAAAGACTAATTGTCATACTGAAACTCACGAGTTAAGCATTGTCCTTGTTTCTGTTCTTACAAAACGGTTACAAGCTGAGCATCTTCACGACTCTTGCACTTGTCTGCAGAGAATTTATTTCCTTGAGAGTGAATTTTGATGTTTTTGGGGGCCTGTGATACTGATAATAAACTCTGGCAGGTTTTCCCCACACTTTCAAAGAAGAGTCTGATTGCCTGTTCCCTGGTAAAGTAATGTCACGGGCTTTTGAGTGACAGTACTGTGGCTGTCCTCATGGGAGGGTGCAGGTAATTCAGGACATGGGCATTAACTCTCACTTGAGAAGAGGCTCTCAAATGTGCTCAGAATAAGGAAGATCGTGTAAGGGGAGTTGCCACACAGAAAAAAAAAAAGCATCCAAGAGAAAACTACACCTCGTCCCGTGGGTTGTGGTGTTAAAAATATCATTATCTTGCTTCTGAGTACTGTGTCATTGTACCAAATTATTTTATTGAATCACATAATTTTGAAAACTAGATTTGTGTTTTACCAACTGAGTATATTATGTCTTAATATATTAGAAACCTCGTACATGATAAGGCCAATCCTGTTACACACAGCCTTTCTTTTGACAGTTGAGGGGAACACTCACAGATTACTTGTCACTTCAGTGATTGTGTGTTTCTACTGTCACCTAGAGAGAATTCATCTTTAATTTAGATTACAGACTTCAAGAGGTCTAGTCACTGTCTGTGAGAAAAATCACACAGTCTACTAAGAATATGCCTGGTCAGGGAAGAAGGTTGGAATGTCCATCAAGCCTCTTTGAGTGTGATGTTGAAGATATGTTGTAATACCTTGTGGCATTTCTAATCTTTATTTCTCCAGGTTATTTCAGATTCATGTTGGAGGTACCTTCTATTGGGATGTAAACAATTTATATGGACATATTTATGTAGTTGGTTTGTTTTTTTTGGTTTTGTTTTCTTTGTTTTGTTTTGTTTTTTTACTCTTTGAGGGTCCACCACCCAGCTCTGTAATAAATGCACGGAGACTTATTCTTACTTATGAATGCGTGGCTTACCTTGTTTCTAGCCAGCTTTCCTAACTTAAATTAACCCATTTCTCTTTAACTACATTTGCCTCTGGGCTTTTACCTTTCTTTATTCTATATTGTCTTTTTTTTCCCTTCTTTACTCCATGCCTGGCTATGTGGCTGGGTGGCTGGCCCCTGGCATCCTTCTCCTCCTTTTCTTGCTTTTCTCTCTCTTCCCTAGATTTCTCCCCCTATTTACTCTCTCCCTGACAGCCCCACCTGTTTCTCTCTGCTGCCTAGCTATTGGCCACTCAGCCCTTTATTAGCCCATTAAGTGTTTTAGACAGGTAAAGTAACACAGCTTTACAGAGTTAAACAAATGCAACATAAAAGAATGCAACACATCTTTGCGTCATTAAACAAATGTTCCACTGCATAAACAAATGTAACACATCCTAAACTAATATTCCACAACACATTTATGTCTTTTCTGTTGTTGACTTTGTTATATTTACTAGAAATCGGACTTCTGTTTTTCCTTTATTGTAGGACTTTCTAATAAATGTAACATCATAATGTTGTTTTCCAGGCTGCCAGAAATTGTCTAGTGAATGAAGCAGGAGTTGTGAAAGTATCTGATTTTGGAATGGCCAGGTATGGCTGAGTACTGTGTGCTCTTAAGTGCTGATCACATGATTTTGAATAATTAATAAGCGTGGGAAGGTCTTGGGAGATAGCTCAGTAGGTAAACGGCTTGCATCCTAAACATGAGAACCTGAGTTTTACCAGAACCCAAGAAAAAAAAATCTGGGGTGGTGGCTCAGGCTTATAATCCCAGAACTGGGGAGGCAGAGACTGGTGGGTCCTGGCGCTCTGTGGCTAGCCAGCCTAGATTAATGGTGAACTCTAGCCATTGCGAGGGCCTATCCCAAGGTAGGTGGACCGTGTTCCTGATCACACCACCCAAGGTTGTCCTCTGCTCTCTATGTGCACCCATAACCCCCACAAGCATACCTTCCCCCCTAACTGAAACAACAATATGGGCCCTGGTTGTGGTGATACTTGCTTATAATCCAGTACTTGGAGGTAGAGACAGGAGAATCAGGATTTCAAAGTCATTCTGGGCTATATAACAAATTTGAGGCCGGCTTGGGCTACTGGAGACCGTGCCTTTAAAAAATTAATGTGGGAATAACTTGCACCAATAAAGCAAAAGGGAAATTTCTTCAGCTGTTTCAAGGTTAATGAGAGTAACTATATATTGTGGTATTAGTCATTCTCTCCACTAGATGGTACTAGAACCTATTAAATACTTCTCTCTCTCTCTCTCTCTCTCTCTCTCTCTCTCTCTCTCTCTCATTAGAGTCTTAGAATCTTCTGGAATGTGTTTGGTGAGCCAGGGCTTAGTATAGCTGTGTTTGAAATTCTTTTAATCTCTTAACTTTTGTAACTTTAATAGTGTTAGAATAGACTCTTAAAAAGCATTTTGTCTCTCCTCTGTCTGTTGAGTCATGGATATATTAGTCAGGTGCTATGTGAGAAGCCTAACAATGTGGACCGAAGCAGAGTCCAAACTGAAGGTCCTGCCCGCATGCAGCTTAAAGGCTGGAGAAGGGAGATACGTAGACCTGGAGCCCATGACTGTGATAGAGCTGTGATAGGGGTGGTTCGCAAGTGGTGACCTGTCAGTTCAATCTGTGCTGTTTTGTCTATCCTGTGAGTCAATGATGGACTTTTCATTAAAAAAAAAAAAAAAAAAAAAAAAACAGTGAAAAGGAAACTAAAAGCATATTAGGACACCTGAAAATTATCTAACAATTGAGTCATTGTCCATTAAAAAAACATAATGTTATTGGGACACACAAGCTTGACCAATTGTGGGTAGCTGTCTGTGGCCACTTTCACATTGCAGAGGCAAAACCTTGAGTCATCACAGGGACTGTGTGTCCTGCAGAATCTGAAATCCTCTATGTGTCATCTGGTCTTTCTCAGAAAGAGTTTGCTGTCTTCTTCGAAAGAGATTGAGGGGTGGAGGTAGCCACTGGAGATCTGGTGACCAGAAAGACTTTTCTCACATGGGAACATTGAGCGGACACCACAGAAAATAGCCACAAAATAAAAGAAGCAGGGGGCTGGTACCACCTGAAGTCTGGAACTAGTGTCAGCTGCCTGGGGAACCAGAAGAGGGCCCAGGCAGTTGGTCCAGAGGCAGATCTGAGAACAGTCATGAAGGCAGAGAAGTACTGGGTCCTCTGGGGCTAAGACTTGCCCCCAAGAAGATGCTGGCCTAGAGAGGCCAGAACGCTGTCACTGGCAGCTTCCGACTCTCAAAGTCCTAATTACCCAGCCCTCTCTACATGCTGTGTGTAAGATGTTTCACATCTGACAGGCGGCCCTCCACTTTCTTATAGTCACTCTTCACATATTTGGCTCTCAGGAAGTCGGTACTTTTATACCATCCTTGTAAAATTACTCTTGATGCAGTAAATTCAGACTCACCAGACTGACAAGTATGTGATCCAGCCCGAGATGGCATTGTCTGCCTGATACCGTCTTTATCTGTACCATCTCAAAGAGGGCATTTGTGCACTCCTTTGAATCTTTTCACATGGCAGCTTTAGAATTAACGGTATCTAAATATATCGTGCAGTAATAGTCCCTCTGATGAACAGGTGCTGATGTCCTCACAGCCATCAAGCATCAAGGATTAGTATCAAGGATTCTCCCGGGGAGTGGTCAGTGTTACAGTTTCCATGTTTCTTTCTGGATGGGCCTATATATGTTCACATAGAAAAGGAATAAAACATTGAGTATGTGTGGATGGATGGTGTTATGGTATATGAATGTATTTACCATCTTTTTGTACTCCTTTTCACCTCTGATTTTTTTCTCTCACTTCTTTTCATGTGCTCTAGTTTTAATTTGCACTCCGTGGAACTGTGGGGGCTCAGAGCACGGGTATCTCCAGTCACCTGTTACCACTTCCTTTAAGGAGCTCTGCTTTAGATCTTTTGCACACAGGGCCTTCGGGTGAAATTTTATCCAGAGACCAAAATCACACACCCACAAGTTTGCAACAGTTGTATGGTGTTCCGCCCCTGTGCCTCATTAAAAAGAAAGGTGAACAGCAGAACAATGAAGGTGTGCACAGGAGGGTTATGAGGTTGTCTTCTCATGGCCTTAACTTGTGCTGTGGAGATAGACATCACCAGGCCAGGCCGTGAGCTGAACGTTTCGCTTCAGCTAGGTGCTGGTAGACTTCAGTTAGTGTCTTCTTTCGTCTTTGTAAGCGGGAAATGAAGGCCCACGTCTGACATGCGACCGTGTGTCTCACCCTAGGTATGTTCTGGATGATCAGTACACCAGCTCCTCTGGTGCCAAGTTCCCGGTGAAGTGGTGTCCCCCGGAAGTGTTTAATTACAGCCGCTTCAGCAGCAAGTCGGATGTCTGGTCATTTGGTAAGGTCCATGATGCGAGTTTCCTCCCCTCCCCTCCCCTCCCCTCCCCTCGAGGAGGAAGCAAACACATCATCGAGTAACCTTATCATCCTGTAGGTGTTCTAATGTGGGAAGTATTCACGGAAGGCAGGATGCCCTTTGAGAAGAACACCAATTACGAAGTGGTAACCATGGTTACTCGAGGCCACCGACTCCACCGGCCGAAGCTGGCATCCAAATATTTGTATGAGGTGATGCTGAGGTGTTGGCAGGAGGTATCTACTTCTTTGTGTTGTCTTATGATCTGTGAAACATCCAGGCTTGGCCCGGTGGATGGGGGAGGTACTGTCCTCACAGCCTGGTGAGGACACGCCTCCTTCAAGCTCCGGCAGGAAGCCCAGTCTTCATCTCCATTCTAAGTATTGAGAAGAATCTGAAGAGATGGAGGATGCTAAGAGTTAGCTTACCACACTCAGGCTGATGCCTCACTCCCAAGTGGGAGTGCCATCACAAACCTGGGGACCAAACCTGGAGAAGTTGCTCCTCACCTTCCCGTGCAGTAGCTGTGGGTTTGAAGCATCACTCTTTCTAGGGAAGAGTTCTTCTTTGATCTCAGTGTCTCTAGGCATCTTACTTAATCTCTAGAAGCAGTGAAATGTCAACTCCATAGAAGGGGTTCAACACTAGACAGATTCTCGAGCGGCGTTCACATATATCGTGTATGGAGTCCTTTAGGTTTAGTGTTCAGGAGAACCCTTGGAGGTGTGGATACTTGGACTGTGACCATTTGATAGGAGAGGGTGGTGCTTGCCCAGGACCAGTTCCCCACAGAGCATCAGAGGCCCATCTGGCACCAAAGCTGAGGCTTCCTCTCACTTTCTGTACTACCTCCCACGAGTACCCATTGGGGTGGGCAGAGGCTGCCGGGGCAGGAAGCAGTACCAGAGAGAGCAACACGAACACAGGGCAGGATTTGGTTGTAAACATGGTGTGTGTACCCGAGGGTGGAGCCTAGTCTGATCTAACAAAGAGCCAGAGTGAGGCTTTGGGTGGGAAATGAGGTTAGGTGAGGAGGAGGTGGGGGAGGGGCAGGTCACAGAGGGGGCGGTCCAGATGAGTAAGACTTGATTTCTTAGGCACGATGGAGTTCTAGTAGTTCCCTGGGCAGGGATATGACAGCAGGGGAGGAAAGAGGAGTCTGGCAGCCATGGTGTTAGGGAGGGCACAGACGGGCCAGCCTGTGTTTCCCCAACCCCCGAGTCTTTCTTGCCTGGGCCGGGTTCCACAGGATTTGAGAAGTGAGAGTTTTCTTGGGAATGGATTCTGAAACTCACAGCTTCTCTTTTTGACTTTTTGAAGAAACCAGAGGGAAGGCCTTCTTTCGAAGATTTGCTGCGTACGATAGATGAACTAGTTGAATGTGAAGAAACTTTTGGGAGATAAACGGTGGCTGCGGGTTCCCAGGCACGAGGAAGAAATAGCCTGAGGTGGGAACGTAATTCAGCTGGCACCTGGGAGTGCGGACAGCTCTACTTACAACGTGGGTACGCCAGAGCCTCGGCTTCCGGTGCAGCCTCAGCTCTGTGGCTGCTCTGTGGGCTGAGGAGATGGTGTCCTGGAGCTGGGGACTTGAAGCGCTCACTTTGCTTATTCCTTCAAGAGCTTGAGTGCCAACAAGGCACCAGACACTGTGCCCCGGCCTCAGGGTTTGCCCATTTGGGGGATGAACGTGAGGCTACCTTAGCTGGTGCTAGCCGAATGTCAGGATGTTGGGGAGGGGAGGAACCGTGACCCAGCAACTCTCCTCTGCCCTTCGGCTTCTACTTAAACCTGGGCCTAGAGTGTTGTCTACAGCCGAGTTCTAGGTAAAGCAGGAACCCACCTGAATAAGTAGTAATCCTCTGTTTTGAAAACATCTCCTTCCAAACCTGTTACTATTACATTTAAAAATCTGTATACTGTACATGTTGTAAATACATATAATATATAAAGTTATATATTTATAAGAAACATGAGTTTGCCTCTTTAATTGAAATTTTTTGTTATTGTTTTTGAGACAGGGTCTCACTATGTAGACCAGGCTGTCATTGAACTTACAGAGGTCTGCCTTTAATTGAAAATGTTAGCATTAGAGAATGTCTAGTCCTAATTCTAACAACTGCCAATTCTATCTCCCCCAGGGACCAAAGATTGCTTTCTGAAGAGAAGAAAGCCTGGGTCCTTCAGTTGTTAAATGCTTGATTCACAAGTAGACTTATGCAAGTATACACATCGGCCCACCTTGAACCCCAGCCTACGGCCTATGATGAGCTATTTAACCCTGACCATGGTGGCCAGAGCTGGTTAGAGTTAGGTGAAACTTTTAATGACAGAATTAGTTACCTCAAAAGTCTTAAGAATGTTCCCAGGGCATTGTGGATACTCCGTTTGAGGTGCTGGGCTCTGGACCAGAGGTCCCCAGAGCGGCTTGCCTGTGGTGGTCCAGGATGCTGCCAAGGGATCTAGGGAGAAGGTGTTCTGAGCTGCCATGTGTTGTTCAAGAAGCCTGGTTGGACTTGGGTCCCTGGATTAGTAAGACCGTCGTCCATCTCAGCCTTGCAGTAGACCCTGCGGTCCAGTTTGTTTGAGTGGGTGTCTCACTCACACAGTCCCCCCCCCTTTTTTTTTTCATGAGCTTTTAGGAAATGAAGCCAACCCAACTACTATCAGTAGGAACCGTTTACTCCCTAACACACTGTTCTTGGTATTTGTGAGCCCCCAAAGCTGAGGAAGGTAAGGACTGTTCCTTCACAAGTCACTGCCCCCTGGGAGCTGCTGGGAGCTCTCCCACACTGGAGCTTTTGGTGGATGCACAGGCGGGAGCTGGCTTCCCTGAGAAGACTCCTCTTCCCTCTGACTCCAGAGAGCCACCTCTGTGGCCAGGATTCTGTGCCCACCAAACTGAAGGCTGTGCTGGAGGCTGTGTTCATTTCTTTCTTGGACCTTTCATCACGGAGAAAAGTAAAATAGTCTTGGCACAATCTGCCACATTCTTTCCAACACCCCATGCCACAAAACCGCATACACCTTTGAACCGACTTGTACCTCCTCCCGAAGGAGCTGGTCCTGTGCAGGTTTACCGGACACCTCTGTCACCCCGCCCCACCCCCATGCTCTCCTTTCACCTGGATGAGCTGTGAGAGGAAGTCGCTGGTGCCCAGGAGAGTGAGCGGAGGGTACAGTTCCTGTGTGAACGGTTTCAAATACTTTTTTCGCGTGTATGTCTCGGTGGTGGGGTCTCTGTGTGCATGTGGGCACACTGTGTGTGTGTACATGTGTGCACGCTGTGTGTGTGTGTGTGTGTGCACACAGAGGCCGACATTACGGGTCTTTGATTGCTTTCCACCTTATGTCGTGAGGTGGAACCTCTCCACTGAACTCAGAGCTGGCTAGTTTGGTCAGTCTAGCTAGCCAGTTTGCCCTAGACTCTCCTGTCTCCCCTTCTCCTGCACTTGGCTTACTGGTGGAACACCACGCCCACTTGTCAATCACGTGAACTCGGGTCCTTATATTTCTGCATTAAAAACTCTATCCACTGAGCCATTTCCCTAGCCCATACAAATACTTTCTGTGGGAAAATAAAGCAAATACCACTGACAACAGTTAGGAACCATTTTCTTTTTTACTTTTTCTTTTCTTCTCTTTCTTTCTTTCTTTCTTTCTTTCTTTCTTTCTTTCTTTTCTTTTCTTTCTTTCTTTTTTCTTTTTTTTTTTTGTAGCCCTGGTTGTCCTGGAACTGTTTATGTAGACCAGACTGGCCTTGAACTCACAGAGATTCACCCCCCCTCTGCCTCCTGAGTGCTGGGATTAAAGGTGTGAGCCACACAAATTCTCACCTAATCCCAAATCAGGTTCCTGGAGTCAGTCCTGACTCAGGACCAAACATTCTAGATTGAATATTCATAATCCTAGAATCCAGTTTTCCCTGTACCACTGTGAGCCCTTGGGCAAAAAAATTCCTTCTCCTCTGTTCCTTTACTCCAGACTCTGCCCAGAGAGGGCAGCTTGAGTTGATCATTTTTAAAGTCCCCTTTACCAAAATTCTGTGATTTCTTCAAAGTGTTTTCAAGACACACCCACACATCTAGGCATGAGGAAGTGCTAGCAAACATCTCAGATGTGGATACCGAGTTCTGAACTTTCTTATGTAGGCCACTGGGTTGTCATTCACACACTTCTCTGAGGTTTCAGAACAGGAAAATAGGTGGGGTAAACTTTGCCTGCGAGAAACGTCACAGCCAACGACGCTCTCAGTCGAAAGATGTGTTGCTGTGAGTGGGAACTCGGCTGGAGACCCAAGCCTTCTGTGTGGGCCCAGGCGGCGGGACAGCCATGATTCTGTCCTCTTGTGAGTAAGATGGGCTTCGCCATTTCATGTGGATGGGCGTCTTCCCGAGTCTTGAACAGGAGGGGAGGCTTTTGCTAAAACATGGAACTTGTGAAATCTTGAAGATATCATTTCTCCAGATGTAGTGACAGGATTTTGTGACTTATTTAAACAGCCACTGTCTTTGGATAAAATATGTTTGAGAATTGAGAACATAAATTAAAGTAGCAAAGAAAAAAAAAAAAGGTACTTCCATGTGTGGAAATGCAGTCAGTGTGATGTGCTGTGTTTGTTTCTAGACTGATAAAGAGCTCAGAGTTGAAGGCCAGGAGACCAAACTTGTTCTGTTTTGCCTCAGTTTTGACAGGTCACCATTGGCAACTTGGTTGTCTGAGCAAGTCTACAATGTGAGGACTCCCTTTCTGCCCCCTCCCCTAGATATCATGAGGAAATAATAGGTTAAAAATGGCAAACGCATCCTCAAGTTAATTTGAGAGTTGCTCTTAAAGCTCCACCACAATTTTTAGAAACATGCACTAACTTAACTATGAGACCCAGAGAGGCTTCTTAATGTATATAGTTTTTAAAATGGAAGAAAAAGACCGTCTCTGATTTTAATTCTAGATGGCCTTTGGAATCAAACATTAGCAGAACTCAGTCGTTTCAGATTAGGCCACAATTCTGATTTTTAGCGGGCATCAGGGAGAATGGATTGTGAGTTTGATGTCTCTCTTTAAGCCACAGCACCTTGTTAGGACCCCCCACACACATAGGTAGGATTTATAAAAACAAGCACATGCTATTCTAGGTGTTCCTTCCTGAATATGATTTGCAGACTAAGACAAAAACAGAACAAAACAAAACAAAAAAACAAAAAATAAAACAAAAGGCTTCCTGTTATCAGTAATAGGAACAAGCAGAGAAAGCTACAAAGAATCGTCACATGCCCCCACCTCCCCAAAAGCAGAGCACACTGAGCAGCGACAGAATATGGAATGTTAAAGGCCCCCGTCGTTTCTCCGGAGGTCAGAACTAGGGGAAGGCCATACATTATACCAGGAAAGGCCTGGCGACATGGAAAGTGGTTGTAGGGGCTGAGACAATGTCTAGGATGTCTAGGGATGAAGCGGAAGACTAGCTCTCTGTGGGGTCTTTCATGATCATTCCCCTTGGCCTTTAAAGGGATGCTTTTAATGCAGTTTCCCTGTATCATCCAGCGTCTGGTAGTCTGAGTGGCTGGGAAGAATCAGCTGTTTCCTTCTGCCATAAGCCACAGCTAAGCGATGCTCTGTTTCCTTCTGGGTGAAATATTGAGTATTTACCGTTGACAAGGAAATACCAAGCATGCTCCAGGGTATATTGAACTTAAGGATGCTTGTTTGTATTTGCCAATCGTTTACCAAACACATTGGCTGTCATGGCAACCAGGAGTCACAGGCTGCTGGAAGAGGAGGTAGTTGTGTAGGGTGGGATTTTGATCAGATGGAAATGATTGCAGATTCTGTACAGGGGCCAAGAACACGGCTCCAATGAAGTTACATTTAAGTGAAGTGTGGTTGGAATTGCCAGCATGTTTAGCAACTAAGTTACCACAAGAACAGACTCAGCGCAGACATTTATGGAGATGCCAAGATCCTCGTGCAATGGCCGAGGATTAGGAAAACTTATCTCTTCTGGAATACTTTTCATCTATTTTTTTCCCTGTCTTTTTATTGTCCCCAAGTTGTAAAGTAGAAAGAAAAATGATGACCAGAACATCCTATCACGCCAACCCTGCAAAGCTAATGACCCATGATTACTGATATGAATGAAGCTAAGCAGGGTGGCTGGGGCAGGCATTCTCTAAGCTGGCCTCTGGTGAGATCTACTTCCAGGTAGTTCTGCCCGTGAGCAATCAACCCCTCTTCTTAGGAAGCTGATGTAGGGCTTTACTTCTCTTAACTAGAATATTTGAGAACAATGCAATGTCACCTCTGAGACTTGGTGCTGAAAGAAGCAGTTCCCCTCTCTGGCTGTCTCCAGCCTCTCTGCCCCTTGGATCATCAGCTGCCCTGCCGGTGGCTTGGAAGGGAACTTGCAAGCAGTTTTCTAGCTTCGGGGGCAGGCGAGCCTGCTGTGACTGCAGCTTCAGAGAGACCTTGAGCCACCGGGACCCTGCTGAGCTGTCAGGGAACAACTGGTCCACAGCAACAAAGCCGTCCTGAAAGCGTAATTAGATCCCTGCCAGAGCTGAGTCTCAGAAATAGGAAATGTATGTAGCGGCGAGGGCAGGGAGGGCCACAGATCAAAAACCAGCGGGTTTGCCTCCACTGCGCTTGGCCTCTGCTGGAGCTGATGCTCTTTCTCACCCACAGACGGGGTGTTAAAATAGGCACAAAAACACTATGTCTGTGTTTCCTTTTGTCTTGGAATAATGTCATGTTCCCCCCCTCCCCCCTCAACTAACATGTATAAAAATGGTGATTGTGGTCAGTTTGTAGCTACCTCTGTGAGGCTTCCAGGCCTTCTTGGGTGCAGATCTGCATATCTCATAGCTCCAGTGAAGAGCCCGCCTGGTCAGTCTCATCCTCCTTCCCTGCCCACACAGAATCGGGTAGTTCAGCTTGTGGTCCAGGGCCCAGGTGCTCTGTGGCTCAGTCTAGCCATTTTTTTTCACTTCACAAGCTGTCCAGTAAGCGATCTGTGAGCCTGTGAACTGTGGGCCACAGACAATACAGTTCTAGGAAATAGGACCTTGAGGTGTGGGACAGAGGAGAGAGATTGTGTGTAAGATGCCTGCAGAGTCCAGCTCACGTGGCCTCATTACCTGGAAGGGATCAGCATTTCTTCAAACAGCTGGGCACACCCGGGAGAAGGATGTTCCAGGCCAACTTGGCCTACGTGAGGCTTGGTCTCAACCAGAACCAGGGATAGGGGATGTATGTAGCTCAAGAGTAAGAACACTTGCTTCTGTGAATGTCTTTTGAGGGGTACGGGGCGGGAGGGGGGGCTACTCACAGCTGGGAAACACATATGCCATCCTTCTGTGGAAGACTCACAGCCTTTCCTCATAGCACCCTTTGCTCCCTGGAATATCTCCTCCTGCTCCATACGGCCGTCCACATTCTCAGGTTTCTAGAGTCTTCTTCTTCTTCTTCTTCTTTCTTTATTCAAGACAGGGTTTCGCAGTGTAGTTTTGGTGCCTGTCCTGGATCTCATTCTGTAGACCAGGCTGGCCTCGAACTCACAGAGATCCACCTGGCTCTGCCTCCCGAGCGCTGGGATTAAAGGAGTGTGCCACCAACGCCCTGCTAGAGTCTTCTTTATACTCCTTCCATAGCAACGATACAGGTCAGGCTCAGGACAGGCCAAGGACCATTCTTATCATCTACCCAAATGTGTCTGTTTCTGGACCCAGTTTGTCTTTCTCCTACTGTGGAATCCTCCAATGTAACCAAAATTTCAGTCTAAAAGAAAACAAGGCAGTGTGGGGTCTATTACAGAGATGTCTTTCCTTCTCAGCCAATGTATTTAGGAAAAAAAAGTAATATCTCAGGTGACCATCAATTTTTAGAAAGGTACCAAGTATGGTAGTATAAACCTGTCATCCAGCATTTGGTGGGGGGGGTGAGGTGGGGGGGGCAAAGGTTGGAGGATCTAGAGTTCAAGACCACCCTGGCCTACTTGAGGAGACTGACTCCATAAAGGAACAACCAAACAACAAAAGGCACCTAGGCACACACATGGGATAATTAATGCCCAAATGCACAAAGAACATAAACTTAGAATAAAGAGTAGCTTTTTAAAGTTGGATAAACATCCATGCGAAAACCTCAGCCCATCACCTCGCACCTTCCCGAGAGTGTGTGTTCTTGGTTTGACATTCAGGAAAGTGGAGAAAAGCTACCAGTGTTGAGCTTCTCAAACCAACCGTCCACTCAGTTAAAATGTGTCTGTCCCCAAAGGCCCTGAGACAAGGATCTAGTGCTAGACTTTTGTGGCAGAGGGAGAAGTTTGGCTTATCTGTAAACTCCTGGTGGGGTGTGGGGTTGGTGGGGTTGGGGAGAGGCAATTCCTGGCTCATAGTGAATTTAAGAGTGTCCGTTCTGAGAAGGATATGATGGCATACACCTTTAATCCATGCACTTGGAAGGCAGAGGCAGAGCTTTGTGAGTTCAAAGCCAACCTGGTGAATTCTGGGACAGTCAGGGCTACATAAAATGACACTGTTTCAAAATTAAAAAAATTCCCTTCTGCTCATCCTGGGCCACAGAACTCACCAGGTTTCATTCCCACAGCTCTCAATGTTTGGCTCAGGCAACTCCTGAAACTGAGTAACTTTTAAATCTGTTTTCAAGGGAAAAAAGAATCACTAGCCAGCCACCTGCCAGTTACTATGTTGCCCACACTGAGCAGGAACGAGTCTCATCGGAGGCACTGATCCAGAAGAAACCCAACACTGCCCATGCCAGCAGCTAAGTTGAGACCTTCCTGGTAAATCTCAGAAACCGAGAACACAGCAACAGCTTCCCAGGCAGCCTGGGCAAAGGCTTTTCATCACCATGGCTTTACCTGCCCAGAGGTGACGCTAGGTATCGCTTTGGGAAATTATGCTCTTCCCTCCCTCCCTGCCTCCCTGGTGGAAGGAAGCCTGTTTCAACTCAGAGCTCTGTTGTGGCCGCTGTGAGCCTCCAGGGCGGAAGGAGGTCCTCAGGCAAGCACCCATCCCAGATAGAAGAAGGATGGACAGGTAATAAATCGTTCTTACTTTAGCCTAGGAGAGATTTTCCAGGATGGAAAGGTTACAGAGATTATGTCTGGATAGGATGGCCTTTCTTCTAATTTGTTGGCACACGGCATACTGTTAAGGATATTTGTTGGGGAATTAAGAAGTGGATGGGAAAAACAATGTAGATATAAACCTGAGGGAGAAGGCTGGGTTCCTGTGAAAACTCTCAGTTCTAAGTGTCCTTCCTACAGGACCTTCCAGCAAGCAAACAACCACTGTCCACTGCTGGGACCTTTTGTGCTTCTGGCAAAAGCCCTTGATGTGGATGAGTTCCTGTCCAAACTGGGAATTTGCTACAAGCTTTCCCTCTGCAGGTTCATTGCCAAAGGACACTGATTGTAATCAGGAGTGTGTGTGTGTGTGTGTGTGTGTGTGTGTGTGTGTGTGTGTGTGTGTAAAAGGGAGCTCACCAATTCACTCCCTCTCCCTGAAGACCTGGATACTGGAAGTAGAAAACGCCCATGAATCCAATGATCAGTGGCATCTGTGTTGGGCAAATTTTGGTCCAGGATGTTAATATTTAATAAATGTGTCTAGAGTTCTGGGGACGTGGGCCAAGCAAGGACCCACGAGGAGGTGCTTGTCTCCCAGGCTCATTCCCTCAGAGGTGGTTGTTGGGAGGCAGCGGTTTGCTTGCATTAGTGGTGGCATAGGGGCCGGTCTATGAACAGACGGAGGTTGGCTTCTTTGCTCACAACTGCATTTGATTTGGGGAGAAATAGGCCAGAACCTTTTCCTAACTAAAGCAACAGCTGGGTAGGCTGTACTTTCATGTACAGACAATCGTCTTGGCTACTGAATGAGGAGAAATCGTATTTTTGAAAAGCCCTTCTCCCAAATTCCAGGCTGCAGAAGAGAACAAAAGTAAAGCCAGGTGGAAACTTGTACTGGTGGTGTGCAGCTGTGACCTGGGGTTCAGTGAACTCGGGGCGATCTGGTCCTACAGGATAGACCTGCCTGCAGGCCAACATTGTGATCTCTCTCTCTCTCTTTCAGAGTTGTATGTTTTAAAATGTGCTTATCTATTTGTTGTTACATTCTATTTATTATTTTTATTGTGTATAAACGATGTCTGTGTGGGCACGTGCACGCGCCATGGCACACTTGTTGAACCGTTTCCAGGAATTGAACTCAGGTCTTTGGGCTTAAAGAGCATGCACTTCACTCACTGGGTTGCCTACCAGGCTCTGTGTCTAAAGTGCCGTGATTGCTAAGGCTGTGGGTCATCATGGCTGGGCCACGGTACCTGGATAAAATCTGTTCAAATATCCTGACTGTTTCTGTGAGTGTCTTTGGCGAGATTAATATTTAAATGGGTGGATTTTAAATGAGAGAGGTTTATCCTCTGTGGTAATGTTAGCCTCACACAGGAAGGCCTTGATAGATGAAATGGACCAGTCCTGAGCAAGAAGGAATTCTGTCTGTCAACTGCCTTTAGGCTCAAACTAGCTCCTGAGCGACCTGCCCATAGGCGTTGGACGTGCTGGCCTCTAAGGTCACAGGAGCCAATTCCTTGACACCAACCTCTCTGTTAGTCCTGACCGGTACAGGAGTCAGGTTCACAAACCTTGTAAGAACCTCTCACCACAGCACCCACTCTAGGCCTCTGCATTGGCCATGGAGAACTTTACCCAGAATAAACTCCAGAGAATGTGGGATAGTGCCATGTGCATTCAGTGTAGATCTTAACTCTTACAGTTCATCCTCTCTAGAAGCATCTTCAGAGACACACCTAAAGGTGGACCTCACCAATCCCCATGGTGTTCTAAACCTAGTCAAGTTGACAATGAACAACCATCTTATCATAAAATAATAGAACCTATCTCAATGTGAGAGCAATAAGTGAGTCAGTTAAGCAAGGAGAGATGCATGGAAGCATCTTCTCTCAGTCAGGGGCCAGGCGGGGCTCAAACAAGAGGAGCTGTGGGTGCTGAGGATCCGCTGACTTGCTGACTTCCTCAGCCCTCTTCCTCCATCCGTCTTTAGAGGAGACCACATCTGCCCGGTGTTTACCTTAAGTTTGGTGAATAAGAGCTGACTGAGTTCTAGGGAACTGGTGGGGAAAACTGAGACTGTGACTTCTCTTAAGTAGAAGATGCTTCCTCTCTGCTGTCTTAATCTCCTCCGTCAGGACTGTTTTATTGTTATGCTCGTGGACTGAGGATAGATACTCTCTGGGCTTAAATTCTGGCTCAGCTGCTCTGTAACTGGACAAAGTGCTGAACCTTTCGATGACTCTGTTTGTCTGGAATGTTGAGCCTGGTCCTGTTATCTCCATGTATGTCCATTACGTTTGCTTTGCTGTGACCAAGACACCTGACCTAGGGAACTTAAGGGAGGAAGCGCTCGTCTTGGATCACAGTTCCTTGAATACTTGTGCTCATAGACTTGGGCAGAAGATCTTGGTAGCAGGAGCCTGTTGTGGAGAAACACTGGTTTCTTCATAGCCAAACAGGAAGTAGGAAGAAGGAACGACGATGATTGGCTGGCTTCCCGCCTTTTCTCCTTTCATTCTGTCTGGGTCCTTAGCCTATGGGATGGTGCCATGTGCATTCAGTGTAGATCTTAACTCTTACAGTTAATCCTCTCTAGAAGCATCTTCAGAGATACACCTAAAGGTGGACCTCACCAATCCCCATGGTGTTCTAAACCTAGTTAAGTTGACAATGAACAACCATCTTATCATAAAATAATAGAACCTATCTCAACGTGAGAGCAATAAGTGAGTCAGTTAAGCATAAACGAGTGGAGAGTGTAGTAATATACACACGTAGCCAGGTATATGATAAGGGACATGTTGGTAGAAGTTGGGACCAGTCATTCCTAGAAGATAGGTTGTATTAGTTTTGTTTATTACCTCCAAATGAAGCTCTTGATTAGTTGTCAAGAATCATCTCTTTGCTATAAGATAATGGATCAATCATGTCTCCCTTGACCCCATATGCTAATCGGAATAAAAAATGGGTATCACTGAAATAAATCTCTTGAGCATTTCATGATTCAATGCCTGATTTTAGATGATAACCCACTACTTCCAGACCAGCCTCCATGCTTAATTTTGGATAAGCTTTTCTTGACTTTGTTTTTTTAGTAAATCTGGGATGAAGTCTTAGGCTTGTGGCCCAACACAGATGCTAGCTAACAGTCCCCAAATTCTCCTTCAGCTTTGCTGTTCCGCATGATCACCTTGTCAAAGGTCCTAGTTAGCACAGTGGTCTCTGTGAGCAGCATCAAGGCATAAGATCATATATGACAGGTGATGATATTTTAGTGGCACTCTTACCCCCAAGGGAAAGTCACGAAACATGACAGAATTCTCTAACAAGACTTTTATCAAGACAAGGAGAAAGGGATAGCTGTTCAGGTCTGTGGAAGGACACATAGGAAAAAGAGAGTCGGGGAACATGGTCTTATAAAGGCCAGGACACACCTGTGCACACAGGCTCATGTGGCTATTCCACACATGCGCATAGATCATGTGGTCACGTCCATGCGATTACGTGACCACGTAGCCATGGGGTCTGGGGTACGTAGGACGTATGACCTGGAAATGACTAGGCACAGATGACTAAGTGTCCTGCCGGGCATGCAGGACCATGGGGGTGTGGTTGGAATTCCTATCAACAGGGCTACTGCAATGGTGAGAAAACCAGCCAGGTCCTATTGAGCAGTTACTGAACTCTTACTCTGTGTCAGGTACTGATCAGATGCTATGAAAAAGCAAAGTGGAGGATACAGTCCCTTGAAACAGAAGGACTTATAAAAAGTGTAAACACAGTTGATTTCAACTTAGGATAATTTTTACCCCCGGGGGACATTTTATACCGTGTGGAAATGTTTTGGTTTTCACAACTGGAGGGTGATAGTGGTATGGGTGTCAGAAAGGAGGAGGCCTTGTTGCTACGTGCATCTTGTATGCACGAGGGGTGCCAAGCACGGTAAACAGGGAAGCCCACCACAGTGAAGAACCGTCGGAGGGAAATGGAGATAACGGAGAGGTTGAGATACCCGAGAGAAGCGGAGCCCACATAAAGAGATGACCGACTAGAGTGGGGCCTAACTTTGCAGCACAGGCCATGACAGATGATGTGTGCTTTGGGAAGACACACACACACACACACACACACACACACACACACACACACAAAAAAAAAAAAAAGATGGGAGTGGATTGTAACGGGAGGTCTTTTCAGAAGTGTTCAAAGAATCTCCGAGAACAAGTGGGAGACGGGGACGCAGTGGGAATTAGTGGACACAAAGCCAAATGGAGAAGAAGCCTTGACAGTGGAAGGAGGGAGTCTTAGTGAAGATGAAGGGCTGCTGGCAGAGGCTGCCTTAGGGACTGCAGAATGACTAGGAGAGACAACGCAGGGCAAAGACCGGAGAGTCAGGTACAAATGTCAGGTACAAAGTAGCTTCCGATCCTGGATCTCCGTGAAGGAGCTCAGTAGAGGGAGTAGCTGCTAAACCTGAGAATTGCGAGGAGAGAAGACCGAATCCACCACTGCACAATTAAAGCAAGCTGTATTTTGGGGTGCACCCGGGGCTGGCCAGCCAGCTGTCTCACCCTAAATTGGGACTTGAGAGAGCAGCCCCAGCTGGCCTCTTGAAGTCCCATTTGTAGGAGAGAGAAGGTGTTCACAGGGGCGAGAGTCGGCTGTTCCACGTTGTTAGAAAGATACAGTGAAAGCGGAGGAAGAAGGGGGAGGATGTGCATCATGTGATGAGGACGCAAGCCGCTTACAGCAGATCGAAGAAACGGGAACTTCTTAATTACAAACAGAAGCCTTATCTTGCAATGACTTAACACAGGACAAACAGGAACTTATTCTTTAACTAGATTTTAACACAGGACAACAGGGACTTATTCTTAACTACAAATAGAAGCCTTAACTTGCAAGGAGTTAACACAGGACAATCAGGGACTTGCTCTCAACTGACCTGCCTGCAAAGAGAACTCTTAACCTGTAAGATCTGTTGTTCCTGCTTTGCTCCTTTGCTCTCCCATTATCTTGCAGGGTATGTTGTTCCTGTTTGTTCTCACATACCCTCCCTATGACTCATGCGCCATGTCTGTACAGTGCTCCCTTTTCCATAGGGTCATGGGAAGAGCAGATGAATGGATGCACAAATGTGTGTGTGACTGGATGAAAGTTGGAACAAGGTGGATGTCAAGATGGAAGAGAAAGGAAAAGCTGAGAAGCTGGAACAGACTGGTGGCCGATTGGCTATACAAGATGGGAACAGACTGGTGGCTGATTGGCTGTAGAGGATGGGAACCAACTGGTGGCTGATTGGCTGTAGAGGATGGGAACAGACTGGTGCCCAGGACGGGTCTTGAAAAGAGCCATAGGTTTCTGTGATGACCTGACAGACAGACATGGTGGCCTTACAGACAGACATGAGAAGATCAGGGAGGAGAAACAGTAGGTGGGTTTCTCATTGAGGGTAATGGAGAAGACAAAAATTCTGGATCATAAAAGCATAAGACGGTGAATGAATTAGAGAAATAAAACCTGTTCCTATGTACCACTAAAAATCATACGTATGTACAAGGTCCTAGAACAGCTGCCTAATCTAATCATGATCTTGTTTGAATTTCTGGGTTCGTCTCCTTTTCATTTATAGATTTTAAAAATTTAAACATTTTGGTAATAGGAAAACACAGAAACAATGTAAAGTGACTATTCTTAGCGTTGATTATATTAAATATTTTAGGTCGTATTTAGAAAATGAGGTCCTAAGCACACCTGGCCACAGCATTGTGGTTGTTTTCAGGCTGAGCACAGTCAGCTGTACTTTGGTCTAGTTCATCATTCCTCTCTACTATTTACAGCCCGCTACTGCAAGGGGAGAGGCCTCGGGCTGAACATCCTCTCCTTCAAAGACTTTCCTAACCTAATCCTCTCTGTCCTCAGGCCTGTTGTCTCCTACGGGATCTGACTACTCTGTCCCCAAGGACAGTTCGCAACCCTCCAAAAATACGTTCTTGGCAAGATTGTAATTTGAGGCCCCATTCACATACCCCAAAATATTTACCACTCATCTTTTTTTCTGAAGAATTGTTCTAGTCTCTTGGGAAATAACTATAAGCTAAAGAGATAAAAATCTGTTTACATTCTAAAGGAAGGCAGAAAGTTTAAAAAAAAAAAAAAGGAAATTGTATAGTATGTTAAAAAAAGAAAAAACCCATGAAAGGAAAGCAAGAAGGGAGAACAGAGTAAGAAGCCGGGCAATGGTGGTGCACGCCTTTAATCCCAGCACTCTGGAGGCAGAGCCAGGTGGATCTCTGTGAGTTCGAGGCCAGCCTGGATTACAGAGTGAGACCCAGGACAGGCACCAAAACTACACAGAGAAACCCTGTCTCAAAAAAGAAAGAAAGGAAGGAAGAAAGGAAAAAAGAAAGAAAGAAAAGAAATGAGCAGAATAAGAAGCTCCAGCGTGGCGCATGCACTAGGCAGTAAGAGTTGACACCCTACTTCCACTGACGAGGGGAGATTTGAGCGAAGACTTGGAGGGATTGCAGGGCCTTGGCGCTGCAGACCCTGAAGGATGACACTTGAGGCTACACCAAAGAGTCTGCCCCACAGCTGGCCTGGTGAGCTCCAGGAGCAGCCTGTGGGAGGCTGGGCATGGGAGGGACGTACGCAGGTGCCTGGTGGAGTGATGAGGGACAAAAGGAGGCCAGATCAGGGAGGGCTCCCTAGGCTGCCGTGAGGATGTTGGCTATGACTCTGGTGAAATGGGGAGCCGCTGAGGAGTTTGCAGACAAGGAGTAACATGGTCTGACAGGTTTAAAAAGACCGTTACTCTGGCCGTTGTGCTGAGAAGACACTGTAGAGGGGTCAGGGTACAAATCGGAAGATGCCAATGAGATAACAGAGGTTTGACTACAGCAGTAACAGATGAGGGGGGGGGAGCTGTGTGTGTGTGTGTGTGTGTGTGTGTGTGTGTGTGTGTGTGTGTGTGATGTTATTTGTTGGGGGAAAAGTATGTCAATCAGCTTTCTGTTACTGTAACAGAAAGCCTAAGCAAAAGAACTTAAAAGGATGGAATGCTGATTTTGGCTCCTGGCTTCAAGAAACAAAGAGAAAGGAAGAGGAAGAGTTGAGGTTCCAATATCTACTCCAAGAATATGCTCCCAATCGCCCAGTTTCCTCCTGGAATCCCTCCTCTCCACTGCAGTAGACTTCAGCAATACCACAGGCAGAATCAGGCCTTCATTTCCCAGACTATGGTGAGATAGTCAAGATCTAAGCTATAGCAATATTCTGAAGAACATTGTTTTAACTATTTTCACTAACATTAAATACAATCACATTGTTGTACAATCTTGACCATGATTCATCTTTAGAACTTTTTAATCACCCTGAACTGAAATACTGAAATTCTTGGAGATACACACACACACACACACACACACACACACACACACACACACACACGTACCCCCTCTATTTAAGTCAGGGTCTTGCTATGTAGTCCTGGCTTGCATTGAATTTACTATGTATCACATGTTGGCTTTGAACTCACAGCAGTCCTCCTGCTTCAAACCCCCAAGTGCTGGATTACAGATATGTGTCACTAACCCCATTTTTTTTCAAGGCACGTGCTTTCCTGCCACATTGGCTTGGGGTGTGAGAGAAAGAGGTGAGTCAAGGATGACTCAAAGGTCATCGGCCTGGGCCACCAGGAATAGGGGACCGCTTCTGACAAGATGGAGAAGGGTGGGTAGAGGAAGATGGGGAAGGGAGGGGGCATAGGAGTTCCGATTTCATCTCCACAGCCAGTCAAGGTGACTACTAGACATCCAAAGGAGGAATATGAGAGTTTATTTTTTTAATTTATTTATTTTTCAGAGCTAAGGACCAAACCCAGGACTTTGCGCTTGCTAGGCAAGCGCTCTACCACTGAGCTAGCCCTGCTGCGGTTCATTAGGACTGGGCTGGTCTTGTGCATTTGTGTGTCATGAGCTGACGGACAGTCTCTTTAAGCCACAGGAGGAAATGAAATAATCAAAGGGAGGATGAGACAAAGAAAAAAAGATCACAGACTTTGGAGGCTGTCCGAGTTGAAGAGGCCAGGCAGGTGGATGAGAAAACTGAGAACAAGCCTAAGAGGTTACTGTGCCACACGCTATAGGTCTCTCAAGAGGAGAACTTAGACCTAACCACCAGATTTCATGGTGCGTGTCCATGTTTAGACCAGTTTTTCAGAAGAAAGAGAAAATAGAGCAGTCAGAAGCAACAAGTGTAGGCTATTCCTTTCCAGATTTGACCACCGACAGAGGAAAACTGGTGTAGGAAATACTGCAGGGCCATCGGCTTTGTTCTGCACCAGTGGCTGAGTGACCAGTGTTTGTCCTGACAGCATTGGTCTAATGAGAAGGAGAAAACGGTGATCCAGGAGGAGGAAGCTTGGCAAAAGTTTTCAATTTGAATACCTCTTAGCAAACTTGGCCACGGCACTTTGCCACCGTCTATCCAGTACTGACCTGCTTTCCTGATTTGTTTAACCTCTACTTAATTGTCCCCCAGACGGGACAGACACAGAGCTCATGAGGCCTCGCAGCAGCCATGAAGTAAATGGGTCAGAGCGCCAAATGGGCTCATTCCTCCAAAGCAGATGGAGTTCTGAATGGCTAATGGAGCCTCCCTCCGAGGAGTGGCCTGTCGGTCTGTCTGTCTCTGTCTCTTTCTTTTTGGCAGTTTGCTCACACAGACATCATACGAAGCTGATGAAAATTGACAGAAGCAGCTAGGACCTGAAAACCTAGTAACAGGACTCAGGAGTGAGTTTTATTTTTCAGCCTTCGGATGCATCTTGGTTGTAAGAGAGGAAAAGAGAAAGTAACTAAGTCAGAGCAAGTTATAAACAGCAATGCCATGGGGCGAAGGGTGTGCCAGGGACTGGACTTTAACCCACGGTGGAGACCGGAGTTGGTAACTGTATGCCCAGTGTGTTGGCAATTCAGTGATTGCACAATGGCTCAGTCTGGATCCAAGAAATGTAAATCTACAACTGCATGAATACAGGTCTGGTAGGGGGTTAAATCTGGTAGCCAGCCTCCAAAATGGGCCAGCCATCCCTACCTTTTTCTTTATTAGGTGTACAGTGTTCTGCCTGCCCAGCAGAAGCAGGCACCAGATCTCATTACAGATGGTTGGGAGCCCCCATGTGGTTGCTGGGAATTGAACTCAGGACCTCGGGAAGAGCAGCCAGTGCTCTTAACCACTGAGCCATCTCTCCAGTCCTTCTACCCCTAGGTAGAATGTAGCTTGAGAGGAGCTATTCTTTCCTCTCAAGCTACATTCTACCTTGGCATGGCAAGGGTTTTGAGGGGAATACAGAAGGGTTCGAGTAACATGATTCTAAACCTTCCGATTTCTGGTTGGATTGCACTGACCAAAGGCTGGAGGAGAAGGTAAGGGAATGCTTGGAGCCGTCTGCACCCCTTAACTTCAGACCACGGCACTGGTGAGCTGAGAGAGCTCTGTCCCACTTAGCTCTCTCTCTTTCTCACAGTCACAGGGGAGTGACAATTAAGGGCAATTAAGGGGGGCACCTTGCTTATCTCTGTGGTTCCTTTACTCCATCTATGGCTTTGTGATGGATACCTTTCTGAGTAGATCTTTGACGGGACTGGTTCAGTTGGTGAGAGTACTTGATGCTCTCTCAGAGGGTCAGAGTTAAGTTCCCAGCACCATGTTGTGTGGCTTATAAGTGTCTGTAATTCTAGCTCCGGAAGATCCAATGCCATCTTCTATGCTCCTTGGGGGCACACACACATACACACACACACACACACACACACAAATTTTTTTTTTTAAACACAGGGTCTCCTTATGGCTTAAAACTTGCTATGTAAACCAGGTTGGCCTTGAACTCAGAGATCCACCTGCCTCTGCCTCCCAACAGTTGGAGGTATGGAACACCACACCCAGCAGATGCTCTTCCCTGTGGGAGCCCTGCCTAGCGTAGTGACAGCTATCAGAGTGGTGTTAGCAGGCAGGTTGAAAGTCAGAACTGATTCCTTTGGTCACATTGTTAGAGAATGAGGAATAATCTCGTTCATTGGAGAAATGGCTCCTCAAATTTTCACTGGTGGTGGCCTGGGAAGAATGCAGCAGCAACAGGTTCTGTCCACATGGAACTTTTGAAAAACCCCAGGAATTTGGGGTTATTTCTAGACTCTGCTGCTGAGCACCTTCTATTTGAAAAGTAACTCAGCTTGCTCATAGTGAGGACTGGTTCCCACCATCTCTTCTCCCACGAGTCCAGCATTTCATTGAACAGATTTCAAAAGACATTGAGTAAAAAAGACTGAAGCCCATGTCGTCACCATGTTCTTCATTCGTGTCTTTCGCTTTCTTCTCCTCACTGGGGCAGCAGCAGTATAGGGGCCAGACCTTCGGTTGGTGAGGCACTAGCAGCTGGAGCACTAGCTGTTGGAGCACTATGCATAAGACACTAGCTGTTGGAGCACTAGGCAAAGGAACACTAACTCTTGGAGCACTATGCATAGAACACTAGCTGTTGGAGCACTAGGCATAGGAGCACTGGTCATTGGAGCACTAGCTGTTGGAGCACTAGCCATTGGAGCACTAGGAATAGGAGCACTAACTCTTGGAGCACTATGCATAGAACACTAGCTGTTGGAGCACTAGCTGTTGGAGCACTGGTCATTGGAGCACTAGCTGTTGGAGCACTGGTCATTGGAGCACTAGCTGTTGGAGCACTATGCATAGGAGCACTAGCTGTTGGAGCACTAGATGTTGGAGCAGCTCCACCAGCTCCCACACTGTATGTGAGGGTCCCATTGTCAACACTGGAGAGGGCCTTTGCAAACCAACCAGGCCCACAGGGTTCAATGTTGACGCCAGCAGCTGCTTTCATGAGGGCAGTGGTTTTATCCTCTGTGAGGGTCTCTTCATCACCATGCAAGAAGCAGCAAGGTGAGCTTGGAGACAGGAGCCATGGTGTGGCCTGTCAGACCCATGCCAGTCACTGGAGAGAGTGAGGGCCTCACTCCAACATGGCCTTAGTTTCCTGAGAAAAACTGAGCACTTTGGAAGCAACTGAGGAAAGGCAGGACTAGATTCTTTTTTTAAAAAAAACAAATCCCTATTGTTTAATTTTTATTAATTTTATTTATGTATCTGGGTATTTTGTCTGCATGTATATGTACCATGTTTGTGTTTGATGCCCGGAGTGGCCTGAAGAGTATGCCGCATGGCCGAGGACTGGAATACCAGATGGTTGTGTACTATCATGTGGGCCCTGGGAACCGAATCTTTTCCTCTGGAAGAGCAACCAGTGCTCTTACCTGCAGAGCCAGAGCCCCAGCCCTAAAACTAGATTCTTTGTTATGAATCTAATACTTACGTCTCTGCACTCAAACTGTCTTTCATAAGCCTGGTGCTCTCTGACTCAAGAACTGCAAAACTGGGTGTTATCTGTTGTAATGTGGAGGTAGCATTATGGAAGGAGCCCCCAGCAGATCAAGGAAACTCTCTGACCAGGAGACATACTGGACTATTAACCGTTAGTCCCCACCAGGAGGTTCACAGTTAGTTCACTGTGAGCTAAGGAAAGAGGTCTAGGTTCTGGCCTCATTTACAGATAGGTCTGCATTGCAAGCCTGTACCTATGGGAAAGAAATAGCTACTATGTAAGGGTCTCATCGAGAGGCAACTTGGAAATTAAAGCTGAAAGAAAGGCCTCCCAAGAGTTCAGGGAGCCCGTTAGCCTGCTCACTTAGGGAAAGAGTCTGAGCCATTAACAGGAATGGGTTCATGGGTAATGGCAAACTAGTTGGCTTGTTAATTGGGAACTAGGAAAAATAATAGACTGGGAGATGGTTGATGTAATTTAAAATCAGCAAAAGTTAAAGTTCGCCAGGCGGTAGTGGCACACGCCTTTAATCCCAGTACTCGAGAGGCAGAGGCAGGCGGATCTCTGTGAGTTCGAGGCCAGCCTGGTCTCCAAAGCGAGTTCCAGGAAAGGCGCAAAGCTACACAGAGAAACCCTGTCTCGGAAAAAACAAACAAACAAACAAAAAACAAAAACAAAAAAGTTAAAGTCCATCAGCTACCTGTAGTGAAGTTTTTTGTTTTAAAAGCTTTCTAAAAACTGTGGTGGGCCAAATTTAAAACTCCTGTTCATAGAGATCCTTGGAGAACACGGTTTCTGGAAACCCATTCTTGGCTACTAATAGCCAACACTAGCCACGACAAGAGCAAATCAGGTGTGTACTGACCATGTATTGGTCACGGAGAGGAAATGCAAAAACTAGGCCAGAGAGAGGAGCCTGAGAAGGGAAACCACACTGGCCAGAGTGCCAGGAACTTTTTTTTTGGTGACAGTTTTTTGGTTTTTTTTTTTTACTACAGAAGATGTCATGATGTTCCCATGCTTCTGAACACTCATGGTTCCCTGCTCTTGTCCGGAGCACAGCCAGCTTCCCCTGCGCGCTGTCATGGGCCGGAGCCTTCCTAACATTGACAATGATCTCCTTTTCAGACAGCACCTTCCAGTCTGTTCTCTGCTGCTGCTGTTGCTGCTCAGTGCAAAAGAGGTGAGTCTGCTTCGAGGGCCATTTCTTGGAAACGGGTTCATGCTCGACTGTCTGGATGAGGCTCCTGTCTGCGTCTCTTGCTTTCTGTCTGGGAAGCGTTTTCCCAATGGGTCCTCGTTGAACGGCTTGCTTTCTTAAAGATGTAAGTCAAGCTGGGCGGTGGTGGCGCATGCCTTTAATCCCAGCACTCAGGAGGCAGAGCCAGGCGGATCTCTGTGAGTTCGAGGCCAGCCTGGGCTACCAAGTGAGTTCCAGGAAAGGCGCAAAGCTACACAGAGAAACCCTGTCTCGAAAAACAAAACAAAACAAAACAAAACAAAACAAACAAACAAAAAAAGATGTAAGTCAAATTGTAGGGGTGCTCTGGTCCTCCATCCCCCTGCATACAGTCTCTTCCTCCGTGTGTTCCTGCAGACTGTGGCGGGGTTCTGCCCTTATCATTTGTTTGTTTGTTTTATATGTCTGTGTTCCACTCAGTAATGTGTTTCCCCTTAAGCATAAGAATCCTGTCTTCATTATAACACTCACTCCGTGAGTCGGTATGTGACCGCGTTAGGATTAAATCAAAGCGTCATGACAGGAACCATTTGATAAGCGCTGTGTGAAGAGATTTGCATGTATTCATTCACACAGCTCTCAAAACCTTCCATGGTGTTTTCCTTTATAATTCTCACTTTATAGATGAGAAAAACCAAGGCTTAGAGAGGTCCCTTTGCTTTGTCTGAAGCCACACTATGAAATGGTGGAGCTAGGGTGCACACTTGTGTCCCGTCCTGTGTCTCCCCCCCCCCCCCCCGTCTCCCCCTCCCCCCAAGAGTGGGTTTCTCTGTGTAACAGCTCTGGCTGTCCTGGAACTTGCTCTGTAGTCTCAGGCTGGCCTCAAATTCTCAGAGAGCTGCCTGCTTCTATCTCCCGAGCACCTGGATTAAAGGAGTGTGCCACCACCTCCGGGTCACACTTGTGTTCTTAATCATTCACCTTGCACGTGTGTAACAATAGTGATATGGATGAACTGGTAAGTGCTTACACTCTGCCTGACTCAGAGCATGCATTTGTTGGATTGATTATAATTTTAGGCGTCTCAAAAGTATCAGACTATGGGCATATGACATATTCTTGCCATTTTATTTCAAAACAACTCTGAATTCCCTTTGCCTTTCTGACTTCTGGATACAGAAGACAAAGTCCTCAGAGTTGTAATTCAGAATTTGCTCAAGGAGTTAGAACTAGGAAGATACTTTTTTTTTTTTTTTTTTTTTTTTTTTTTTTTTTTAAAGATACACAGATTGCCTTATCTCTGAAAGAATCTAAAGGATTTAGGAATATGCTCCTTATGAACAATTGTTTGTAAAATGATTGCTTTTCAATGCTAGACAAGTGAGAACACAGATAAGCCTGAGCAGAAATGAAGAATCTTCAAAAAATGATTCCCAGCATCACAGGCCATGGCTGGACAAGCTGAAGAGCAAGAAACAAGTGAGTATCATTTCCACAGGGAGTCCCCTCACGGGCACACTCTCTAGGGAGGTCCTGCCGGTGGCCATGCCCACAAATTCAAATCGTGACTGTTATACAGTAAGAGCTCAACAAATGTTCTAGAAGAAAGTGAGGGGAAAATTCAGTTGCGCTAGCCTACTCCACTAGAATTAAAGACAGAGGTTGAAACAAGACAGTGACCAGTGAGGAAATATACTGTGGTTCCTGCCATCTTGGGTTGGGAGACCGCGGCTTGGGGAGGGTGGAGAACATGGACATAAGCTTAGGGCCCAGGGAAGGACAGAGGTGTGTGTGTGTGTGTGTGTGTGTGTGTGTGTGTGTGTGTGTGTGTGTGTGTTTCTCTTCTTAAAAGCGAAGAATCACTAAAGACAAATGAAACTGTTTCAGGGTAAGTCATCGTTTAAGAATCACAGCATCCGAAACTCCCAAGCTGTGCCGTCAAGAGAGCTTGTGATTTCAGAGTCACAGAATGACAAGTGCGTTCCTGGCCCCCAGTGCTGTGTGGCAGTCATGCTGTTTACAGCCCTTGTCTCTGGCTGCTTCTGCCTGAGTGCATTGGTGGAGCTGGACGGTAGATGTGAGATGGAGGCAGATGCACGTGTCCTGTTTTTGTTTGTTTGTTTGGTACAAACGACTACAGTAATAATGGTTTTTACAGTCCAACAGAGGCGGGGCGCAACCCTCAAAACGCAAGCCGCTGCCTCCCCTCCCGCTCTCAGAGCTTGCTGAAGAGAGGATCCAGGTCAAGGCTCTCTATGATTTCCTGCCCCGGGAGCCCTGTAATTTGGCACTGAAGAGAGCAGAGGAATACCTGATATTGGAGAGGTGTGATCCTCACTGGTGGAAGGCCAGAGACCGTCTGGGGTAAGACGAGTCCTCATCACTGTTTTCCCAACCTTCGAAGACTTCAGGACATAAAAAGGAGAACCTGCGTGGTAGTTCATAGTCTCCACGGGCGTAACTCTTCCCTCTGTGTGGGATAAAACAGTCTCCACACTCCCATTTGTAAGAGAACAGCAGAATACAGTGACTTGTGGCAGATGACTGAAACCAGAAACACCTGCCTCCACCTGCCCGGCTGTCCCCATGCTACCACGTGACCCTGTGTGTCCCGGGGATGGAGACCTAAGGTTTTACTTGGGATAATAAACAAGGACAGGGGAGATAACTCACTCCATGAAGTGCTTCTCTCACAGAGGTGGGGGCCAGAGTCTGAATCCCTAGAACATACAGAAAAGTCTAGTGAGCCTGGTGGTCCTCCTGTAACGCCAGCACTAGAGAGAGGCCAAGAGAAGGAACTCCGGGAGTTAGCTGGCTAGTAGGCTAGCAGACCCGAGAAACTCACACCATTGAGAGATTCTGCCTCAGTACGTAAGGTAGAAATCTATCAAGGAAGACTTACAATGATCAGTTGAGCTCAAAGTGACTAAGCTAAAAGTAGAAACTGCCAAGGTATTGGGTCCATTATTTTTAATTTCTACGATGTATATACATTTTAGTTTGGCCCCCCCCTCCGTTATGAGCAATGTTGTAACTCAACTCTTGAGCATGGTCTTGGAATTCAAGTAAAACTATTCATGTGAGGTCGGGCTCACGTAGAGAAGTTCCTAATTCACGACCAAGGGTCATCCTGCCCTAGATGTGGAAGCAGCTAGAACACTTGTCAGCGCGGAGGCCAGGGTTTTTCTTTCTCTTGTCCTTTTACCTCCACTTTGACCAAAAGACAACGGAGGTGCATTATTGACAAACTGAGAGCGAGCTGAAGAACAAGGCTTGAAATGTGATAACTTTTATGTACATGGAATCTACGAACCACACCACATATTTCAACACGTGAGCATAGCTCATTGAAAATGATCACTAAGTGGACAGTGGTGTCATGTGCAGGCTGTGTGTGAGAGGGTTCAGTAAAGAAACTGCCGATGTGACCGCTCCGTGATGTGGTTAAGGTGTTTATTGTAGATACGAGAGACAGAGCAGAGAGGAAAAAGAAGCAGACGGGAGATGGCCAGGGCTAGGGAAGCGGGAAAGAATACTGGAGATGGCAAGCAGGAGAGGGGGGAGGGGATATATCATCGTTAGAGAGTAAGAAAAAAAAAAGAGTAAGTAGATAGCGATAAATAGATGATAGATAGATAGATAGATAGATAGATAGATAGATAGATAGATAGATAGATACATAGATACATAGATAGATACATAGATAGACAGACAGACAGACAGACAGACAGTATAGTGAGAATAGCAGGGGTGACAGGTTTCTGGGAGGCGGGAATCCTGGGGAACTAAGAAGGGGTAGGATGCTAGTGTGGACCCTGAAATGTGTAACAGGTACTTGTGATACCGAGGGAGCCTGGAGGCAGGCATGGGCTTCGATAGCAACCACAGGTAGCCACTTCGGCCAGGGGTAAGGGAAAGGACCCCTTTGGACAGGTGGGAACTGGTTTCATAAATCCCTGAAGAATGCTGGCTTTTATCTGACCACCAGAAACCCTCCCGTAGTGCAGGCTGCGTGGGGACTAGACTCAATTTTGGACGAGTCAGTTAGCATGCCCTTTTCGGGGGGGGGGGGCAGAAATAGAGTATGCTGTGGACCTGACAGCAGCAAAGCAGAAGTTTGTCAGTGTTTTATAAACTCTGTACATTTTACTATGAAATAAAAAGCAATGGCTTTTTTTTTTTTTTTTTTAAGTCTGAGGCATTCCAATAGTCCACCTTTGGTGAGGCCAGTTGCACAGTGCCCAACTTGCCAATGTCCTTTCTACTGAACAATACGCTTGGAGTCTAAACTCAGAACTGCATCTACTTTCCCTTTAAAATACATATTGGAGCTGGGCAGGGTGGCACCTGCCTGCAGCCCTAGCACTCTCGAGGTGACACAGAATTTGAGGTTAGCCGAGCTACGTGGTGAGATTATTTCAAAGAAAAGGGGGGTGGTGGTGTTTAGAGAGGTGGCTCAGGAGTTAGGAGCGCTGGCTGCTCTTCCAGAGGACTGGGGTTCAATTCCCAGCACCCACATGGCAGCTCACAACTGTCTGTAATTCTAGTTCCAGGAGACCTGACACCTTCACATCAATCCACATTACATTAAATTAAATTATTTTAAAAAAGAAAGAGAGAAAAAAAGAGAGAAAGAAAGAAAGAGAGAAGAAGAAAATAGCCTGGCGGTGGTGGCACACGCCTTTAATCCCAGCACTCGGGAGGCAGAGGCAGGCGGATCTCTGTCAGTTCGAGGCCAGCCTGGGCTACCAAGTGAGTTCCAGGAAAGGCGCAAAGCTACACAGAGAAACCCTGTCTCGAAAAACCAAAAAAAAAAAAAAAAAAAAAAAAAAAAGAAAATAGAGTCTTAAAATCTCTTTAAATAGTTTATAAGTCAGAGATTTTTTGAGTTGGAAATGAAAAACATCTTTATTCTTTTAACAGTTTAAGAGTAAAATGCTTTTGATTTCCCTCTACATCTTTGGGATTTAAGTAATTACAGTCATGGTAACGTTACAAACCTGTCTCTCATCTTGAGTTTTCTTTTGTTTTGTGTTGTAGGAATGAAGGCTTAATCCCAAGCAACTATGTGACCGAAAACCGACTCACCAATTTGGAAATCTATGAGTAAGTGTCCCTACCAAGCCTGTGCTATGATTAACCTCTGAAAATCAGGGACCTGCTGGGAACTTTGAGGTATGGACAGTTTTCAGGTTTGAAAAAGAAAAAGAAAGTAACACATTCGATAGCCTTAGCAATGAAGAGACCTCTGATTCTTCTCACGGTTGCTTCTGAAAATCCTTCTTAAGCTTATATTCATTTTGTTTGGCACGGCCCTGCTTTATAAACACCGACATATGTATTGTACTGCATATCCTACATGGAACATTTACTTTTCAAAATGACAGGTCGTAAGTCTGACAGTCTGCAGGGGTCAGTTTTAGATGTTGCTCTTGTTTTGATACTCTTTAGAAATATCTGAGGATCAGAGGTAGGCTAATGATATAGTTTGCAAGAAACTTAAGTATACTTATCAAATTCATGCTTCAAAAGTCTTCCTCTTCTTTTGGTAACAAATACCGCTTTGGAATAGGGAGATCTGAGCAATGACTTTGTAGATCCTCCCTCTTCAGGTGAAAAAGTAAGGCTGAAAGATTAAGTTATAGGTACAAAGTATAGGACCTGGGACTAGTCCTATATGGTTTATAAAGTAATGTTCTCACTTTGAATTTGTTGTACCCACGTCGCCAGAAGCCCCGTGCCCCCAGCAAGACCACCACCGAGCTGTTACCCAGTGCAAAACACACAGGGGTTTATTGAGTACAAGCAAGTCTGGGCTTGCTCCACGTCCAACACTCGACACAGCGGGTGTAGGAGGATGGCCCTGAGCTCTCAAAATGAGGGGTTTTTTAAGGGAAAAACTGCAAGCTGGGTGGTGCAAGCCTTTGTGCCGTATGTACCATATGTCATATGATTGGGTGAGGGTGTGTAACCTTTGAATTTACTGGTTGGGGGTTACAGTTATCATTTGGGGGCAGGCCTGGACAAGTCCCAGGCTGTGTCCCTGAGCTGCCATGGAGGCTGGCTGGCCTCACAGTTCACATTGACCCATGCACATAGCTCTAAGTTGGTGAGGGGTCCCAGACAGTAAACACCTGACTGAACCTTGAGCAGTCAGAGTACGTGCAGAAAGGGAGCTACTGCAAGGACTACGTCATAGCCCTCCCAGAACCTGCTGGCTTAAGTCTCAGGAAACAGAAATTGAGGCCTGATCACTGAAAGAAGACTGAGCAGCCTGTTATGGAGTCTGCTTGGTCCTTTCAAATTCATGCCCCCTCCTCCCTTGGATACTTACCTTACAATTAGCATACGTTTCCAACAGGGGGTCGTATGTGGTACGAGTAGTGGTATCAAGTATTTCTTGAGACCAGACATCGAATACAATGGAAGAAGCTTCCTCAGCCTTGCTAGTGCTTTAAACAAGATTCAGTACACCTTTCTCTGAAATAACTCCAATTCTGAAAGTTTTGGTGAATAATACAGGCCTTCTTGGAGCACAGATGAGGGGTCACAGGGCATGTGGCACATCTAACGCGGCTTTCTCAGACCCCCAGACTGCTCTGTTGGCTCCCGCTTCCTCCTTCCCATCATGCCCTTCAGCTCCGTCACAAAAGGTCCTCCTCACTCTTTGCTGCCTCAAATGTTCTTTCTGTTGATCTGACCCTTCCAGTCTCCAGTCTCCACCTCCTTCAGGGACTGAACCACCTCCCTTAGAAAACAGTTTCCCATCCACTTATGGTCACTCAAGTCTGCCCCAAGGGGTCTCACTGCTCCCTGTGCTGAGGCTGACCAACAGAACAAGTCTGGCTTAGAAGGGAATGCATATGAAAATCAACCCAGAATAATTAGAAAAAGTAGGGCCTTTTTTTTTTTTTTTTTTGTATTGTTGTTCAAGTTCAGATTTTCCGGAAGCTCAAAGGAGACCTGTGCGACAGTGCCTACCAGCCTGGTGGCTACTGAGTGAACTCTCACTATGGTACTTTCATTTCTTGCAGTCATAGCTCATTTGCTCATTGTCTCCTCGGTTGAGACTAAGCGGAGCCTCTGGTTTAAGGTTGTTTGCATTGTAGATTGGAACAGCTCTTAGGTTAGACACACACCTTTACTTCCAGCACTCGGGAGGCAGAGGCAGGTGGATCTCTGTGAGCTTGAAGCCAGCCTGGTCTCCAGAGTGAGTTACAAGCTAGCCAGGGCTACACAGAAAAACCCTGTCTCGAGTCCCCTTGCCCCCACAAACAAACCAAAACAAAACAGAATTTCCATTTAATGTCTTTGGGCTCTGTTTTACATGAATTTGAAAATCGTGCCTTTTAATGATTCAAATCTTAGGACTACTCACTAAATTTTATTTCTTTTTGAACAGGTGCATTAAAATATTAAATATAATAGTTATCCTAACTAGTCACTAGAACTTGTTGATCCCTTAGTATGTGCTCTACACTTTTGTGATGACTGTACAAGAGAATTGTTGTAGGTGGAGGTACTGAGTGCAGGAGCAGCTGAGTCCAAATCCTAGCATAATCGCTGTAGAGTTTTGATTCTGGACAACGCTGCCTATTGTTGCTGAATGCTCCAAAAAGTGGGGACACTACCGCATATGGTACATAGTAAACATTCAAGACAGTCTAGTGATTATTGTTAGTTCTCTGAACAATGAAGATAATGGGGAGGTCCTTTTCAGTTTGGCCCACCCTGTATAGTTTTACAGGTGATTAGCTTGCCTTAGTTACTGTAGCACCTGGATCCCTTTACGAGTTCAATCCATTTATGTACACCAGGCATGTATCTGATATTAGCAGCTTTGAGCCCTGGGGATATAATTTAGAAGACATAGAGCCTTCCCTGCCTTAATGGGTCTTATAGTTAATAGAGAAAAGAGACATTAAACAATCCTAGATTTAAAAACAAATAGATAACTCTAAATTATAGTGCTAAATTGTAGTTCTAAAAGAGTAATGTGGGAATCACAGGAGAAAACGGGGAAGTGATGGACGTAGGTGGAGGAGTTAGGTTAGGGAAGACGTCTATAAGAACATGACCTGAGCTCGCAAAGTGGTAGGAAGCAGTTTGAAAGGCGATGGGGGACTTCTGTTATTCCAGAGGGACGCTGGTGTATAGGAAGATTGAAGGACACTTTGGTTTTCAACACACCCTCAAATTATCAACAGTCCATTGTACTAACACAGTTTTCAGGAAGCTTTCAAATTCAACAGGCCAATCTTAATAAATTATTTATAAATTTAAATAAATAAGAAGAATCACTGTAATTCAAATTCTACTGACTAAACGTACTCAAATATTTAGTCCTATTTATAAGCCCAGTTAATTAGATGTCCTGAAATATCTGACTTGAATTAACAAACTGGGTATATTCAGTTACGGTTTAAGTACTTCACGTGACTGGCTGAGCAAATTTACAGGTGTATTAAGTCCCATGTAAATCCTTTAAATGATGCTGGAGAGTTAAATGTTTAAATGATGTGGTAAGTTAAGTTCTCCTAAGTGCAAATATTTATAAATTAGTCAAATTCTCTTCAAATAATGTTTAAAATTAACTATACATTTGAAATCACTAAAAGCAGAATACACTATATCTTCTTAAAATTATAAACATTCAAAAGAGCAAATATGTTGATAATCCAAACTTTACCTGGGAGGTGAACTCGATTTATCTTTTTTTTTCCTCTGAACTGAATCCTTGATATTCTCAGGGCTATATAGTCACCTACTAAGGGCAGCAAATTCACTTTCTCAGATGTAATGGGGTTTCTGGATCAAAAATTGAAGACCACACTAGTGCTACCTATTACTTAGAATTCTAGGAGGGGGTCTATGGCCATACTACACTGAATACACCCAATCTTGCCAGAATGCTAAGGTGTGTGTGTGTGTGTGTGTGTGTGTGTGTGTGTGTGTGTGTAAAACACAAAGGCTTATATAACTAACACACAACAGGCTGTTTCTACTGCATTGTGTCTTCATATGCTGGATTACTTTCTAATGTCCAACTCTTATTTCACACTATTTAGTATTAGTTTAGTATAAGGTGTCTAGATATGGGAGATACAGTCTGTGGTAGTTTTAATTATCAACTCCATGCAATCTTTGATCACCTGGGAAGACAGTCTCAATGAGAGGTTGACTAAATCAAGTCCCCCTGTGGGCACATCTATGGGGGATTGTTTCGATTCCTTTAGCTGAGTGGGAAGACCCCTTCCTCCCCCATTGGGGCTGGCACCATTTCTTAGGCAGGGGATCCTTACCTGTATAGGATTAGGTGACTGTTTGAGTGGTATATTAGTCAGAATTCTTTGGAGGAACAGAACCTAGAGAATGAATTTCCTATTTGTGTTCTATTAAGAGGATTTATGAGAATGGCTTGCAGGATGTGGTCCAGCTAGTCCACCAACAGTTGTCTACCAATGGAAGGTCCAAGCATCAAGTAGTTGTTCAGTCTGTGAAGCTGGATATCTCAGCTGGTCTTCATGACATGCCGGAATCCCGAAGAAGTAGGCTCTAATACCAGTGAAGGAATGGACTTGAGGGCAAGCAGGCAAAGGGGCTTCCTTCTTCCATGGCTGCCAGCAGAAGGTGTGGCTCAGTTTAGACGTGGGTCTTCCCACCTCAGAGATCCAGATTAGACGTGAGTCTTCCCACTTAAAAAGATTTACTTAAGGGGGAAAACATCCCTTACAGGTGTGCCCAACCATTTGGGGTTTTCCAGATGTAGTCAAGTTGACAAGCAACAACAGAACGGCCATCGCCACAAATCTAGTTGCATGGAGTTTTCATTTGTAAATTCACTACAGTTAAGTGACTTTTATTGAAAATCCCAAGTAGTTCTGGAAACGAACAACAGAGCGGAGAAAGCAACAGAGTTCTGGTGTGCAGCATGAATTCCTTCCCCTCTCTCCTGTCACAGAGCTCTGGTGTGCAGCACGAATTCCTTCCCCTCTCTCCTGTCACAGAGCTCTGGTGTGCAGCATGAATTCCTTCCCCTCTCTCCTGTCTGTGGATGTACTGCGACCAGCAACATCTGGTTCCTGCTGTCCCAGCTTCCTGGTAACCTGCCGTTCTGAGCCCATATAAGCTCAGCAGTGGAAAATGAAACCAAGACATAGTGTCACCTCGTTTTGTAAAAGCCCTTCTAACTTTTAGCATATGATTGAAATGGATTCAATGCTGAACCACTGCTCCCAATCTCACGTCACTCTCATTGAACGTCTTCGTGACTTAGAAAGGGAAGAGTCCCTCAAGGACCCTGACTTTGTCACAGACTTCTACCTGGCTCTGGGGTAACCACTTTGAAGTCATTCTTAGGATATCTCCACATGGATGCTTTTCAAATTCATGTTTAAGCAGAATGAATGCATTCACTTTCGTTATTTGTCACTATGATAAACAGATGTAAAACACTAAAATTATCACCAACACCATAGCAGGTGGAAAATGTTATTTAAGAATGCAATTTCTATGGACTTCTCTCAGTGTGAGTGTCCTTTTACAGTCTTGGCCTTTAACAGTCCACTTATTTTAGTGAATGCTCATCACTATTCTCTTTTAACATGCAGATTTTATACCTTAACCAGTGGTGACCTTTCCATGTTAGCGCCCGTGTCTTCACGGCTGCCTCATTTCTTCTGAAGGGATTTCTTCTTTCTGTGAGAAGTCTCCGACCCACGTTGAAATTCCTCCCATTCATGTGAAGTCCCAGCTGATGTTCACTGTCCCTCTCCCCGCACACCCTGAGTGGCCAGTTTCTCTGTCTCATCCACTGTCATCCCCTCCTGCTGCCTGTGGTTCATCTTTTCTATGGTTTCTTTTTCAGTCGGATGACATCAGGGGTTTAGGTAGCTGACCATCTAGATTTCGAGTCAGTTTCTCATCACCAGGTGTTAGGGGAAGTCCACATACCGAGAGACTCCGTCCTTTTATGGCGTTCGGTTAGCCACCTCTGGCCTATCCGTGGTGACTCAGCTCGTGCTCAATATTGCCCTCTTTCTCTCTACCAAACAGTATTTCCAGTAATACTCCATTATGTTTAAAGCTCTTTGTAAATGTGTTGTTTTGAAGTTGAAAGTTTCTCGACCTTTCTGTCTTTGTTTTCTGACCGTCTTTCTCTCTTTTCTGTACATTTTGAGATTACTGCTTAAGGATGGTCACATCGAACTACATGTTTATCTCATAATATTATTTAATTATGCCTACTGTGTGTGGTTCTGATGGTCTATGACATGCTGAATTCAGAGAAAGCAGGGTTTGAAGGTAGAAGGATGTTTGCTGGTATACGGAAGGAAAGAATCCCAGTGTGGCTCAGTGGCACAGGGGAGACTGTGGTCAGAGAAGCAGGAGAGAGTGTTGGAGTCAGGATCACTGCTTGGCTGGCCCTGTCCATCAACTCTGCTAAGTACTAACTATACTGGGGGAGGGGAGACTGTCTTAAGGAGAATTAGATAAATCAGGATGAATTTCACTTTGGGAAGTGACCTAACACTTCTAAAAACATGCAAATAGGAACTTCCTGAGAAGTTGGAAATGGCTATATTTTAGTTTACTCACAGAACTAAGCATGTGTTAAAGATACTTCTTTTTTAAAAATAATTTATTTTTGTTTTATGTGCATTGGTGTAAGGGTATCAGATTCCCTAGAACAGCAATTACAGACTATTGTAAACTGCCATGTGGGTGATGAGAATTGAACCTGGGTCCTCTGGAAGAGCAGCCAGAGTGCTCTTAACCACTGAGCCATCTTTCCAGTCCCTGAAGATAACTTCTTAATTTCATATTTTTCATGGGATTTTACAAGATGTTAAATCATGCAAAATTATATGTAAGTACTGTGTGGGCAAGAAGGATGACGTGGGCTATGGTAGAATGAACTATATAATGGCTTGAAATGAGAAAAAAATGTATTGAGTTTGGTAAATTGGCGACATAATAGGACATTGTTATTTATCTGAATTTAAGCTATAGCTTTCTAAAGTAAATTCTAAAGACTTTAAGATGAAGAAAAATTAACATGAAGTTAAAAATGTGTTCTTTGTTACTTTTCCAGATGGTACCATAAGAACATTACTAGAAACCAGACGGAACGCCTGTTGAGGCAAGAGGTAATTCAGTGTGTCCAGAAAAAGCCTGTGAATATTTCTAGTAATCCCGAGAAATCTATTATGAAGATTATAGCCATTCAAAAGGTGTCTTCATATGCTTTCTATTCTTAAAATACCATTACACACTCATTCCCACTGTACATTTTTCTAAGTCAAAAATCAGGCATATTTGCATAAGATCACCTTTTCATGGATTGCCATCGTAATCTCAGAAACACATTTCTCTTGAAATGATTTCAGCGTCAGACTCTGTCATTCAATGGGCCTTCTCTCAGTGGAGTCTGCATCCGAGTTACCCCTAGGACAGTGGTTCTCAACCTTCCTAATGCTGCGACCCTTTACCACGGCTCCTCATGTTGTGGTGACGCCCCAACCATAAAATTATTTGCATTGCTACTTAGTAGCTGTAATTGTGCTGCTGTTATGAATTGTAATGTGAATATCTGTGTTTTCTGATGGTCTTAGGCGGCCCCTGCGAAAGGGTCATTAGACCCACAGGGGTCGTGACCCACAGATGGAGAACATTGCCATATGACCTCTGTGCAACAGAGCCCCTAACCTTGTGACCTCTGCTTATACCCTTGAAAAACACAGATACAGAGAATTATGCGGTGCTAGTTTCTTTAGTCTTTTTGGAGCCAAGGGGAGAGTTGGTGGTTAAAGTATTAAACTCAGATCAAAACTACCCATTTAGGTCAAACCAAGACAAAACAGCGTAGGGTCTAAGTTTCCAACTGTCAGTGCCTAGTAACTGTGAGGAAATGAGGAGTCAAACCCAGAACCTGGTGAGGAGGTGTTGTGTCACTCTGCGGTGACCTCAGGTGTGGAGGGACTCTAGAAATGTGAATGAGAATCAGTTTTGTAAATAAAAAAAATCCACGTCAGCAATGGCCCAGGATGCAGAGAAGAGCCACTGTGGAATAGCACACGTGGAAGATGGGGCACCAAGACTTGGCCTCAGGTGTGGGTGTGGGTGGAACCTAGACAGGCTTAGCTCTGCTTGCTGCAGAAAGCTGGTGAGGTCAAGAGCTCCACCCTGGAGAGTTAAGGGGAGGAGAGCTGGAAGCAGATTCCCCATAAGCAAGATGATATAGGCCACATGATCCAAATCACAGGACTGTGTGTGTCCAGCACAAGAGATTCTGTAATGGGAAGATCTCATCTTGCTGAAGACAGTAGAGAAAACAGTTATCGAACAGCCCACGTGCTTGCCACACTGATGAAATATTAAAAATTTAGCCCTGATTTTTTCCCAGTTTTTTTTTTTTGCTTTCCTGTGTTTGAGATAGCACCTCAGGTAGCCCAGGCTGGCCCCCAACTCACTACTGACTGAGAATAATCTTTAATTTGTGGTATTCCTTCCTCCTATTCCCAAATTGGAATTACAGGCATATGCCACTATGCTCAGCTACCCTGACATTTCTAAAGGGTTCACACAGTTGAAACCCAGTCCATCATTTCCTCCCTGACTTCACCAAAGGCAGTCAGAAAAGACAGATGTGTTCTCATTTTTCCCATCTATTTATATTTTATCATCTATATGTGCACATGAATAATTTCACCACTTGACATAAAGATCACATATATTGATATTTGACTTATTTTTGAGACAAAGTCTCACTGGGTAGCCCAGGTTGGTCTCAAACTTGAGGCAATCCTCCTGCCTCAACCTCCCAGGTACTGGAATAATATGTATGAGTCACCATACAAGACTTTGGATTTTTATAAGCATATTATGTTTTAAAAATTCATTCATATGTGTACACGTAGAACCACCATATTATTTAATATTTCATTATATGCACATATAAAATTTATCCAATATTCATAAACATTCAAATTGTTTCCAGCTTCTTACTGTTTGGAACACTGGAGTGATATACTTCCTTGTAAAAATCAACTTGCATGCACATACACACACACTGAATGCAATATTCCTAGGTATTTTCAAGACTTGATTCAGAAAGCTTTGACTGGTTGTGATTGCTTGAATGAGAATGGTCTCCATAGGTTTATATACTTGAATGCTTGGTCCCCAGTTGGTGGAACTTGTTGGGAAGGGTCAGGAGGTGTGGCCTTGTTGGAGAAAGTTTATCATGGGGACAGGGCGTGCTTTGGTATTCAAAAACCCATACCATGTACCCCTCCTAGGGTCTTTCCCTGTTAGCTAGCCTCTCTGGAGCTCTGGGTTGCAGTCTGGCCATCCCTTCCCTCACATCTAGTATCCACTTATGAGTAAGTACATACTATGTTTGTCCTTCTGAGTCTGGGTTACCTCACTCAGGATGATATTTTCTAGTTCCATTCATTTGCCTGAAACTTTCATGATATCATTGTTTTTACTGCTGAATAGTACTCTACTGTGTATATGTGCCACATTGATGGGAGGACGTGCATAAATGACAGGTTACACTGGTGGAAGCCCATGAACTCTAGACTAGTGGCTGTGGAGCCCCCATGGGACTGGACTAGGCCCTCTGGATACGGAAGATGCTTTGTTTAGTTTGAACTGTTTGGGGGGCATCCAGACAGGGGTATCAGGATCCATCCCTGGGACATGGGCAGGCTTTTGGGAGCCCAGTGCCTGTGGTGTGACACCTTGCACAGCCTTGGTGCAGTGGCAAGGGGCTTGGACCTGCCTAGGCTCAGTGAGCCAGCCTCTCCTGACTCCCCATGGGAGACCTCGATTTGGGGGTTGTGGGGATGTGGGGTGGCTTGGGAGGGAGGGATGGCGGTGGGAGGAGATGGGATCTGTGGGTGGTATGTTGAGTGAGTAGAAAATTCCTTAATAAAGAAAAATGAAAAGAAAAAAAAAGAAAAAAACAAAACAAAACAAACAAGCAAACAAAAGCCCACACCAATCCCAGTTAGCTCTTTCTCTTTCTGCCTCATGCTTGTGGTTGAGATGTAAGCTCTCAGCTATTGCTCCAGCACCAAGCCTGCCTGCCTGCTGCCCTCTTCCCCACCAGGATGGCCAAGGACTCCAGCCCTTGGCAACTATGTGTCCCAAATTAAATGGTTTCTCTCAGAAGTTGCCTTGGTCATGGTGTTTTGTCATGGAAATATAAAAGTTAGATACTAGCTTACACATTTATTTATTAAAAATTTCATCCAACTATACAATGTATTTTGACCAGATTCACTTCCCCTTCTTCCAACTCCTTCCAGATATCGCCTCACATCTCCCTTCCAACTTCATATCCTAAAAACAAAACAAAACAAAACAAAACAAAAAAAAACCCTGCTAAGTAAAATCGCCCATACACGCACAGGGGTAAGGCAATCCACTGGAGTGTGCTCCACCTGCCAGGGGCCTCATCCCTAACGAGAACTGACTCTCCTACTACCTGCCATCAACTGTCAATAGCTCCTTAGCCGGGGTGGGAGCCACGTGGCCCTGCTCCATCTCTGCTGAAATGCTGACTGGATTCGTCTCATACAGGCTTCTGCAGGCAACCACAGCTGCTGTGAGTTCATGAACACAGAAGTCCTGGCAAGTCCAGAAGACACTTTTTGGCACCTCCTCCTCCCCTTCCATGGGCTCCTACAGTCTTTCTGTCCCCTATTACGCAGCGTTCCCTAACTCTCGTGGGGGGAGGGGCTGTGATACAGCTATCTTACTTACCCCTGGGCATGCTGCCAACCCATGCTTTCTGTACTTGGATCAGTTGCCTCTGTACTGCCATCCACTATACAAAGATAAAGACTAAGAACTGCATTAATCTATGAGTATAGAGATATGAATTTAGAGGGCAGTTTGATACGACATTCATTTAGCAAAATAATAATGGTGTGCTCAACCCTAGGATTTATGAGCCCCCTAGCCACAGATTCTTGGCCAGATTTACATAACCAGGCATAAGTTTCCTCCTGAACAAGGGATGTAGCTAGAGTTTTTCTGCCTGGCCCACGGTCAGGACAAATCTCTCTAACCCACCAGTCCTGCAGCCGCTCAGACTCAACCGAGTAAACACACAGAGACTTACATTGCTTACAAACTGTATGGCCATGGCAGGCTTCTTGCTATCTAATTCTTCTATCTTAAATTAACCCATTTCTATTAGTCTATAAGTTGCCATGTGGCTTGTGGCTTACCGGTACCTTAACATCTTCTCATGGCAGCGGCTGGCAGCATCTCTCTGACTCAGCCTTCCACTTCCCAGGATTCTTCTCTACTTGTCCCGCCTATACTTCCTGCCTGGCTACTGGCCAATCAGTGTTTTATTAACCAATCAGAGCAACACATTTGACATCCAGAACATCCCACAGCAAAGGGACCTTAAATCCAGTCAGAAAGCAGTTGGTTATCCCCATCACGTTCATATCACTGTTGTACTCAAGGGAACAGCTTTGTAGGCCTATCATTATTTTAGCACCTAGGGACCACAGCTAGTAAGACTATTGATTTTTCTTCCCCAGCAACCCCATCATACCTTCCATGTACCAAGGAAGCTAGCCAGCAGGGAGGAAGCGTCTAGGTCAGTACCAGCTTGATTACTCTGAGTTCTGTGACCAAAGTGTGCAGTGTCTTCAACAAGAGGGTCTTACCATCAAGTTCTGGCAGGCCAACAAGAACAGGGAGAATAGCCTGTAATGTTTTGGGGGGGTCCTCTGGGACCCCTTTGATTAGCAATTTAGTTAGTAGAGAGGTGGTATCCCATACTTGAAACTGGGCCTTTAATTGGCAGCCTATAGCTTCTGGGGAAATCATTATCCCTCCCATATAAAGTAATTGCATTTAAACTAGCACACACACACACACACACACACACACACACACACACACACGACAGAAACAGAGAGAAACAGAGATAGAGAGATGTGCATACATGGAAATTTTTTAAGTAGTAGGTTTCTATATGACTTTTTCCCTTATTATTAAGAAAATGTCTGTTCATTTTTCTCTATGACTTTCCCAAATATTCTCAGTGTTAATTATTCCCCCTCCTACTCCTCAGATTCCTTTCTCTTCTCTCCCCTCTTAAGCCTCCCCTCTATATTATTCCTCTACCCCCTTCATATCACTTTTGACGAAATCCAACATCATTTCACGACAAGAATCCTGGGAGTGGGGATGAAGGGACTACATCTCAACATAATATATGATAAACCTATGGCTACCATCAAAATGGAGGAAAACTCAAAACGTGTCCACTAAGATCAGAAATAAGACAAGGTGTTTTTTTTTTTTTGTGTGTGTGTGTGTGTGTATGTGTGTGTGCGCGCGTGCGTGCTGATATATAGAATCATCCTTGACTGTCCTCTATGTTATATACTAAGGCAGGGTTCCTCACATAAACCCAGAATTTTCTGGTTTGTCTAGTCAAGTTAGGCAGATTTTTTCAGGAATTCCCTGTTTCTGCCTACCAAGTGTTGGGATTACTGGCAGGCAGCCACATGTGCCTGACATTTATATGGGTGCTAGGGGTCCAAACTCGGATCCCCATGCTTACGCAGTAAGTGCTTTATACACTGAACCGTCATCTATCTCCTCGGTCCCCTATTTATACTCTTCTACACACCACTTTTTTCCTTCCTACTGAGTCTTCCAACATCAGTACACAAGAGTGTCTTTCATTCACTTTATATCTGCACATCGTTCTCTGCTTTAGATGTACCACTGTCCTAGATAGGGTTTCTATTGCTGTGAAGAGTATCATGACCAAGGCAACTCTTATAAGGGAAAACATTTAATTGGGGCTGGCTTACGGTTCGGAGGTTTAGTCCATTATCATCATGGCAGGTGATGTACAGGCAGACATGGTGCTGGAGAAGGAGCTGAGAGTTCTACATCTTGATCCACAGGCAGCAGAAGGAGTCTGTGACACTGGCCGTAGCTTGAGCATAGGAGACCTCAAAGCCCACCCCCACAAGGCCACACCTCCCAATAGTGCCATTCCCTATGGGGATCATTTTCTTTCAAACCACCACAATCATAATTTGTAAATCAATAGTTCGTTATGGAAACTAAGTGAGATGTATTCTCTTTTGCTATTAAGACATTGTTGCCTTCAATTCTCTTTGCACACACATCTTTTTCCATTTATATGAGTCTTTTTGTAGAATAAATCCCCAGATGGAAATCTGAGGCCAAAGGGAATGTGCATTTCTAACTTCCATAGACCTCAAAGTGCCCTTTGCAGAAATGGTGAGGGGTCTAGATACCCACCAGAAATAGAAGAGCATCTGTTTCCCACAGCCTTTCCAGGCAGTGTATCATGTGAAACAGCTGGATCCTTCCTCTGGTGCTTCATCTCATTGGGAACTTGATTCACATTCTCTTAGCCTGGAGATGTTAAGCATTTTTCATACATTACATTTTATGTGTTTGATTTTCTTTTTGTAACTGTTCATATTCCCTGCATGGTTTTCCACTAGGTTTTTGATGTCTTTCTCAGAATCTATGGACTCTATAGCTAAGGAAACTAACCCTTTGTGGTATGTGGCAATAGTTCCTCTAGGTTTTCAATTGTCTGTCTGTTTTCTGGCACGAACTAGGTATTTGAATTTTATGTGTTTGAATTTATCAAAGTTTTTGTAAAGGTTGACAAACTGTACCAAAGCAGAATTGCCCTCCCTACTCCAAGGTTACAAGAAAATACTCCCCATGTTTCTTGAGGATGATAGTGTTTTTATTTTGTAAACTTCTACTTTGGATTCTTTCATAATGTTTCCTCTTGCAATGAGTACAGGGAAGATTACTTATTCCCTATGAGCTTACCAAGTATCTTTCTATTCTGCATTCATTTGGTTGCTACATATGTAATGATAAAAATTTTTATTTTGGATTTTCTCTGTATTTTTTACATGTCTTTGTTGGCCAGCCTGTCTGTTCACAAACTGTTTTAAATATGGAGGTTTTCTCTGGTGTCCTTAGCTTTCCTTACACTCAAGATCACAATGACACACCCAAAACAAACCTTCCCACGGTTGCTCTGAATGTACAGATGCCATTAGGGAAAACTCTAGGCACTTTGAGTCAATGGGCTATGATGCATGTGGGTTCTGATGCTACTGGATTCCACTTATTAACATTTTCTGTAATATTTGTGGTAAAATGAGGCCACTTAGTGGTCTTTCTTTTTGCACAGCCCAGACTGGGTTGATGTTACTGATCTGAACATGACCTTACACACTTATATTTTGAAGTTTATCTTTTGTTCCTTTGCTCTGGAATTGTTCAATCTCTATACTGTTTTTCCCTTTCAAGTTTAGTATTTTCTAGTATGTGCTTATGGTGCTTTCTACTGCCATGTTTTAAGAATTGTACCTATTGTTCTAATTCATAGATCCATTAGGATTTTTATTCATATTGGATTCAATCTTGATAAGTTGTTTGTTAATTATACATTGCATTTAAGTTTTAAAATGTGCCACAGATAGGCAAATGAAGTCTTTCTTTCTTTCTTTCTTTCTTTCTTTCTTTCTTTCTTTTTACAGATCATTGATTTTTTTCATCTTGTGGAATAATTTTTGATACTTTTCACAATTAGTTGCTGACTAGGTTAATTAGCTTATCTGTTATTTTTCCTGAACAACCAGATTTTGAACTTAATTACTGATTGTATCATATTTTCACCTTTATAACTTGTTATCTTCTACTTTGATCTTTATTAATTTTTTTCTTCTACTTTATCTGGTGTGCTGGCTAGTTTTATGTCAACTTGACACAAGTTAAAGTCATCTGACAGGAGGGAAACTCAATTTACAAAATGCCTCTGTAAGATCTGGCTGTAGGCAAGCCTGTAGGACATTTTTTATTGATGGGGAAGGGCCTACCTCATTGTGCATGGTGCTATCCCTGAGCTGGTGGCCCTAGGTTCTATAAGAAGGCAGACTGAGCAAGCCATGAGGAGCAAGCCAGTAAGCAGCACTCCTCCATGGCCTCTACATTAGCCCCTGTCTCCAGGTTCCCACTCAGTTTGAGTTTTTGCCTTGGTTTCCCTCAATGGGATGTGACTTGAGATAAAACTTTTACTTACCAATGTATTATTCATTACAGCAGTAACAACCCTAACTAAGACACCTGGGTTTATTTTATAACCCTTATTCTTACTTGTTGAATTAGATATGCTTGCTTATTTCTCTCTCTCTCTCTCTCTCTCTCTCTCTCTCTCTCTCTCTCTCTCTCTCTCTCTCTCTCTCTCTCTCCCTACCTCTCTCCCTCTCCCTCTCTCTGTCTACTGATTGTTCCAGTTTCCTTTCTGTTGCTATGACAAAATACTCTGACTAAGCACAACTTGGGGAAGGAAGGTTTTATTTCAACTGACAGGTTGCAGTCCGTCATTGAGGGAAGTTGGTGTGATAACTCAAATAAGAACTTGAAGCAGAAACCATGGAGGAATGCTGCTAGCTGGCTTACCTGCAGGGCTTTCTTATACAGCCCAGAATCTCCTGCCCAGGACTCACTTGCTGTTCATATCAATTGAGGCAATCGAGACAATTCCCCATGACACCCACACCCACAGACAATCTTACCTTCACGGGTTCTCAGTAGGGCACTGATGTAAGTAATAAGAGCACAGGTTTATTTCTGAGCACTGTTGGAACTATACAGCAGAGGCTCTCATACACAGTGTTTCCTTGTTATTTTAGATATTTTAATTTTATTTTTATATCTAAAGCAATTGTTTTGTTTTAATTTATTTATATGTATGTGTACGTGTGTGTGTGTGACACAGACACAGACACAGACACACACACACACACACACACACACACACACACCACACACACACAGAGAGAGAGAGAGAGAGAGAGAGAGAGAGAGAGAGAGAGAGAGAGAGTATGCCACATGCCTACAGGTGCCTCTGGAGGCCAGAGGAATGTGTCATATCTAGTGGTGCTGGAGTTACAGGTGGTTGTGAGCCACACAATGTGGGCGTTGGTAACTGAACTTGGGTCCTCTGGAAGAGCAACAAGTGCTGTTAACTGCTGAACTATCTCTCCTCATTTATATTTTAGTTTCCTTGAGTTAGATAAAAGAAAATGTAAAATCTGGAGATGCTCAAGATGCTTGGGGTATTGTACTCGGGGGCTTATTAGAAATTACTAGTTCTGTTGCCTTGTGGTCAGAAAACGCTGTTTGCAGTCTTCCTTCTTTGAATTTTTATAAGCAGAGACCACTCCATGTACAATATTGTTATGTGCATATTCCATATGTTGATATGCATCCCTACTGTAACACACATAGAAAGCATACACGAAAGTTTTCTTTTTATACCTTTGTCATTAACAGCCTATGTTTCCCTTTGGTATATAGTGTAACACTTGTGCATCACAGTAATTCAATAAAAGCTGGATTTTGTCATTTACAATGCCTATAAGAGAGTTTAGTAGGGGACTGAGGCTAATGTCTTTGTGGAAGTATGAAAGAAGACTGTGTTTAGTATCTAAAGTGCACTGTGAGGGGCTCTTCATGCTGTTTGGGTCACCTTGAATCTTCTGTGGCAGCTGTAGGTGGAATTTTCTGCCTAGACTGCTGACCAGCTCTGTCTCGCCAGCCACTCCACAAATAACCACACAGAGACTTATTATTAATTATAAATTCTTAGTCGATAGCTTAGGCTTGTCTCCAGGCAGCTTTTACAGCTTAAATTAACCCATTTCTATTAATTATGTACTTCCCTGAGGCTCGTTTACCTCATCTATGAACTTTCCATGTCTGCCCTCCTTCTTCCCAGCATTCTCTCTGCCTTGAAAATGCTGCCTAGCTATTGACCAGTCAGCTTTTTATTAACAATGAGAGTAACACATCTTGACAGTGTATAGAAGGATTACTCCACAGCAGGCAGCGGTTCTCAACTTGTGGGTTGTGACCCCTTTTTTGGGGGATGTCCCATACCAGATATCCTGCATATAAAATATTTACATTATGATTTGTAACAGTAGAAAAATTACAGTTATGAAGTAGCAATGAAATAATTTTGTGGTTGGGGATCACCACAGTATGAGCAACTGTATTAAAGGGTAGAGCATTAGGAAGGTTGAGAATCACTGGTCTATGGGTTTTGTAAGAGACCCTGTGGCTGTTCTGTCTTCAGGAACAAAAGCACACACAGTAAAGCAGAAATGGTGTATAATAACAGACAAAACAGTCTAGCTGTCGAAATGATTGGAAAGCAGTTTACAGCTTTCTTGGAGTTTCTTCAAAGAGTGTCCACAGGGACCTGGTTCTTAGCTGAGCATTGACAGTGCTACCATGTCCCCTGCTGCTGTTCTTTTCATCCCCCCCCAATCCAACAACAGTGTGAGACTCCCAACAGGATCCCCTGCTGTATTCTTTCTCACGAACTCTAATCTCTTGTCCTACTATATGCCTTTCCAGAAATATTTCCCCCTCCACCCTTCATTCCACTTCTTCTAACATGTAGTCTTGTCAGTCTGTCTCAGAGGGCTTTTTTTCCCTTTAAATATGGATCAGTGATTTTCATCTGTTACCCTAATCAATGCAGTAAAACCCACTAAATGCTAGGCACAAGGTTGTCAAAACGAGGACGTTTCCTGGAAAAAATCAAGGATAATGTTTTAAAATATAGATTATAGATTTCTTACCGTATGATTCCTAAACCTGTAAGAGAGATAAGGTAGCAAAAGCAATCTCATTCTTCAATAAAAAGAATATAGAAGTCACTTTTTTTTATATGTTTCTTATAGGGAATCTATCCAGGTTTGGTTTTTATCACTGATATCTCAGTTTGTTTTTCTAAGAAGGAATACACTTGAATAATGGATGCATTTTATTTTATTTTTTCAGGCTAAAGAAGGTGCATTTATCGTGAGGGATTCGAGACATTTGGGGTCTTATACCATTTCTGTGTTTACAAGAGCTGGAAGGTAAGCATTCCTTTTGTGATTTTGACTACATTAGACATAATCCTTGGGACAGTTTTGCTTTTATGTAGATGCCATCGCATAGGGACTATGAGAAAGGGTTCAGCTTAGGGGGAAGCCTGCTGGCCTAGAAACTGGGACAACTACATGGTTTACATTGTATCTCGGTCATACCTATTACATGACATGTAACATGTAACACGATAAACCTATTACATAGCTTTCTTTCTCTCCCTTTTTCCAACCAACCCTCTCAATTAAGTTAGGTTAGTTGTGGCAGACACTGTTGGCATGTTCCTCAGACCCCTCAGACTCCTCTGGGGGTCAGGTTCTCCCTAGGCTTCCTGTGCCTTTAGCCTAGGGTGTTCCATGACTATGGGAACTTGTGGTGAGGCTAGAGGTACCTGAAAGGCAGAATCGCAGGAACACCCCTCCCTTGGTGAGTGAAGGAGCTGAGGAGTGACTCCCTCGGCTAGTCTGCAGTTTAGGAACGACGCCCTGGCCGCCCAACACAGTTACCCGCTCAGTAGTGTTGTTCCCTCTGCCGACTACCCTCTCCTCCCTCACCTTTCCAATCCCTCTCATCTGTTTAGTCAACATTTAACATTCAAGAAATAGTTATGTGTGCTTCGCGATGAACACCACTCTCTAGGACATGGGGGCTTGTCTTCTAAAGTTAGGTTGACTATGAGGTACCAGTGGGACATGTGAGAGACGTTCCGGGACGATCAGGTCTTTGCGGAGCCCACCTGTTCTCTCGTAGGTGTGCCGAGTGGAGAGGAAGAGAGCAATGAGCATTGGAGTACCATGTCTGAACACACTGAGTTCTAAAGCTGTCTTTTGTTTCTCTAGTAACTGACATTTTATTGATTACAGACCTACACAGTCTTCAATAAAACATTATCAGATTAAAAAGAATGATGCAGGACAATGGTATGTGGCCGAAAAACATCTTTTTCCATCGGTTCCCGAGCTGATCCAGTATCACCAGTACAATGCAGCTGGTGAGTTAGGAGTCAGGTCTGGGGGCCGGTCCCTTGACAGGGAAGGCATGCATGCTCTCAAATGTTCAACAGCAGCAAACCACTGTGGACATCCAGCCGAAGGGCTTGAAATATTATCTTTCTTGGGCAATGGTTGTTTTTATCAATGCGTCTTTTTTTTTTTTTTTCCTAGCCAAGGAGCAAGACTTGAGTTGCAGTATTTTTCTTCTTCTTCTTCTTCTTCTTCTTCTTCTTCTTCTTCTTCTTCTTCTTCTTCTTCTTCTTCTTCTTCTTCTTCTTCTTCTTCTTCTTCTTCTTCTTCTTCTTTAGATTAGAAAGGTGGTGGATGACAGAGGAGCTAAGGGCACTTACTTAAGTGTATATTCTGGAAGGTTAGCTAGGGTTAAATGTAATACAGCTTCAAATCCCTAAATGATGAGGCTCCTTTCCTTTGCTCCCACAAATCTCCTCTCTTGTTTAGATAATTACAATAGGAAATTATCCTTAAGCCTCTCATCCTCCATTCTTTCTAGTTGTGAGAAAATATGAAGTTATATAGACCCGGGCTTTCATAGTTACACTTGGACCTAAATAGACCAGAATATTGACCCCTCTCCCCAGCTATTGCTTGCCCAGCTCTCCTTATACTGGAAAGATCAGGGATCTCAGAAAGTTCTACCACAATTACACATCTCTGGCCTTCAGCCCTCACCCAGTCTGTGCCAGGCCACTTGGAGCCAGAGGCAAGGGCTTTTACTTCAGCATTACAGAGCTTGGAACAGACCCACTGTAACCTACTCTACCTTTTTTTCTCAAGTTTCTTTTGAATATCCCATTCATGAAAAGTTATGTTGACCCAAACCAAAACAAAACAAAGAACTCTTTTAAAAAGAGAATACTTTCTCGTGACACTGGGTTTGCACACCGAGAACAAATCCCAGGACATCTGTCTCCACTTATGGGATGAATCCCGGTGGATTTCCGAGGATCAACAGCTGTTTGGTAAGAGAGAGGTGCAGAGGAGAGGCCTGGAGGCCAAGGATCAGACTGGGGATACAACATGCCCCTGCACACACACACACACACACACACACACACACACACACACACACACACACACACCAGCAGGCCAGCTCTGAGTTTCCTTCCTCAACAGTCCTTTCTCTTTCTCCTTCCTTTAAAGAAACATTTAAGAAAGGGTATTTATGTAGTGAAGTTCCAAAATAACGAAAGGCCAGGATGCGCCAACATTAAGAGGTAGGAATGATAAACTGTTCACCACATAAATACTCTTGGCTAAGTCCAAAATGCTATCAATTTCGTATCCTAAACATGTTCATTTAGATCCCTGTATTTCCCTGGTATCAGGGTTGTCCCGATTAATCATTAGTCCCGGGGGTAATTTCCAGCAGTTTTTTAATGCTTTGTCTCCAAAGCTCATTTCCCTCCCATCTACCTTTATGCTACGCCAGTGACCTAACAAAAATGGAAACATGAAGATTTCACTTTCTTGCTTGAGACTGACCCCCTCCCCCAATCTCTTCCAACCCACCTCTTTCTCCTTCTCTCTGCTGTAAAACACAATGCTCTCTGACAGGGCGTACAAGACCCATCATAACCAGGATAATACAGACTTCTTGAATATAACTGTTTGCCTCTTCCTACCTCCTGCTCTTTGTTCTGGTACCCACCTTCGTGCAATCCCATGTGTTTGGCATTCTTTGTAGGTGCCCCAAGTAGCCTGTGTGCATCTTCATCATCTACATTAGAATGGGCTGTCTCTTTTTGGGGTTCCTCACTGAGGGAGAGTTTCCTGTAGGAGGAAGCATCTCAACTGTCTTTGGATGTGCTTAGGTCTTTGGGATTTACCTGGAAGAGAATCTTGTATATTTTAGACCTTAATACCCCTAGTTTTCTGCTAGCTGAGCTTGCCTCTGCCTCCCAGCCTTTGCACATACTATTTATCTATCTGCCTGGGCTTCTCCCACTGATCATTGTGAATGGCTCTGTGTCAGTCCGTGTCTTCGTTCCTATCCTCTTGTCTGAAAGGCCTTCCTAGCATTTTATCCACGCTGTCCTGTGTTTACTATCTACTTTTTCCAGTGCATATACACACACTGGTTCATTTCCCACCCTTGCTAGAAAGTGTGGTCTGTGAGAGCGGAGGACAACAGCTTCCCATTCAACACCGTCTCCCAACGTCAAGCTAGAACATGATGCAGACTTTCAATGTGCAGCAATCGAAGACACAAATAATGTTTATTGATAAATTGAAACTGATTGTCTGGAATTCTTCATGCTGACCAAGTCAAGTGAAGTCTTGGTCATTCTACCATGCTACCTTCAAACAAAACGAAACAAAACCAAACCAAAGTAGAACAACATCAACAAAAAATCCCACAAAAACCTATTATAAAAAGTGTTCAATTTGATGGCTAAGTGAATTTTTCTAGCACTTTTGGAAACAATTTGATTAAATATCCCATGTTATAAGAGAAAAATTTGAGAGAATACATACAAATTCATGTTCAAGAAAATATATATTTTATAATAATGAGATATCAGAAATATTTTAGGGTCTATTTATCATCATCAGTATGTATAAACTACATGCTTAGTATGAATGGTTGTAATAAAACACTGATATTTTTGTATAATGTATTTAATACTTAAATGTTTCCAATTATTTGAATAGTTTTGCCAAGTTTTTCACTGAAGTGCTAACAATTCATCTGTGTACACTGAGATTTTGCAAGAGAATTTCTGTTAACTTAGAGTCTTCAGATTGTGTACACTGAGTATATATTATGAATGGAATGTTTTCAGATGGAAAATAGAAAACTATAATGTGAGTGGAGCATTGTTCTGCCTCATTATTTAAAGACAGGTACTGTCTTCTAGTATACTTGGTCCTTCCTTCTGTAACTAATAAACCAGTCTTGATATACTCATTTTTCTTTCTCCTTAGGTCTCATGTCCCGTCTCCGCTATCCAGTTGGGCTTCTGGGCAGCTGTCTACCAGCCACAGCTGGTTTTAGCTATGGTAAAGTACATATGTGCTGAAGGAAGATATCCATCCTTCCATCCATCCATCCTTCCATCCATCCATCCATCCATCCATCCATCCATCCATCCAGGACCCACCCCACAGATTCTCTAAATTCTCAGTTCATTTGAAATGTCTGCCTACATATGTTTCTTTAAAAAATTTTAAGTTTCTTACTGGAGATGCTTAAGTAAGCCATCTCCTGGGGCCATTTGAATCCGTAGCCATGTTTAGGTTTTATTTCACATTTCACTACACCTTATGAAGAGCCGTCATCCTTCCCATTTTGATAAATATCGTTCTCCGGATGTTGAGGCTGTTGTTTTCTGGTTACAAGGTTAGCTGGGAAATGATTGCTTTCCAAGAGAACCTATCAAAAAGAGCTGTTGAATGTCTCCACTTCACCTTTGTTCAAATAGAACGAGTACCCTCAGATTCAAATCACCCTCTAGCAAGTGTGATGTACACAAGTCTGTGAGAATAAATGTGAGCCAGGGAATCGTGTTTTCTGACTTGTTGAAAAGTTTGCTCCCTTAAATTTCTCCCATTGGTAGAACTCAGATTATATTTGGTGGGGAAAAAAGAACAATGACATTATATTCGATAAAAATGACTATGCTTCACTCAGGGCCTCAGTTTAAGCAAGTTGGGAAGGGTGACTTCAGGGTGTTATGGGTACTTTTGTCATTCCCATATCTTAGAACTTACATAATTAGCAAGTTGGCTGAATATCATACTCCTTAATTTCTTAGAAAAAGTTCAACCTCTTTTTAAACGGAATGATGCATAAGTCTTACCATTACAAGCCTGATATGTATACACATATACACATATATATATACATACACACACACACACATATATATATATATATGTATATATACCAAGTTTTGAGTACTTAAGTTAATAGAATGAGAAACTACACACTCTTGTGTCTAACCTCTTCCTGTTCTCATTATATCTTTCAATTTCATCTGTGGTATTGGGTGTGGCTGACTCATTTTCATTGTGACATACTGCTACACTGTTAGGATTACTACCTTTTTTCACACAGCCATTCAGGTTCTTACAACTACTATTGCTATGAAAGTTCTTGTTTGTGTTCAGATGATAAGTGTGCAGTTATGACACACTGTATGTATACTCCAGAGTAGTTTTGTTGAGCCATAGGCTATGCACAATTTGAGATTTACTGGGCAGAATCAATTTTCCAAAGAGTTCATTCCAAATTCCACACCTATCAACAAAGTAGAAGAATGCCAGCCCCCCTCACCCTTGCCATATTTAGTATTTCTTAACACTTTAGCCAATCTGGTAAGTGTACGATGGTTTATCCCTCATGACTAATTATTTTGGGCACATTTTAATAGATATTGTGGCCATTTGGATATTCTCTTTAATGATCCAATATTCCTCAATTTTACCCTTAAATTGGATTTCATGCTTTTTCTGATTGGATTATTCTTTTCCGTTCCTTCCTTCTTTCCTTCCTTCCTTCCTTTCTCTCTCTCTCTCTCTCTCTCTCTCTCTCTCTCTCTCTCTCTCTTTCTTTCTTTCTTTTACTGTCTTTTCAAGACAGAATTTCTCTGTGTACCCTTGGCTGTCCTAGATCTTACTCTGTAGACCAGGCTGGCCTCCAACTCACAAAGATCCACCTGAGTGTATGGGATTAAAGGCATGCACTATCTATCACCACCTGGCAATTGATTTATTCTTAACACTTTCTTTTAAAGATTTATATTTATTTTACATGTTTGAGTATTTTGTCTACATGCAGGTAAGTGCACTTCGTGCATGGTTGTTGCCTGCAGAGGCCAGATGAGGGAGAGAGCTGGGTCTCCTTGAACTGGAGCTAAGAAAGATTTTGAGCCATAGTGTGGGTGCTGGAAACTGAACTCTGTAAGAGCAGCAAGCACTTTTAACCAGAGTCATCTCTCCAGATGAACAGACAAAATTATGGTTTGCAGTTTATTAATATTTCCCTCTGTGATCATATTTTATCAAGAAATTCCATGCCATTGTCAAGGTCATAAATCCGTTTTCTCATGTTACTTTTACAACAGAATTTCACTACTTTGTTAGTGACTATTTCCACTTATCGCCTTTAAAAATTCTGCTAGGGGCATTACCCTGAAGTGCCAGCAGATGGTGGTGTTTCTGTATAAAAAGTAGGTGCTAAAAAATGTAAAGCTTTGACAGGTTCAAGGGTATTATTCTGAAAACCTTCTTCTTCCTCTCCCTCCTTTCTTCTTCCTAATTTGCTTACGAGAAACAAGAAACATACAGCAACACAGACTTCACCTCAAATCCATGTTTAGATAAATGTTGGTTAGCACTCTGGCAATGGACATGTGTAGTAGATGATCAGGCCCTTCCCTGAGAGAGGACATAGCAGGCAGGAAGGCTCTTTAGCAGTGAGAACAGTGGGAGGAACTGAGACAGGAAGAGGAAGTACCACCAACTTCCTGTGATTTACACATTTACCACCATAACAAAACCAGCCTGGGAACATCCATGTTTTATGTCCCAGATCTAGTTTTGTTTAGAAAAGTACGTGGATATGTTTAATATAACGTTTTGATAATCACAATTTGTTATATTTGTTATATATTATATGTGATATATATATAATATATATTACTGTCTTCAAGCAGGTGACTCTCTTAATTACACATTACGGCCACAATGAGAATATTAAAAATAGTTACAGATCCTCACCTGTATGTATGTCTTTAACCTCTATGTAAAACAAGGGACTATGACTAGATAATTCCTAAATGTTTTCTCTGCAAAAATAAAATTTAGCATTCTCTCCACTTTTGTAACATGAGTCATTTGCCTTTCTAGAAAAGTGGGAGATAGACCCTTCCGAGTTGGCTTTCATCAAGGAGATTGGAAATGGTCAGTTTGGGGTGGTCCACTTGGGAGAATGGAGAGCACATATCCGCGTTGCCATCAAGGCCATCAATGAAGGTTCCATGTCTGAAGAGGACTTCATTGAAGAAGCCAAAGTGATGATGTGAGTGTGAGCCCCACCCCACACGAACACCGCCCGATGCCTCCGGTCCTGGCCGGAACCTGGACTTTGGAACCAGACACACCTGCAACTGTGGCACAACTTGGCCCAAGCTAGTTGTGTGACCCAGGCAAAGTATTTAACCTCTGTGTGACGTGCATGGACTAGGTCGCTCTCCAGACTCCAAAGCCCTTGCCTATAAAATTGGGAATAACAGTCCATAAGGCACTGACTGGATCGCAGTGTGACTTAGTGGAATGATCAGTGGGAAAGACAAGGAAAGTCTATTATTTTCAGCTCAGTGATAGGTGCTGAATAAGTGCTATTTAGTTAGTGGTGTTTTGTTTGGCCCTCACCCAAGTAAATATATTGGTTGCAGTTTGTTACTATAATCTGAGCTTGGACCAAGATAGTTCAAACCAACATTCTCTAAACATTTGTTCAAGGTTTATTTAGAAGAACACCAATGTATCAGAGGAAAAAACAAACAAACAAAAAACCCAGGTGTTCTCATTTCAACTGTGCTGTGGTCCAGAGCAATGTAGTTCGGTCCCAAACTTGCAGCCCCAAAGGGAAACAAAGTGAACAGAGATTAGACAGCAACCAGAAGTGATTCGCTGGAGCCGTTCTCCAGGGAAGACGGATCAACGATGACTTTGAGAGTGTTCAAGTTCATATCCCACCTACCTACCAAAAAACCCTTCTATCCATTTACAAGAGAAGGAGTCTGGATGGAATTATGATAAGCGCACTTTCCCAGGGACACCAGCTTCCCAGCGTTTGTTATTGTTATTGTTGTTGTTGTTGTAACACACCCGAAACACCTGTTTGCTGACCTGTGCTCTCTGATCAGGGAGCTCTGCATCGGCAGGGCGGAAGGGAGTAGCCTGGGTTTGGAGTCAAGTGACCCGGTATGAAAAGAAAATAGGACTCGTGTAATTCAGGGTTTAAAAGCCATGTCAGGATCTTTTCTGAGCATGAGGCAATGGGGGGCTTCTTGAAAGAGCCGACCCTGGCTGGGAACTCACGAATTAGACTCTAGTGGAGCGATTTCCTTGGAACTCGAGTGCTCCCCCTTTGCTCAGAAGACTCGGGAAGCTGTTAAAACTTCCATGGTGCAGGAGTCTGGGAATTTGTAAGAATCATAAGCCCTTCTGCAGGGTTACAAAAACAGTAAGCAAATGCTAGGACGAGCATGTTTTCTAGTGGAGCTGACCAAAAGCTGTGCAGGGAGCTCCGGGTGGTGCGCGTGCGTGCGTGCGTGCATGTTGAATTTGAGAAGCCCATTAGAAGCTCAATGATGACTAAGTAGTCAGGTGAATGCATGAGGCCACAGTTCAGGAGGAAAGTCAAGCCGGAGGATATGAATTTGAGAATGGCCCCCAAAGATGATATTGAGAACCATGAAACTTGATTCTGTTGCCAAGCGAAGAGGAGGGGTTAGGAAAGGATAACAGGAGAAGGCTGTAGAAGTTTTGACAATACTTAAAAAAAAAAATTTAAATACCAACTGCCCTACAGTGTGTCATGACACTTTTCTAACTGGGGAATGATGTGTGTGTAGAGAAACTAGCATTTCAGAAAGCAGAACACACATTTCTGCTGGCATAGTTCTCTGCCTGTCGGAGGTTTTCGTTCTATTCGTCCAGCTGAACCACATATGAAGGTTCATTTGCTTGCTTTTGCTTTATTTGTAGTAGATATTTGTCTTATTTCAGATACATTTTTCCAGTTGCCCTCATACGCAACTGCTTGCTAATGTTTCAGTTCTCAGATAGTTCTGTGTAGCTCTGGTCTCGGGCTTCTTATGGCATGGAAGTGTTTCACACTGAGACTTGGCTTCCTGACGTTGTTCTGCATACAGGAAAACCTCATTCCTTAACTGAAAGTATGCTTATGGACTTGCAAGATAAATCAGACAAAGTGTGTTGTCTAATATATACCCATATCATTGCACACACACGCATGCATGCACATGCACACACATGCAAGGATACACACACAGACGCATGCATGCACACACGCACACGTACACATACACGCACACACTCTTTATCTTTATGGCTGAAAAGAAAAGCATTGCTGAGGTACTTTTCATAATATTTCTGACCCACAGAATTGCTGATACATGATACATCTATTAAAATTACGAACATTAATTTGAATTTTCTTTTTCATGGTGGCCCCAGCTGACCTAAGAGGCGTTTAGACACTGAATGATATAGTCACGAGTTGTGGGGAGAGGGAACCCAATACATGTTTGAAGCATAGATTGCTTTAAAAAAATGTAAGGAATGGGGCTGGAGAGAGGACTTAGCTGTTCGGGGTCCCAGCTGCTCTTGCAGAGTCCTTGTTGAAGCCCAGGAGCCACTTGGTGGTTTAACAACTATCAGTAACTCCAGTTCCACGGTCCGAAGCCCTCTTCTGGCCTCTGTGGGGGCTACATGCACATGGTGCACAGAAACATGTGCAGACAAAATACACATAAAACGAAGTAAATCTTTTTAAAAATGATGAGTATGTTTACATGGGAAACTTGGGATGACCAAATGTACACTATGGTTTCATGCTGGCAAATCATTTTCAGTCTCCAGCTTTATCTGAACCTTTAACTCTTAAAATAGCTTTACTCTTTAGAATTCCATTTTCTGTCCTGTGACCGTCCATCTTTCTTTCCTCCCCACGGCCTGCCTGGAATTTTCCATCTGAAGGCTGTAGTTAGGATGTCTAGGATTCAGAGTCTTGAGAACGTAGGCTGGGAAAAAAAAAATCAATAACGAAGATGCAGAAGAGGACAGGACAGGACAGGAAGAAGGAAAAGAAACTTCGGCAAGTTGGACACGGGGCACGAAATATTCTGTTTTGATGACCGTGGGAGCGCGACACACACTCCTGAGCCCGTGTATCCTGTGCATAAAGTGGAAAGAAAATGCCCTGCATTCCTGGTGGCTGGGTTGATGCTTATCTTATCTCCAACATAAAAATGGATAGACTGCTGTTTTCCAATGCAAGAGCAATCCAGTTCACTGGTGTGTTTTTCGTCCACAGGAAACTGTCCCACTCGAGGCTCGTTCAGCTTTATGGGGTGTGTATTCAGCAGAAGCCCCTCTACATAGTGACAGAATTCATGGAAAATGGCTGCCTGCTTAACTACCTGAGGGAGAGAAAAGGCAAGCTGCAGAAGGCATTGCTCTTGAGTGTGTGCCAGGACATCTGTGAAGGGATGGCGTACCTGGAGAGGAACTGCTATATTCACAGGGATCTGGTGAGTCTGGGCCAAGCCCCCTTACGTCACGTCCCTGGGTTCAGAAGGATATGGGGATCGCTTTTGGTACCAAATGTGCCTTTGGCTTCATTTTAGAACATTTTTTAATTCATGCATTTTATTGTGAAAGGTCAATTAATTTTCTTATTTATTGTACAGCGCTGGGGATTAAAATCAAGGCCTTGCACCTGTTAGGCCTGCGCTGTATCACTGAGTTACGCCCTCCAACCCTGTAATTTTGTTTTTATTTGCCGTTTAATGCTGTAACCAAGGAGGACATTACTCTAAAATGTCTTTCACTGATTAACCACCTAATGAAGCAATTAACCACAATGATCTTTCCTCTTTTCTCTTCCACATTCCCTTCTTTCTTTGTTTTTCTTTCATTTCCCCCTTCTTCCTTTCAACCAGTGTCAGAGTCCAGCAATCACATTTGTTCCAAGCGTTTCGTATATGCTGAGCAATGTAGGCCCTGGAGGGGAAGCGGGGAAGGAATGGTCCCTGGGACTCTTACCCAGGGGTGAAGGCGCCCCGGGTTCGGGTGGCTTGCTGTGACAGTACTGCAGGACTGTGTTGGCATTGTGGCAGAGACTATAAATGCCCAGTCATCGTGCTGGGGGATGTTGAGAACATGCCCACTTAAAGGCTCTCTTACCCCAGGCTAAATGCCAGTTGCCCTGCCCCATGGCCTCGCTTCTGCAACCTCAAAGAACACGTCCAGACCACTGGGCATTGACTCAGGGTACTCACACTCGTCTCTCCTTGTCCTTCTGTGTTTCATTTAGAAATACACAATTGAACTCAAGGGAGGCTTTGAGAATTCTACACACATTGCTGGTGTGGTGCCTTAGAAATAACCGTGTGCTCTGGAATCTCATTCCCAGGCTGATCTTATTACAGCACGCATCCTTGAGACTGGAGGATCTAGGGGTGAGGCTGGAGGTGTAGCTACACTAATTCCAGAACACCATGGGAAAAGGCAAGAGACGCCTTCAATTCAGAACCCTTACGGCGTTTATTACTTACAGTGTCTTTTTTTTTTTTTTGGTTTTTCGAGACAGGGTTTCTCTGTGTAGCTTTGCGCCTTTCCTGGAACTCACTTGGTAGCCCAGGCTGGCCTCGAACTCACAGAGATCCACCTGGCTCTGCCTCCCGAGTGCTGGGATTAAAGGCGTGCGCCACCACCGCCCGGGTACTTACAGTGTCATAACCAGCTAATTACTTAAATTTCTTTTTAAGCTTTTTTTAAAAATTTTTTGAGATTATAATATAATTACAACATTTCTCCATTCCTTTCCTCCCTCCAAGCCCTCCCATATATCCCTTCCTGCTCTCCTTCAAATAATGGCCTCCTTTTTCATTAATTGCTAGTGCATGAATACATGAATATGTATACACACATACATTCCTAGCTATAACCTGCTCAGTCCATATAATTGTGTGACAAAACTTCTCCTGGGGAGATGCTACACATGTGTCTCCTTGCTCCAGACAGAGAACTCATGACAGACCAAAGTTCGGATACCACCAAATTCCAACTTGGTGAACCAATTAGTTTTGGGGGGGGGAGGCTTACGCACAGGGCTGTGGGTGACAGGTTACTTACAGGATCACAAATGGCTCAAAGACAGCTATATCGCCAAGGCCTATCCCAGCGTGGGAGACATCTCACAAAGTTGGGAACCTGGCACATACTACACAGCCTGCAGGCAGCTCAACAGACTGGGGAGCATCCTCTCCAAGTGACTTTGGTCTAAACCTTTTCCAGATGGTCAGAGTCCTCTTTGCAGATTTTTTTCCTCTGCGAGTTTTCCTTGCCTCTCAGTTTTGACTCAGAGGGACTCTCAGTTTTAATTTCTTACTTTGGCAGGGAGGGACCTACTGAATCTTGTCAGTTTTCAGGGACTTCCTGAAGCTATTTTGAGTTGTTTACCTTCCTGCCTGAGGAACTACCTCCAGGATGGAATATTTCCATCTCCGAGAAAGATGTTACACAACAATAATGTGGCTTGTATGTATGTTTTTGAGGCTGAACATTTGGCACTGAATAACCAATTAGTGTTATTCAGACCACTTATCCCTATCCCAGCATTTTTCAGTTACCTACAGTTTTTTTGTGTTTGGAGGGTTGAGGCCTCATAGGCTTTCTCCCATTCACTTTGGCATGTCCATTGATGTCATCCTTGTTCAGCTCACTTTTAGGCAGTCATATTGGTGAGACCTTATGGGTGCAGCTTCAGTTATTTACATTTCTACATGAATACTGCATCCTGAACACCTTGAGATCAAAGTTTAGACTCACAAGACGTGGCGTGGTTTTAAGAATGTGGCTTATATCCTGAGTGAGGTAACCCAAACCCAGAAAGACAGTCATGGTATGTACTCACTCATAAGTGGATTCTAGATATAAAATAAAGAATAATCAGACCACAACCCATAGAACCATAGAGGCTATATATATAGTATGGAGGTCCCTAGGACGACTATGGCTTATAATAAATTTCAGTTCTACTCAATTATTGAAAAAAAATAGCCAAATGAATGGAAACACATGAACTATGAACCAAAGGCTGAGGGGCCCCCAGCTGGATCAGGCCCTCTGAATAGGTGAGACAGTTGATTGGCTTGATCAGTTTGGGAGGCAACTAGGCAGTGGGACCAAGTCCTGTGCTCATTGCATGAGTTGGCTGTTTGAAACCTGGAGCTTATGCAGGGACACTTGGCTCAGTCTGGGAGGAAGGGACTGGACCTGCCTGGACTGAGTCTACCAGGTTGATTGCAGTCCTCGGGGGAGGATTTACCCTGGAGGAGGTGGTAATGGGGGGTAGGCTGGGGGTAAGAGGAGGGTGTGGGAGGGGGGAGAATAGGGGAACCCATGGCTGATATGTAGAACTGAATGGTATTGTAAAATAAAATAAAAGAGAGAGAGAGAGAGAGAGAGAGAGAGAGAGAGAGAGAGAGAGAGAGAGAGAGAGAGAAAAGCATGTGGCTTATAGAGGAACAGTTCTCACGCTTCAACTTTACTGTGTGTGAGAATTATCTGAGAGCTGTGAGAAAAATCTCCAAAACCCAACCAGGCCAGCTGAACCCTAATCTCCGGGGTTGAAACGGAAGCATCAGTGTGCAGTCCAGTTTGGAAGCCACCCCAGCCTGGCTTGGAGTCTCTCCTCCTTTGTTTACTAGCCTTGTGATCCTGAGAGAGCTAACTAAGTAGGAAAGTGGTTTTCTATACCTCGCCTCCTTCATGTGGGTCTGCTGGGACGACGCCATGAATCAGTGTGCAAACACACAGAGCAGTGCCTGTCCCACGGGGGCTTGGCAGTGCTGTTACCACCGCAGAGGTTGATCACCGTTCAGTGACCGTCCCTGCACATTCCCGGGTACCCAGCACAAAGAAGCTAGCAATCCAGCCCTGAGTGGATGGGTACTGTAGCTGGAGTTTTCCTGTGTCCACCCGGCTCCTGCAGCTGCTCAGACCCAAGCAAACACACAGAGACTTATAGTCCTTATAAACTGTATGGCCGTGGCAGGCTTCTTGTTATCTAGTTCTTATATCTTAAATTAACCTATTTCTATTAATCTATAAGTTGCCACGTGGCTTGTGGTTTACCAATACTTTACATCTTGCTTCTCATGGCAGCAGTTGCTGGCAACGTCTCCTGATTCAGCCTTCCACTTCCCAGCATTCTCTCTGTTTATCCTGCCTATACTATACTTCCTGCCTGGCTACTGGCCAATTAGCACTTTATTCATTAATCAATCAGAGCAACACATTTGCAGCGTACAGAAAGACATCCCCAACAGGGTACAGTTTCCCATCCATGCCACTTGTTATCCTGGGTTCTTCCTGGATAAGGAGTAGACTTAAAACTCAGTGGTTCCAAGTCCTAGGCTCCAGGTGGCCTCATATACATTCTATCCTTAGCTTACCCCCGCCCTTCACTGACAATGTCCTTTTATTCTATTTTATCTACTGTATTGCATACGAAATACATCAGGCCCCAGTGGACCCTTTTCCTGTTGGGGACTTTTCTTGTGGTTTGTATTTGAGATAGTGGCTGGTACTTTCTGGTACCTTCCAAACTGACTCCTCTAGGTCACCATTTTAAAGCTTCTTGCTTTTGTGAGTGGATACATTGAACCTCAATTTCACTGAAAGGAGAATAGTTCTGCCAAAGAGTTCATCTATACAAGGTTGATTAAAATGATGACTTCCTCTATGATCTTGATGAAAATGAGTCGTTTGACAATTGTCCGATCAGATTGACTCTGCATTGTATTTAGTTCATTGTGATAAGAAAGGTAGAGGGAGCTAGAGAGTTGGTTCAGTGGTTAAGAGTACTTGCTGCTCTTCCAGAAGACCTGGGTTTGATTCCCAGCATCTACATGACAGATCACGCCCATCTGCAAATCCAGTTCCAGAGGATCCAAATATCCATATATCTAAAATAAAAATAAATTTTTAAAGGAAATCGAAAATTATCACTAGAAATAGTTCAACTCACTGAAAGAAAGGCTTTTTAAATATATAGTTTCTTCATTTTTATTACTCCCTGGAGAGCCTGAAGATACAATATGACTGTCTTCTTTTCTGTCATGTATATCAGACTTTCATCACTCAAGTAAAAGAAAAAATGACGATGTTTGCCGGGCGGTGGTGGCGCACGCCTTTAATCCCAGCACTCGGGAGGCAGAGCCAGGCGGATCTCTGTGAGTTCGAGGCCAGCCTGGGCTACAAAGCGAGTTCCAGGAAAGGCGCAAAGCTACACAGAGAAACCCTGTCTCGGAAAACCAAAAAAAAAAAAAAAAAAAAAAAATGATGATGTTTTACGTCAAGTACTTAGTTTATCATCTATTAGATTAAACTAACCCTCATATTTATCAGGGATACTTGTTGAAAAAGATTAAGATTTAAAAAAGGTTAGCATTCAATCTTAACTTTTTATGGTGTTGAAGAACCATTAAAATTTATGGCACACGAGTAAGGCATTGAGTTATGTACATTAGTAATGGGTGTCACCATGAAATTGACATGGTTGCTCATGCAGAGAGGCAATGTGGAGCCTAAATAAAGTAAGGAAAACTAAAGTAGAATTTTCCAGAGAAAGACTACGGTTCAGCTTTGATGCTTCTTTCTACAGGCGGCAAGGAACTGTTTGGTCAGCTCTTCCTGTGTGGTGAAGATCTCAGACTTCGGGATGACGAGGTATGTGATATCTCTGTATGTCTGCTTTGCACACTTGTAAGAGGGAAGCTTACACGTAAAAAAATACATAGTGTGCATGTGTGTGCGCACGTGTATGTGTGTGGTCATGCATCCTCAGGTATGTCATGGTGTGTGTGTGTGTGTGTGTGTGTGTGTGTGTGTGTGTAGAGGAGGTCAGGACAATTTGTAGGATCAGTGCTTTCCTTCTATCATACAAATTCCAGGGACTCAGGCTTGCCAGGCAAGTCTCTCATTTCAGTCTTGCACACTGAAGTAGCTATTGCCTCTTTCTTTCTGCAATGAGGAAAGTGTCCTTGTGAGGAAAGTGTCCTTTTAGGGAAGGTGTCTGTGTGGGCTGAGGGTCCGAATGGTTGCGTGGTGCAGTCTGCTTTGGATTTCAGGACACACTCCAGCTTTACCCAGGAGGTGGATGTTTACTGTGGCCTGTTCTTGTCATTTTCTTTCAGGTTGCTGTTGACACAGTTATGGTAGATCTTAAAATGGAAACAGGGATTTCTCAGTCCATTCAAATGAGTGTGATTAAGTCAATGTATTCTTTATGATGAATGTGGGTTTTTGAAAGAGAAAGGAGGAAATAAATGTACTTGATTAGCTCTGATTTTCTGAGGTCACCATCAGACATTGTCTAACCATGTTTGGAAGTTGGTTTTATGTCATCACTTGGGATAAACCTAGCCATGTATTTGCACAAGTAAATATATATATGTATGTACATACATATATATATTCAAAGGCCCTATAAAAGGGAGCTTAATGAATTCAGGATGTCTTCCTGAATTCTTCAGCAGTTAAAGCCCAGGTTTTTGGTGTCTCCTGGGGCCACAGTACTGTCATGGAGGTGGTCTGGCTGGTCTTGTTGAAATGTGCACACTGACATCTGTCCAGCTGCATTCCTTCCCCCTTGTCCATGGCTGGCCACCTGCACTGGTGGCTGTTGAATGTCTATCCAGAAGATTTCCCCAGAAAGTTCTATGGGGCTGACTAAGGTCTCGTTTACCGAGGCATGCTAAGAGCCATTTGCTTTCCAGAATCTTCTGCCTTTCCAGAGGCTTTACTTGGGAAGAGGAAACTAGTTCTGTGTTGATCTGTAGTCCCACCAACCTCTTGTGGGGGATGAGAACTTTCTCACTCAGGGCTCTGTCCCCTAAACTGGTTAGTAGATGTGTTAGCTAGCTAGTTAGTAGCTGTGTTATCTAGCTGGTTAGTAGCTCTGCTTTTCTTCTCTGAAGTCTAATCTAAAGACACTCTAAATCAGTAGGAAAGGAACTTCCCTCCTGTGTTTTCTCTTACACTGTCTTTTATTTTGAGATAGTGACTCTCTATGTAGCCTTGGCTGTCCTGGAACTTTCTATGTAGACCAGACTGACTGAGAACTCACAGAGATCCATCCAAGTTTCTGCCTCCCAAGTGCATCAGTACATCCAGATTTACGGTCTTTAATTTTTTTTCCAGACTTCATTTTTATTTTCTCTGTGTGTAGATATTTTGCCTGTGTGTACGTCTATGTACCACATGCATGCAATGCCTGCAGAGGCCAGAGGAGGGCACTAGATCTTCGGGAACTGGAGTTACAGTTGTGAGCCACCATGTGGGTGCTGGGAACTGAACCTGGGTCCTCTGGGAAAGCAGCTAGAGCTCTTAACCATTGAGCCATCTCTCCAGCCTCATTTTATGCAGTCTTTACAGAGGAAAGTTTAGGGTGAAATGACATGGAATATGTGGGAAGAAGTGGGAACATAAAGACAGCAATAATAAGTAACGTAAAGATATTATATTGTATATGCAAGGGGCCAGAGTCAGCTCCTCCTCTCTCTGGGCTCCTGTGCCTTTGACATTCCAGCATATGAGTCTTAAAAGAGAGAGAGGGTTTCAGTTATTCCTGATTTGTACAAAATATACATTATAATGTAGTGAATATTTTTTTCACAACAGAAGTATTATGATGACACACTGTTATTTCCCCCTTTTTGGTGACACACACACACACACACACACACACACACACACACACACACACACAAAATAAATTCATGGAGGAAAACATGGCATCCGGTTTTGAGCCCATCTTTTAGGATGTGGGTGGCCTTTCACCCACCATTTATACCCTGTTGGTAGAGCACAGTCCTGTTTCTTTGGAGAATTAGGACTGGACCTTAACGAACGTAAGTGCTTCCCCAGTTTGGGGACTGGAGAACTGTAGTTTTCAGAGATCCAGTGATAATGAATTCAAGGAGCTGTGGTTCTAGAGGAGGAAACAATAAATAAATAAATAAATAAATAAATAAATAAATAAATAAATAAATAAAGGGCAGCCTCACCGCCTGCCATCAAGATGACAAGGTGCACAGCCTTTTCTAGGGGAAAACACCGCGTTTTAGCAGGTCAGAGCAGACAAAGGTATTTGAAGTTATTAGACCTTGGCGGCCATTCATACAGTGTGCTTGAATCCCACCATGGCAGGTACGTTTTGGATGATGAATACATCAGTTCCTCCGGAGCTAAGTTCCCAGTCAAGTGGTCCCCACCTGAAGTGTTTCATTTTAACAAGTACAGTAGCAAATCGGACGTCTGGTCATTTGGTGAGTATCTTCGTTGTTGCTGGATTTAATACAGTGGTCGCCTTTCTTTTCGATTGTTTGTGTGCTTGTTTGACATGATGCAGCAATCTTTAAAAAGCTTCTTGTGGACTGGGAGAGACAGCTCAGAGGTTGAGAGCACTGGCTGCTCTTCCAGAGGTTCTGAGTTCAATTCCCAACAACCACATGGTGGCTCACACAACCATCTGTAATGAGATCTGGCGCCCTCTTCTGGTGTGCAGGCAGACATGCAGGCAGGACACCGTATACATGATAAACAAACCTAAATGCCTTCTTGTAACTTCTTTGGCAACTGGATTCACGCAGCCCCTCACACAGCTCTGCTCTCAGCATCTTTTCCTTCTCTAGCGAGCACTTGCCGTGAAGCTATAGCAAGGAGTCTTGCTGGTCAAGAAGGGAAATGCAGCCAATGCTCCCGCAATCGCAGAGATTTGAAGGAAATGATCTCCGTCCTCACAGAGTTTCCAGCGTGTTTAATAAGCTCCATTGTTCAGTTACGCAGCAGCTGGACTGTTTCCCGACTTGGCCACCTGAGCGGCCCACAGAGACCAGAGGCACTGGGTCCCCTGGAGCTGCAGATACTGCCAACTGTGTGCTGTCCGCCATGGCTGCTGGGAACCAAATGGGCTCTCTGCAAGAGAAGCATTAGGACTCTCAACCACCGCACCATCTCTCAGGGGTGCCAGGCATTTTACACGGGTTCTGGGTATCAACCTCAGGTCTTCTTGTTTGGAAGCAAAAACTTTACCCAGTGAGCCATCATTCCAGCCCCTGCTGGGGTCTGTTGGGCCTTCCTATCAGTTTGAACTCTTCATGGACAGGGGCAGACTGTGCCATTTGCTGGCTGGGGAACTCCTGGTGGCAGCAGGCTGAAGAGGCCCACGGATGTGTCTTTGTCTATGGAAGAGCAGACAGATGTACGGATTTGAGCGGGTGGGGACAGGGGAGGAGGGACCAGGAGCAGTACTTAGCAATGGAAACGCTGCAGCATTCTCTGCCACAGGGAGATGTCAAGACCCAGACAAGAGGTGAGGCATCATTTTCCTAGGATTATTTTCAAGGTGCAGACCTCTTAAAAACTCAGGAGTGTGCAACCACATAGAGCTCTGTCCTTTCTGGGCCGTTATGAGTCTGAGGCTGGAGGAGATTAGCATCTTGCAATTTGAATCAAACTGTTGTTTTGGTTCCAAGTGACTCCTGTTTTTGTGTGTTTCCTTTGCAGGAGTTCTGATGTGGGAAGTTTTTACAGAAGGAAAAATGCCTTTTGAAAATAAGTCCAATCTGCAAGTGGTGGAGGCCATTTCTAAAGGTTTCCGCCTGTATCGCCCTTACTTGGCCTCCATGTCCATATATGGAGTCATGTACAGTTGCTGGCATGAGGTGGGTGTCCCTTATTACTGAGACTGCCTCAGAGCAGCCAAAACTGCCTTTTCCTTGGTAAGGATCCTGAGAGTCAGGGTGCCATTTCTAATGAAACTCCCACCCCGCAGTCACGAGTCCATTTTGTTTTTCACAATGGACTTTTCATCTGGGAGCTCAGTTTCCGAGCCTTATCAGTCTGAGATCGGTTCTTGCTGGAAACTGGATGTTTCTGAAGACTCCAGACTCGGTGATTCATCATCTTGAAGAACTGGGTGCTGGACTCAGACTCTGGCTTGTTGAACTTCCCCTACAGAATAAGAAGGATGCTGTTTTATCCTCTGCACTTTGCTTTGGTTCGCCTTCACTTTCCAGGCTAGGAAGTAATGTGTTTCATCTCTCCCTGGCACTTAGGACTCCTGATAGAGAGATTAAACCAGAATAGAAAGGGAAGGCAGACTGTGCTGTGAACCAGCATTTGGGAAATCATCTCTTAGGAGTGGCTCCTCTTGTTGAAACGCCAAGATTAAAAATCCAGCCAGAAGGGTGGGTTTCCGTCCCCCTCTCTCTCCTTTTCCGGGCATCCATTCAACATAGCCCTCCTGCTCTCCTCAGACTGTGATTTTTGAGAGCTCTGCTCTGGGTTAGCAAGCTCAGCCCGGAAAAATCACAGCTTGGAGGTGAGAGGGTCTCCTGCTGCCTGAGAAACAAGTAGCAACAGCAACAAACCACGGCCCATCATTTGATTCCCAGTCCACAAGCACTGGAAAAGTCAGGGTTTCAAGGGCGGCAGGGCTGTTCATATTCCAAAGAAGTGTCTCATTCAGGAAGATCCCCACTGTATGAAAAGAATCGTGATTAATTGCTCCACAAGGAATCTTGAAAGACAGAGATCGTTAAGCAAGCTGTTGGCGACAGCTGCCTGAGGAATGTCTTTGCCATCATAACGTAAAAAGCTTAGGAACAGGCAGATGGTGGCTGTGGTGGTTTTGACTTAGAATTTTCCAACTTGGTAACGCCATATTTTTAGCATTGGGTTGTTGATCTTTTCCTTGGCGGATAATAGCATGTGAGCCTCTATTGGGATTCTGGGGAGGGGGCACATCTCCCAGGCAGCCACAGCTCACAAGAATGAACAAATGATGACAGTAGACTGTTGCTAAGCTGTGATTTCTGGTAGAGGACTTGCGTAAACTGCATCTCTAGCTTATGGCATTGTCAACTTCGAATGGGTTTGTTAGGTGGTGACTGTGTCCTAAGTCAAGGAGTATTAATAAACACACACAAGTGTAGCACGAATCTTAAAAGGTCTTATTAATAAAAACAAACTGGGAGCCAGGTATTGGGGTGAACGCTGGAAGATCAGAGAAGCAGAGCAAGCCACAGCCACCTCACCTTGTCAATTCCTAAGCTGATCCTGTTTCCTCAGACTGGAAGTCTCTGAGTTCTCATCCAGAATGGGCCTCAGCTGAACTGCAGCTCAAAAGCCTAAAAGCTTAACCAGCTCTAGTTCCTGGTCCTCATGCCTTATATACCTTTCTGCTTTCTGCCATCACTTCCTGGGATTAAAGGCCTGTGTCACCATGCCTGGCTGTTTCCAGTGTGGCTTTGAACTCACAGAGATCCAGATGGATCTCTGCCTCCAGAATGCTAGGATTAAAGGTGTGAGTGCCACCATTTTCTGGTCTCTATGTCTGTCTAGTGGCTGTTCTGTTCTTGACCCCAGATAAATTTATTAGGGTGCACGATATATTGGGGAACACAATATCACCACACAAAAGTGCATAGAGCATTGAGGTTTTATATATTATTAATGTGAATATGAGCTAGAGGAGAGAAAGGGTAACGAGTTATCATGCAAGGAACAAGCAAATGAACTTAGTATCAAATTACAAGCAGAAAGTTTACTCAAACAATGCACACACACATTAAAATAAAATCTAAAGCTACCTTTTCTAGTTTCAACTCTGTCATAGTTCACTGAGATATATAGATTTGGGGACTACATAAAATATCTGAATGGCTTCCTTAAACTGGCTATGTGGTTTTTTTTTTTTTTTTTTGATTGTGAGTTAATTGGAATAAAGTGACTTTAGTCATTTAAAAAAGATTGTGTTACTATTGATAAATATGCCAGAGATTCCACCTGCTGAACTTGAACCTCCCGGAAAGGCACCATTATTTATTCTTGGATCCTCATCCAGGATCATGATGTGTGCTCACATTGTCTTCCACTTGGTCCCCATTTCATTCCCATGGTGTGAGTAGCTCTAACTCCTACAGATCCCAGAGATGCCAGCAGTGCCATGTCTTTTTGTGACACGAATTGCTACACAGTCTTATTAATAAAAAAAAAAAAAACCAGAGCCAGATATTGGGGTGAAAGCTGAAAGATCAGAGGGACAGAACAAGCCAGCCACAGGTTCTTACTACTAGGAAATCCTCAGTCCAAGAGAGCTACTTCCTGTGTACTCATGCCTACATACCTTTCTGTGCCCTGCCATCTTACTTCCTCTCTCCGCCTAGCTACATCACTTCCGGTCTGTATAGACCTCCCGACCTCTATGGTTAACTAGTGCTGGGATTCAATGTGTGTGCCATTGGTTCTGTTCCCAGCATGGCCTTGAACTCACAGAGATCCGGATGAATCTCTGCCTCCCAAATACTAGGATTAAAGTCATGTGCTACCACTGCCTGACCTCTATGTTTAATATAGTGGCTGGCTTTTTCCTCTGATCCCCAGGCAAGCTTTATTTGTTAGAGCACAAATAAAATATCACCACATCTTTTCCTCCGGGAGACAAAGTCAAACCATACTGAAAAGTCAAGCAGGAAAAGAGATCCTGATCTCTGCTTGCACAGGCTTGGTTTACTGTGCTCCATCCAGGGCCTACAAAGTCCCTCGAGGAGATGTGCCTTTTGCTTTCTATGTGAAATCCTTCCTGCTAGAGGGGACCAATATAATTAACAACTGATGCTGAATTGGGGACCTCATGCTCTAAAGCCCCACCATTTTCCTGGTAGAAATATTCTAGGTGTGCTTTGTCCATATAGTAGCCACCTCTGGCTATAGAGAATTTGAAAAATGGCTCCTATGACAGAAGCACCAAGTTGAAATACTTATTCATTTTTAATTTATGTACATAGCCACATGAAACTAGTGTGTACAACTCTAGCCATTTTATCTGTGCAGTGCTCAATACTGTTCACCCATGCCTCACTCACATGCAAATCAAGATACTCTGTTCTTCAGTTTGCGCAGACCAGCACAGGTTGAGGTATCTGCTTGTAAGTTCCACAGCTGGCGTCTGAGAGAGAAGCAAGATGAACTGACCGGCTCTCTTTCCCTTTTCCAGAGCCCCAAAGGTCGCCCAACATTTGCCGAACTGCTTCAGACTCTCACAGAGATTGCCGAAACCTGGTGACGAAATGGAATGCCAGCCCACAGGGTCATCTTGCAAAACTGTCACAAGGTGAAATCATGGGCGTCCCTGATGGCGAGTATCTTCCATTAGGGTTGTTGACTCTTGGCAACAGAGCGAAGGTCACAGGCTTTTCACCCTGATTTCGATACAAAATATTCTGATAGTTGTCTTTCTACAAGTGTGAGAGGAATTTCTGAACTACATTATCTATCACATCCCATATGTGAAGGAAGTAGACAACATCAGCCTTTCTAGTGGCTTCTTCATGATAGGCACCCTCAGAACCTTTGCGTTTACACGAAACCCTGATTCTTCATAAGGCTGAGGACTCTTTCCTGAGGACTGACATTCCTCTCTTGAGTGGTTGGTGCAGAGAGGAAAAAATTCTGCCAACTCATGGAGTAAAGAAGCTGTCTGAGGGTTTCTATTGCTGTGAAGAGACATCATGACCATGACTACTACTCTTACAAAAACAACAACAACAAAAAAAAACATTTAATTGAGGTGGTGGCTTACAGTGTCAGAGGTTTAGTCCATTATTATCATGGCGGGGAGCATGGCGGCGTGCAGGCAGACATGGTGCTGGAGAAGGAGCTGCTACATGTTGATGTGCAGGCAACAGGAAGTAGACTGAGTACCACACTGAGTGAAGCTTGAGCAAACATAACATAACAAAACAAAACAAAACAAAGCAAACCCCCTCAAAGCCCGCCCACACAGTGTTATACTTCCTCCAACAAGGCCACACCTACTTCAACAAGGTCACACCTCCTAATAGGACCACTCCCTTTGGGGGCCATTTTCTTTCAAACCAACACAGAAGCCTCCCCACAGAGTTTCATGTTTGGGGCTGTGTAAATGTTTATAGAAAACATAGCTTTGGGAACCTACGTGAACATTCTGGAAATGTCTTTTATAATCCTGCCATTTGTTATTTAATAAACTCTTGTGGTGTACATATCTGATTATTGTGGGGCATAATTCCTCACATTCTAGTCTGGTTTTGAACACTATTGGAAATCTGAACCAAAGCTCCCTTTGAACACATCTTGGTAAAATTTCCATTTCTAATGCTATCTGTTGTCAGGAGAATCCAGAGCCCACCTTCAGTTCTCATCTTCTGTATATGTGAGATGGAGCAACCTAAGGTGCCTGGTTTTGTCCTAACAACTGTCTCTGGTCCTTTCTGTAAGATGACTCATTCTGTCCAGAAGAGAAGGCCACACGAAGGTGTCCAGATGTGACATTAAGCAAATGAAACAATCAACAATCACAGTTAAATCTTAGTTTATCTCTGGGCATGGTGCCACAAGCCTTTAATCCCAGCATGTGAGGCAGAGGTAGAAGGATCTCTGTGAGTCCTTGGCCAGCCTGGTCTACAGAGTGAGTTCCAGGACAGCTCTTAGTTTTCATACAGTCTTTATGGGAATTGCCTGGAAATGGAATTTTATCATTCTGAGTGCTTCAGAAACCCCACAAGAAGGACACTATGGAAAACACAAGTCTGATGACAAGGAACTTACTCAGTAAGAGCCCGTTATTTAGATATTGTCCCATCCTGCACAGAGGCTGTAGGGAACATACTTTACGATCTTTGTTATGCTTTATGCTGCTAGTGATTTTTCTTCCTTTAAAAAAATATATCCTAATTACAGTTTCCTCTCCCTCCCCTCCTCCCAACTCCTCCCCACCTCCCCATTCAGATCCACCCCCTTCCTGTCTCTCATTAGAAAAGAATAGGCTTCTTAGATATAACCACCAAACATGAGAAAATAAAATATAATAAGATAAAATAAAAACCCTCACTGTGAAGATGGACAAGGTAAACCAACGGAAGGAAAAGAACCCTAAGAGAAGGCACAAGAATCAGAGACCCACTTCTTCACACACTGAGGAGTCCCATTTAAAACAAACAAACAAACAAAAACTAGTCAGGTGGTGGTGGTGCATGCCTTTAATCCCAGTACTCGGGAGGCAGAGCCAGACAGATCTCTGTGAGTTCGAGGCCAGCCTGGTCTACAGAGTGAGTTCCAGGACAGGCACCAAAACTACACAGAGAAACCCTGTCTCAAAAAACCAAGCCAACCCACACCAAAACAAAACAACTAAACTAAACTAAACTAAACTGAAATCTATTAACATACATGAAGAGATCCTGGTGCAGACCTGTGTCGACCCTGAGCTTGCTGCTTCAGTCTCTGAGTTCAAATGGACTTTGCTCAGTTGATTTAGAGGGCCTTGTTCTCCTGGTGTCCTCCATCCCCCTCTGGTTCATACACTTTCTGCTTTCTCTTCTGTGGGATTCCCTGAGCTCTAAGGGAGGGGGGCTTTATGAGGACATCCCATTCAGAGCTGTGTGTTCCACGGTCTCTCTTGCTGAATGCCATCTGCAGCAGGAGGAAACCTCCCTGATGATGTTTGGAGAAGGCACTGATCTATGAGTATAGCAGAGCATCATGAGGAGTCATTTATTGTTACTTTTTTTAGAGCAGTAGTATTTGGTTTCACCCTAGGTCTCTGGGCTATTTAGTCTCTGGTTCTTGGTCACCCAAGCAGTGTTCTAGCTGTCCCTCCCTGTATTCCGTCCCTCAACACCACGTCCTCTCCCCCTCCCCTCCTGATCCTCCTGTTCCTGACCCACCTGCTCCCACTCTACCCATAAAATCTACTCTATTTCTCCCTCCCAGTCCCTTCCTCTAGACCTAATCTCTTTGGGTCTATGGATTGTAGCCTGGTTATCATTTATTTAATGGCTAATATCCACATATAATGAATACACACCATATTTATCTTTCTGGGTCTGAGTTACCTCACTCAGGATAAATTTTTTTTAGTTCCATCCATTTGCCTGTAAATTTCATGATGCCATTTTTTTTTAAACAGCCGAGTAATACTCTATTGTGTAGATGAACCACATTTTTATTATTCACTGGACACCTAGGTGGTTTCCAGTTTCTGGCTATTGTGAATAGAACAGTAACAAACACGGCTGAGCAAGTAGGATGTGGTAGGATGAAGTGTCCGTTGAGTGTATACCCAAGAGTGTTATAACTGGATCTTGAGGTAGATTGATTCCCAACTTTCTGAGGACCTGCCATACCAATTTCCACAGTGGCTGTACAAGTTTGCACTGCCACCAGACAGACAGACAATCTCAAAAGACACATTTTATCTAGCACTGGGTTTCTGGTGTTGCTTTATAGAAGGATACATACCAGAGAAGAGAGCATGCACATCCTCTTTCTTCTGTAAATGTCCACCCAGCCTCCACGAAGCCAACCAAGTCTCCTCCTCACCTGCCCACAGAGCATGTATGATTTCTGAGGTTGGAAACAAAGCATGTGGGGGTCACCTTGATGCCGGAGCTCCCCGTTCTTGGTTTCCCACTTGCCATGTAGGCTGACGACAGTTCACCGGTCTCCAGCCTGTCTGTCACCTAACACTTCTTAGGGCACACAGCAGATGTGTGGTCTGGCACCCCACATTTCAATTTTGACTTAACTTGGGTCACTTACAAAGGACTGGCACTGGGAGGAAGTGAACTTAAAGTCCCCCTAGGTAAGTTCGAGGTCTTACAGAAAGAGTGTGTTGGCTTGCTATCACCCTTTACTCCCATGTACATCAATACACAGAGCTGGGAGTGGAAATACAGCATATGCTTCTCATGTATGGAGTCCTCTGTTCAATTCCCAGCACCGCAGAATTGAAAGACATTTTTCTTTAAAAATTTTCGTTAAGGTTTTTCATATAATATATTTTGATCATATTCTTTCCCCTCCCACAATTCCTCGTTGCTCTCCACTTCCCTACCCACTCCCCACTCAACGTGACATCTCTTTCTTTCCAAAATAAACAAGATTAATAACACCAAAAATGAAAATCAGAGCAGACAGACTAAACACCAGAAAATCAATAAGAAAAAAAAAAACACCCCAAAACAACAACAACAACAACAAACTACAAGCAAAAATTGCACACAGGCAAAAAATGAAGTCCATTTTTGGTCGGTCAAATATTCTTGGGCATTGGGCTTGCTCTTGAGTGTGGCTGATGTATCCGGTGACACACTTCATTGGAGAAAATTAATTTCTTCTTTCTCAAAGGTGTCTATTGCAAAGCGCTTCTTGGTTAGGGATGGGACTTAGTTCTCTGTGGTGGTTTGGATGGAAATGACCCCCACAGGGAATGGCACTATTAGGAGGTGTGGTCTTGTTGGAGGAAGTGTGTCACAGGGGGTGGAGCTTTGAGGTTTCAGATGCTCAAGCCAGGCCCAGTGTCACTCTCTCTTCCTGCTGCCTGCGGATCCGGACGAAGAACTCTCAGCTCCTTCTCCAGCACCATGTCTACCTGTGTGCCGCCACGCCTCCTGCCATGACAATAATGAACTAAACCTCTGTACCTGGAAGCCAGCCCCAATAAAATATTTTCTACTACAGGAGTTTCTGTGGTCATGGTGTTTCTTCATAGAAATAAGACCCTAACTAAGACAGTGGCCATTTTCCCTGCTTAGTGCTGGAACCTCATATGGCTTGAACCTGTGTGGGTCTTGTGCAAGCTGTCACAGTCTCTGTGCGTTCATGTGTGCATCAGTCCTGCTGTGTCTGGGACACACTGTTTCCTTGGGGTCATCTACCATCTGACTCTTAGAGTCTTTCTGGCTTCCCTTATGCATAGAGCCCTGAGCCTTGAGGGGAGGGTTTGAGGAAGACATCCTGTTTAGGGCAGAGTGCTCCAAAGTCTCTCATTCTCTGCACATTGTTCAGTTGTGGGTCTCTGTGTTAATTTCCATAGGCGGCAGGAAGCTTCTCTGATGAGGGCTGAGCAATGCTCTGATGTGGGCCCCAGCCTGGTGTGGCAGCTGTATTGACTAAAAACAAATTTAAAATTAAAAAAGAGAAAAGCACACAATGTGCAGATAGTCTTACTAATATTCATGATATGCAGACATAAGTGTAGCCAGATGCAGGATAAGAAGCGATATTTCCCAGAAGCCCAAGAAATTTGCATTCCCTTTCTAAATCACTAACCCAAGAGTTGTTTCCTTTTTTTTTTTTTGAATTGGAAAGAGGATCTCTCTATGTAGTCTTGGCTGTCCTGGAACTCACTAGGTAGACCAGGCTGGCCTTGAACTCACAGAGATCCTCCTGCCTCTGCCTCCAGAATTTTGGAATTAAAGACATGCACTGCCACATCTGTCAATAAGTAGTTTTAATATCATGATCTTTAACACCAAGGCTATTTCGATGTCTATATGGATGTGATCCTATAGTAAATGCTCTTTGGTACCTGACTTCTGTTGCTAAATAATATGTGTTTTTGGTCTATCTGTGAGTTGCATCACATTTTATTTTTCCATTTCTGCATTGTCTTGCATTATATAGTATTCCACTTATCTGTTTTACTTTTTTTTTTGAAATTTTGAACTTCCTCTAGCTTTTAAACTATTAAGATTTTTCCACTGTCTCTTTGTGAAAATATGTCTATATTTTTGTTAGGTGTATGCTAAGGAGCAGAATTTCAGAGCCAAAGCCATATGCACATTTAGCCTTTGGAAAGTATTAAGCAGTGTTCAAAATGAAGATGTCAAGGATGCTACCAGCAGCCATGTTTGAGGGTTCCACTTATTCCACATCTTCACCGACACTTGACCTTTCTCTGCTAGCTGTGAAAGTGGCCTCGAGACTTTTAAAGATGGCCTGGATCATGTTAGGTTCTGTTGGTTGAGTTACGATGCGATATAATCTCTATTCCTCGGTCTTTGCTGTCACCATTGCAGTATATTCCAGGTGCAATTTAAAGCATTGAGGAAGCCAGGAGGCAGAGCCAGGCACATCTCTGTGAGTTCGAGGCCAGCCTGGGCTACAGAGAGCGAGATCCAGGAGAGGCACCAAAACTACACGGAGAAACCCTGTCTCAAATAAACAAACCAACAAAAAAGTATTGGGGAAGATTGAACAGATTTTAGGTGCTGCCAAAAGAAAACGTAGAGGTATAAAGCAGGGCATAGAGGGAGAATTTGGCAGGGGAACATAACCAATGGAGACATGAAAGATGTAAGCTTACTGTAACTGATACACACACACACACACACACACACACACACACACACACACACACACACACACAGAGTCTCACCCACGTGGCTTTTTGCATCTCTAATTGCCTTGCAAGGAGCCTGGGGTGTTTTTAAATATTTGATGAGGAAGCTGATCGACCTGGCTGAACAAGTTTAGGGTTAGCTTGGAGACTGACGCAATGCTTGGCCTAGTCGAGAAAGTAAGAGGCACTGGGGAGAAGCTTTCACGACGGCTGGAGGGAGGGCAGTGCCTGCTGCCTCTAGGAGACTGAGGGAAAAGAAATGTCTGCTTTCGTGAGGTTGTCCATCACGTGACTTTCCTTTCCTTCTAGTTCTGGTTTTCGGTGGAGTCTGCTGGGATCATGGGCACAACGTTCAAGTGGATTTTGGTGCATGCGTGGGAAGCATTAGGGTGTATTTTAAATCTGGTTGTACATGGCACATATAAACATGCAGAAGTCTGGGAGGCAGAAGAATATCCAAGAACATGGGCTGGAGAGATGGCTCAGCAGTTAAAAGTGCTGGCTGCTCTTGCAGAGGACCTGGATTCAGTTCCCAGCACCCACATGGCAGCTCACAATCATTTCAGTTCCAGGGGATCTACTGCCCTGTGTTGGGCTCCATGGGTACTGTATTCATGTGGTGCACATACATACATGCAAGTAAACACTCAAAGACACACAACAATAAATACACCCTGTAAAAAAGGATATCGAGGATAGCCTTCTCCTACCTTCCAGAATACAGAAAAAAAATTATGGCTTGGTGTTATTTATTTTTTGCTCTTTTGTGGGGGAGGTGCCACCCAGCTTGCAAATAAATCACACACTGAGGCTTATTCTTAATTATAAATGCCTGGCCTTAGCTTGGCTTATTTCTAGCCAGCTTTTCTTAAATTATCCTGTCTTATCTTCTGCCTCTGGGCTTTTACCTTTCTTTATTTCTATATGTCTTTTCTCTCCTCCTTACTCTGTGACTGGCTGTGTAGCTGGGTGGCTGACCCCTGAAGTCCTCCTCTCCTTGGTCTCTTGCTCCTTCTCCTATTTATTCTCTCTGCCTGCCAGCCCCACCTATCCTTTCTCCTGCCTTGCTGTTGGCTGTTCAGCTTTTTATTAGGACCATCAGGTGTTTTAGACAGGCACAGTAACACAGCATCACAGAGTTAAACAAATGCAACATAAACAAAAGTAACACACCTTAAAATAATATTTCACAACAGCTTGGGCTATGGCTCAGCACAGAGCATTTTGCCTAGTGTGTTCCAGGCCCTGGGTTCTATCCTTGGCACTGGAAAAGAGTCTTGTCTAAGCTGTGAAAATGACTTTGGGTAAACGTCAGTGGTGTGGTTGCTGCATTCAGGATGGGGCAGAGGTTGCTTTGGCTAATCCAGCTGGATTTTGAGAGTGAAAAGGGCTTTTGCTAGTATTGGAGCCACAGATACTTCCCTGCAGCCTGGAGAGCTGAGAGAATCAAGGAGTTCACGTCTGGGTGACAGCTGCATCATAAAGAATCAAAACATAAATGATGCGCGATGCCGAAGAGCATCAGCCACATGCGCAGGGAAACAGGAAAAGCATGGACCAGTGGGACAGGGAGATTTCCCTGAGCCATCCTGGGGGAAGAATTTCTCTGTTCCTTTCTCAGAGAGGGAACTGGAGAAGCTGGAAACACATACACACACACACACACACACACACACACACACACACACACACATACACACACACACAGACACACACAGCTGATGCAGATTCCCAATGCCCCATGTAGGAAGGATGACACTGTTTTCTGAATCAAATTAAATCTCCTTCTGTCTTTCCTTGCTATGGTTGGTGAGAAATGCCTTTTGTTGGAAGATGCGGTTCCTGAGTCCTTGGGGATAGATAATCCCAAGACTATGCAGACAACGGAGTTTAATGCCAGGTGAAGGGTGCTGTCCCAGACCCTGTGTGTTCATTGTCCTTGACCAGGTGTAGGTGTCTCCAGCATCCTGTTACTGTCAGAGGCATGCAGAGTCTCCTTGGAGGAAACACCTCCAAGCTGACAGTGGCTTCAGACACCAGGAAGCCTGTTACTGCTTTCTGCAAAGGCATCTTCTTCAGTGTTCGGCCACTCTGCCTGGTCTGGGGTCCTCTTCCCATTCTTAGAGGAAGAAAGACTATCTTGGCATCTGTTAAAGTGAGGGTAAGGAAGACTCTATCTAAGATGATTATTGCAGTGAGGAGGAAGACTGAATGCAGCTTTGAATGCAGCCAAGACAGGGACTGAGAGAGAGGGGTCAGTGGTACCAGGGTTTCTGAGACGGAAAATCAAGGGCAAAGGCAACCTTGCTAGACTGGATTAACCAGAGACTAACCTTTTGGCTTGATAAGGATTAGGATAAGAACCTTGACATTCAGTGTGGTGATGAGGAATTTGATCAGATATCAGAGTCGGGGAATTGTTGCTTGACTGACTTATCAGGATTAGCCGGGTTTAGAAAAAAGAGAGCTCGAGAGAGCCAGATTACAACTGGGACAAATGACAAACTTTTGCCACCACCTGCCTGTCACATAGCCTGCTCGCCTCAGGAAGCCACGTGTTGTGGGTGTGTGCTCTGCTCCCCCACTGCCCTGCCCCCCCAGCAACAAGTTCTACTCATTCGTCTTCTGTGGCATTCAGAGTAATTGCTCTCACTTGATTTAAATTTCATCCTGGCCAATGTGGATGCGATCTTAGGTGTCTAGTCCTGGAGGGCCATAAACTCCTTCATTCCCACAGAAAGGACAAGCTAACAGAAAGGCTTCCTTTCCTTTAATAGAGGATCCTGCTCCTCTGCCTGTACTGTACTTGCATTTTTTTTTTTTTCTTGTGTCTGCCTTGAGTTTACATGGAAACATCTTTTCCATACTAGCAACCTTGAGGTGTGCTGACAGTCTTTTCAGGGCTTCCTAAGGATGATGAGTGTGTGTGTGTGTGTGTGACAGAGAGACAGAGAGACAGAGAGACAGACAGAGAGACAGACAGAGACAGAGAGACAGAGAGAGCAATCTGGGCAAGGGACAGGTTTCCTAGTTCCTTTGGATAACTGACTTTATCCTGAATCTTGTTTCTCCAGACCCGAGCGTTCTTGTCACTCTGCGTTCCGTCTCCGAAGTTTTGTACTTCAGAGTCTACACAGTTTTGTGGAAGGGGAGCGAGTTCCTGTTTTCTCACGCCTTAGATACCTTTCTGTGTCCTGTCATATTACTTCCTGGGATTAAAGGCGTGTGTCACCACTGCCTGGTTCTGTTTCTCTCATGTAGCCCAGTGTGACCTTGAACTCACAGCAATCCAGATGGATTTCTGCCTATCTAGTGATAGGATTAAAGGTGTGTGCCACCACTTCCTGACCTCCATGTCTAATTTGGTGGCTGGCTCTGTCTTCTGATCCCCAGATAAGCTTTCTTGGGGTATACAATATATCACCACAAGGAGAGACCATATTTGGCCCAGAACCTCCATCAGTCCTGGACTCCTCTACTGCATCGATTCACTTGTCCACCTGGAATACAGCTGTGTGACCAGGCGGCTGGAGTGCTTGGTCTGACTTAACCTTGGCCACACATTCCCTTAAGAGTCAGGGATGGACTCCAATCACATAGAAACCCATTCATCTTGAAAACAGGATCTGAGAGCTGTTGGAAGGGCCAGAGAACCAGAACAATAGATAAGAGATCCTTATCAGCATAGACTTGACATTCTGGCCAATCATAGCCCTCCCTTGACTTTTTCTACGCTGTTTTAAATCATGGCTCTCCTATGAATAGTCACTCTTTTCTTCCTCTGCACAGTATATAAACAGACTGCATCTTTTTACTTTTTCATGTGGGGTTCCTTTTGTCTGTTACTCACTCTCTGCCCCTGAAACTATAACACTGGGAAAAACAGGGATTTTATCTATTTATTCAAAGATATACAGAGCCCAGAATAAAGCCAAGGAAAGAAACATTCATGGGCTAGACCAAAGAAACAAGAGTACTGGGATCAGTCAAACCATCATCTTCCAGAAAGGGGAGCTGGGCTGGTAAGCATCTTTCCTCGGGGGCTTCTGGGCTAACTCACTACTTTTGTGTGCAATTGTGTGTTAGTGTACTGTCTGGGTTCATCTGGTGATGTCAGTCAATGCTCCTTCTTGGGGCAGAGATCTTGCTTTGCCCAGAACAATTCCATTTATATACAGTTTTCTAGATTCCACTTTCCATTTTCAAATGGAGAGAAATGTATTGTCTTAGGAGCTGAGATCAGATGAATTGACAAAAGACAGTTGTCTATATCCCCGGAATTATGAATGCGTAGTTTGAATGCAAAGGAAACAGATCACCGTTTCCTGCTCAGTGGGAATGGAACTTCCCTCTTTTCTTAGATGTGCAGGTAACCTAAACCTTTATTCCGTGTATAACTGCTCCGATTTTCCTCATGTCCCCCACTAGTTGGTTGGGCTGGGACACTTAATGAACCTGTCACTTCAGTGCGATGTTGAGAATGTTCTCCTCGGGTAAAGTGGGCAGTGTCTCAGGTTTTCCATCCCTTCCCTCTGTCCCTGCTCAACACATAATGTAGGTGTAGAAGGGACAGGCATGGTGTTAGCCCAGATGACACGAGAACACCTAACAGCTGATTTGGCATAGCACAGATTGGTGGGCATGAAAGCTGTCTGCCCAGACTGACCCGATCTTTCCAGTGCCGAGTGTGGCTATCAGCCCCGGCCAGGTAGGTGACCTTGCAATGGGGAGGGGGAGGTAAGGGGATGTTTGTATGGGACCAGTGTCCCTGGCACCTCTGGGCTCACAACAACATTCTTATCACCCTGATTACCCTTGAGTGGTTGGTGACTGGCATAGGCTGGTCTCTTCTGACCTGGCCAGGCAACAAAAAGTTCTTCCTGGATGTCAAAACTTCACCACAGCTCTCTCTCTCTCTTTTTTTTTTTTTTTGGTTTTTCGAGACAGGGTTTCTCTGTGTAGCTTTGCGCCTTTCCTGGAGCTCACTTGGTAGCCCAGGCTGGCCTCGAACTCACAGAGATCCGCCTGGCTCTGCCTCCCAAGTGCTGGGATTAAAGGCATGCGCCACCAACGCCCGGCTCACCACAGCTCTCTTAAACCAGGGTTTTCTGGAGGCTGTAGGTCACCTTGCCCTTGAATGGTTTCTCAACCCTGTTGCTCAGGGGGCCCATACTGAATACAGACAGGAAGGTCTGGGTTCTCTGCATATCACTTGGGTACTGAAAATATCTCAGAAAACTGAAACAGGGAACTCACATTCCAGCTGCTGCCTCAAACTTCTGCTTGACCAGTCTGTGCTCTGAGCTTAACTCACTGTAGCTGCCTGTAGCTACCTCCCGGATTCCAGCAGTGGCTTTGAGGAGATCTACCTGTAGCAGGAATCTTAACAGGTCTTATTAATAAAATCAAACCTGAGGCCAGGTATTGGGTTAAAGCCAGAAGATCAGAGAAGCAGAACAAGCCACAGCCACTTCACCTTGCCATTTCCTAAGCTGATCCTGTTTCCTCAGACTGGAAGCTTCTGAGTCCTCATCCAGAATGAATCTCAGCTGACTGCTGCTAAAAGCCTAAAAGCTTAACCAAGCCTCGTTCCTGGTCCTCACGCCTTATATACCTTTCTGTTTTCTGTCATCACTTCCTGGGATTAAAGGCTCACTTTCTGGGATTAAAGGTTTTAGTTACCATGCCTGACTGTTTCCAGTGTGGTCTTGAACTCACAGAGATCCAAATGAATCTCTGCCTCCAGAAGGCTAGGATTAAAGGTGTGAGTGCCACCATTTTCTGGACTCTATGTCTGTCTAGTGGCTGTTCTGTTCTCTGACCCCAGATAAGTTTATTAGGGTGCACAATATTTTGGGGGACACAATATCACCACATTTCCCCTTTTTGTCTAAAATTTAAAAATGCTTATAACTAATACAAGAAAAACTATATCCAATAAGTATATACAATATATAGTCAATAATTACATTAACAATCTCTAGTCCACTAAAATTTGACAGATTCATACAAAAACTCCATTATATACAGTAACAATGTCCAGTCCATTAACATTTGACAAATTCAGACAAAAAATTTCATTATTTATCCTATTTAAAACACGTAGTTCCTTTTTTAAAAGTAGATTCAATAATTGACCTATTTATCTTATCATATCCATATTCTCTTTTTCTTTTCATAATAGATTCAATAATCTACCTTTTATCATTTTTATATCTTTCCCTTTTTCTTTTTAGAGTAGATTCAATGATCTACCCATTTATCCTATTATTTCTTTATCTCTTTTCTCAGAGTAGATTCAATGATCTACCTCATCTACCCCCAGGAATCCACGGAGAACTCACAGTACAAGTCTCCCCTGGCCCTTTCCTCCCACTCAACCCAGCCCTCCTAACTCTGCAGGGTCTTCAACCCACCAAAGCTCATGGTCCTTCATCTATCCACAAACCTCCGTGCCAGAGGATGTGAGCCTTTGCCTTCTTCCTAGTGTGGTCCTTTCTCATAAGAGCATCTGAGAGCTTCTCAAAAATGCTGCTGAACCTGTTCATTCTCTAACCCACCTTCTTTTTTTTTTTTTTTTTTTGGTTTTTCGAGACAGGGTTTCTCTGTGTAGCTTTGCGCCTTTCCTGGAGCTCACTTGGTAGCCCAGGCTGGCCTCGAACTCACAGAGATCCGCCTGGCTCTGCCTCCCAAGTGCTGGGATTAAAGGCGTGCGCCACCAACGCCCGGCATCTAACCCACCTTCTAGTCCTGCTTTCACTTCTCTAAGTGGTTGCCACACATTACTGTTTTAGAATCATTGCCCTCCCCTCCCAATACCCTATCCCCCACACCCTCTACCTGTTCAGGCTTTCTTCGAACAGCAGAGTTGAGAGCCACATCCTAAGCCCTTAATTCACTGATGACTAGAATCATTTAGGGGAGCTTTGGAAAAACCCAACACTCAGGCCATTCCACACCCCAAGCTAATCCAAATCCTTGCAGTGGGTATTTATATTTTTTGGTCTCCCCAGGTTATTCTAATAACATCCAAATGTGAAAGCCAGGGCATTTTAAGTTATGTCTTCTCAAACTTTAATATATACACATGGCATCTGGAGAGAGGTGCAAAGTCTGACTCAGAAGATTTGGAGTGAGGCCTGAGTTCCTGCCTTTCTAACAAGCTCCAAAATGATGGCAAAGGTGCTAGGTGTGGGCCCTGCCATCTTTCCCAATGCTACAGTCTCCTTCTACAGACCCAGCTAGCAGCATGCTGGGAGAGGAAAGCTGGCCTGTTAAAAGATGAAGGTTTCAAAAACGTACCTGGGGCTGGGGAGATGGCTCAGGGAGTGAAGGGTTTGCCTCACAAGCAGGAGGACCCGAGTTCAGATCCCTAGCACCCTCATGAAAGCCGGGTGTATGGGTGTGCCTATAATGCCAGTGCCAAGTGGGGAGATGGGAGGATTTGGGGACTCGCTGGCCAGCCAGTCTAGCCAAATAGGTGAGCTCTGTTGCTAGAGTTTTCCTGCCTTGCCCACAGTCAGGACAAATCTCTGTCACCCGCCATTCCCACAGCCGCTCAGACCCAACCAAGTAAACACAGAGACATACATTGTTTACAAACTGTATGGCCATGGCAGGCTTCTTGCTAACTGTTTTTATAGCTTAAATTAAGCCAATTTTATAAATCTATACCTTGCCACATGGCTGGTGGCTTACCGGCATCTTTACATGCTGCTTCTCCTGGCGGTGGCTGCAGTGACTCTCTCTCCTTCTTCCTGTTTCCCCAATTCTCCTCTCTCTTTGTCCCGCCTATACTTCCTGCCTGGCCACTGGCCATCAGTGTTTTATTTATATAGAGTGATATCCACAGCAGAGCTCCAAGTTCAATGCGGCACCCCGTCTTAACAAATAAGATGGCACCACAACTGAGGAAGAGAGCGGATATTGACCTCTGGCTGCTGCAAAGGTGTGTGCAGCTCCCCTCCACCCACCCCCGACTCCCACAAAGCATTTTGTAGTCATTGTAGATGGAAACAGTTTTTTTAGCTTTCAAATCAGTTGGAACCCTTTTTGTCTGTCATGGAAGGCTGCAACAATGCGTTTTCTGGACTCTCTTGCATCAAGCTATGCACACGAAAACGTTTTACGTATTGATACACCTGGAAGAGCCTGGGGAGGCCTTCTCAAAAAGCCCCATGGCTCACTAAAAGAAAACCTTTTATTGGTGGGTGCTCTTTCTGCCTGGGATATGACTTAGAGCGACTGAGGCCTAATTCCCATTGAGGACTTCGAGGAAGCAGATGAAGATAAAGACCTAGATGTAAGGTTGCCAAATAAAATGTGACATGTTGAGCAGATAAGAATTTTGGAAAGCCAGGCATGGTGGCACATTCCTTATATCTCAGTAGTTGAGAGGCAGAGGCAGGCGGATCTCTGTGTGTTAAGACTTGCCTGGTCTACATAGTGAGTTCTAGGCCAACCATAGCTACAAAGTGAGACCCTGTCTCAAAACAACAACAACAACAACAACAAATTTTGTTTCACAAGAAAAACCCAAGTGATTTTAGTGTAAATATGGTGGTCACTGCCAAGGTGGTCACCTCCAAAAATCTATACACTCTTCAATTGGTCACTTTTATGCTATAATAAAACAGCAAGGCAGAATGTTTTACTAAAAAAAAAATGTCTACCAAATCTGAAAGTCAAAGATTTGCCTCTTCCTTTGGTTCAGCCCCTGGTGAGGCGCCGTTTGGCCAAGTTGCATCATGGAGAGTGACACTATGCATGAGGGGGAGGCTGGAAGCCATTCATGTTCCTTTATAGCAGCACCTTCTGGGAACTAACTCAGTTCTCCCAAGACCTCTCCTCATTCCTTGCAAGGGTAGTTTCCCATTGATCCCAACACTGTCTACTAGGTCCAGCCTCTTCAAGGTGCCATAACACCTGTCTACATCACCGTTCTGGAGACCAAGTTCCCAGCACACGAACCCTTGGAGGGCCAACCAGATTCAGAGCAGACAGCCTCCTGTCCCAAATGCGTGTCAGATGTTGAGACTGTTGATGCCATCTCGACAATAAGAGTTTACAGCAGACAAGGTCTGTGGGTTAGCCAGCAGGACTTCTGGGAGGTCGGGTCTGAAAATAACTTGAGAAAGAAAACAAAGAGACTTCCTGTGGGTTTGCTCAAGGGTCTGAGGTTTGTGGATTTGAAGTTCAGACTGGCAGCAAAGAAAACAGCACCCAGGCTTTCTCAACATCCTGCACAGGTGTGGGGCAGAAAAGAACGGCGAAGTGGCTGGACTCAGAAGCTGCTGGCAACCATAAAAAACGGGAGTCTGCTTCCTTATTACATTAATACAGCAGGTGACACACTGATCCTACAAAAAAAAAATATTTAGGCCTAATGTACTTTTGTTATGTGTCAGATAACACTACTCATGGTATGTGTCTTAGTTTCTACTGCTGTGAAGAGACACCACGGTAACTCATAAAAGACAGCATTTAACTGAGGCTTGCTCACAGTTTCAGAGGTTTAGTCCATCATTTTCATGGCAGGAAGCATGGGGGCACGTGGGCAGAAGTAGCTGAGAGATCTTCATCAGGATCCACAGGCAGCACGAAGAGACAGACATTGGGCCTGGCTTGTGCTTTGAAACCCTCAAAGCCCACCTCCAGTGACGCACTTCCTCCAAGAAGGCTATACCTCCCAATCCTTTCAAATAGTACCACTTCCTGGTGACCGAGCTTTCAAATCTACAGAGCTCTGGAGGCCATTCTCACTCAAACCACCACGGTGTGGGAAGAGCTTGTGTTCCTCCCAGACATACTGAACTGCAGGCTTGTTACAGGAGATAAATGAGCCCCCAGTTCTTTAAGCCATCAATCTCCTGTTTACTTACCCAGAGTTAATTCAACTCACAAATGATACATCTCTGTTGACTTTTTGCACGGTAGTTATTGTTCACTACATGACTGCCTAGAAATTTCCATCCAACTATTCACTGAATTGATGGTACTAATGGGATGACTATCACCAATGCCAAGGACTATTAGTGGTCCAGTCCAGTTGGGGTGGTTAATCTTGACTGTCAACTTGATGGGTTTTAGAATTGCTTAGGGAACAAACCTCTGGGAATGTCTTTGGGGGACATCTCCAGAGATGTTCAGCTGATGAGGAAAGAGTACCCTGACTGTAGGTGGCATCATCCCATGGGGTGGGGGCCCAGATAATACAAACAAGAAAGAGAGCAGAGGACCAGCATCTGCCACTCCACTTCCTGACTTTGTGGAGAATGTGACCAGTCATCAAATGCTCCTGTCACCTTCTTATCATCAAACCACCTGCCAAAGCAAACACTTCCTTTAAGCTGCTTTCATTGGGTGTTTATCTCAGCAACAAGGGATGTAATAGTACACCAACCTTGCTAATGTACTAGCTTGCAGTAGTTTGGGCCAATCGATCCTCCAACTCTGTAAAATGGGGATAGCATCCCAGATCTCCCAGAGTTGCTAGAACTCAGTAAGAAGATTGTCCAGGGCAAGAGGAAGGAGACTTTGTAGAGAGGGGAAGTTCATGCTCAGGGTTCCAGCATGGATGGGTCTGGGGAGGTTCTCCTCCTGACATGTAGGTGACCAAGTTCTTGCAATGTCTTACATGGGAAAGGAAGACAGAAAAGGATTCCTGGTGTCTCTTTTTTTTTTAATCAGGAAGACTCCTCCATCAGGAACTAATTTAATCTTAATTCTCTCCAAATTTTCTGCTTCCAGAAAACATCAAACTGGAGAGTGAGGGCTTCAATATATGACCTGGAGGAAAAAGAGAGGGCCACAAACAGCCCACAACAAGCAGTTTAAGTGGGTCAACTTTGAAAAATATTGGCTAAAACTCACTGTGTGTTTACTCTGGCTCTGGGCTTTGACTCTCTGCTTAGACTTTCTGTTAATTGGTCTGTGGTGATGTTACAGGGATGGAAGACAAAACAAAGCAATAAAATAAAAACAAGATCCAGCCCTTATCTGGGGGTGCACACCTATAATCCCAGCACTGGGGAGGCTGAGGCAGGTGAATCTCTGTGAGTTCAAGGCGAGCCTGGTCTATAGAACTAGTACTAGGACAGCCAAGGCTACACAAAATACCCTGTCTCCAACCAGGCGGTAGTGGCACAGTACCTACTCATGAGGCAGATCCAGGTGGATCTCTGTGAGTTCGAGGCCAGCCTGGGCTACAGAGTGAGTTCCAGGAAAGGCGCAAAGCTACACAGAGAGACCCTGTCTCAAAAAACCAAAACCAACCAAACAAACAAAAAAATCCTGTCTCCAACTCCCCCACCCCCACCCTCCAAAAACCCCCAACAATCAAGATCCATACCTCTTCGGGTGAAGGTAATATGCTACCAGACTGTAATCATTGTAGTGGATAAATTCCTGTGAACATATATTTCCTCTGCATTGAGGATTCTTGCGAAGTTTGTTAAAAGGCAGGATGAAAGAAGAAGCCTGTTCATTCAGTGCCTGGTGACTAGCAGACTTTACTAGACTGTGCCTAGCTAAGTCATCAGGTGCCCGAGTTTGCCACCCTGCTGTTTCACTGATGGACGAGAGCTAAGGCAGGCATCAGAAGCCAGAACAGCTTTGGGATCAAAGTTGAGCAGTGCAGAGAAAATACAACGAAGACAACCAAAAGCCCAAACCCAAGGCAGGATGTTGTAGTCTCTGAAACATTGGCAAGATGGAGACGCCAATAGACTTCTCCTGAGAGGGCACACTGCATATAGAATTTCACGAAAACTCAGGGGAAAGTCAGACATTCCTTTCTTTTTTCCTCTTGGTTTTTCAAGTCAAGGGTTTCTCTGTGTAGTCCCTGGCTGTCCTGGAACTCACTCTGTAGACCAGGCTAGGCTTGAACTCAGAGATTCACCTGCCTCTGCCTCCTGGAGTGTTGGGATTAAAGGAGTGTGACACCACTGCCCAGCTTAAGTTCCAATATGTTTTTAAAGAGGACTTGTTTGCTTTGTGGAGTCTGCCAGTTGATTTGAGAAATGAAAACCAAGTGAATTTACTTTTAACTAGTCCTAATTTTTTTCTTGTATGTGTTTCTGCTTAGCAACCCTCTTTGATCTATTTCAATTGTCCCCCTTTGGAGACAGTAGACACACAGATGTGTTGGATGGAAATTGCTCAGCTCTGGCGACGGTAGGTCACATGTCCACCTTGTGGGTATAGAGTGCAGCCTTGATCTCGTTGGACCAGTTCTCCATGCTTTTTCTTGCTCCTTTGTGCTGCGGGTTAATCTCCAATCAGCAGGTGCCACCCTGTAAGTGGAACTCTGTGTATAACTGGAATCATATCAAGCTCCCCTTGTCCGGCCTGCTTCCAAGCCAGTTTTGTTCCCACAGTGAGACAACATCACCTTGTAGCTGATGCCTGCCTTGCTTTCAACTCAGGGAACTTCTGTGTTGTGGCCTCTCTGGGCTGAATGTCTATCTCGGCACTTGTTGAAGAGACAGAATTGCCGCATTGTGGATACTTAGATTTTGTGGTCCTGAGAAGCAGACTCCCCAAACACTAGGACGCTTTGCCCTCTTTTGTTGTGAGAGCATACAAGATTACTTGGAAGGAATTTAGCTCAGTCTAGGTAACCATGGTGAAATAAAGCCCTGTTTCATTGTGCCCAGAGGAATTCCTGTTGTCTGTTTTCTTCAAGTCTTGTTCATTGTAATTCACTCTAAGTAGTTCCATGGTTAAGGAGTGAGAAATTTCTTTTTTAAATTTAAGCCCATATGTTTGTGGGTGCATGTTGCTCATAGGGGTCACAGGAGGGTGTCAGAGGCCCTGTAGTTGGGCCTGTGTGCCATCCAGTGTAGATTCTGGGACCTGAACTGAGGATCTAAGATAAAACAACAAGTGTTCTTAACCACTGGGCCATCTCTCCAGTCTGAGAAGAACCCTTTTGTTGTTGTTGAGACAGGGTTTCTCTGTGTAGCTCTGGCTGTCCTGGAACTCACTCTGTAGACCAGGCTGGCCCTGAACTCACAGAGTTCTGTCTGCCTCTGCCTCCCAAGTGCTGGGATTAAATATGTGTGCCACCCCCGCCACCCGGCTTAGAAGCATCTTTTATTGAAATGACAATCATCTGAAACTCTTGTAGGAAGATGGTGAGATTTTAGTGTGAAGACAAATGCAAAGGCTGCTTGACAGACACAGAGTCTGGAACTGGAAAGCGCCTCTGCCAGTCTGTGGTATCAACCTGTTCGGTTAGGGCTAGGCTAGGTCATTGTGACTGTACTTTTTGGATGTCGGGTGTGATCTATTAGCACAGGGCGGGGCCACCTTACAACACCCAGGGACTCCTCTGGAGGGGTTCTAGACTTTCTCCATGGCTAATTGATTGGGGTTCTGTGTTGGTTGTTTTTTAGTCTTAGCCCTTGTACTCTTTGTTCCTTGCTCTTTTGGGGGGCCCGCCACCCAGTTCCCAATAAACACACGGAGGCTTATTCTTAATTATGAATGCCTGGCCTTAGCTTGACTTATTTCTAGCAAGCTTTTCTTAATTTATTGCATCTAACTTTGCCTCTGGGCTTTTTCCTTTTCTTACTTCTGTATGTCTTATTTTCACTCTTACTCTGTGGCTGGTTGTGTGGCTGTGTGGCTGTGTGGCTGTGTGGCTGTGTGGCTGTGTGGCTGTGTGGCTGGCCCCTTCTTTCCTTGTTGCTTAATCCCCTCTCTTGCTTCCCAATCCTTCTTTTTCTCCTTCTATTTATTCTCTCTGCCTGCCAGCCCCTCCTATCCTTTTTCCTTCCTCGATATTGGCTGGCTGTTCAGTTCTTTATTAGACCATCAGGTGTTTTAGACACAGCTTCCCAGACTTAAACAAATGCAACATAAAAGAATGCAACACAGCTTTGCATCATTAAACAAATATTCCACAGCATAAACAAATGTAACACATCTTAAAATAATATTCTACAACAGGGTTCTGTGTTGGTTTGTATGGTAGGTGACGCCCCCTTCCCTTCCCCACACCCCTGCCTTTGGGAAGGCATTCTGGAAGCAGTCTACAAATTTTGGGGCCAGGTTTAGATGCATGCATACATCATAGATAACCAGCTGTGGTAGTTTGGTCTACTAGACACAATGTAAAGTCACCTGGAAGGAGAGTCTTAGTGCAGTGTTGGTTAGATCAGGTTGCCTGTGGCACGTCTGCGAGGGACTGTAAGTCATACCATCCTTCATCAATTCGGAAGACTTAGCCTACAAGTAGGCAGCACCATTTCCTAGCTTGGGACCTAGGGCTGTATCACAGTAAAGAGAAGTAGCTGAGCACTGACCATGTATGGCGCTGTCCCTCTCTGCCCTTGGTTGTGGTTCTGATGTGACTAGATGGTTTACATTCCTGCTGCCCAGACCTCCCTGCCATGATGACCTAGAACATGGAATTGTGAGCTAAAATGAACCCTTTCTACCCAAGGTTGCTTTTTGCCAGGGTATTCTATCACAGCAACAAATATAAAGCTAAGATGTTGCCAATTGGTAGTTACTGACTAGATTGGGGAAGGAGACTGTGTTAGGAAATTCTGGGTACACAGCAGTCAGAATATGGCTTCCTTCCCTCTACTACCAAGTCTACTTGTCTGACTGCCCCGATCAAGCAGCTGCTAGGTCCTACAGACATCAGGGGGAAAAGGAGAACTTTCCGTGGCCTGTTGCATGTCCTCAGGATAAAGCTGGCTTGAGATTTGGTCTCCTCAGCCCAGGACACACATACAGCTGAGGCTGGTGGGAATCAAGTGTCCCGGGCTGGATGATGTCCCAGGGAAGGGTTTTGCTCACAGAGATCTGGGAATGCCCTCACTCCTCCACTGCCCGAGACCATCTACCTATGAAGACCATGATGGCACTCTGACGTTTTCTCCGTCATGAACCATGTTTAGATGGAGATCCAGTTTCTCACTGAAGGAGAAGGTATTCCATGGATTGTCATCAAAAGAACAGGTGGCTGTGGTCAGCACTCTCAAATTCTTCATGGTTTTCAACCAAAGTTTTCAATTGGGAAAAATATGTGGTTCATTTGTAAAAGTAAACTTTGAGAATCGTTATAACCCAAAAGTACCTCTTTGTGGTGTGTGTGTGTGTGTGTGTGTGTGTGTGTGTGTGTGTGTGTATGTGTGTCTGTCTGTGGTGTATGTATGTGTGTGTGGTGTGTGTGTATGGTGCATGTATATGTGTGGGGTGTGTGTATGGTGCATGTGTGTGTGTGTGTGTATGTGTGTGGTGTGTGTGTCTGTGTTTGTGGTGCATGTATGTGTGTATGTGGTGCACATGTGTGTGTGGTGTATGTATGTGTGTGTGTGTGGTGTATGTATGTGTGTGTGTGGTGCATGTGTGTGTGTGTGTGTGTGTGTGTGTGTGTGTGTGTGGTATATTTGTATGTCTGGAGGTTGATGGCAGGTTTCTTCCTCTCTCACACTGCACCTTATTTTTTGAGACAGGAACTCTCACTGAACCTGGCTGGTGCTTGTTGATTTGGCTAGACTGGCTAGGCGGTGATACGCAAGAACCCTGTCTCTGCTTCCTCAGTGCTGGGATTACAGGGGTGCCCCTGGTCTGGCTTTTTCCGGATGTTAGCGATCCAAACAGGTCCTCGTGATTGTACAGTACACACTTTACAGACGAAGCTGGCCTTTAAGCTAATGGACAAGGTGTTGCTGTTTTGTACACACACACACACACACACACACACACACACACACACACTGCTCTGGAAGACTGTGAAGCTTCACTGCAGACACACTGTGTTCCGGCACACAGACACCACTGCCCAGTTCTCTCACAGATCTACATTCCACGGACTAGGTGTTTGATGGCTTGGGAAGCTGGCATGCTGGGAGCCTCATTCTGGCCCTGACTGGGTGAGTTAAGGCACAGAACATTACACCCTTTTTATTTATAAAATAGAGGAAAGAAAGGGTATGGATCACAGTAAGAGAGAGGTTTTGTTTTGTACCTCAGACAATTCCTTTATTTGAGTTAGAAACAACTGAGAGAGCTGTTCTCAGGCTGAGTTAGAGTCCGTTACAGTTACATTGTCTTGGGTGTCAGCAGTCTGGAGATATTGAGGTACACAAGAGAGCATGTGTAGGTAAGTACTGTGCCATTTTGTATAAGGGACTTGAGCTGCCCCAGAGGCGACCTGGAGCTAACACCATCACAGATACTGATGGGCAGCTGCTGCCCCTTCTTTCTCTTTCTGTTTGTCTATCCTTGTTTTTTTGAGACAGGGTTTCTCTGTGTAGCCTTGGCTGTCCTGGAACTCACTCTGTAGACCAGGTTGGCCTCGAACTCACAGAAATCCACCTACCTCTGCCTCCCGAGTGCTGGGATTAAAGGGGTGCACCACCATGCCCAGCTCCTTTTTCTCTTTTAAGTTATTGAGCTGGAGGATTTATCTTATATTAACTGCTTTGAATTGCTATTTTGCTTAATAAAACTGTTGAAAGATAAGACAGTTTCTTTTATCCAGGTGCCAAGTCTGCTCTGGCAGATGGTGTGGTGGAGAGGCTGCCCCCAGCAGATGTCCATGGTAAAGAAGAGGCAGTGTGAGCTCCTGTGCAGGGTTGCCCCTAAACTCCAGAACTTTCTTTGAAGTCCAAAACAAAATGGGAACAACTCTGAATGTCTATAACTCAGCACCAAAAAGCACAGTACAACCACATCATTTTATTGGAAATATACAGAAACATTACAAATTTATCAACTATCTAAAATGAATAGTATAAGCATTTGAAAAATATAAACTTTCATGAACAGTTTATCAAAAATACTCAAGAACATTCAACATATTCATATGACCCCCAGCCCCCAAAAGCTTTTGAAGGTGGAAGTGACGTTTAGTTTGGCTTCACTGGTTTTATCATTTCCCTCCCCCTCTTGTTGAGGACCAAACCCAAGGTCTTATGTGCATGCTGATGGGGCTCTGGGCTGCTGAGCTACATCCCCCGCTCCAAGAAAAGTATTTTTGTGGGAATGTCTTTATATCATGATTGAGAGTGGACAATGATGAGTATGCCTTCCCTTGAACTGTTTAAAATGAATAATGTGACCAAAATTGAGGAAAGATGAGGGATTCATGAAATCTTGTGCTCCCCCTTTCTAGTAAGAAGAATGTGAGGATTAGAGTGTTGAGTCAATGAGAATTAACTTTAGGGAGGTGCCTGTTATTTACTGGGCATGATATAGGAAACTTCCATGTATGTGAATTAGTATTTTCCTTTTTTTAGAAGGAAGTGTTAATTTAATCCAATGTAGTTACATCTAACAAATTTTATGAGTGTCTTTTACTCTGGACCAGAAAGAGAATCGTTGACCTAACAGGGAAATTATCAATCAGAAAAGAAAACGGTTTCCTTTACACAGGTACTGATATGCTGCAGAGAAATCGTGCCTGTGTGATGACAAGTGCACTCGGATGCAGAGCTGGGACAAGCAGTTCAAATGACACGGAGTGAATCAGGGGCACGGCTTACTCTTCCCTACGCAGAATCTTCTTACTTGAGAAAGGTTCCGTTTTGATGTTAGATTTAGAGTCACACTTTCATTTCCAGAGCGTTTTGCCAACATTCCATTGTTTCTCTGCATATGACGACTCATTAAATCTCTCCATCTTCCTCCAGGGCACATATGTCACCACCAGGTCATTTTCCAACCCACGACACACCGATTCTTGTGTTCCAGGAAACTTTGACCTGTGTACAATGTACCAAGGGCAAAACTTGACAGCTAAGGTGGGAAGTAACAGGCGACATTTCATAAACATCTTACAGTTAAAATCAGTAGAATGGAGAACTGTCACAACCTAAGGAAAGAGGTCAAGAGAGATGATCGATGTCCTCACCAAGAAGACACCCTGGAGGACCCAGCAGAGATCTTAAAGCTAAAAAAGAAAACCAGTAAGAGAATTTGTACAAGTTTCAAACACACTACTGTTTCAGAAGATAATTTTCTACAAACTTGTGTTCACAGCTTATATATCTGATACACAAAGTGAGTCAGTGATGGATAGTAAACATGTATTTGACTTGAGGTATCAACTCATGGAATGCCCATGGCTTATCAGCGTCCACAAGTATGCAGTGCAGTTAACTGCCCTCAACAGTAACCCCCCGCCCCCAAAGACTTTAAGAGCAGGAATCTAGAATGAGTCAGAGAAATCAAAAGCAAAATTTTAATGAGCAAAAGACACTTCCTGTAGTATGTCTGGGGGTATGAACACTTTGTTTTTAGGAATTTCTCTCTCCCTATACACTTATCAATGAGCTGAATTGGAAAGTGTGTCCAAGATGAATTCAATTGGCAAGAAAATGCATCCATAATTCAAAACAGCAATAGGCTGTGCCCATTCTGAAAATTTAGAAACTGTTCATAATTTCCTTAATAAAGATGAAAGTGGGAAGTTTTAAAAGAATATTAGGACATCACAAAGAATCTGTTAGTTGTTTTTGGTTTTAAAAGACCTGCCTTTGGCCGGGCGGTGGTGGCGCACGCCTTTAATCCCAGCACTTGGGAGGCAGAGCCAGGCGGATCTCTGTGAGTTCGAGGCCAGCCTGGGCTACCAAGTGAGCTCCAGGAAAGGCGCAAAGCTATGCAGAGAAACCCTGTCTCGAAAAACAAAAAAAAACAAAAAAAAAAGACCTGCCTTTGAAAGATAAGACATTTGAGAAAAACTGAAGCACGTTTTTAAATGTCACATTGTGGAGTGGCTTTACAAAGACCTCTATGTCAACGAGAAGAAACCTATGGAATAATAATTTTCAAAAAGAAGCTGGTGCGGTGGTGCACATCTGTAACCCCAGCACTCAGTGGGGTGGAAGCAGGAGAGTTGTGATGAGCTCTGGGCCAGCCTGCATCATAGAGCAAGAGCATGCCTGAAAAAATTAACAAACCCAAAGGAAAATATCCAAACTACAAAACACCAAAAAAAAAAAAAAAAAAAAAAGATAAAGGAACAAATTGGCTATTGGAAGTCATTGCAAAGCTAAATTCACCTGAGTCTTCCAGAAAACACATTTTTGCTTATTTCAGCCAGGTCTGTGTTAATAGAATCTCTGACATAATCATGTGTGTGTGTTTGGGGAAAAGAAAAAAAAAATGTATGTGTCATGTACATTTTAGGCCACTGTATTCTTTCATATTTTGCCCATCTGCTGTCTAGTTTTTAAAGGTGCTTGCAGAAGAGAGGACAAAGTGCCAGTCTTCCCATTTCTTAGTTTTAATAGCTTGAGATTATGACTCATCAGAGTCCACTCAGTCAGACCCAGTTAACTTGATCTGCCAATCACCTCGAGTCCATGACTAGGCATCAGAGAAATGAAGTGCCACCCAGCAGTGCCAAACCTATTGACCAGAAGAATTATCCAGAGACAAATATAAGCCTTTGACTTCTTTTGTCTCAGGATCTGTTTCAGTGGTTGCAAAAAACATAATAGAAAGACACAAATCTTCTAGAAGATGAAACTTGATTTTCCAATGTGGCGGTCAGAACGAAGGCTTTTGTCTTGGCCTCCCATCCAGAGTGTTTGTACAGTGTTAAATATGCTAACATACAAACAGACCTTCCAAGAGCAAGTGTTGTTTGTCTCCAGGTGTCTTGGTTGAAGTTCAAAGTTTATGGAGACTTTGGTCATCAGTCCTGCTAAACAGGGTGACATCATCATCATACAGCACGGCTGAACAGTCTGCATTCTCTAATAAAACGTAACTGTTCTGACTGCCGTTTGGAGAAAGGCCCTCCTTCTTAGCAGTGGATGTGAGCTCACTCCAGGTGATGTCAGTGTTTTTAAAGGCATGTAGGAGGAAGATGCCATTGATGATGGTGAAGAACCCACTCAGGGTACCAATGATATCTCTGGCTTTCATGCCATACCACTCCTGGAACAAGATGGCAGAGCATGTCACCACCATGGATGTGAAGAACACGTAATAAATGGGAGTCACCAGAGAGGTGTTGAAAGTGTCCAGGGCTTTGTTGAGATAGTTAACCTGGGTCATTATGGAAAGTATAAGCACAGCCAAGAGGATGAAGACCAGGGGGTCCTTGTAAACTGGCTTCCACTCTAGCAGTTCCTTGATGGCAATTCCCAAGCCCTTGGCAGAAGAAACCGAAAACGCTCCTATCAAAGAACAGATTGCGATGTAGACCAGTATGTTAGTCTGTCCTTTCTTGGGCGCCACGATCACAATCAGCACCAAGGAGATCACAGAGACGATCACAGCAAAGGAAATGAAGCCTGTTAGGAGGAGAGAGAATCAGGCTCAGGAGATGCTGACAGGACCAACACTTCCCAAGGTACCGTTAGTCATCACTTTCAAAGTACAGGAATTTAGAACGCATGAAGAGTTGAATAAATACCACTCAGCTCCTTAGTGATTCATAGAGCAACTCACAAACATATCATTTGAATCTCCACAGTATCACTACAAGGCTGGCCAGGTGTAGCGTTTTATATTTTTACTTAAGGAAGAGGGGCAGGGATTTGGGTTCATCAGAAATCTTTTGTCTCCACTGGCCTCATCTCTTTCTGTTGCTGTGTGGCAAGGACGCACAGACACAACAACGAACTGTTAACTTCTTAGAAGAAGTTATAATGAACAACTCTCACCGTGGCCTACAGCCCACAGCGGGCTTGCAGGGTACCTTCAGTGTCGACACAAACTTCCTGTGGTGATGGGCATGGCGGAGCATGGGTAAGATCAGTACTCCGGAGGCTGACAAAGAGGACTGTAAGTTCAAGGCCAAACCAAACCACACCAAGCCAAAACACACCACTCGACGAGGAAAACAGGTAGTGACTTCCGTGGGTGTATGCCCTCCTTTTTTTGGTTTTGTTGGTTTTGAAGGCTGAACCACTCACCTGGATCTCTCAATTTCATTTCCATTTCACGCAAAGAAGTGACTTCTTCCTCTTGGGGGGCATGGATAACCATCACAGTTGACCCCAATATGCTTAAAATACAGCCTATTTTCCCGTGAATGTTCAAGTGCTCATTTAAAAAATAGGAAGATAATATTGCACTGTGGAGAGAGAGAGAGAGAAAAAAAAATCAAACGGCACAGCTCAGTTACCCTCTGACTCCACCACAATTTAGAGGTCACACTGCGGCACGTGTGGCCCTGCTCCCCACAGAGCCAACTAGAATGCGCTGTGGGACACTGGAAGGCCTTATGTGCATAGTTCAGCAATGGTGGTTAAGCAGCCGTAGTTTACTACTTGTATAGATATCGTAGACATGCTACGTTCCTGTTGTCTCCCCATTGCCTCTTAGAGCTGAATTAGCTTCCAGTCGACGCCTGTTAAGTAACTGCGATGAAAAGTGTCTTATGGCTCACTGGCAAAGATGAGTATCCCTCAGGCCGGGCGGTGGTGGCGCACGCCTTTAATCCCAGCACTAGGGAGGCAGAGGCAGGTGGATCTCTGTGAGTTCGAGGCCAGCCTGGGCTACCAAGTGAGTTCCAGGAAAGGTGCAAAGCTACACAGAGAAACCCTGTCTCGAAAAACAAAAAACAAAAAACAAACAAACAAACAAACAAAAAAAGTGAGCATCCCTCATCCGAAATGCTTAGCCCCTGAAATGGTTCCACGGGAGGGGTTTGGGTTGTGGCTTTATTTGCATGTAGGAGAGCTCTTAGGGAGGGAACCTGGGCTTAAATAGAAGATTCATCTGTGTGTCATGTAGACTTGACAATATGTTTGATACACTCATGTTTTGACTGCAGTCTGTCACATGCGGTCAGGTAAGGAATTTTTCACTTATGGCATCCTAGGCAGGCTCAGGATGTTTCCAGTTGAGGATCACCCTGGCTTTGAGTTTTGAATCAGGGATGTCCAACCTGTATATTTAGAATATAAGCAACCACGATGTTTCAAAGGCATACATCCTATAGGGGCTGGGGAGATGGGTCATTCAGTAAAGTGCATGATGCATGAGAATGAACATCTGATTTTTATGACTAACATTCTTGTGAAAAAGCCAGTGTGGTTGTACATAGTTTTCAAACCCCAGAGCTGAGGAGATAGAGACTAACGGATTGGGGACTCGCTGTGCAGTTAAGCTAATTGTCAAGCTCTAGGTCAGTGAGAGACCTTGACTCAACATAAAACGTGTACAGTGCCTGAGAAATGACACCTGAGGCTGTCTTTTGGCCTTCATTTCACACACACACACACACACACACACACACACACACACACACACACACACACGATAGAAAGATAGATACCTAGCTAGCAGGTACTCTGTTCAGAGTTGGCACATAACTAACACATACCTGTACAATCATCCTGATTGTCAAACAGTAAAACATTTTCTCCTGTCCATCCTTGCCTGGATATTTCTACCCATCTAAAGCTCCCAATGCTTTGCTTGTCATGGCTTGCTTTCAAAATGCTCAAGGTTGGCACTGCCATGGATACCACAGTAGGACATCCTTCTGCTACACCAAGAGGCTCTCTGAGGCTTCTGCTCACCAGCCTTCTTTCTTACCATTTTTAATAAATGGTGCCATTTGACCTCAAGACCGTGGGCATTTACGAGGCGCTTTCTCAGAGTTGCCCTCTCGTGGTCATTTGGGGGACTGCAGCCCCAGTGAAAACTCTTAAGTCTTCAGACAGCTTTCTACACATTAACTCATTTAAATCTCTCAATTCTATAAAGGCAGAAAGAAGAAGTAGATAGGCCTAGTCAGAAGCTTCCTACTAGATACTGACAATTTACAGACTCTAAAAAGACAAAGACAACAGAATGGTAGCCAAGGCACACAAAGAGTTCACAGCTCATGGACCACATTCACCTGAATGCTAATACAGCCCGACTCAGAAAAGTCAGACCCATTGTGCTGGTTGGTTTTGTTAACTTGTCACAAACTCGAGTTATTGGAGGAGAGGGAGCCTCAACTTCAGAGTTGCCTCCATCAGACTGATCTGTGGGCTTTTCTTGATTAATGATTGATGTGGGAGGGCCCAGCCCGCTAGGAGTGTGGCAACCCTGGACAGGTGGTTCTGAGTTGTGTAAGAAAACAAGCTGAGCGAGTTGTGGGGAGCAAGTCAGTAAGCAGGGTCTCTGCAGGGTTTCTACTTTCAGTTCCTGCCCTGACTCCAGCCCTGGCCTCCCTCAGTGAGAGACTAGATATAAACTGAAGCCCTCTCCTCCCCCTCCAGCTGATTTTGGTAATGCTTTTATCAAGGCAACACATCAAACTAGGACATCCACATCCTATGAAACAGGAAATACTAGCACAGGGTACCCAACACAAGTACCCAGCAGGCAATGATGAGATTGTAGCAAGAGTTGAAATTTAGCTTAAACACAACGTATGCCTTTAAAGGCTTCTGCTAACTGCTGTCATTAATCTATGTCATTAAACTATGGCAACAAGAAAAATTCAAAGGAGGTTCACAGTTTGCTCAGGTGAGAGGTATAAAACCCACCCAAAAACCCTCTGGGTAGGCTTCACTGAATCATCACAAATAGAATTTGCAATTTCCTTGTCAGTAGTGAGCAAGCTCTCCCGTCAGGTTTTCCTTTCTTTCTTTTCTTTTTCTTTTTGTTCCGCTTGTTTCTTATTAACAGCATGGCAATATCGCTCCTGTTTCTCTTGCTATTTTTTTGTAGCTTTCTCAAATTATTATTATTATTTTTCAAGAGGCAAGATTAGTTTTTTTTCTTTGCTGGGGATCAAACTCAAGGCCGTTCGCATGTTAGCAATTCTTAGCCCAAGAAATAATCTTTTATGCCTGCCTATTATATTATAAATGGCTTGTCTCTAAGTTCTCAGGCATCCCAGACTTTATTTGGGACTGTCTGTGCTTTGAGAGTTCAGGTTGCATTTTTTTGTTGTTGTTGTTGGTTTTGTGTGTGTGTGTGTGTGTGTATGTGTGCACACCCACGCAGTGATTTCTTAGAGGAATACTTCTCATGGTTTAAGTGTGCTGATGATAGTGAAGTAGCCTCCCCCCCCCCAAGCCTCTATTGTTCACCTACCTTATGAGAACACTCAGCGCCCCCAGGGGGGTGATCAAGGTGGCAGGCGCAAACGCATAGGCCGCAAAGTTGGCCGCCTCTCCAGCTCCCACTGGAAAGCAAGCAGAACAGTGAGCAGATGGGATAAGGTCTTCATCAGAGGAGCTAAGCAAATGACTCATGATAGCAGCAGACTTCTGTCTCAACGATGCTGAGACCTACCTGAAGGCAATGATTTAACTTCTTGCAGCCTGTGGGAAAGGAATGCTGTCATGAGACACAGAGCTACCGTGATTGCCTGGAGACAGCCACGTGACAACGCTGGGGAAATGAATGTACTTAGTACATGATTTTCAATTGAGACTTGAGCTACTTGTATGGTGAAGACATATTTGGAATCCAGTAGCTTCGGAGTAAGTGGAGAATGACTTAGCCATGGCCGTCACATCAGGCGTCTCATACAATGAGAAGGGCTTATAGGGATCGGGTGTCTGTGCGGCAGATATCCAGATATCCCCACCACAGGCCCACGGCAGGACTCTCTGGACTGGAGAGGAACGACAAGCAAGTGACGATGTCTCAGGAGTTCAAGAAGATCCAAGTAGCCGTTGGAAAGGGCTAAGGATGGATGTCTGAATGTAATGTTATCTGAGAAACTTGAGGTCTGCACCGGGTAGTGTGCTGTGAATAACTTCCAGAGTGAGGGAAATTCCCCCAAGAGCTGGCTTTTGGGTGAAAGCCAGTTTATTCTCAGAGACTGCAGTGGGATACCTCTCCAGAAAGTGTAGCATTCCACGCTGTCCAGCTGTGTCAAGCAAGCACATAGCAGAGAGAGGAAACAGCAGCGTATAATCTATTTCTTTGTCTACTTGGCTACCACACTCAAACTGCAGGAGTACCCAGCATCAGAACACCATAAAAAAGATCTAAATTGTTGTGGAAATTAACTTTGTCAACATGTGTTGCATTTGTTTATGCTGCAGAATATCGCTTTAACTATGTAGAGATACGTTACATTTGCTTATTCTGCATTTGTTTAACAATGTAAGGATGTGTGTTTAATTATGTAAAGATGTGCTGCATCTGTTTCATCTTGCCTGCCTAAGGCACCTGATTGGTCTAAAAAAGACCTGAGTGGCCCATAGGTAGGCAGAGAAGGATAGGCAAGGTTGGCAGGCAGAGAGAATAAATGGGAGGAGAAATCTAGGCTGGAGAAAAAAAAAAGAGGCTCAAAAGAGGAGAAAAGAGAAGGAGAAAGAGGAGTTGCCAGGGGCTAGTCACCTAGACACCCAGACAGCCACGCTGTAAGAAGGAAAGAAAGACATATAGAGTAAAGAAAAGCAAAAAGCTCCAAGGCAAAGGGTATATAAAGAGAAACAGATTAAGTTAAAAGAGCTAGCCAGAAACAAGCCTAAGCTAGGCCGAGCATTCAAAACTAATAATAAGTCTCCATGTCATGATTTGAGAGCTGGTTGGTGGCCCCAAAGAAAAGGCCTAGTACACTAAATTTACAGAGCAATTAGGAGACTGCTCTCCTTAAAAGAGCTGGGGCAGCCTTTTCAGACTATTCAACTTCCTCTGATGCCTTTATATTGTTTATAGTTTCTATTTTATAGATGCTGTTCTAGGCAAATCTTAACTTCATATGCTGATAGCCAGATAGCACCTCTAATGTATGTTTTCATCTGTACTACCACGAGCTTTTTACTTCGTATACATGATATTGTAAATGTAGCCATACATATTACCCCAGTATCAACAGTCAAAGAATCCTTTAATGAATCCATGTTTTGTCCCAATAAGGAAGACAACCCATTTCCAAGGGATTGTGCAGCCATGATAGCCACAAAGTTGAGTTAAGAACTCAGAAGAAGGCCATGAGGTGATGGCACACGCCTTTAATCCCAGGATTTGAGAGGCAGAGGCAGGCAGAGCTCTGTGAGTTTGAGGCCAGCCTGGTCTACAAAGAGAGTTTCAGGGCAGCCAAGACTGTTACACAGAGAAACCCCGTCTCAGAGGGGGGAAAAAAAAACTCAGAAGAAGGGCTGGAGAGATGGCTCAGAGGTTAAGAGCACTGGCTATTCTTCCAGAGGACCCACCAGAGGACCTAGGTTCAATTCCGCCACCCACACAGGGAGGGGTTCATAATTATCTGTGACTCCAGTTCTCCAGATCTGATGCCCTCTTCTGGCCTCCTCATGTACTACATGCACATGGTGCACAGAGCAATGCGGGCAAAACAGGCATACACGTAATATATAAATAAATAAACCAGGCATACACTTAATATATAGATAAATAAAACGGGCATACACTTAATATATAGATAAATAAAACAGGCATACACTTAATATATAGATAGATAAAACAGGCATACACTTAATAAATAAATAAAACAGGCATACACTTAATATATAAATAAATATTTTTTCCTTTTTTGTATTTTATAATTTAATTTTACATATCAGCCTCAGATTCCTTGTTCTCCTCCCTTCCACACCCCCCAAATAAATAATTTAAAAAATAGTCAGAAGATACAGAATAGAAGATATTTCTCAGTTCTCATGGGAAATAGGAGATGTTTGTAATAAAACATATTTGGGGAGCTGGAGAGATGGCTCAGAGGTTAAAAACACTGACTGTTCTTCCAGAGGACCTGAGTTCAATTCCCAGCAACCACATGGTGGCTCACAACCATCCGTAATGAGATCTGGCGCCCTCTTCTGGTGTGCAGTTATATATGCCGTATACATAATAAATAAATAAATCTTTTAAAAAAAAAGAGTTCTCCTTTAAAAACATATTTGGAACACTAACTTCTTCCTCTGCATTCTGTGAAAGCACAGAGCAGGCGTCAGGGAGTGAGAACAACCTGTACACAGTTATGTAGGCAATATGCGGCATCACCACAGTCATTTCCGGACACAGCTCCATCCTCCACAGGAGGGGAGAGTAGTTAAGTCTGAAAACTCCTGGGTTTCATACTTACTTGACAGCAGTCCAGCCCACCACACCCATTCCTTGAGGTAAGAATGTCCACCTTGCCCTGGAAAATACCAAGAGAACAAAAATCAGGTCCTCTCCTCAGGAGATAAGGGCAGAAGAGTTGACTCCTAGGGAAGGTGTCGAGCATGCGGGAGAAGGCTAGGCTTCTGGTCACCTCGGCAACTGTCCTCTCTGAGGACACTTACTTGGTCCCTCCCAAGGTCGTTTCAAGCTTTCTGGTACCCTGACTCTCGAGAAAGTTCCTTTGACTTGTATAAAACTGTATTATCGTCAGGGTCACTAACGATGTCAGTAGGCAATACAGGTATGGGTATTATGAATTCTGAATTTTTTACTTCAGCCATGGTTAAAATTAAAACCCAAACCATAACTTGTAAGCAACACTGGTCCTAGTGAGAAGAAGATATTTGATTTTTGAAACTTTTGAAACTTTGGATGAGTCAATTAAAGAGGAACTGGTGGGCTCTGCTTCTCCTTCACCTTGCCAGACCCAAGGTCAAAAGGCTTTTCTGAAGCTGCCTAGCATCATCTTCCCATGACCATGACCACTGACCTAACTCTCTGCTAACATGTTAGCTATAGAAAATGGAATTTTCTCAATTGTGACACTTCCTGACTTTGGCCTGGATGCTTTTGTTATAATTAAACTAAGAGGATATATAAACAGTAAGGATGATCTTGCAAAGCAGTTTATTATGCCTCTTTAGTATTTTCTCCTTATAAAATTTACTAACGGCTAAACAGGAATCATCCCATTACACTGGATGTCTGCACCTCTCATCTGTACTTTTTACTTGAGCGGTTGGCCTATTTTGTTAGGTGTGGTGGTTTGAAAGAAAATGCCCCCCTAAGGGACTGGCACTATTAGAATGTGGGTTGTTGGAAAAGGCGTGACCTTTTTGGAGGAAGTGTGCCTCTGTGGGGGTGGGCTTTGAGGTCTCTTTAGTTCAAGTTTTCTTCAGTGTGACAGTCAGTTCACTTCTGTTGCCTGCAAGATGAAGGACTCTCAGCTCCACCACCATGTCTGCCTGCATGCCGCCATGCTTCCCATCATGATGATAATGGACTGAACCTCTGAAACTGTAAGCAAGCCACCCCAATTAAATGCGTTCTTTATAAGAGTTGCCGTGGTCTGATTGAGCCGGTATGATAATGAGTATTCAGAGACGGGTAATGCCTGGGGGGCACTCACCAACCTAAGACAGAGCACCTGTGTGGCCTGGGCAGGCGTCTCCATGACGGGGTAAGGTGACCTGCTGACGTCCCACGCAACCCAAGTCAGAAGCTCATTTTTTAATAAAAGGGGGACCTGCAGGGCCCTGGCCCCTGTTTTGCGTAGCTGTTGCCTTGCTTGCGGATCTTGTCCTTGATATCCTCCCTATGCTAATTCCCTGCCAGGTTCCACCCTCCTGAATGTTTAAGGGAAGATTCTTGTCTGTGTATCCTGAATAATGGGCGTTAACAGCTTAGATGCAAGATTGTAAAATATCAGTAGCAAACTTCTGCCCTCCCGGGTCCTCCCATTGTGCTGTAAGCCTGTATTTAAGACCTCCTACCCCCTTCAAGAAATGACATTCGACATTTAAAATTTAAATATATATATATATATATATACATATATAATTGAATGAATACTGCGAATGTAATCTATGAATACCACAAGTGTGATTAATATCATGAGTCTAAGAAATGAATATCATGAGTGTAATTTAAAAAATAAATTAAAAAAATAAAAATTAAAAAAAAGAGTTGCCATGGTCATGGTATCTCTTCACAGCAATAAAAACCTAACTAAAACATTAGGGTATGCATTTTTTCTTGTCTGCAATTGTTCTTTATATATTAGGAATTTTATAACCCTGTGTCCATATATTTAATAGCCCTCCATATCATCTGATTGTTTAGTTTCAAGTAAGTTATTTCCAAATAGGATGTCTGTGTGTGGCCTATTTTATCCACTCAGAGAATTATTATTTTTCTCCACTCAGAGAATCTCTTAAGTTACACAGAATATAATCTTCCTTTACACAGAATAGATTCATGCTTAAGAAGGCTTTCTTTGGGGTTAAAAGTTATTTCAAGTTCAAAGAATCTAGAGTGTATTTTGCAGAAGGGTAACAAGTAGACCTCTCACATTTTTCCCCTCTACTTTTTCCTAATTTGTCTCAATATTTTAGTTGAATAATTCATTTTTCTTCACTGGTCTGAAATACGACTTTTTAAAATTACATATTAGCTTCTATATGTAATCTGCTCTGTGAGAGACCCACTCCCACATTTTCCCCAGGGTACTCTTAAGGAGGGAGAAGTGAGAAATATTTAGATAGAAATATAGAGGGGAGAGAAACAGATAGCAATGCAGGACAGCCTCGGGAGGGCCTGGATCCTCATCCACAGGCCTCACTGTCTCTTCTAAAGGGCTTTTTCCAGAAATGGGAAGGGGTGGAGCAAGGACCTCCCCTTAGCACAGCCAAGTGCAAACCCTTCTAATGACCTAGTAACCACACACGTGGTCAAGCAATCGTCCAATGCAGCTCTGCTGTGTAAAGCAAGCTCAGCTCTCACTAGGAACCTCTGTGGGCCTCCACACTGTTCTACCTGGACGTTTTCAACAATCCCTTACTATCTGTTTTAATTCCAGTATCAATTTGTTTTCATTAAGACCAAAATATAGTGTATTTTCTGATGGACCAAAGCTTACTATTTGTTTTAACTCCAGTATCAAATTGTTTTCATTAAGACCAAAATATAGTGTATTTTCTGATGGAGCAATCCTCCTCTCTCACTACTCCTTCAGAAACTTGTTTACATAATTTACAGTCATTTATTTTTCCATAGTGACCCAGGAAAAAATATTTAAGCTTCTTGTGCTATTATAGTTCATGAAAATGAATATAAATGTGTGGCTAATACAATCAAACAGGCTACTTGGCATCTGGAATGTCACTATAAATAGCAGTATAATTCTGCCACTACTCATTCATTGACTCCACAAATATTTGGTGGGTGCTAACCACCGCTGAGTGCATGGTTTATGAGTCTGCTACCAGTAAACAAGTCAACCTGATGACTAAAATGAACAATAATGCAATACCTTAGAGGTAATGAAGGAAACTGTTCAGTTCAATGCTAGAAATGGAGGGAGGCTGTTCTAGGAAGATGGACTACGACAGAATTCAGAGCCATGAGTCAGCTAGACGAAGGTAGAGAGTTCAGGGCAAAGGGAAAAGCTCTTTGGGTAGAGAGGAACGTGCTCAAGAACTCGAGTGGAGACTTTGCCTGTAGAGTGCGTTTCTTACCTGCTCTAGTGATGCCCTTGTCGGCCAGTTGCAAGAGACCCTTCTTTTTGAGTATGAAACTTGAACCAATAAAAATGCTGGAGCTGATGGCCAGCGCCAAGCCCCCATAGAGACTGTATCTGTTTTCGACATTGGCAGAAATGCTGAAGTTGGTGACGGTGGAACTCAGGTTCGTGAAGAGGGCAGGAGGAGGCAGCAGCTGTGACACACTTGTGATCTCACAGGAAGCCTGGGAAGAGTTCGAACAGACCAGAGACAGCACGTGACCTGGGAAAAAGGAGGAGGAGGAAGGGATGTTAAAAATGCGAGGGAGCTGTGTAACAACTTATTCCTTTCTGCAAAAGAGAGGCTTGAGTGGACGGAAACACATTTTTACTGTAAGCTGTGTATTCCCTAAGAGGTGCTACACAGGCCTATAGACTTCCTTCCTTCCTTCCTTCCTTCCTTCCTTCCTTCCTTCCTTCCTTCCTTCCTTCCTCTTTCTTTCTTTCTTTCTTTCTTTCTTTCTTTCTTTCTTTCTTTCTTTCTTTCTTTCTTTCTTTCTTTCCTTCCTTCCTTCCTTCCTTCCTTCCTTCCTTCCTTCTTTCTTTCTTTCTTTCTTTCTTTCTTTCTTTCCTTCTTTCCTTCTTTCTTTTTCTTTCCTTTCTTTCCTCTCTCTCTTTCTTTCTTTCTTTTCTCCCCCTTTTTTTCTTTCGAGGCAGGGTTTCTCTGTTTAGTCCTGGCTGTCCTGGAACTTACTCTGTAGACCAGGCTAGCCTCCAAGTTAGAGATCCTCCTGCCTCCACCTCCCCAGTACAGGGACTGGTGCTGGAGTTTAAGGCATGGGTCACCACAGCTCAGCCCTATAGACACCCTCATTACAGCTTGCACACATTCTTAAAATGATTTAAAAATCGCCTAGTTGTCATTGTTCGAAGATGAGAGATTTCACGTGAAAGTCCAGGATCCTCTGATCAACTGAACGGCCTGGCATCATGTGGATCTTGGCTGCAGTAAGGAAGCAGCAGCCTGTTGGAAGTGAGTGCTTGTGTAGACCTGGCTTGCGCTCCACAGTTCACCATAGCGGACCCCACCCCCATCCACCGCACTCCTTCTCGTGATCAGACTGTCTCTCAGAAAGCAGGGCTTACCGCATAGAAACATGGAGAAGGCTGTGGCGATGCCACTGGCCTATAAACTACCTTATTATAGGAAATTTAGCCGAGCCATTTGTGGGTTATGAACTGTGCATTCCAGAAAAGGCATTAAACTTTAATTTTGCATGCCACTTTGCCCAGAGAAAATCATTTTTCAGTTTAACTAATTCACTTGCTCCTGAATAAAACAGAATTTTATGGAGAAATGAATTAAACATTAGTAGGCTTTATAAAGAATAAGACTGAAGTAAGAATGTAAACCCACGGGAACAGACCCATTCTGTGCATTGGGGCTTTTAGGCTAAGCTCTGAAACTCTTAATAGTCTGTCACTCGAACAGATTCTGAGTCAAAACTCTTAAATATTTCAAGGAAATTACATTATTAGAAATGTTCTAGAATATCGTTTTAAAAGAGCAAAGCTACACAGAGAAACCCTGCCTTGAAAAACAAACAAAAAAAAAGAAAGAAAGAAAGAGAGAGTGAGAGAGAGAGAGAAAGAAAGGAAGGAAGGAAGGAAGGAAGGAAGAAAGAAAGAAAGAAAGAAAGAAAGAAAGAAAGAAAGAAAGAAAGAAAGAAAGAAAGAAAGACAGAAAGAAAGAAAGAACAAGTGCAAATGTTCGAAGTAGCCAGGACTCAGCATTCTTCCAGTGGGCATCCCATCTCAACCCAAGACCTGATCCGGGAGTGGTGGCACTCTCGAGTAATTAGGGCACTTGGGAGTTCAGCTCACAATTTTGGGGCCGACCTGGATCATAGGAGGGACAACGGACAAAATAAAACAAAAAACAAAATAGCCAACCAAAGAAACAACAAACCGAAAACAAACGGGATGTGAGCAGAAAATGTTTTCGCTGGTTACAGTTCTGACGGCGTTCATTCCCGAGAAAAGAACATGGAACGTAACTTCCCAATGAACACATTCCTGCCCTTCAGTCTGCAGCTAACATAACCATTCCAGAGCTTCATCCATGAGGTCAGGGTGGGCGGACCTCATTCCAGCACAACAATATGCCTTCTAAGTAGCTGACGGAGCAAAAACAGTTCCTACACTTTAGGGGGTGTGGGGACAGCGGTTCCAAGGGAACGCAAATAATTTTTGGTTGCATTTTCCAAGTTCTCTGTGGAAGTGGCAGACAGGAAGGCTGGGGGTTTTATGGCAGGACAAATAATAAAAATCTTGCTTCGTTACTGACCTTAGAACTTCAATCATTTAACGATTTGGGAGTATATTCAGGGAGGAAAGCCCACAGAGGCTGTGACTGAAGGAGGGAGAGAGAATGGGGGTGTGGAGGTGCCCAGGGCACAGGGAGGAGAGGGTGGGGCACAATGTGTGGGTACAGACCCGGAGGATGTTAGAGGATTCAAAGCTATCTCTAATCAGAGTAGGCGTCTCAAGATCCCAGGACACAAAGTCATTCATTATTCAAGGAGTTGAATCTAGACTTTACTCAACATTGAAAGTCTATAAAAGTCCCTGAAAATTTGTAATAGACCCTGCCAGTCACTTTGAAAGTGACTACAAATGTATACCACCAGAGAGCTTGCTCAATTTCTTTGATGTTATTTTTAAAATATTAAGTAAAAATTAGTTAATTTTTTAATTTTGTGTCATTTGTCAAAAAGAATAATACTCAAACTTTGTCAATGAATCAACCACACAATTTAAGAAATAAAATATTACTCTTTATGGGTGACACCTACCCTGGACCCTCTCTTTAACATTTCTCTCCTTAAAATGGTGATTTCCTTGCTACTGTGCCAAAGATGTGTAACTGCAAATGGTTCAGCCATGTAACCCAAGTCGATCTTTTTATTTCAGAAAATTATAAATATAAGTAAAACCAGTAAAATCTAAATGTTCATACAAAGGTGAAATGCTTTCATCTCTCAAAACTCTAGCTGTCTTTAGAGAACCGTTTAATTGTACAGTTTATGACAGGCTATCTGATTTCTAGAGAGTCTATGGTTGGGCAAAGCTACATTTGAACTTGAGAATCACAGCCATGCATTCCCAGGTTGAGATAGCCTTGTCTCCCCATCTAGTTTTCTGTGTTGATTAGTCACCCCTTAGCCTTCCCGTTGTTGGCATAAAGTTCTTCCCCTGCTGTGGTTTGGATGTTAAACGTCCACGAAAAGCCTGGTCCCCAGGGTGGTACTATGGGGACACAGCGGCACTGCCAGAGCTGGGCTCTAGTAGTGGGGTCCTTTGAGTCACTGGAGGTGTGGCCTATTGGGAAACTCCTCTTTCATTTTTCCCTCCTCCCATGATGAGGGGGGCAGTTTTCTCCTGCCATAGGCTCCCACTGTGGCATGCTGCCTCACTACAGCTCCAAAGCAATGGGATAAAAAGTCCCAGACTGGACCTTCCAAAATGATGAGACACGATGTGTCGTTCCTCTTTATAAACGGCTTCTCTCTGTGGATAATCTCTGCCGCTGATGTTGAGAGCTCAGCAGAGGTGACATGGATTCAAGCTTCAGCTTCCTTACCATCCCCTCACTATGTCTTCTTCCCTCGGGGGTCTCATACACTCCAGGTTGGCCTTGAACTTGCTATGCAAGCGAGAGTGACCATGAACTTCTGGTTCTCCTATATCCACCTTCCAAATGATGGGATTACAGGCGTGCAGCATCACACCTGGTTTACGTGGTGGTGTTTGGGACCAAGCCCAGGGCTGTGTGTGTACTTGGTAGGTACTCCACCAAAGGAGCAACATCCTTAGCCTGAGCTTACTCTCTTGCACATCTGTAATTCTCAGAGCTGCTGCTGGCCTTTTAGCCTGAGTCCCACTCATGAAGAAAACACGAGGAGGACCTGAGAACCAGTCCCAGGCAGATACGCAGCCTGAAGGAAGCAGGAACCCAGTCTGGTCCACCCTCAGTTGACTTGCAGACACACCTGCAGGAATGGAGTTCAGCTCCCCATCTCATTGCTGTAGAAAATCTGAATGAAATCTTTCTGTCCACCACAATTCACTCTCCAGGCTTGAGTCCCTGCCAGCCAGATAACACCCCCCTTGCTCGATCTCACCGACTCTGGCCCAGTTTTCCATCCCAGTTGCAACAAAGCCTCAATTCCTCCCAACCCTAAAATTTTAAACTTCATACGCTGTGGAGCTTGCTCACCTCGGACCCTGTATTGCATGGCTCTCCCTCCCACCCATTCCTCAAAACAGCACAAGTTATACTTTCACTCACTCATCCAATCTTTTTTTATTATGTCTTTTAGCTGCCATGAATCTTTCAGAAGCTGGGGCTACAGCAGAGAATGTAGCAACATTCTCACTGTCTTGTATTCTAATGGGGGAAGATCGAGAAATGAACCGTGCAATGAGTTGAAATGCCAAGGAAAGCAATAAAGGTGCGCACATATGTATATTTTAAAACCAAGATTAGGTAGAAAACTCTGCTACGTGTAAAAGCAAAAACCGGAGACAGAAGTGTGTTTGGAGGGGTAAAGGGACTGGATAGTCAGCTGGGTGGAGTGACAGACTGGAGGGAGATGGAAGGAGATGTGGTCTCGGGTCCACTGGGGCAAGTTCGGGTGAACTGAGCCGGTGGAAAAGACCGTCCCACCCTGTCGTTCCTCTTTCAAAGAGTACATGCACCTGCCCTATGGTCCACAGACTCATAGGCCCGCTTCCTCTGTCCGTGGAACCTTAATAGGTCCAGCGGTCTCCTCTTTAGTTGTCTTAGACTAGTTCCTTACAGATTTTATGGTGGCTACTATCCAGCCCATTCCAGAGTGCTGGCACACACAGCCAGCAGCTTCTTGGCACAGAAATGCTTCCTCGTGGGTTTGTGGCTCAGTTACACACATCCCCAACACACTTCCTTAGACAGCCATCTCTGCAGTGCCAATCAAAAGAAACTTGCAATCCCTCTCAGCAAATTATCCTACTTAATGCTCCCAATCCATCACACTTCTCCTCACAGCTTATGTCTTTGTAACATTTTGCAGATCCATACAGTTAGGGATTTGCTCAACCAAACAGCTGTTGAACCCGTACCACCCGATAGGCCGTGCTAGCCACCTATTTGTTCACACGCAGTCAGCTCCCCTGTGAACTGGTGAGGCGGGTCAACAGGGCAGGCGGGCAAGCGGCTGCTCCTGTAGAGCAGGCGGCTTTAGTGGAAGCACAGGCAAACAAGAATAAATGGAGGAGACAGACAGGAAGGATCAATCACTTAAACTGATTTGAAACAGAATAAAGACATACATTAGAACAAATTTGGAACAAAATGAGAAATAACAGCACACATTTGGACGTCACTTCACAGCGGACAGATGGACATGTAAACTCTCATGCAGCTGGGTACGATGCCCATGATTTCAATTAAGAAAACAGAATTGAGCGCAGAGGGTGTAGCCCAGAGGCACATGCTTGCCTGGCATGGGGGAGACTTTAGGTCTAATCCCCAAGCACTTCAAAAACAAATGAATTGCAATGAAAAAACCAAAGCAGCAGATGCAGCAACAAACCCTTCAAAGTGGAGATGAGAAGATGCCACCGGTTTAAAAGCTCTATCTTGAAACAAGGTCTTCTTCAAGTGGCCTGTGGGAGGGTCGTGTCCCAGGACTGCTGGCCCTGGGGTTTCCATAACAAACGAGCAAGTGGCTGCTCTTCTCACACTTCACCATCAGTAAGGAAGGTCACTCAATTGCTAAGGGTTAAATCCTCTGGGGGGCAGGGGAAGCGGGAGGTGAGAGGCAGCCAGCATGGTGGTGCCCGCCTTTAACCTCAGGGCTCAGGGGCAGAGGTCGGTGAATCTCTAAATTCAAGGTCAATCGGGTGCACATTTTGAGTTCCAAGCCAGCCAAAAACTATGTAGTGAGAGACCCTGTCTCAAAAACACTAAAAGTGAATAAATGAATAAGCAAATAATTTGAAATGAAAATGCAGGAAAGGAACTTAAGGAACATTCCAGTAACCTTGCATGCACATTAAGGATTTTAAAAACAATCACTTATAGTTCATACTAAAGATTAGGCTCAATAATGGACATCACTGTTTTCTAAACAACTTTTAATGGAGAGTTTTATTTTGTTTTTAAGTAGTGCTTAAATCTTAGGAAATTTTTAGGACTTAGGAAACAAACAAACAAACAAACCCTTGTCTTAGTTTTCTTTTTAAGATATTGAGGAAATTTCCTACAGAGCATTTGATAAGTAGTAATATTTTATACAGAAAATCAAATTGTCTTAATAAAAACTGATCATATGATGGGTTTTGAGAAATGCCCATCACGTGTACTTTTTTGACAGAGTAATGTGTAGAAATTCTAAGACCACGTCACGTCTCGGGACCATGGAATGGGTAGGGCACCTTGTTAGTTCCAGCTGGAATAACCAAGTAGAGCCTGTGTTGATGTCTAAACAGCAGTGACTTCCTACAGCCCCGGAGGCTGCAAGTCTGAAGTCAGCAAGGAGGCTGCAAGTCTGAAGTCAGCCTGGCCTCGTGGTTGGGCTCCTGGTGACATTCTGGTGACAGCCTCCTCTTCTCTGTAGGGTGAGATTTGGGGCACTACAGGCTGGACATCCATCATCCAAAAATCCCAAACACTATAAAACATGAGGCTTTTGAGCACTCATAGGACATTAGTGGAAAATTCCACATCAGGAAACTCAGTTTTATCTAAAAAAATTATTTTTAAATACTGTATAAAATTATCCTCAGAAAACATGTATGATTTTTATAGGAAACGTGTGTGAACTTATTGTTTAGACTTGGGTCCCATTCCCAAGATATCTCATTATGTACATGTGTGGTGATATTTTATTTGTGCTGAAATGTGATATATTATTTGTATGTTAATAAATAAAGTTTGCCTGGAGATCAGGGTCATAGCTAGCCATAAACAGAAGTCAGGTGGTGGTAGCACACGCCTTTAATCCGATCACATGGTAGGCAGAGTCTGTGTGGTCAAGGACACAGCCAAGCGTGGTGACACACGCCTTTAATTCCAGTACCAACCATAGAGAACTGGAGGTCTGTATAGACAGGCAGTGACGGGGAAGTGATGTGGCTGGATTTAGAGCCAATGAGAAGGCAGAACAGGAAGGCAATAAAGGCACAGGTTAGACAGGAAGAAGTTCTCTTGGAAAGCTACGGTGATGTGGTGAGCTAAGGTTGGTTGGTGGGTTCTGATCTCTATGGCTTGCACCTCTGTATTTGGCTCTGTGTTTCTCACTTAATAAGACTGTTTAGAAATTCATCTACAAATATGTAAATTTTTCTCCGATCCCAGAACTACAGAAATCTGAACTACTTCTGATTCTAAGCATTTTGAATGAAGGATGCTTAGGCTGTAATCCCCTGCATGAAGGCCTTGGCTCTATGACCAATTATCTCCCAACATCCCCATTCCTCAGTCTTGCCATACCGGAATAAGAGCTGCAATATAAAACATGAAGGGTGCACTTCTCAATGGATGCATGCACTTTCAAGTGAAATACAGACCCCAATAATACCATGTTTAGTTTAACACGGACTCTGAAACCATATTAAATTCTCTAGTTCAGGGCTGGAGAGATGGTTCAGACGTCTTATAAGAGCACTGGCTGCTCTTCCAAAGGTCCTGAGTTCAATTCCCAGCAACCACAGGGTGGCTCACAACCATCTATAATGAGATCTGGTGCCCTCTTCTGGCGTGCAGGCAGACATGCAGGCAGAACACCGTATACATAATAATAAAAAAACCTTTTAAAAAAATTCTCTATTTCAGTTTCTGTATCTGTAAAACAGAAAATAAAACTACAGAATTTAGTTTTGCATGAGTGAATGGATATGTTTTATATAGAATGTTTTGACTTTTCAAGATTATATATCAAGATATATATGACTTTTTAATATTATATATATTATATATATGTGGAAGCGGAAGAGGAAGATACGGCCAGTTCTCCAAGAGTCACAATTCCTCAATTGCCTGTTCTTACAATTTTTTAAAGTTACTTTTATCTCAAGTATGTGGGTGTTTGGCCTGCATGTTTGTGTGTGCACTCCATACATGCCTGGTAGCCTCGGAGGGAAGAAGAAGGGCTTAGATCCCCTGGGGGTGGAGTTACAGAGGAGTGTGAACTGCCTTGTAGATGCTGCAATCAAAATCACGCCTTCCCAAAGAGCCCTCAGTAGGCTTGACCACAGCGCCTTCCTAGCTCCTGATTCCCTCTTCTTAAAAACCGAAGACACTCAGGTCCGGAAAACAGAATGCATCAACTCTAAACACCAGCACGGGCATTTTCCTCTTGTCTAGCTGTAGCCTGGAAAAGTGGCTCACTCCACTTTCAAAGAAAACCTTAAAAACCCTGGATTCCTCTCTGCCTGAAGCTTGCTTTTCCAACCCCAAGTCAGCTAAGAGCTCCTCAGATATGAAAATGTATTGATGTCCTCTTGGTAGTCAAGTGTTTCTATCCTCTAGGCCATCATAACATCACCTTCATAGTCCTCGACACAAAATGCTTATGAAGTCGGAGTGTCCCAGGGAATGGCTGTAGTTTTTGTATTCTGTTTTCACGGGGCCGCATGCCCATTGTTAATAAAACTATTGGCTGTTGAACTTGATTTGAGTTCGGTTAGAACACTACAAACAGCGCTGAAAACCAAATGATAAAAAATTCTTTATATGTATTTGCTTTTTTTTTTTGAAATAATTTGGGGGTTATAAGGTCTTTTGAAGTATTCAGTCATGATTGAAATCAAAGTAAATAAAATAAAAATTGAAATCAAAGTACTACTGTAACTTTCTCTTTGTGGGCATCTAATGGAACTACTTTATTTTTAGCCTCTATGATTGGCTCGTCATTTGGTCTAGGATCTAGGCCACCCAGTCTGCAAGACCACCCACACCTTCATTGCATCTTAGACGTTGCCACCACATTATCGGGTACATTATCGGGTCATTTGCTTCTTGGGGACTGCCTGTCACTAGGGTAGTAAACTGCATGGGAGTTCTAGAGTCAAGGGCCAGACTGATGACAACCCTTTCCTAGGACCTAGACCAGTGCTTGGCCCACAGAACCCTTGTTTATCACCTCCGATGAATCAGCGAGATAAACAGACTCCATCTAAGCCCCGTCAGGCACTGCCCTGTGGGTTTCCTGTGTTATTACACCTGCACCTACTTTGACTGTGAACAATAAGATCTCTTGACACTTTAGAGATAAAGAAAGAGCCGACAGAGGACTCAGGCTGAAGTCTAGTCTTCTCATACTTCTGAAAAACACGGGTTAACCTCTTCTTTCTTTCCCAGCAACTTCCAGCACAATTAATCACAGAGGTGAAACAGAGTTTCAGTATCCCTTGTTGTTACTAAATGCATGAGTAAAGCAGGGAAAATATCCAGAGGTCAAATGAGTGGGTGCAATCTACTTACAGATCCCTGAGCAAACAAGGGCAGGGTACATTAGTGCCGAAATGACTTTGTGGCTTCAGAGTTATTCAGAAAGGGGACTAACTACAACATGGCTGTCTAGGAAATAACCCTAGTTAGATTCAGCTGCCTTAGGGACCACCAGTCTCATTTGGGGGATAGTTTGTGAGTCGTTGTGGCCTTTTCTTTTACATGTCCCTCCCCTTTCTCACTAGCTGTGTTTTGATGAGTTCCTCCCTCTCTTTCTCCCCTTCCTTCTCTTTCTATCCTCCTATAATTAAGCTACACACAGGAGAAGATGAGAGGAGAGTATACGAAGGATGTTGCCTTCTGAAAAGGGCGGTTTGTACTAGACAGCTCTCTGCCCTCATTCCCTTTGAGTCGTTGGCAAGTAGATTAGAAATGGCCTTTGCCCTGACACTGTAAAAAAATGATAATTCATTTGCAATGCACACTTCCCAAGACTGCCTCACTCCTTTCCCCTCTTTTCATCCCAGTTCATGCTCACCTTCTGTATTGAGACCGCAGGAAGCCCAGCGGATGTGTGAACATCTGGCAGAGAGGGCAAGGGCCCAGGGATTTTACAGGGCAAGAGGGGGGCCGTAAATCCCAGCGCGGTCCGCAGGAAGAATTTACAAAAGGGCACGCCCAGTTCCCTGTTTGAGCAGTCTCTCTAGTCACACTCCTAGCTTGGGTGCGAGATGTTTCATTCCGAAGGCAGAGCAGCCACGCCTGGCACCCGCCCCGCTGTCCCGGGGACCCAGGAGCAGTCCGCGAAGGGCGCAGCGTGGGAGGCCCACGGGATCCCCGGCTCACCCTCGGCCCGGCAGGTGGAGTGGACCACGGACTCTGGAATTGAGGCTGAGTCAGAGGAAACTTCCTCCCCGACCAAACCCGGGAGTCTGCCCTTAGCATCCGGAGTTTCCCCGCCACACATTCAACACGGGGCCGCCCGGAGACCAAGTGGTTGTCCCGTCTGTCGTGCCTCCCATTTGCCCCCCCCCCTCCCAGAGCCTGGAGTGTGATGGGCACAGCTCAGTATTTACTGCCCGGCTGGTGGGGCAGCCGACTGAACGGCGGGAACCCCGAATGACGAGGGGACCGCGTCAAGAACCCGCACCTTTTCTTCGGATCTAGTTGTATCTTGAGACGGGCGCATCTGGGCTCCCAGCGACCTAAGTGACAGTGACAGATATCCCCACTCTCCCGCCGCCACCAGGCCTGACACTCACCTTCTCGGCAGGGCTCCCCGGGTGGCAGCCTCAGCTGACCCCCCATGGCCTGGGGACCGGGCTTCCTCGGCGCTGGCACTAGTTTCTCACGCACCTGTACCCCGGGACCCACGGCGGAGCTTCGGGGTCCGCCCAGGGTGTGCGCTGGCTCCTCCCCCGTGGCAGCCTCAGCCAATGAGAGTGGCTGGGTGTGGCATCGGGGCGAGCCACGCCCCCTGGCCCTGTGGTTGGAGGCTCCTGCTCCGCCCATTGACTGCCGGCTTGGCTGGGTAGGGTGGGACGGGTTGCGGTGAGTGTGCAGGCCAGAAACACCTGTTCCAGAAGAGCTTATGAGGTCACAGCGTGGATGCTGCCGAAGCCACTCCCGGAGTGTACTGGAGTAGAATCTGTGCTGAGGTGCCCCCTTCTGGCTGTCCGGGAGCCCACGATTTTGTGCTAGCTGGCATCTGTGGGCCCTGCCCATTTGTGGGAGTCTTCTATCACTGGCTTTTATGGCACAGGACCCTGTCTGCTGGACTTCTGCGCTGAATCCATGCTAAAGTTTACTCTGGGAATTTTCGAACAGGCTTGGTGCTTCTTCCTTACCCCTTGTCCTTCACGCCTACCTGTTTTCAACCAGCAGGAATCTCCCTCTCCACACACTCAACTCCTTTATCCCCGCGCCCAGTCATATAGGTGTATGAAATAAGCTTTTAAGGGAACATCAGTGCCCAAACTTAGGAAATCTGTTCCCACACCGAGGTTTATGGTATTCTAGCTGTGCGTTACATAGCATACAGGCACATACGCGAATCGACTTATTACATTGTGCAGTTTATTAACTCTGGTTTGCAGATGAGAGATTCAAGGTAAAGAATGAGGTGGAGTAACCTAGCCACGAGGTATTTATATCTCGAGAAATGGGCACACTTCCTGCTGAAACTTTCAGCGGGGAGAGCCGGGAGTGTGCATACGTTTGTGGGGTGCTTTTGTGCTCTGGCACTAAAACACTGTACTCCTATCCGTTCTCCTCCCCTTTATTCTAGGTGTTCTTGAACAGCTATTAACTTTATTGCCTAAGAGTTTCACTGCAGAGATTCAGCTTGCTTTTCTTGTTCTCAGGCTTATGAGACAAGACTTAAATCCAAATTAGTCAATAATCCAAGGTGAATACTTGTTATGTGGGTATGACTTGTGGAAACAGAAAGGGGTGGGGACGGGAACAAGCGAAAGTGGCGAGGATGAGTTAAGACGGTTTTGGATTGGGAGCCTTGTGAATTAGACATCTATTTAAATATTTTCTTTGGCCATCAGAGTTGAAGTTTTGTCTTCATCTTAAATTGGCAATGATAATAAATCATCATCAGGTACTTATATCAGGTACTTACTACTATTTAACAAACATCAGTTGCTATGTGGCAAAAAACTATCCTCAGCACTTTATAAAAATTTGTTTAATTCACATGAAAGCTGTTCAAGATGATAGATGTTGCTATTCTCTGCTTTATGCTTCATATCTTCACTTGAAAATGTTCCCTTGAGATGCATTACTTTTCTTTGTTTGCAAACGTATGCACACATGTGTGTGCAGATGCACATGTCCGTGTGTCTGTGGAAGCCAGAAGGTGATACCAAGTATTTTGCTCAATTGCTCTTCCCTTTATTCCCTCGAGATGAGGTCTGTTTCTGAACCTGGAGACAGCCTAGTCAGCAAGTCCCAGAAATCCTTCTGTTTCCGTCCTCCAGAAGGCTGCGGTTATAGGTGTGAACCATATTAGCTTTTTATGTGGGTTCTGGTCTTCCTGTACGTGCAGAAGAGCTGTTCCCTTCCAGGTCATCTGTCCTGCACTTTGAGATGAAGGTCAGTTTTTCACAGGAGGTACTTTGTTATAATTCTTCCTTATTTAGGTTCTGGCAATCCTCTGAAAAAAAAATACTCAAACTTATTTATGATCACAGCTGTCTCAAGCTCAATGTGGCCTAAGCAGAAATTGACCATGAATTTTCTTTCACTGACTGTTTATAGATGAGCATATATGCAGACATCACACAGAATGTTATTAGTGCATTAATTGGGGGCAGCTGTTAGTCCAACCAGGAATATACTATTTAACCCAAAGAAGAACAACACTTAAAAGTCTCCAATGAGGCCACTCCTGACTTTGGGAAATCCTTTTATGAGTCAAAACTCAGAATGTGACAGTAAACAAGACCCTCTAAAAGGCTCTGTGCAAGGTCACTAGACCCAGCGATGACTGTGAAAACTAAGATCCACAATGCCTCTGAGCTTGAGGAAGCAAAGCCACACTGTCTTGGAGCTTGGGCAGGTCTGGAGAGTGCCTCCTGTGTGAACCTTTTACCTCCAAATTGCCACATTACGGGGGAGTTTGTGGTTCCCTGGGCTGGGGGTGGTGACCAGGTGGAGGGTAGGGTAGCTGGTGGGCAGGAGGTAATGTGTAATGAGTCATGTGTAACACTAGATCACTGCTCTCAGTCTATTACTGTCCCAACCCCAATCTGTCTTTTAAAGGGGTTATCAGTTTTGAGAATCTTCCTATGAAGGAATTGATTTTCTTTGCTGACTCAAAATTCATTGTCTCCTTTTCTTAATTTGAAATCTTTTTTTCCTTATACTTCGAATTTAGTTTATGTTTTATACTTTTCAATGTGAAATTTCAGATAATTGATTTGAAGCACTTACTGTCTTTTAATATACGTATTTGAGGGTCTGGGGAGCTGGTTCAGTGGTTAAAAGTGAATGCTGTTTTGGAGAGAGCCTGAGTTTAGTTACCAGCACTCACACCTGGCAGCTCACAACCACTTGTAATTTCAACTCAAGGCGACCCAACACCCTTTTTTGGCTTGTCATGAGCACTTGTATACACACACACAGAGAGAGAGAGAGAGAGAGAGAGAGAGAGAGAGAGAGAGAGAGAGAGAGAGAGGGAGAGGGAGAGGGAGAGGGAGAGGGAGAGGGAGAGGGAGAGGGAGAGGGAGAGGGAGAGGGAGAGGGAGAGGGAGAGAGAGAGAGAGAGATTGAAAATGAAAATGTCTTTTAAAAAACCATGTAAGTTGCCGAGCAGTGGCGGCGCACGCCTTTAATCCCAGCACTTGGGAGGCAGAGCCAGGCGGATCTCTGTGAGTTCGAGGCCAGCCTGGGCTACCAAGTGAGCTCCAGGAAAGGCGCAAAGCTACGCAGAGAAACCCTGTCTCCAAAAAACCAAAAAACCAAAAAACCAAAAAAAAAAACAAAAAAAACAAAAAAAAAAAAAAAAAACAAAAAAAAAACAAAAAAAAACATGTAAGTAAGCTGGGTGGTGGTGGTGGTGCATACATTTAATCCCTGCACCCTGGAGGCAGAGGCAGGCAGATCTTTGAATTTGAGGCCGGCCTCATCTACAGATCAAGTTCCAGGACAGCCATGGCTATTACACAGGGAAACCTTGTCTTGAAAAACCAAAACCAAAACCAAGCAGGCTAACAAACACAAAAAACTATGTATGTAAAGCTAACATTTAATTTCGAACACTACATTAGCTCCATCCTACAATTTTGATGGGTTGCACTTTTATTAACATTTAGTTCACAATATTTAAACTCATTCATTTTGTTTTCCTCCTTAATCCAGTTCACTTAGGAATACATGGCTTGATTTCCAGACACTTGGTACTTGGAGAGCTGCAGTTTCCATGTGTTTTGGATTGACCCTAATTACTAAAGCAAGTATAAGAAACCGTGGAAGTCTTTCACTCAGTCCAGTGAATATCAGGAGGCACATAGGCAACACTTTACTTCCCAAATCTGCCTCCACCCTAGTCTGTTCTTGGTGCCCCTTTCCATCTTGTCAAACTGGACAGTGTTTTCGTGAATTGCTTTAAGTCAAACAAACCAGCAGCATCCTTGTATCCATCCCTTCATTCACACCCTAGAACCAATCAATCAGCAAATCGTATTTGCCTCTGCCTCAAATCTATATCCCAAATCTGACCTTCCTTCTACCCTAACTGCCCCCAACCTGGTTAGAGTCACGGTCACCTCTTACTGAATTACTGCCACAGTCTTCCGAGTGTTCCCTGCCCCATCTTCCTTCTCAGACCACAGGTCCCTGACTCCCTCTACCCCTTGCTTATGCTGATGGTTTCTCTGTTTCTCTTTGACTGTACAACACAATCCCGGCTTTCCCCAAGGAATGGGCATGACTAGCTCCGTCATGGCAGTCAGGTGTCCCCTAAAGGAAGCCTTCCCCGAACCCTCCCTCATGCCATCCCCCCCCCTTTCCTTACACCCCAGGTCACACCTGACTTATGTGTTCCCTACTGTGTTTGCTCTTTCTCCTCCTTATCGGAACGCTTGCTTTACGAGGGTAGAAATGTACTCATGTGAGTTATCGACTCCCTCGTGCTTAGAAGAGAGCCTGGTACTTCACAAGCACTTGAATGAATAATTATGCGTTGCAGTGAGCCACGTGCTCCGTGTAGAGTAATAGACAAATAATGGACAGTCCTAAACTCAGAGGGTTTGCAGTTCTTACGGGGAAGAAAATCATTTAGTTGTTAAGCTATTAATTACACAACCTTTAATGGTGATCATAAAAGTGGTGATGTCATTAATGGGCTGAGATGGCTGAAGGTCTTGGTCGGTTGGGAGACAGATTATCAAATACTTAATAACACAAAGTCAAGAGCCAGAATTTCTCAATTCACGTGTTGTTTTGTTGTTGTTGTTTGTTTTTTAACAATGGAAATACATAAACAATCAATTTCATGCAAATGAGCGTCTATGGTTACAGGCACTTTAAATAGGATTATGAAGACTTAGAGGAAGCTGACGAAGCAGGACAGAGAGCCTGGTTGAAAGTAGCCTATTAAGTAGATAATCCATGTGGCTATGTTCTTTCTGTCAGTCAAGGTTACTGCTGGTCCCAGGGAAAGAAACTCAGCGAGAGGGAGACGGGGTCAAGCTACACACACCGCGGAGGGGAAAAGAAAACATCACATGGTCTTCTCACCCCCTTTAAACTTGAGTCGATTGGGGGAACTTCCTTTTATATGTTTCATATACACAGATAAAATTTCTACTTACCTTCAATTTCATCAAAAAAATACACCCCTCCCCAAAGGCTTCTGGTTAATGTCCCTTCCTTCTCAACTATTTGTGTTCCTTGCATGCGGTCCCTCAGGTCTGTATCACACGATGTCTTAATGGTCTTCCTCCTCAGCCCGGACTCTGTGCACTCCTGGACCCCAGAACAGCTCCCCTGTACATCATAGGTGCTCAGGAGTGACTGCTCCTGCCAGTTCCTTTAGCTCATCATGGTCACTTTTAAAAGTGTCATAGGACAGAAAACCGTGGGAATGTGAACATCAGGCTGCATGAGTGCATCTGTTTGTCTTAGCTACGTCTTCCAGATATGAAGTAGGACTACAAAAGACTGCTCCAAACTATCCTAGAAATGCATATTTTAAGCCAGAAAAAAAAATGTATATTCAGCTTCTAAAAGGAATCAGGCAAGTTTGTAAGAATTACTGTAACATAAAGGTTTCCCTGGCTGCTTGTCTGCTAAATGTTATAGTAACATCCTGCCCAGCATTTGAGGACTTCCCCAATATCCACACTACTGTGCCTCATTTTAATCTTCAAGATACATTTGTAGTATTATAACCCTGGGGAAAATTGACAGGGAAATTTTAATAAAATCCATTAGACAATATTTCTTTTGGTTTACCTTCAAACATTTTAAGAGACATCGCTTTGAGAAAGGCCTTTTTATTTATCAGTCGCATACATATTAATGAGCTCAGGTTCAAGCTAAGGATAATGAGGACTTGGGTGCTGTTATTTTCATCTACTCACAAATCCGCAAATCCAGGACTGAGCCACGAACATCCTCCCCTGCCAATGCCATGGAACTTAATTTTCTGAGGAATAATTAATAAAACTAGCCCTTCGTGCTGCTTAAGGGGAGGGAAAACAACATCCTATTTATTACTTAAGAAAAGTTGCATCTGGATTTTGACAATGCCAAGATTAACCAAATATCTGAGTCTGTTTTGGATATACCACTGATTGGCACTGCTGGGAGACAGACATCTCACTTAAATAAGCACAGGTAAGACCCCAGGGGTAATTTCAATTATATTTTTTTATTTATACTGATGTGTTTTTATTTACAAAAATCCCAGCTGTTGTGTTGGTTCCCATGATACAGGGTTTTAGAAACAGCTAATAATTTAATCCTTATTGTCTCTGCATTTTTGATTCAGATTTGTGAATTGACACATGAGTTTAGCTAAAAATAGCAATAAATAAAGGTCTTACCCCGTGACTTTGTGAATCTGGATATTATAGACTGGTAAACACCACTGGGTTTTTGAAAATTTAAAATTTGTTTTTAGAAGTCAAATGCAGTGATCATGACAGGTGTGTGTTTTTCCTAAAGAAAGTATTAAATATTAGTTTCTCTTTCTCTTTATAATATTTGAAGACTGGGCATCAAACTCACACAGATGGTAACAGAGAATTAACTGTAGAAATATAAATGCCAATTTGTTGGAAACTCCCAAGTGTTAGGCAGTTTTATAAGAGCTTTTAGGACAACTTGGTCCTCCATTCAGAGATGAAGATGTGGTCTGTGGGGAGCAGGGGACTCCCCAGGGTACCACTTCCTCTTTGGGGAGGGCCAGAATTTCACCAGGCCATCTTCTTGTTTCCTACTTTTTTTTTCCAGTGTGTGGTGTATATGTGTGTGTGTGTGTGTGTGTGTGTGTGTGTGTGTGTGTGTGTGTGTGTATGTATGTGGTGCGTGCCTGTACTTGTGAGTGTGCATGTGTGTCAATGTGCACATGAAGGACTGAGGTTGAAGTCAGGAGTCATCCCTTTCTGCTCTCCTATGTTATTCTATGAGGCAGAGTCTCTCGGTCAAACTCAGAGGTCACCAAGATGGCTAGTCTTGCTACAGTTTACTTTACAGCTCCCCTGTGTCTGCCTTTTCGTGGAATTACAGGCAGATCACGGTGCCCCCAGGGCACTTACATGGGTTTCCCGTTTCCTGATCTCAGGTCCTTACATTTGCCTGGCAATCTCTTCAACTGCTGATCCCTCTCCCAGCCTTACCATGTCTTTAACTCTCCACAACAAGCATATGCATTTTAATTAGGCCTTAAATAAATAACTCTTACCAACTACTACCACATTTTGTTTTTATATATTTAAAAACTGCTATTTATCATTTTATCATCTTTTTCATTATGATTTCATGTTTTTAAATGTTAGTAATTTTAGTCAATATTAGAAAGTCAGATGCTATAAAACAAAGCTTTATGAAATGCCCCTCTCAATACATGCCGAATTACTGGCTTTTTACATTCTGGGGTTTCTCTTCCTATGTCCACTACGCTAGCTGTTTTATTATTGCTAGCCTGTGTGAGGTCAGTTCTCACTCAGCAGTGTCATCATTAGCCATGGAATAAAGGAAGATGAGTGTGGAGCATCAGAACTTAAATGTGCTGAAAGGAATCCAGTCTTTGTCTACTGCACCGACATCCATCAGAGGATGCTCCCTTTCCTCACTGGGAACAGTTACTGATATTGATCACAAAATAATTCCAGTAAAGCCAAAACAAAATCATATGAGGCTAGAGAGATGGCCCTGTGGTTAAGAGGACTTGCTGCTCTTCAGACAACCCAGGTTGGATTCCCAGCACCCACAAGGTGGTTCACAGCCACCCTCGACTCCAGTTCCAGGTCATCTGATGCTCTCTTCTAATCTCTGAGGACTCTAAGCACACATGTGATACACAGACATACATATAGGCAGAATATCACACATAAAATAAAGTGAATAAATCCAATTAAAAAGAAGACTATACAGTCTCTGTGTTATGGCCATACTCAATGTTAAAAATTAAAAAAGAAATATATAAATTAATGAGTCTCTCCCTTGGAAATGACCTTTCTTATTAAAAAAAAAAAAAAGGAAAAAAAAAAAAACAGAAACTCAACCATTAATTGACAACAGCAAAATCCTTGTTGGTCTTTGTTTCCCTTGGAAATATTTCTTTTTAAGTTGTGAAGTTGTTGTGCTAAGATAAAAAATCTGAGTGAAATAATGAACCAATCCATGAATTTAAAGTAAGAATCAAAAGTTAAACTGGCTAACAATTAAAATGGAAAAACTGAAAATAAATGTCCAAGAATTACCACCAAAAAGTTACTGCATCCCCACATACGTAGTTTTTCCTTGTTAGCCTGTTCTACAAATGTCTATTTCATATTTTCACAATTCAAAGCATTTTCCTAAACAAATTTTCCTTTGCTCCGTACTGTACCCTCCAGTCAACAGGTCAAAGGAACGGTCTATGTAGTACCAGGGCTCTTTATTTCCTGTGAGTGACAGTGTGTGACAAACAGCCCGTGGTAGCTTTAGTCTGGCTGTGGCCCTCACCTGGCTCTCTCAGCTTGCCCTTCTTCACAGCCACTCAGAGAAGAAAGACATGGTACCTGCTCATCAGCAGGTAATCTCCACCACGATTCTGAATGATAATTGGCGAATTCTATACTTTGGGGGTAAAACGATCATTACTACTTCAGACAGCTTCCAAATGTTTGAGTGTGAATCATCTTGAGCTTTAGCAGTGTCTGTGCAGTTGATAAGAAAGTGGTTGATAAAACATGACATTTATTCTTTATAAAATCTGAAACTTATAAGGAAAGAAACTTAATGCAATAGGAAAAGGTATCTGAAATTAATGGAAAATAATAGGAAAAATTCTAGATACTTAAAGAATTCCAAATATAATATTCTATCCAATATAACAAAACAAGAAAAAGATTAAAGATTAAGATTCTTATATTCTTTCTTTTCAATTTTTGAGACAGGGTCTCACTATGTAGTCCTGGCTAGCTTGGAACTCATTATCTCGCTATGTAGATCAGGCTGGACTGATCTGCCTGCCTCTGTTCCCTGAACACTGGGATCAGAAATATGTGCCACCATGACTTGATGTGAGATTAATTTTTGAAGATATTTACCTATAAATAAATATGGACCCTACATTCTCTGATGGATTGATTTAAAAACCGTAAAAAGTGATCAGGTTAATAAGATGATAGATCATAAAATAAAATGTAAAGTATTAACTTTTCTTTAGGCCCATTAGATAATGTGATGGCAGATCTTATAAAAATGTAAATTTTATTAGATAATGTATATTAATGAAAATTACCAAAAGTACAAAGCGGGTTTTCACAAAGAAGATATCTCTTGTTAGGTGACCAAAACTGATGTCTTAACATGTTGAATCTTCTAAAATCAACTGACAAATTTAATAAAATCTCTTTTTAAAGCACACTGGGTTTTCTCAGGACCATCTTCCTCTAAGGACGCCAGTGAGCAATGAGCACACGTCTTTTACACTCACAGAGCGTTTTACACTCACAGAGCGTCCGCAATCGTCCCAGCACAGCCTTTAAAGGGGCGCTGAGCACTGATGCTTGTTTAACTAGACTCACGTGGAGTGTTTGTGCAATAAAAGAAATGACACAAGTTCAAAAGAAAAAGTGGGTTGCTTATTGTGGGCTTGATGGAAACTATAGAGAAGTGGTTCTCAACCTGTGGGTCCCGACTCCTTGGGGGTGAATGAACTTTTCACGGGGGTCGCTGAAGACCACCCTGCATGTCAGATACTTATTACAATGCATAACAGTAGCAAAACTACAGTTGTGAAGTAGCAACAAAAATAATTTTGTGGTTAGGGTCTCCCCAACGTGAGGAACTGTATTAAAGGGTCGAAGCTTTAGGAAGGTTGAGAACCACTGTTATAAGGACATAAAAATGGGAGCTCACTGACGCTTGTCCTCAAGTCTGGTGGGTGGGGGGCTCACATAGAAGGGCCACTGGAACACAATGACTGTGCGTTGATGGTACGCTCTCCAGCTCGTAACGCATAGGAGAAAACAGCAATACCCGGTACCCTAATCCCAGCCGTGTGGGTCTATTCGAGCAAGCACGGCAAAATGCAGCCAGAGTCAACCAGCTGCAGGGCAAGAGTACTCAAAATTTGTGTCTGTGTTGAACACATAGATATTTTGGTCCTTATGTCCTAGACAATGCGGTGTAACCACTGTTGGCATTCTAGTGGGCATCATAAATAATGCTCAGGTGACTTCAGGTACAAGGGAAGAAGTGAGTCAGTTAGGTCCACAGGCTGGGCAGCTGACACAGCGGAACACACCATCTCCCCGCTCTGGAGGCGGAGTTCAAGATCAAGGTGTGTGCAGTTCCGGCTTCTTCTGTAGATGCTCTCTTTGACTGGCAGGTAGCCATCTTGTGGCTCTTTCTTACCAGATCACTCTCACGGGCCTCTCTCCCATTTCTGTGTGCCCTTTACTTCATCTTACAAGGACACCCATTGGATTGGATTGAGCAGATCCAACTCCTTTTTAACTAATCACGTCCTCAAAGGCTCTTGTCTCCAAATTCAGGGGTGCTAGGGGCTAGTGCTTCCATATGAGAAATTTAAAAGTCTACAATTCAGTTCCTGAAACCAGCCATTAAAGATATGGAAGCCCAGGATAGTGGTTCATGCTTGTAATCCCAGTACCCAGGAGGTGGAGGCAGGAGGATTACCACAAAGTCACGGTCAGTCTGGGCTTCATAGTGAGTTCCAGTCCAGCCTGGGCTACAGAGTGAGACCCTGATTCAAAACTACACATATACACAACACAAACACAGGGGAGGTAGCAGAGGGAGAGAGACATTTGTCATTGGACTTTTCTTCAAGAGTTACCTTTTTTATTTTGGCTTTGCTTCATGCTATTTTCTCTGCCACAAAAATTCATCTCCTCTAATGTGTAGCAAACTCCTGAAGTTACAGATCTCATAATTTGGAGAGTTTTTTTTTTAAATTCTCCCAACTTTAGCAGTACTGGCCTATGTACACACGATATTCACAGATTGGGTGATACGTTCTTTAAAACGTTTATTGTCATTAATAAATGTATTTTAATGTGTGGAGTTTGTTCTACCTTTATATGGGTCCTGGAGATTGGGTTTAGGGAATCAGGCGTGGTAGCAAACACCGTCCCCTCCTGAGCCGTCTCACTGGCCCTGTAGAACACACTTGTGTCCAGCATCTCACCCGTTTCCTCTCCTTTCTCCTTTCCCCTTCTCAGCAGCCTGTATGGTATTAACAGCTTTGAGAGAGCCAACAGTCAGTTAATGTTGAGAAGCAAAAAATGTTGACGCCCGGGTTGGCTTGTATACTATTTGCAGGTTACTTCCAGCCAAAATATAAGTACGTTTAATGTGATTGTTCGGGAACAAGGCATAGACTTACAAAAGAAGACAAACTGTTACACCAAGTGTTGACTACTCACTCTAACTGACAAAGTGTGTGCGATTACTACCTGGGGGACTTCAGTGCTCAATCCTAAGTGTTTGACTAAAGTGTTGACTTACCTTTATTAGAACCATAAAATGTGAGAGTAATATAGTAAGGCAGAGAAAGTAAACTCCCCGCTCCTCCGAGGCTTTCAGAACATTGAGACAATGGGTCATTTGCCTGTAAACATGGATATGTGTAACAGGAAGTGGATGCTTAGGGCTTGTCTCCGTGTTTCTGCTGTTACAATAACAGAATAACTCAACAGACTGCACTGTTTATAAGCCGTGGAAGTGTGGTCACATGACTGTGGAGGCCAAGGGTCACATGTTCAAGGTTCTTTGTTCTTTCTTGTTTGTGAAGGAGAAGCGATACGGTCTCCTGGCTTTGTGTAGTCTGTGGGTTTACATGTGATTAGAAAAGCATACGAATTTTGAAGAAGGCTTTTTGTGCTGCTAAAAGCCCTTGTGTTGAGGAACAGAACCCTTGGGTGGGACTGTTGGGAAATGATGGAACCTTTAGGGGAAGGGACCTAGTGGGGAGGTTTTAGGTCACCGGAGTGTTCGTGAAGGAGATGGTCAGTTCTGACCTCTTCCTTCTTTTCTCTTGATTCTTGGCCCGGGGTAAGTCATTTTGCTCTGCCCTGCCCTAAGCTCCCTGATTTTACCATCTGCAGCTCTCACCTTGACTTAAAAGCAGTGTCTCAACCTGGTTATGAACTGGAGCCATGAGCCAAAAAAGTAAACCTTTTCTCCTTATAAGTTGACTATCTCAGTTCAACTTCTAGTTGTTATAGTAACAGAAGGTTGGCTAACGTGTTTATATAGTAAACTAAATTTAAACTAAATATTAAAATAACTATGATTGCTTTCTCTGATACTTAATAGTTACATAATTTATTTTTATTATATATGCTGGCTTAAATGGAGCATGGGAAAACATTATTTGATAGTTTTGTTCATTTCACTATCGATTGAGATTTTTATCTTGTGGCAAACACTTTATGCATTATCTGTGGACTGTAAAAGATTGTGACAATGTTCATTATAATAATAATTTCCTTGTTAAAAGTATTTTCTTTCCAAGAAAGTATTGGGGTTTTCTTCCCACAGTGCTAACAGCTCGGCAGTCCATCTGTTTTCCAGAGGCATACATACCAAGTCTGGTGTTGGCTCTCAATAATTTTTCAAGGGAATTACAGCTTGCTTCTGATCCTGTGATAATCATTATTATTTTCTTAATAGTTCCCTTGACAATTTTGACTTCTCAGAGTGATAACTGGAGGGAAAGATTAGAAGATTATTTTCATCACACTAGCATTACACTTTGAGACAGGGTCTCACTTTCTAGGCCAGGCTGGCTTCTAACCCATGGCGATTCTCCTGCCTCAGCCTCATGAGGGCTAGGAGTAAAGGCATGAGCCCACCACACCTGGTTTAGCATTGTCTGTGTGTCTACCTCAGTTACTGAACCTGGATTACATTCTCATATCATCCGCTTGGTTTTGTGTAACTTTTCAAGCCTTCAGTGAAGCTTAATGTCTTTAGCTTTCCACAGACAGTCTTTACCATAGACATGGCGATATCACCCCTGTTTGACAGAAGAGGAAGAGTCCAGAGCCCAGAAAGATCTCAGTTGAGGCTTCATAGCAATTTTCTCAAGTCTGTGCTTAGAAGGCTCATCCTCGCTAAGCAGGCAATCGCTGTTTCAGGAACTGGATTCCTCCTGCTGTGGAGCAGGCCAAGCTGGCTCTGGTTCCAGACAGTAACAACACCTTGAGTATTGCTGCCTGCTAAGAAACAAACTAAGCTCCACAATGAACTGAGATCGGGCAAGACTGGAAAACATGCCTGCTTGGCTGTTGCGTTATTTATCCGGCCGTATATGCCAGAGCATGTTCTTGTCTCAGTGGAACTTTACTCTCTTTGGCCTACAAATACCTCCTGCTTTAGTGAAAAACAACAACAACAACACGTTATTTTAAAGTGAAAGTGCTGGGCTGGAGGGATGGCTCAGAGGTTAAGATCACTGACCACTCTTCCAGAAGAACCAGGTTTGATTCCCAGCGCCTATGTGGTGGCTCATAACCATCTGTAATGCCAGTTCAAGAGTATCTGACACCCTCTTCTGGCCTCCACCGGCACCACATGTATGTGATGTGCTGACATTCATGTATGCGAAGCACTCATACACATAAAAATTAATTAAAAAACAAAAAATAGAGCCGGGTGATGGTGGCGCATGCCTTTAATCCCAGCACTCAGGAGGCAGAGGCAGGTGAATCTGTGAGTTCGAGGTCAGCCTGGTCGACAGAGTGAGTTCCAGGACACCCAGGACTGTTTCAAAAAAACCAATAAATAAATAAATAAAATAAAATAAAAACAGAGGTGTTTACACAAATGCCTGTTGCTATTAAACAGAATCTCATTTATGAAGTATTCTTTCCTCCATCAAACAAAAATATATTAGGATAAAACATAAAGAACAAAGGGAAAATACTGAGAGGATCCCATGACTTAACATTACCATGAGTCAATACTGAAGTGTTGATCCTTTCTGTGTGCATGTATATAATTTTAATAAAATGCTATTACTACAAATGTTGCTTTAAAATCTGCTTTTTCTACCTAATAATGTATTTATTCATATTGGTAAAAAGTGCTCCTTAAGCAAATGTATGTATCCTTTTATTATAAAATTCAAGCAATACAAAAACCATTTAATTCTAGGCTCTCCAGAGTTATCATCTTTCAATGGTCTGTTTCTTTTTGCCCCCTTTGATTAAAATTTATTTTTTTCTCACATAATATATCCTGATTACAGTTTCCCCTCCCTCTACTCCTCCTAGCTCTTCCCTCCTCCCTTCCTTCCCACCTAGATCCTCCACATCAAATGTTTCTTAAAACACTACTATGGGCTGCAATGTAGCTCAATTGATATAGTGCTTGCCTTGCACTGTAAACAGATGGCTCACGTCTGTATGCATTGAATTGCTATACAAGCCATAAACTCGCCAGTGAGCACTTACTTTTATGACTTAGTATGTTAGTAACAAACAGGAAAAACATAAGCAGGTGACTTCTGAAAGGTAAAATCGAAGTTCGACTATAGTTTCAAGACCAGAGGGATAATGATGCTTTACACATAGCAGTCATTTATTAAATACGTGCTTAGTGTTTAATAAGAAAGACTCCAACCAAGATAATGGACCAAAGGTATGAATATATAATTAACATAAAGCAATGTAAATGACTCATAAGCCTAAGAGCCTGTCCAACTTTATTAATACATCCACATCAAAAGCCTCACTGCAAAAATGTTCACTTATCAGATAGAGGAAAACTTTAAATTTGATAGCACTGCTCAGGAGAAAGTGCTGAGCTTGTTTTGGGCTAGCAGAATGTCAAATGGAACAGCCATCATGGTAGCATTGTGGTGTAGACGAAATTCTAAACAGTCTTAGTAAATAAGAAACACAGAGAGGAAATAGCCAAAGAGATCAGAGCAATAGCCACAACTAGCTTAGCTTACCACCAACAGTATCTTCTCCAGAAAGAGTTTCTTCCTGCCTGACTTGTCTTTATATTGCCTTTCTGTTCTGCCTTCTCATTGGCTCTAAGCCTGAGCTAGAAGTGGCGATACTGTTCCTGGACTTATATGTTAGCATTATTCCCAAAGCTATGTCTATGGAGACCTACAAAGGGTATTTACCACAGCAAAAGGATTTATAGGCAGTAAAGTATTTATATAGCAAAAAAACAAATTTTCATTAGTAGAGAGTCAAAATAGAAAAGGAAACCAATTGTAGAGTCCTGATGAGCTGCAATATTAACACAATATATTATGAAATTGAATAGCTCTGTGCATATTGGCAGGGGTAAATTTCAAAGTACAACTTCAAGTAGAAAAAAGGCAAACTGAAGAATTATGTGGAGAGGAAGATGATGTTGTGTAACCATGACACAAACTGTACATTGGCTACAGTTGCTTATGTAGATGTCTAAAGGTCAGAGAGACCTGGATGCACACAACTGGCCTATGGTAGTGGCTGCATCTAGGGAGGGAGGTGAGAGAGAAGACAAGAATAAGATTGGGGTCTGCTCTTTGTTAAAAAGGTTTTTTGACTTTTTTTTTACACACCATAAAAGCTCTAGGAGCTAATTTAATAAAAGTCTCCAGTTACTAAATCCTGCTGGCTGAGTGTCCCTGCTGTTCTGAGTACCCTCAATAACTGTGCAATGTTATTGTCATTCTCCACTCTGGAGACCTTCTTTCCACCAGGGTCTTCATTTCCACCAGGGTCACCCAAGTCCTGGACTCGAAGATGTTTCGCAATCACACGCTCACTAAGAACCCTCCGTTCCTGGCTTCTGTCACGGAGCTCTGCTCTTCCCATTAGACTTGTCCCTCAAACTTATTGATAGATTTGACCCCTTGACTTTCACCTTTCTATTACATTTTCCTCTTCTGGTATCTCCTTCTCAAAGACTAGAGCATGTCATTTTCCATTTAAGTATCTTACAGTTTCCCTATCCCATTTGCACGCTTATACTTCCACTCCGGCCACCCTACCTACCCCCAGTCTCAGGACTGACGTGCATCCTAGGATTTTTCCCTACACCCACCTCTCCCCCTCTTTTCCATTGGAACCACTCAGTGCTGGGAGACAAAGGCCACAATGTCACAGCACTGCATCCTTTGGCATCCTTCCATGGCTCACTACTCTGGTCATCGCCTGTCACCTACGGAAGCTTTTGTATACCTTGGTCTCTCCGTAAGTTATTACGTTGTAAAACTGGCAGTGTCTCACTTAGAAACCTCAAACTAGGGACTGGAGAGGTGGCTCAGTGGTTAAGAGCACTGGCTGTTCTTCCAGAGGACCCAGGTTAATTCCCAGCACCCACATGGCAGCTCACAACTGTCTGTAACTCCAGTTCTGGTATCCTCACACAGACACATATGCAGGCAAAACACCAGTGCACATAAAATAAAAAATAATAATAAAAATAAAAATTTTAGAAGAAGAAACCTCCAACCCTCATCTTCCTTCAGAAAGTAGGGTGCTTAATATATCATTCATTCCCTCTCTCTCTCTCTCTCTTTCTCTCTCTACTCCCATACACAACTCTCCACCATCTGCGTGCACCTGCTGTGGTTTTCTGAATGCAACCTTGTTTTATTTTCTTACATAGTTGTTTTGGTACCTACTAAGGCACCTACCTTGAATCCTGTTTGGATCAGTGTTCAGGGTTCTGTCCAAGAATGCTCTAGACTTTCTGTCTCTTCAGGGAGTTTTACCTCAAGTTCTCTGAAGAGGAGTGGGTGCATCTCTTCTTGGCTCCCACACCACCTCTGGCCCGAACCACCTCTGTATGGGCACAATGCTCTTGTTCCTCTGTGCTGCTTCCATCCATTTTCAAGTGATGCTGCCATCACCAGTTGTGTCTACATGGCCTTTGGGTCATTCAGAGCAGCATTCCAGCGGGAACATTCCAGTGTGTGGAGCAAGAGGCAGGTGGTGAATCAGGGTGGTGAGTGCCCTGGATGGGCCTTTCTGTGGGCTGGCTTTGTGCTATCTGTGTGCATCAAATAAAGTCAGTGTTCCTGCATCATTCCCTGTGCTGGTTGTTTTTGTCAACTTGACACAAATCTAGCCATATCTGGGAATAAGACACATCAACCAAAGCATTGTCCCCATCACACTGGCCTGGCCACATTTATGGGATATTTTTTTTGATTGCTGATTAATGTGGGAAGGTCCTGCTCATCCCTGGGCTGGTGGTCTTGGGTGCAATAAGAAAGCAAACTGAGCAAGCCATGAGAACAAGCCAGTAAGCAGCACTCCACGTACCAGTTCCTGCCTCTACGCTCCTGACTTCAGATCTAGGCCTGACTTCCTGCTGTAAAATGAAATAAATTCATGGTATTTGAGCACAGCAATAAAAACAAACTAAGACCATTTCCTAATAATCTCTTAACTTCCACATCTCCAAGTCAGTAATATTCCCATGTTCCCATAGAAACCACTGCACCAGGCTTTGTGGGGGTTCTGACCAGTTCCTAATACCTGGATATTCTGTCAGTGAGGGGACCAGTGTGGTTCAAGTTTAATAATCTTTTGGGAATGGGGGATGGAAGTGGAGTCTGGGGTGAATGTAGGATATTTGAAACAACTTCTATACATATAGGAAGAGGATCAATGACCAATATTAAAAATCAGATCGAGACTCTGTAGCAAGAATGAATGGTGCATATAATCTACTTTATCCTGTGCACAGCTACCATATTGGCCTTTCTAAAGTTCATGTGGGATGATGTCTTTCCCTTTCCTTAAAATCTTTAAAGGTTTCTCTTCCTTTGGGAAGAAAAATAAGCCCCTATCTTAACAAAGCACGTTTAGTTTCACAGGTCTGTTCTTCAGTGCCTTTCTGGGTGTGGAAATTCAATCACATTGATTTCTATGTTCCAGGTGGGCTGTCTCCCTCTTCCATCTACGCTGTTCTTCATGAGTGCCCATTCCCACTTGAAAACTCTTACCTATGTGTGTTCCTCATTTTCCATTCACTTTCACAGCACCCTCTGTTGATCCCATAACCTATTGATGAACGTGGGAGGTTTGAAACGACTTAAATTGGCATCGTCAGATGAGATGTGTGTTTTTAACTGTTTACTACATAGATATAAACTTTACTTTGACCTTTTCATCCTGAAAACTTGGGTAAATTTGTTTGTTCTATCTTTGGAGATTCTTTAGGCTTCTTGCTGTAGACTATTTTGTCATTTGCAAATAAAGAGTTTTATTTCTCCTTTCATGATGGGGATGTCTTTTCTTTCTTTTTCTCATTATTACAAGTTCTAGAACCTCTGGTATAATCTAAAGTAAAGCTAGAACACTGTTACTTTGTTTTTGAAATCAGAGGGGAATGTTGGGTCTTCCATCAAGCTCTTCATCAGACTGAGCCTTGGCCCTTTCCCATTCTGTACAATTGCAGCTATTGACTGAGCCTGCTTTTGCTATGTTGAGGCACCTTGTTTTTGCTTTAAAAATTATGAGTAGTACACTCATTGTACAGAATACTATGTTTTATTATGACATTTTCATACATATATACACAAATATTTTGATCATATCAGCTTACCTGTACATTACTTTTATACCTAATTTGTTTAGAGATTTTTTATCAAAGACATTGATTTTTGTTGTTGTTGTTATTGTTTTTCAGAGACAGGGTTTCTCTGTGTAGTTGTGGTGCCTGTCCTGGGTCTCACAGAGATCTGCCTGGCTCTGCCTCCAAGTGCTAGAATTAAAGGTGTGCATCACTGCTGCCCAGCTAAAGACCTTTTTTTTTTTCCTTAAGACGTTGAATTTTTAAAAATGACTACTGAGATGGCTTTTGTCCTTGATACTTTATTCTTGCTTGGTGTGATATACATGTTATTGGTTTGAGAATATTGAGGCACCCCTGCGGTCCTGGGAAACTCTTCACTGGGGTGGTTATATTGAACAAACTTCCTGATGTCCTCTAGATTCGGTATGCCATTATTTTGTTCAGGATTGTGGTTCTCTGTTTTCCCATGGTACTGGTCTGTTGGTTCTTCATGTTGTGTTCTTATCTGATTTGGGTATCAGGGTAATGCTGGCCTTCTAGAGAGTTTTTAAAAGAATTCCTTCCTTTTCTGTTTTTGTATAACTTAAAGAGGACAGACACTAATTCTTCTTTAAATGATTGTTCTAATTCATTTGGTTTAGGCTCTTCTTTAATGTGAGTCTTTTTTATTACTGATTACATCTCAGTAACTGATATGTTTAGGTTTTCTATTTCTTCATGACTTCATCTTGATATAGTGTGTATATCTATGGATTTTCCATCACTCCTAGACTAATTTGTTACTATACATTTTTTGTGATAATCTTTCAGATCTTTTGCATTTCTGTAGCATCAATTGTAATGTCTCCTTTTCATAATCGATTTTATTTATGGGAAGTTCTCCTGTCTGCTTGTCAAGTTTGCGTCTTCCTTTTCAAAGAACAAGCTCTTTTGCTGTTCTCGGTAATCTGTAGTTTCTGTTTCATTTCTTCGGCTTTGGTCTTTATGGCTTCTTTTATTTTATTAATTTTGGATTTGTCTTGCACTTGCTTGTCTGCTTCCTTTAGCTGCAGTGAAAGGTTGTGCACTGAAGAACTCCCCGCTTCTCTGACACGCACTGGCTGCATGAGCTGCCCTGATAGTTTGAACTTTCCTGTGTCCTACAGAACTCGGTAGGCAGTGTCTACGCTTTTACCTGTTTAAAGAAAAATGAAAATTTCCTACTAAATTTCTTCTTTCAGCTATGGGTTATCCCAAAGTCAGATGTTTAACTTCTGTATATGTAAATACCTTCCAAAGTTTTTCTTGTAACTGATTTCTACTTCTAGTGTACTGTGGTCTGAAAAGACATTCAATATAGTTTGAATTTTTGAAGGTTTGTTTTGATTTGTTTTGTGGCCTGTTTTGGAGAATGTTCTATGTGCTTATGAGGAAAATGTGTACTCAGCAGTTATAGGGCAGAATGTTCCATAGAAGTCTGTCTGGTCCTTTTGGTATGGAGCATGGTTTCTTTCATTTATTTTTTATTTTAATTTTTTTGACTTAAAAATTAATTTACTTTTCAACAATTTCATGCATGTGTATAATACATTCCGTTCACACTCACCCTCTTTTACCCCTCCCATCCCAAACTGTTCCTTTATCAGCAAGTTCCCCTCCCATTACCATATCTTTTTGTTTTTGCTGTGTGGCCCACTGTGGTTGAGCAAGGCCATTGGTCTGCTAATGGTGTGGAGCTACACATTTGGAGCATGGGCAGTTCAGCAGTGACTATACCACTGAAAACAAGGACCCCCCCCCCCAATCTTCTAGCAACAATTAGTAGCCACCATCTCCTTGGCCAGTGCTGGGGCCCCATGAGCCCCTTCCTTGTCCATAACTGAATGTTGACTGGTCCAGTCTTGTGCTGGGCCTGTGCAGGCAACCGCAGCTACTGTGAGTTTATGAAGGCAACAAGCACAGGCCCAGAAGACAGCATTTATGTCTGTCTTCTCTACTGTCCACCTCTTACCTTCTTTCTGCACCCTCTTCTGCGATGTTCCCCGACTCTTGGAAGGGTGATATGGATGTTCAGTTTAAGGCTGGGTGCTCAGTGGTCCCTTATCCTCAGCACCTTAAACAGTCGCGAGTCTTTGCATTAACCATTGCTGACTGAAAAGAGAAGTTTCCCTCACAAATCTGAGGGTAGCACTGTCCTTCAGTTTTAGGAGGCAGTTTAACAACATATCCATTTAAGAAAACAGAAGCAGTAGGTTCACCCTAGGGTCTACGATCTCCTCGGCCGTTGGCCTATGGCCAGATCCACAGCACCAGGCATGAACTCACTAATGTAGAGTGAGTGGTCTTCAACCAGAATGAAGTTGGTTATCCCCGGAACAATCATTTAGACCAATGGGCACATCATGCCAGGCAAGTTGGCATGGGAGCAGGTAAGGCCCACGGCTGGGGAAGACCACTGATGACTCTTCTTCCTCGGCTGCTTGCATAGCAACTTCTACCACGGTGAAAGCTGGAGGAGAGGGAGGGAGCTTCCGGTTCAGCTTCAGCGCGATCTTCCTATGTCCGAATCCAGAGTACGTGTTATGAAAGATTTACAGTCCTTTCCTTGTGGTCAACGAAGAGCAGTGTCAACAGACCATATTGTTTTGGGGCCTCCTTGACCGAGAGATCAAAGGAAGTTACCTAAAACTAGCATTGCTGCTTTCGGTAAATAACATGGCTACCGGGGGTGGGGGGTTGGGGGGGGTGGGGGGGTGGGGGGTGGGGGAGTGGGAGTGGGGGTGGGGGGTGGGGGAGTGGTGGGGGAGCATCATTCACTCATGTCGGGGACTTCCGTTCAAATGCTTTCAAAAGTTATATTTTCAGTGCTAGCTTCTGCAACACATATACTATAAAATATTTTTAATTAACTTATAAGCAATAGGTTTTCATATGGCTTCTTCATATGTTCTTAGTTTCTCTTACTCTTCCCTCTACCGTTTCTCCAGCCCATCCTCCTGCCTCCACATCCGTTAGCGCTGCCACCCCAGGACTCCCTCTTTCTATTTTCGCAGAACACTTGTCTACTATCCTCATCTCTGAAAAGCTCCCCAATCCATCATGGCTTCTTTCGGGACTCTACAGGCATTCTAAGACAAACACGGAAATTTAAATATTCAAAGCTCTCATCTACCTATGAGAGCTAGTATGAAGCATTGACTTCCTGAGCCTAGGCTACCGTACCCAGTGTGTTTTCCAGTTCTGTTAATTTTCTTACACGTTTCATAGTTTCATTTTCCTTTAGAGCTGAATAAATCCCATATGTGCCACATTTTCATTGATCTTCCATTGGCTGATGGACATTTAGAATAATTCCATTTCCTAGTCATTGTGAATACAGCGTCAATCAATGTGAATGGGCAAGTATTTCTGTAGCAGGATGTAGAGTCCTTTGGGTATACTTCCAGGAGTGGTATATCTGGGCCACGCGGTAGTTCTATTTCTCTTTTTCTAAGAAAGTGCCAAACTGATCTCTATAGTGGCTGAACCCATTTATGCTCATCAACAATGGATAAGGGCTCCTGGGCCAGGGCTTCTAAGACATTTCTACTTGTAACCCGTGAGAAAATTTCATGTAACTCCCTCTAAATAAACCTACAAAACCTATAGGTTTATAAAATGGGTGTACGAATCAAACATTTAGAAATAAGAGGTCAAGAATAAATTTATTTTCAAGTAGTTCTTTGGCATACATATACTTTTATTATCTAGTAGAGACTAAAGCTAATTTGCACACTAACTTATTTTATTTTTATATATAGAATTAAATCCTTACTGAATATTTGATATTTCAGGTTGTACAATGTGTTTTTCAGAGTTAATCAATATTTTGATTATATAATTGTTAATGTTGAGAACATCACTTTCAATAAATACTTAGCACAAAATGGCACAGGTATGTTTTGGGCTATTTGAGCAATTTTTGGAAATCCTGTTCTAATTCCAAGCCAGAAGTCATTTAATGATTCTTTTTATATAAAATGAAACTGAAGTCAGAAATGCAAGCAAGAATTGCAAAAAAAGCCGGGCGGTGGTGGCACACGCCTTTAATCCCAGCACTCGGGAGGCAGAGGCAGGCAGATCTTTGTGAGTTCGAGGCCAGCCTGGTCTACAGAGCGAGATCCAGGAAAGGCGCAAAGCTACACAGAGAAACCCTGTCTTGAAAAAAAAAAAAATTACAAAAAAAAGAACCAAAATAACCAAGTATTCTGACATAATCTAAAGATATGTTAATTTAATAATGCTGAGGAATAACTGTAGAAAGGTTTTTTTTTTTTTTTTTCCTGTAGCTAAACCATTACGTTCTGTAAGAAACATTCTGTTCTGCAGAAAACTTGGTATGTACAGTAGCAACACTGTAATTCAGAGCAAACGGTAGTCTTGAATCTGCACTGAGGTCTTTCAGGTATTATTTGTTGGTGCTGTGTGATGTGGCGGCTTGTGCTGAGCAGACAGAGCGTGCTGTGTATTGGGAACCCAGGCTGCAGTTGAGGCCTCACAAAGCAACTGGGCTGCCAGAAATACCCTACATTCACTAACGCTTTGGATTTTGAACTAACTTTTTTTTTTTTTTTTTGTCTCACACTGAGAATCTTTTCAGTGTTGCCAAAAATTTTATGACTCAACATTCAGTTGTGTTACCCTCAGGTGGAGTTGGAACCTACAGTGTAAGGTGCTTCTTTAATGAGAGAGAAAAGCTACACCTATCTGTGGGTACAAGGATATGTGTTTAGAATATAGTTAGGAATTATATTGGTTTAAGAAAATGCAGTAGTCTAGAATCTATGACCTCTCTAGTCATGATTTTTCGGTTTACAGTATCAGCCATGAACTCTCTCCTATTGGGTGGGCTTTAAGCATAGTTAGACAGTTGTTGGTTGCCCCAAGATAAAAGTGCCATTATTGCATCATTGGATATACCTTGCTGGACTTGTCATTTTGTGGTCTGTAGGCTTCACAGATGGGTAGAGCTGATTGCTTTCTTCCTTGGAAGCTTGTGTAGCATCTTTGGATACTATGAGAGCTAGAAGTTAGAGTCTTAGGTAAAATCTAATTTTGCTATGTCTTTGCTGATTGCCTGTTTAAGATACAACTTAATGCTGCTATTTCTCAGTTGTCTGCTGTGATTCGTCTATTACCATTACAGTTATTACTGTCTTGTATACTCTTGTTGTTTTGTATACAGCTGTTATGGTTGTGTTGCATGTGTTGAAGGTTATTGTATCGCATAAAGCTATTATTGCACTGGAGTCTCTTACTCTATGTGTATTACTATTTGCTTCATATCTAGATTTTTCTTTTAGCACTATGAAAATCTCATCCTAGTCTTTCCTGGCCTAGAAAGTTCCTGTTGAGAAGTCTGCTGTCAGCTAATCTGAGGCAGCCCTGCATGTGGTCTTGTATTTTCCTTTGCAGGCCTGAGCATCTTCTTTTTCTCTTTCATTGTTGACAGCTTGATTATAATATATCCTGGCATAGGTTTGGCTGACAGCCTTATGCCAGTACCTACATGTAAGAAGGTTTCTGTTAGTATTTCTTGGAATAAGATTTCTACTCCTTTACTATCCTCAAGTCCTTGAACCCCAATAGTCTAAATATTTGTTCTTTTAATACAACTCTAAAGGAACTCATAAGCATTATTCTTTTCCTTTTATTTTTTTCTCCTCCAATTGTACATTTTAGAGTCTATCTTTGAGGTCATAAATTCTTTCTTCAGTTTGATCTAGCCTCCTATGATAGTTAATTGTCATTATTAACATAAGTAGAACTCAGAATCACTGTGGAGACACACCTCTCTGTATGTCTATGAGTCTTTTCAGCAAATATTTTCATTTTGTTTTTGTTTTTCAAGACAGGGATTCTCTATATAACAGTCCAGGCTGTCCTGGAACTCTCTCTATAGACCAGGCTGGCCTCGAACTCGGAGATCCACCTGTCTCTGCCTCCCGAGTGCTGGGATTAAAGGTGTGTGCCCGGCTTCAGCCAGTCTTTAACAGAGTAGGGAATTCTGAGTATGCACAGCACTGCCTGGTGGACTGGAGTCCCAGGCTGAATGGGAAGGAGGAAGCGAGCTGCATTGCGCTAGCATTTGCCCTACTCCGCTTCCGGAGGAGGAGGACCAGCCTGTCCTCCACAGCCAAGCAAGTCCCTCCCTCCCTTAAGTTGCTTCTTGTCAGCTGTTTTATCACAACAATGGGGAAAGTAGCTAAACCACCTCCAAAGGGGACTTTTTGTTGCAATTTTAATCTCTCATCACAGGATATTTTGCAACTCAAGAATATGATTTTTAAAAACTGTTTCCATCTCTGAATTTTCTCAGAATATTGGAATGTTATTTTTCAATGTTTGCCTCCAACTCATTGAATTTCCATAAAAAAGGGTTATTTGGAATTCTCTTTCTGAGAGTTCACCCGTGCTGACTGTTACCTGGTTAGTTTCTGGAAATTCCGTAAGCGAGGTGAAGGTTCTTGCTTGCACATGACTTTGTTTGAGCTTGGGTACCCTAGGCTTCCTAAATTAGCTCTGTGCTAGGCTTGGCTTGTGCATTCAGGAAGAATGAGAAGAATACCTCGAAAGAGTAATCTGTTGCCATAGCCACCCTCTGGGACCAGGGTGGCTCCGATAATGTGTTCATAGTTACCTGCTTGTGAGTTGACACTACAAGCAAGGCTCTGGGGACAGTTACCATGGGTGGAGACGCTTCCGGTTCCTGTATGACTCATCAATGCCGCAAATCTACCAATCTGCACCACACCCAGCCGGCAGCTCATCCAGACCAAAACAAGTCAGCATGTGGGTAGTCCCACACTATTATAGATTGCCCAATGCCAAGGTAGGCTTGTGGGCCAAGAACACAACCACCAGCCAAGAGTGATGCCAGCTAGAATAGAATTCTGTTGGACATGGACCAAGTATTTCCTTTAAAATTCAAGCTGTTCCCGAGAGCCTTTTAAAGGCGGGCCTAGGCATGGACCTGTTAGGATCTGCTGGGAGTCAGGTTTCACCATCCCAGCCCTGTGTCCCAGGACATAGTCTTTGTTTATTGGCCACCCCAAATTTCTCCTTTGTGTTTTTAGCTTTTTAATAAGTAATCAAGATAATTCTGTCATAGCAAGTGATGTAATTTCTGTAATAAAAATTAATATAGAGATCAGAGGAATGGCCCAGCAGTTAAGAGCACTTGCTGTTCTTACAGATGCCCCAGGTTTGGTTCCCAGAACCGCACCAGATGGCTCACAACTACCTGTGGCTCCTGTTCCGAGGAATTGGATGACCTCTGGATTCTGTAGGCACCTGCGTGTACATGTTGTACACATACAAAGGCATACATGCAGACACACATACAAAGGCATACCTTTCAACATATTTACATTTTCAAAATATTTTTAATTGAAATAGAACTACATCACTTCCTCCCTCCAGCTACTCCCAGATGCCTTCCTTTGAATCCCTCTTCTCATGCCCCTCAAGTTGATAACCTCTTTATCTTTGATTATATTTGGTGTGTGTGTGTGTGTGTGTGTGTGTGTGTGTGTGTGTGTGTGTGTAGATAGAACTTGATAGTCTATTTTTGTTGTTTGTGTATGCATGGTTTCAAGGCTGACCACTGTGCATTGAACAACTAATAAGAGGGCTCATCTCTGGAAGAGGCTAGTTCTCCTTCTCCCAGCAGCCAATAGTTCCTGTAGGTCTTTGTCTGGGGATGGGAGGCACCATGAAAATCTCTCCCTTCCGTGTTTACATGTCCACTGATATTGCTATTGCACAGTCTTCTTTATGCAGTCCTTTCCAGGAGAGACTATCTCACGGCAGACTTCCTGGAATCCTGTCTCTCAAAAATCTTTCTACCTCCTCTTCCACGATGTCTCTGAGCTACAGACGCAGGAGCTGTGATGTCTATGTAGCCAGTAGGGCTAGGCTCCCCCATACCCATTGATCTCTGCATTGGGTCCAGTTGCAAACATGTAATTTTCTTTAAGTCATAAAAAATAAATACAAATTGTGACTCCTGTTTCATAACTTACGTTTTCACTGACAATTAAAATAATTAAAATAATGAAGTACGTTTTAGAACACAGGACTTGGCACAGGACTGATACATTCAAATTTTTAAAAGCTTTAGTATATGCTAAATATTATGCTTGACCATTTTGGATAAACTTTCCCAAAAAGTGCACATTGCCAAGAGGCCAGGCACCTCCGTACCTGTGTATTAAGAGGTAGACATAGAGAATTATGGGAACAAAGATGTGTGATGAATTCTTCTCCCTAAAAATTACTGAAGTCATCACAGGGGATAGAGGAACTGGTTTTGATTGGCAAATAGGATTCTTTTTGGGAAAACAATAAAGAACTCAGGTTACATGGAACTGGAGAGGTGCTCAGTAGTTAAGAGTGCTTTTTGCTCTTCCAGAGGACCCGGGTTCAGGTTCCAGCACCCACATGGCAGCTCACAATTGTCTGTAACTCAGGTTCCAGGGTATCTTATCCACTTTGGACCTCTGCATGTTCCTGCACACATATAGTGCACATACATGTACACATACACACACACACATACACACACATACACACACACACACATACACACACACACATACAGAATCAAAATTGAAAAAGAATTCATGTTATGGGAGCAGCATGATCATAAATGTAAACATGCCTACCCAGTACACTCTCAGATGTACAACATGGAGAAATGACCAAAGCTGATCACGGTTTCTAGATTTTAGAAACCTCAGTCTGATTTTTGTCCAGAGAGATCATTTCTATAGCTGACAGAACATTCCTAAGATGAAGGGAAGGATGTTTTTGCATCACTGTTATCTTTAGTTGTGTGTGCGCTTAGTGTGTATGTGTGTACATGCATGTGCATGGGAGGTGTGAGTGCATGTATGTATGGAGACTAGAGGTTGACACGGGGTGTCTTCCTCAGTTGCTCTTCACTCATTGAATCTGGACCTAAGTCTGGCTGCCGAGAGAACTCCCAGGATCCTGCTGTCTCTGCCTTGTCAGCATTGGGATTGTGAGCATGCATCACCACACACAGCATTCTGTGGATTCTGGGGATCAAACTCAGGTCCTCATGGTTACATGGAAAGCACATTACCACTGAGCCTACTGCTGGCCCAACTTCACCTTTCTTTGAATCTCTTCTCACGCTTGTTACTTTAGTTAAGGTTTCTACTGCTGTTAAGAGACACCATGACCACAGCAACTCTTAAAAGGAAAACATTTAATTGAGTTGCAGAGGTTCTGTCCATTATCCATCATGGAGGGCAGCGTGGCAGCATGCAGGTTGATGTGGTGCTGGCTACATCTTCATCAGAAGGCAACAGGAAGTCGACTGAGACACACTGGGTGGTATCCTGAGGTACCATCAAACCCTCAAAGCCCACCCAACAGTGACACACTTCCTCCAGCGAGGCCACACCCACTCCAACAAAGCCACACCTCTTAATAGTACCACTCCCTATGAGATTATGGGGGCAATTACATTCAAACTATCACACTTGTGAACTTGCAACATACTTTGTAATGATTTTTGGTCCTTCAATAACTGACCTATGAATGCATTTTAGGAGGAAATATTCTCATTGTCTTGAAAGTTTAGACTAGTAGAAAACTTTGAAGTAAATTATGGAAAATATTATACATATCTTCAAACCACAGCCACAAAGTTTGGTCGTTAATATTCTGTTTTATTATGTCTGTATATGTGGTGTGTGTATGCATGTTTGCATGTGTATATATGTGTGTACATGCATGGTTGAACATGCATGTGGAGACCGAAGGTTGATGGCAGGTTCCTTCCTTGATCCCTCTCCATCTTCTATATTGAGGCAGAGTCTCTCCCCTGAACCCAGAGCTCATTAATTTGACCAGTCTAGCTAGCCAGTTGCCAGGGGATCCTATCTCTGCCTCCCAAGTTCTGGGATTACAGACAGATTACAAATCTGCCTGGCATGGGGTTCCAGGAGTCTAAGTCGGGTCCTCATGGCAAGTACTTTACCTACCTACCAAGCCCTCTCCCCAGACCCAACATTACTCTTATATTCTCTCCAGATAATAAAATCTTGACAGTGCACCAGACTTTCTTTTCCTCTCCCATTTCCCACCTTCCTGCTTGCTTTCCTTTTATAGTCTCTCCATCTAATCTCTTCCCTTACTCTTATTTTGACCGTGTTTTACAGCATTCTGTATATACTGACAGTCAAGAAAAAAGTCGCTCAAAAAAGTTGTTCATCTTCAAAAACTAGCCGGCACACCAGTTCTTCCCTGCACCTCCTCTTCTTCTCCTCCTCTTCTTCTTGGCATAATTTGGGGGACCTAATGGTCATTGCAAAGCTTAGGATAATAGGCTCCAGACTGAGCTCCAAGCATGGTTCCTAAACAGCATCCCAGACCTGGCCTGCAGAGGAGACTGAGCTCCAAGCATGGTTCCTAAGCAGCATCCCAGACCCAGCCTGAAGAGGAGCTTCTCCTTCTGTCATCCAGGGGGTTAGTGAAAAAGTTGTCACTGGAGCTGTTATCCAGGAACGTGTCCCCTAAATTGTGAGCTAGAGCTCAGGGAACCACTTATACTGCAGCGGTTTTTATCTGAGAGCCTCCCTGTTCTTGCGCTATCCCCCCAGTATAAACTAAATGCCCTGTTCTTAGGACCCAGAGAACTGGTGACTGACTGGCCAGGGATTTCTGCCTTAAAATCCCACCGGTCCCCTTGCCTATTCGTGCTGGCTGTTGTTGGTTGTTGTCGTTGTTGTTGTTGTTTTATCTCAATTCTGTTTTCCAAGCAGCACAGATGCATATGTGACCGTTGTCTATCCCTCAAAGACCCTGAGATTCTAAACTGCACAGGAATCCGGGAAATGCAGATATTTTTAGTTCATTCTGTCTTTATGGATCACACAAGCACATCACAAAGGGAGAGGATTGGATGCTGTGGGTCATTTGCTGTATTTAACACCCCAACAACTGTTGATGAATTTCTCAATGGTCTTATTAAAATAAAAAAACACGGAGCCAGAAATTTGGGTTAAAGCTGTAGAGAGATCAGAGAAAGCCACCAGCCAACCTTACCTCACCAACTCTGCAGCTTCCAAATGCGCTGACTTCCTGTCTACCCAGACTTTATATGCCTTGCTTTTCTGCTCTCTCATTAGCTCTCTTAACCCAGCTACCTCACTACCTCTTCCTATGAAGCTCTGTTACTGTCTGTCTGTACAGGTCTTTATGGTTGGTACTGGGATTAAAGGTGTGTGTCACTACACTTGGCTCTGTTTCCTACTGTGGCCTTGAACACACAGAGATACTGCCTGCTAAGGGATTAAGGGCATGTGCTACCTAAGGGATTAAGGGCATGTGCTACCTGACTTCTTGTTTACTTAAAATGGCTGAACTTCCCCGGCCCCCCCCCCCCCGCCATCTCCAGGCAAGCTTTATTTATTAACATACAAATAAAATATCACCACATTTCAGCACAAATAAAATATCACCACAAACAACTGTTTCAAAAATCATTGTAATTTCACAAAATGTTAATAACTTCTGAGGAAAAGTTATGTGAGTATAGTTTTTACAATGTAAGAACAAGATTTGGGGCTGGAAATAAAACTCAGTGCTAGAGAGCATGTCTAACATGTAGAAGGCCCTAGGTTCTATTCACAACATCAAAGAAAAAGCAATAACATGTCCCCACCACAGAAAACCAAACAGGATTTGTTCAATGAGTAGCTGTTTCTTGCATGTCTATTATATGCCAAGCACGCTGCCATTGTGACAAAGGTCTCTCCAAAGGTTATAGTGTCGCTCTGAAGATGGAATGCATGATGGTTTAGCATATGAGGGATTTATTCCCATGTGTGTACATTGCTGTAAGCAGAGAAGGGGGAATGTGATTCATTTTCTTAAGGGTGAGGAGAACTTGCATGGACTTGAGAGATGGGTAACACCTGCCTAGACTCAGTTCCAGGGGTGCATGTGCAAAGACACAGAAGTGTGGAACAGCGTGGCTCAGTTGAAAAACCACAGCTTGAATACTTTTTTGAGCTCAGTAGAGCTCTGTTGTTTACTGATTGCTTGTTTACTTCCTCTTGCCCCTGTAGCATGAAGTGGGGTTATACATGTAAACATAAGAAAGTCTTCTCATTGACGAGTTTTGTTTCTTCGCAGATATTAAACTAACCATGAAGACAAACATTATCAATACATGGCACTCCTTTGTAAATGTTCCCAATGCGATTGTACCAGCCATTGAAAAGGAAATCCGACGCATGGAAAATGGAGCATGCAGGTGAATCTACACACCTTCTCATGAGCTTTTAATACAAGCACCTTTTGTTTTTGTTTTTAAACTTATCTAGGTTTGACATCAATTTAGCTTTGTAATTTGTCCCCATAAGTCTATAATCTATTTAATTTGGTGGAATTTATTTATACTTTGGAACAGCATAACTTGTCTATCACATGAAGAATACTGTGGTGGGTAGTTTATGGAAGTACCTATTAAATGACTATGACAAATAGTTCTTTACTCATAAATACCCTTTCCCTATGGGAAGTATAAACTCTAAATAGATGACATTGCTATACATAAATGTGAAAAGTATATAGAATATAAAATCTAATAATATAATTTAATAGTATAATTTAAAATAGTTACCCATAAGTGGATAGAATATGTGTGGGTTATGGAATTTTCTTTTAATGGAAGGAAATATCAGGAAGTGGCAGTTCATTCACACGTATAAAATAACCTAAAATTAGGTACTACACTTCCTATTGGATAAACATTGATATGGACCAGTACATCAAACAACAGCGATGTGGAAGATCTAGTCTTCACTGGGCACACAGCCCATAGAATGCCATGCTCCTCCCTCATTCTATTTAAACTTGCTGTGGGGTAGTTTGAAGAGGGGTGGAAAGTGATGGGGGAGGGGCACCCCTCTGAGCTGCTTAAACCATGACTCCTATTCACCTCTGCTTCCCTTTGGACGGCAGCTCCTTTTCTGATGACGACAATGCCTCTGTGTCTGAAGCCGAGAGTGAGGACTCTTTCTTTAGGAACAGCTCACACAGAAGGCGAGGACCATCCCAGAGGTGAGCAGGGTCATCTACCCTCCAGTCTGTGTCTTTTTAATATGATTTGAATGAAAAGCCTTCTGCTCCTTCTACAGAGTGGCTTGGCAAATGCTCTTGTCAGTGAGATACTATGTAAGATCTCATGAGTACCTTGCTATTTCTTTACCTTTGCCCTCTCTTGGAAAACTGCTGATGTCTAATTATTCATGGCCACAGGGGTCCCAGTCATAGATATGCCCCGTCATGTTCTCTAAGACTAATGCCCGTTCCTCGGAAACTTGCCCCATTACCTCCCTTAACCTGAACCTGCAGGAATAAGGGTCCTGAATGGCTAGATGTCGAATAGAAGGACTTGGGATTAGATATAATGATGAGAAATAGAGAAGACAAAAGCAATAACTGGGACTAGGTGGTCTTGCATAAGCTGATGACTTATGCCAAGCAAGTTTATTAAATAGTACATCATATGTACTATTTGCAGGAAGAAAATGGCCAAGGACGGCAGAGAGCTAAGTCACACAATGTTGGCAAAGAGAACATGGGATACCTCAGACACAGCTGCCTCAGGACTGATAATCCAACCCAGGGGCAGAGTTGGGTCTTCAGAAACCACAATCTGGACTCCTTTGAGGCACTGGCTCCAGTCTCAGACTGGCCTTGCCAAGCCCGTTCCTGGACAATGCCAGAGAACTAAAGTTCCCTTTGTCTTATCATGAGGGCCTCTTAGAAAGCCTTGGGTGGGTCTGGCTTTCCACATTCCCTTGATTTCCTACTTCTTTTGAATTCATCCTTCAGGGTCCTGGAGCAACTACATATGAGAGGGTGGGCTATCATTCTCTAAACTGTGATGCCTGGTAGAGCCTACTCCCAGGAAATATAGAGTGAGATTAGAAAAATGTAATGTCTATAGGGGAATGTCCATAGCAGTCATGTTCAAAGACAGACCCTGAAGCCATTCAAGGTTGAAGGGGTGTGGTATAGTATGGATCAGTAGTTCCAATCCTACACAATGTATTTTACCCTTTGTTATCTTTTCCCCTCTTTTTATGTCTTCCTATGACTAACTATAGTTTTTCACTGTATTTCTTTAAAGTATTCGTTCCCCCTCTTTCTATCTTCTCTGACTACCTGGGGTCTTTTGGTGGAAAACAATGTCATCCATCTTGGTTCACTCAAGGCCAAAGATGTTACTAATTTTTGGTATGAACCTTGACCAGTCGTCATTTACTAACCACGTTGGTTCAATGCACTAGTTTCTGGCAAGCTGTGCTTCACAGAAGTTCTGTATTTTTTACATAGTAATCTGGATGATGTTATGAAGGGAGCAGAAAACTGTAAGTTATTTGTGTTTTAAAGCAGTTTGCTCACTATGGGCATGGTAGCCATTGTGTTCTCACTGTATGTTTTTCCTTTTCCAGGGAGCAGTACTTGCCAGGTACTATGGCTCTTTTCAATGTTAACAACAGCAGCAACAAGGACCAGTAAGTACAGCTATGGAAGGAAATGAAAGCAAGTAAGAAAACAAACAAACAAAACAAAAAGACAACTACCAGCATCTGATTTTGAGATATAGCTAATATTCAACGCTTGAACTAATTTAATAGAGATGACATTCTATCATTTCTGTTTGCTAATTTATATCTGGAAAATGCAGCTGCTCCCTATTAAAAAGTAACATGTGTATACCTTATTCATTTACTTGAATATGTTTTTCAAAAGGTCTATGTTGTATGCAACTGCCCTTTCTTAGGACAGAACAGACGACAAAAGTCATGAAACACTGAGCCAATGGACCTTGGGTCGCATTCTTCAGGAGACAGCCTCTGAGATAGAGGTCTGTGTGCAGATATTTATGGGATGTGCCCTTTGGAGTGACATCTAGAAGGGAGTCAGGGATGGCAGAATTAATTGGGCAAAGGGAGATGTTGATTTCAGAGAATAGATTTGCTCTTAGGGAGTTTGGTGCCCAGATGTGCTTTCAAATTTGTGTCATACTTAGGTAACAGAACTGCAGTCACACACAGTCATCTCATAAGAGCAGCCCTAGAAAGCTGGGAGATAAATTTTAAAATGGTAGTTTCCTTGTTCCAAGCCTTCCTTCCAAGGGATAGGAGAAACGGAGTTGTCAATGAGCAAGTCTTGCTGTGTGGAGAATGAATACCTGAAACCTACGGAACTAGCCTCACAGCCCATCTGTGCCCTGCTTAGATGCACTCTTTTAGATAGAAAATTATTGGGCTGCCCTCTCCCAGGGTTCTGGATGTTCTTTTGTCCTGTTGAAATTTGTAAGAGGAAGGTCAATGGGATGCACAAAGTTCTCTGACAACTTTAGATGCTTTTGAGGTTTACACAGAAACTCCTTATCTACTTTTACTCACTCTAGAGCCTTCTCATCATTGTGCAGAACTTCCTCCAGTCTAGGGAAATGCAGACATTTCGTTGGTCCCCATGCCTTCCTTCGGACGTGGCTTCTAGACTTGTCCATTCATTATCAAAGACGGGCTGGGGAATTCCAAAAGATACCCTAATGGAGCATGTGCTTGTCAGATACTTTCCTGCCTTTTCATTGCATAACAGCAGCATATCTACTTTTGATGATCAGCATCATAAACTTTCCAGTCTGGTGATTCTTCTCCGCCAATTGGTTTCTTGGAATGAGGAGTCCAAAGTGGCAGGAGTAATCATAGATTAATGTTTAATGGGACTGTAACTGTGCTCTTTGGCAGAAGTATAGATGCTCTCTCGTCAAATGAGGACCTCTAGAACCACAAATCCTAGATGTGCAGGGATGGGAAGTGTACTTTCCCTAAGTAAAGTACCCCTAATTAAGTACCTTGGTTCCTAGGCCTGTGCATTCTGTTCATGTATAGGTGTAGAGCACCACCTAATGACCATTCTTTTCTCATGCATGCAGTATCCTGGACTATAGTAACTCATCTTCAAGGAATCTGCGCTCCATGGCAGCATTTCAGTGGTGTCTTCTGAAGCTCGCTCCATACTTGTAACATGTGAGACACTTCTGAGTGGAGCAGCATATGATAGCACCATTGGATTCCACATTCAGTATCTGTGTTGGCTAATTTTATGTCAACTTGACACAAGCTGGAGTCACTGGAAAGGAGGGAGCCTCAGTTGAGAAAATGCCTCCATAAGATTGGCCTGTAGAGTATTTTCTTATTTAGTGATTGTTGAGGGAGGGCTGAGTCCATTGTGGGTGGTGCCATTACTGGGTTGGTGGTCCTGGGTTCTATAAGAAAGCAAGCTGAGCAAACCATGATGAGTAAGCCAGTAAGCAGCACCCCTCCATGGCTTCTGCATCAGTTCCTGCCTCTAGGCTCCTGCCCTGCCTGAGTTCCTGTCTTGACTTCCTTTGGTGATGAACAGTGATGTGGAAGTGTGAGCTAAATAAACCCTTTTCTCCCTATCTTGCTTTTGGTCATAGTGTTTCATCAAAGCAATAGTAACCCTAACTAATACAGTATCCAATGCCACATTTATTTTTCTATAAAGTAGACCTGAAGTGATGCTGCATAGTATTCTGTGTAAGTGGGTCATACTTTAGAAACCCCTAAACAATGATACTGGTCAAGTTTGTGGCAAAAAGCAATATATACCACGATATAAATCAATTAGTATCAAAATATTTGATGTCCTTTCTCTGTTGGCAAGGATCCAATGAAGTTAATTTGCCATCCAGTGACTACTTTTCTTGAGATCTAAGCACGGGAGTTACATTATAATAGCAGTGTTACCTACATGATCAAATGTTCTGTAATTGAAAGGCTTCAACACCAGCCATAGTGAGCAGGGGGCCATGTATTGGGCCCAAAGATGTCCCTTATTTTTGTTGCCATGGAAGCTGCATGTGATGCCACAGTGGAGGCTGGATTTATCAGCTAGCTGAATCATTCAGTCTATTTGGTTGTTCTCTGACATAGGATACAAAAAATTTCAAATGTTGTGCCCATGAGTTTATTAGTCTTTCTCCAGATCTACTCTGCCTGATCATTCTTTTTTTTTTTTTTCCAAGTAGGTCCTTAACCAACCAGTTAAGGCCTTTGTGAATCTTCACGTATTTTTAAGTTAGCCATATTTTTTTTTTCCATAGAAAGTGAGTGACTGAATGGCACCTGAAGCTGTGTCACTGGGGAGATTAACCACACCACTGTGTTTTAAGGCCACCTGCAGATAGTTTCATAGTTTAGACATAGCCTACGTGGGGTTGCCAACCCGAACCATCCATGATCTATGCTCCAACAGCTACTCCTAAAAAAGCACCATAGGGCTGGGCAGTGGTGGCGCACGCCTTTAATCCCAGCACTCGGGAGGCAGAGGCAGGTGGATTTCTGTGAGCTCGAGGCCAGCCTGGGCTACAGAGTGAGTTCCAGGAAAGATGCAAAGCTACACTGGGAAACCCTGTCTCGAAAAACAAAAAACAAATAACAAAAACAAAACAAAACAAAAAACAAATAAAAAAAAGTACCATATGTAGCTATAGGTAGGCCATGAAGGGTGGGTGCTGATGGTGGTAAGTGATAAGGGGTGTGCTTATCCACCTTCTCAGCAGCTTACTTGTTCCCTGTGGTTCATGTCGCATCTCACATCTCCTACTTGATCATAGTCTGGATTACTGTCCAACTTCATGACCTGACTGAATGACCACACAGCTTTTTACTACTCATCAAAAAAAAAAATGCTATCAGCAAGATGATTTCCTTGAAAAAGAATTCATGACATTTTCTTGAGATTCTTGATATTTTAATTTAAGAATATATGTGAACAGTATCAAAAGCTTAAAAAATTACATTTATATATTAGAAGTCTGGAAGTATACTCATTCAGAGACTGTTAGCTCTTAAATGAATTTTTTTTTTTACATAATTTACTTATTCTGTCCTTTTCAGCTTTTGTTTTCTGTTAACCTGGGCATGTTCGGTTGGTGTGCCTGGATGCCTGTTTGATTTTGGCCTCCCTTTTAGTGCCATGGTAGGACTTGGACGGCAAGGCTGAGAATCCTTGCTCGGTGGAGAGGAAAGTAGAAAGAAATGGAGTGGAGTAATGTGCCTGTGTGACAGATGCTGTTTTTCTTTAGGGACCCAAAAGAAAAAAAGAAAAAGAAGAAGGAAAAGAAGAGGTAAGGCATACTTTGCATGAGTGTTCTTATATGTTTTTGTTTTTGTTTTTTTTTTGCTTGTGTGTTATTTGCATATGGTAACAATACATCCACAACTTTTCCAGCAAGGCGGATGATAAAAATGAAACTAAGAAGGACCCAGAGAAGAAAAAGAAGAAGGAAAAGGAAAAAGAGAAGAAAAAGAAGGAGGAGAAAAGCAAAGATAAGAAAGAAGAGTAAATATTTTTTTTTACTGGCATTAAAAACAGACATAAACTTGTAATGGGTTTTAGACGTAGGTAAAACTTCCCAAAGCATAGAAAAAGCTTTCTAGAAAGAGCCCCAGGGAACGACAAATGTTCTTAAATACTTAAGAACAAACATTTTATATAAGTTGTTATCAAAAGAGATTGGAAACTTTCTTCTAGATTCCCTAAAATTAGCAAGTATGAATTTTCTAATTAAGGATTTTTGCTGTGTTGGCAAATCCTCACTCACAAAAGCATCACGGAGGAAAAACTTGCCACTAAACATTCAGGTTAATGGTCGCTGGGTACCTAGGAGCTCATCAGTCTGTAAAGACCACAATAAAAACTTGATAATCGCATTGACATTTGGAGCAGTCACTAATGTCTGACAAGTGTCCCAAAGCCACGATGCTTTTGACAGCAGCGCAAGTCCATTCCAAACGCTGGCCCTTGAGGAACTCCTTCTCAAGCAGACCACTGAAATCTAGACTTTCACAAGAGTAAGGCAAAGTCATATTTACAAAACTTTTAAAGAAAAAAAGTTAATCAAAGAGAACTTGTTCTCTGAACTTGTTTATACAAAGCAACCTATCAAAAAATAATTCAGTTATTCGTGCCTGTTCAGAAAGTTGCTGAAGCTTGTATAAGGAAAAAAAATCCTTCAAAGATATAGGCTTGGTACCAGAGCATTTCAAAAATGTCTATTTGATCATGTGCTTTATTCCTTTATTCTTTATGCCCTCTACTGCCTCTCTCAAAGACCATTCCTGAAAACATCTGAGAGAGTGCTATACTAAATTGTGTTGCAGGTCCACGTTTCTCTACAGATGAGTCACTGAGTTTCACTCCTTCCCCAAACAGTGCAGTTCATGGTCACTTGGTTCCAGAGAAGGGAAGGGAATTGACAGCAAAGTCACCATTCTATCACCTTTTTAACCTTACAAAGGATTGTTGGGAAATCTAGTGTCCAGTATTTTATGTTGTTACTTGCACTCAGTGGTGGGGGTGTAGAACTGACCGCATCGTTGTAGTAAATATAGAACTTTCATAAAACCCTAACATATGGTTCAATGTAGGACTGGTGATTTCACAGTTTATTCACCCCTCACTAACTAACCAGTTTTTTTTTTTTTATGATGAATGTAATTATGGAGCTAATCTTTTTAAGTCAAGGGGATCCTTCTTCTCTTACATTAATCATGGTTGATGGATATAACTATATTTGATATACTTGTTTCTTAATAATTTTCCTCTTTATTTCTACTTGTTGCTAGGGAGAAGAAAGAGGTTGTGGTTATTGATCCTTCAGGAAACACGTACTACAACTGGCTGTTTTGCATCACTTTACCTGTGATGTACAACTGGACGATGATTATTGCAAGGTTTACATATGTTATTTTCTGTGGATATCCAAACACTTAGAAGTCTACTGCCAACATACATTTACCTAGGGTGCTTTGGGGCAAACTTCTTTTCTCCACTATGTGTCACGGAAAGTGGCTGAATCCTTCTCAGTGTGTTTCCCTATGGTCAGGTTGTCATTGATTGACAATGTGCTTGGGCATACAGTCCTGGGACGGGGTGGGGATAGGAAGAGGGGTAGAAGCATTCTTTCAAACTTCTGATTGTTTAATCATGGAATTTGGACTTTGGGAGAAACTATATTTCTTGGGCTATCAGAAAAAAATATTATCCATAATGGAAAACAATGAAAGAGCTTGTATTCTTTTAGAAACATCTCAGTTATTCAAGAGAAGGAACATTTTTCCTGAAACTTTTTGGGTACAGATAGGGAATACAAACAGTGTGGTCAATGAGTTGCACCCAGTGAGGTTTGACTTTAGCTTTAAGCTGCCATTTATTATTTTATGCATATATGTGGGGTGTGTGTTTGAGGGTGCACAGGCACATTTGTGCATATATGTGTGGAGGCCATAAGTCAGCCTTGTGTGTCTTCAGGATGCTATCTGCCTTGTATCTTGAGATAGGGTCTCTCACTGACCTGGAACTTGCCAATATGACTAGGTTGGCTGGACAGTGAGATGCTCCAATCTGCTCTCTCAGAGTAGAATGACAAGCACATGCCAACATGTCTGTTTTGTTGTGGATGTTGCTGTTGTTAACGTGGATTCTGAGGATTGAATTCAGATCCTCATTCTTGCATAGCAAGCACCTTACTGATGGGAGTATCTCCCCAGCTGAAATGATTTATTCTTTGAGGTTGTTGGTGGTTTTTGAGACAGGGTCTCTCTGTGTAGCTCTGGCTGTCCTGGAACTCTCTCTGTAGAGCAGGCTGGCCTCAAACTTAGAGATCCTCCTCCTCAGCTTCCCAAATGCTGGTATTAAAGGCATGAGCAACTGTGCCCAATGGTTAATTCTTACCTGATATCTATATAAGCCCAACTAGATTGATGGAAAAGATGATAGAATTCAGAAGTGTGAGGAAATGAACCATGAAAGGAAGGATTTTGAAAAACTGTGATTGACTAAATGTGTTCTAAAGACCCTTCTAGCCTTAGGTGTTGAATGTCTCATCATGAAAAAATACAGACAAAGGGGCCTTTTATTTCAATTAGTCTCCATATCATTTTATTTATACATTTCTTTCTTTTATAGAGCATGTTTTGATGAACTCCAGTCTGATTACCTAGAATACTGGCTCATTTTTGATTATGTATCAGACATAGTCTACCTTGTTGATATGTTCGTACGAACAAGGACAGGTACGTGTGCTCTACTTTGGGCCTTCTGAAATTTCTTGCTTTTATCTCTACCATATAATGAAATTTCCACACCCAACTATTCTTCAAGGTAAACTCACAACCTGAGTTGAAAACATGAGTGACATGTTCGTACTCATTGGCTTAGGTCACTCCAGCTGATCTAGAAAGATGTTGCTAGGCCACCTTAATTTTTTTAACCTTCATTTTATTTTATGTATATGGGTGTTTTGCCTGCATGTATGTCTATGCACCATTTACAAGTGCCTGAGAAGGCCAGAAATGGTGTCAGATCCCCTAGGCCTGGAGTTACAGACTGTTGTGAGCTGCCATGTGGGTGCTGAGGATTGAACTCAGGTCCTCTGAGCCATCTCTCCAGCCCCCTCAGTAACCTTTTGAGTGTGGATTAGTGGTTTTCCTCCATTATTCTATGCACTGGGTTTATGCCAGGCAGAAGAATAAAGAACAGAAATATTTAGTCAGTCTCTGTAGGTAAAGGGCAATTGCTGCCTTACATGGACATACTTTAAAAGGCACAAAGAAAAATGTCATTGTTTTCCAGAGGAGTCTTAATGGAGATTTCATAGGAAATAGAAACTTTGTAGTTCATGGTGGTATATCATTAAGTAGGGAGTACCATCCACTACCTCTCTGCTTACAGTGTGTTTAGTAAGAAGGTGTAAAGCTTATTATTTCTACACTGCTCCCCACTGTAAATGCTACCATTACACATAGCACAGAAGCCTCTGAGAATCACTAAAAGCCTTCTCTAGTGTAGAATAATCTTTTTGTACACTGTAAAAAGGTGTTGTTCTCATTGGCTTAAGAAAGAGCCAAATGGTCAATAGCTAGGCAGGAGGAGGTATAGGCAGGAGAGCCAGACTGAGAGGACTCTGGGAAGAAGAAGGAGGGCGGAGTCGGCAGCCAGATGGAGAAAGAGCAAGACATGCAAGAGTACAGATAAATGCCATGAGTCATGTGGCAACATGTAGATTGGTTAAAAATAGGTTCATTTAAGTTGTCAGAGCTAGTCAGTAATAAGCCTAAGCTATTGGTTGACATTTTATAATTAAGAAGAAGGCTCTGTGTGGTCATTTGGGAGCTGGCTGACAGGACAGAGAAAGTCTGACTACATTGCTCCTAAATGTCAGTGCAGTGCTCAGTTGCTAGAGCTTCCCTGCAGCCTTAGTAGCCACAACAGGAGAAGAGAAAACTCTCTTCCTCATACAAGGCTTCAAAACACAAGGCCCACAGTAACAGCACAAAAGAGAAGAACCTAGGTAATTAAGGACAGTCTGTGGGACAAGAGTAAGAAGTTAAAATGTAGTCTGAAGAGACATTTATACTTCACACTGAAGGTGAAAAGCAAGACACGAAACAGTGAGATAAGGGGGCAGGTACCCACACTTCCAAGAGCAGGCCTAGGATTCTGCCAAGGAGTAGCCTGAAGTATAAAGCATCTATAACACTAGCTACAATTTAATCAGTTCTAAAGCTAACTAGAGTTAGTGAGACCCCACAGGCTGGGTCTCATAAGGCTCTTCCTGACTTCAGATGTCAGTCACACAACCCAACTTGTGTTTCTGATCAAATAACTATACATTAGGGTTCCCACAATCCCTCCTCATGATCAGCTATTTGCTAGCATGGCTCACTGAACCAAAAAAACCCACATTTGTTAGTTTATTCTATTAATAAAGGATGTGATAAAAGGTATAGATGAAAGACAGATGCAGAGGTATAGAGCACAAATGTGGAAGGGCTTGAGAGCTGGAGCTTTTGTCCTCATGGAATTGGGTTATGACATCCTTCTAACACCCTACATCTGTTCTCTCATCACCAAAATCGATGGTTTTTATGGAAGGTTTTGTCATATAGTGGTAACAGAATATTAAGTTCCTCTCCAGCACCTCTTCTCCTGGAAGAAGAAGCAGGGATGGAGGTTGAAAATGTCAAGCTTGTAAACATATATTTTTGGTGACCAGCCCCATATAGTAGCCTACCAAGAGTTGCCTCATAGAACAAAGACATTCTTACCACCCAAGGACTTCAAAGCACTCTGGAGTTGTGTGTCAGGAGCTAAGGCCAAGACCAAATATCATAACAAAAGATACAGCCAGCACTTTGGTTTCTCAGGAAACCATAAGGACTTTAATAGTGGTGTGCCAGAAATTGAGGACAGGAACCAAATGTGTACCTTACAATAGTACTGCAGAATATGAATGCAATTCATCAGAGAAGTGACTTTACCTGGGTGGGTAAAATCAGATATCAGTCAATCAATTAATCAATCACTCTATCTATCTACCTACTTACCTATCTATCTCTATATTACTTTTACACTAAAAAGTATCATCTTTCGGGGCTGGAGAGATGGCTCAGAGGTTAAGAGCACTGGCTGTTCTTCTAGTTGTCTTGAGTTCAATTCCCAGCAACCACATGGTGGCTCACAACCATCTGTAATGAGATCTGGTGCCCTCTTCTGGCATGCAGGCTGAACACTCACTGTATACATAATAAATACATCTTAAAAAACAAAAGTATCATCTTTCTATTTCTACAACAGACTCTTCTATAACCACATGTAGGTTTGATCTTAGGGGTTATTGTATAACTAAGATATATTTATTGAAAAGTAGTCTGATGTTGCCCTAAACGAAGCTGATTAAGAGTTACTATAGAAAAAATCCCAGTGGTGTAACTAGCAGAAACAGCCTGGCTTTTCTCTCTTTATTGCAGGTTATCTGGAACAGGGATTGCTGGTGAAAGACAAGCAGAAACTCATAGAGAAGTACAAAGAAAACTTGCAGTTTAAACTTGATGTTCTGTCAGTGGTACCAACAGATCTGCTGTATTTCAAGATGGGGTGGAACTACCCAGAGATTAGGTTAAACCGGCTGTTAAGGATCTCGCGCATGTTTGAGTTCTTCCAGCGGACAGAGACGAGGACCAACTATCCCAACATCTTCAGGATCTCAAACCTCGTCATGTACATTGTCATTATTATCCACTGGAATGCCTGTGTGTACTACTCCATCTCGAAGGCTATTGGGTTTGGGAATGACACATGGGTCTACCCTGATGTTAATGATCCTGAGTTTGGCCGTTTGGCTAGAAAGTATGTCTACAGCCTTTATTGGTCTACACTGACCTTGACAACCATTGGTGAGACTCCACCTCCTGTGCTGGATTCCGAGTACGTCTTTGTGGTGGTTGACTTCTTAATTGGAGTCTTAATCTTTGCCACCATCGTCGGTAACATAGGTTCCATGATTTCCAATATGAATGCAGCCCGGGCAGAATTTCAGTCAAGAGTCGATGCTATCAAACAATACATGAATTTCCGAAATGTGAGCAAAGATATGGAAAAGAGGGTTATTAAATGGTTTGACTACCTGTGGACCAACAAAAAAACAGTGGATGAGAAAGAAGTCTTGAGATACCTACCTGACAAACTAAGGGCAGAAATCGCCATCAACGTTCACTTAGACACGCTAAAAAAGGTTCGCATCTTTGCCGACTGTGAAGCTGGTCTACTGGTGGAGCTGGTGTTGAAACTCCAGCCTCAGGTGTACAGTCCTGGGGATTACATATGCAAGAAAGGGGACATTGGGCGAGAGATGTACATCATCAAAGAAGGCAAACTTGCTGTGGTGGCAGATGACGGAATCACACAGTTTGTGGTGTTAAGTGACGGCAGCTACTTCGGCGAGATCAGCATCCTGAATATCAAAGGCAGCAAGGCTGGAAACCGAAGAACAGCCAACATTAAAAGCATTGGGTACTCTGACCTGTTCTGCCTCTCAAAGGATGACCTCATGGAAGCTCTTACGGAGTACCCGGATGCCAAAACTATGCTGGAGGAGAAAGGGAGGCAGATCTTAATGAAAGACGGTCTACTGGATATAAACATTGCGAATTTGGGCAGTGACCCTAAAGACCTGGAAGAGAAGGTGACGCGAATGGAGGGGTCCGTTGACCTCCTGCAAACACGATTTGCCCGCATCTTGGCTGAATACGAGTCCATGCAGCAGAAACTCAAGCAAAGGCTAACCAAGGTCGAGAAATTTCTAAAACCACTTATCGAAACAGAATTTTCAGCTCTTGAGGAACCCGGAGGAGAAAGCGAGCCCACAGAGTGAAAAGCTGGACATCAGCAGAAACATGCACATCTCAGAATCTTCTTGAGCACTTGACCAGAGACTAAACACCAGAAGAAAAAAGATTCATCTGAAAAAATTTCCTATTGGGAAAATGTGTGTGGTGGATGACATAAATCCATTGTGCAGTACTACAGTTAAAGAATCGTCTACTCCTGGGATTTTCACAATGGGTAATGTGCAAGGACATGAACTGATTACCATGTCTGTGTCAGGATCTGGTATTTTTCCCACAGATGTACCTTTTCTGTAATAATTTTTGTAAAATTGAACCAGTATCTCTCACCCTCAACCCTCTTGCATTGTTGAGGAGTCACATGTATTCAGTGTAACTGTGTACACTGTGTTTGAGATAGAGTTTTATGAAGAATTAGGATGCAATAAAGTGAAACTGATTTACAAAACCGGAGTAAATGTGATATATTGGGTGACTAATCATACCTTGCAGAGCTTCAGGCCACTTTAAGGATACTCGCCTTTGTGGTAATGTAAGTCTGGGAGGGTGGTTGAGGGAAACTTCTTACAGATAGAAGCATGGTAAATCAGATTTTATGACAAGGCAATATATATGCACACGAGTATTGCAATGTTTATTGACATCACAAGATGATGTAGAGATGTATGAATCTTTTTTTTTTTTTTTTTTTTTTGGTTTTTCGAGACAGGGTTTCTCTGGGTAGCTTTGCGCCTTTCCTGGAACTCACTTGGTAGCCCAGGCTGGCCTCGAACTCACAGAGATCCGCCTGGCTCTGCCTCCCGAGTGCTGGGATTAAAGGCGTGCGCCACCACCGCCCGGCTTTTTTTTTTTTTTTTTTTTTTTTTTTTTTGATGTAGGAATCTTTTAAGGTTACATTGAAGCAGTTCTCAGAGTATTAAGACTTGACAATGACTGTTATCTTCCTTGTAGCTGTGTGGTCGCTATATGAGAGTGTGGGTTCATGCAGGTCTGTGGAACGAAGACACAGAGGCATTTTAGGAATGAATTTAGCCTATCATGGCTGCAGGGGGGTCCAGTCTCAAAGGACTGAAGCGCTATCCCTTCGCCTAGGGCAGTTTTATTTCTCTCTGATACAGTTTAACCTGTTAATTTCCATATACTCAAAACAACCTGAAAGGGGTTCCCAATTATGCAATGCCAAGGTACCACGGTTTTCCAGGTTTCCTGAATCAAGTTTTGCATAGGCCTTTGTATCCTTGGGAAACTCCAAGACAGGATTCACGTAGAGGGCAACAAGGGAAACAAAAGGTGTCTGCTATACAAAAGATGGATTAGGGCCAGGTGCTGCTCTCTGGAGCCAGGCCGGGTGCAGCTCAGCAGGAATGCGGGCACACTTCCTTTTCTGTCTGACTAAGTAAGAAAAAAGGACAAGTGCGATGCTGTTGGATGATTAACTAGGGCAAGTATCACATCAGAAAATGAGACCTGAATGTTCTATGTGCCAGTAAGAAGCTTCTTCGAAATGCAGAATACTAAGGCTTTAACTCAGGGGCAGGGTGCTTGTTTAGTGAATATAAGGCCTGGGTTCTATTGCTAGCATTATAGAGGGGAGGTGAGAGGGAGAAGGAGGAGGAGGAGGAGGAGGAGGAGGAGGAGGAGGAGGAGGAAGAAGAGCCAATCTTTTCACCTGTACACTATATCTTTTCAGTCCTACATTTCCCTTCTAATTTTGCTTACGCCTTCAGTATCAGCCAGCACATGTGTCTTCACAAGAGAGGAAATGTCTTGGTCCTCAAGTAGGTACATCCTATGTGTGTAGTATGTGTAACCAGGTTTCTATCTGAAACAAGTCATTACCGTTCCTCTCCTCCTCCTCCTTAACTTAAGTTAACCTGTTTCTCTTTATCTACCTTTGCCTTGGGGCTTTTTTTTTTTTTTTAAATAAGCCACATTTTATTTCTCTCCAGTATTTGATAGCTATTTGAGTTGTTTTAACTTTTTTACTATTAGCAACACACTGCTGTAAACCTTCATGTACATGTTTCATAGGTGCACATTTTCAGTAGTTTGAGGATATATTCCTAAGGGTAGAATTGTTGAGTAACAGAGTAACAATGTTTTGCATTTTGACCAACCACCAAACTGTTTTGCCAAAGTGGCACACCATTTTACAATCTCACCAAATCCTTGTTTTTAAGGCTCTGATTTTTGTACAAAAGCATTCAATCATTCTGTCAGACCAAACCAGGAAAAAAGTAAGCTATAGTTCAGAGCTGTTCTATTCCATTTACTATGCAAAACCATTCTTGGCATTTGCAACTCTCAGCCCTTTTGAGTATTCTTGCAGTGTTCACCTTTTCCTCCACCACTTTTTTTTTCTTCTTTTTTTCTGGTTTATTTCTATCTATTACAAATGTATAAAAAATCCTCCATCAACGCTGCTGATAGCAGTAGAACCTTGAGAAATATCTTTGGTTTGCCTCAGAAAAGGAACACATATTACACTGTAAAGTTTATAAAATTGGCGCAAAACATTGTGATAATGTTACAGTACCAGTTTTAAGAGTTCAGTGACTAATGGGGAGCCGATGGGATACATGCAGAACTGTGAAAGCGATCTCACTTAGCCAGCTGTACACGTAGACTGTAAATCTACATTCAGATCATTTCTGAACTAAGACTATCATCTCAGTTTATCTGTTGAGGTCAACCAGGAAACCCTAGAATATACCTTGATTTTTGCAAAAAAACAAAATAGGGGGAGGGGTTTCTTCAGCATTTCAGTCCACGAGTAACAGTATCCTAACAGGCAAAGTGTTCTCTCACTGTCAACATAGAATGAACTGCTGCTGGAGGTCAACTTGGGCTTTAATTTGCATTAGCACTTACATGCATAGTAGTCCAAGTTGTTGACCTCATGACTTTTAAAAGTAACTCTAAAAAAGTAAAATGGCCCTTCTTGGAAGACTAAAGAAAGACATCCAGCCACAGTTGTAAAAAGTCTCATCAAAACAATATACTCTTTTATGAATTACGCCTCAATTAAAAAAAAAAGTAGCCCCAAATAAGAAGCAGCTCTGAAAAAGAAAATATAACTTAAGATATTTGAAAAAATCAAGGTGAATCCTTGGGGCTTTTTAACCTTTTCTTTCTGCATGTCCTACTTTTTCTGCTTCTTCTGTGTCTGTCTGTGTGGCCTCGAGTGTCTCCCTTTCTTTTTTCCCCCATTTTCTTCACTATCTCTCTCCCGAGCCTATATTCCTTCTATTTATTCTCTCAGCCTGCCAGCCCCACCTATCCCTGTCCTGCCTATCTATTGGCCAGTCAGCTTTTTATTAGATCAATCAAGTCTTAGGCAGGCAAGGTGAACAAATGCAACACATCTTTACATAACTAAACAAATGCAGCATAAATAATTGTAACACGCCTTTACACAGTCAAAGTAATATTCCACAACATAAACAAATGTAGCACATCTTTACACAGTTAAATATTCCACAACACCTCCTTATTCTCTTCCTCCTTCTACTCCTCTTCTTCCCCATCCTCCTCCTCCTCCTCTTCTTCATGTGGTAGGATAGGCATGAGGGCTGCCCTCCTTGCTTAGGTCTGGCTCCTGAGAAGCACTGTCAACATCAGGGTGAAAAGGATGCTTTGAGCCTTATCTGGCCTAGAGATAACTCCAATCTCAAGCCGATGTTTACCTTGGACTGCTGATGGACGTTTGGTCAAAAGCTTGAGGTAAGGAATGATGCAGTTCCTTACTTACAGCTCCTCTAGGGAGAGGGCTGTGACCGGCTAGGATGCTGGTGATAGTTTAGGTTAGACACGTGAAAGGATGGCAAAGCAGAGGTTCAAGACAGGGCTTTAGCTTCATCTGCGAGTTGAAAAAACAATAAAGATAGGATAGTTCTAGTGTGGTTCCCTGGTGGGTTGCAAGGTCCACTCTCCTGTGTGCTGCATCCCGTGAGGGGCAGGGCTCCTTCTCCCACTCTGGTGATCCTGGGACCAACTCCCTCACCCGCCGCAAGTAGCAAGGGGTGAGGGGACCCATGACCCATGTCATCACCCAGCAGATGAGGGGCATGGGGTCAGCTCTCCTACTCTCATGCCCTCAGGGCTGGCTCGCCTGTGTCGCCACCAACAGGGTCAGCTCTAGTGTCCTGCCCAGGTGGGGCGCAGGGCCTGTTTTCCCACGTGCGGCGGCCAGATAGACAGGGATAGTTCTCTGTTGTCAGGGGCATGCAGGTGAGCCAGCCCCGAGGGTGTGAGGACAGGAGTGCTAGAGCTGACTCCACCTTCCCCTCTTGTACGCCCCCTACAGCAATTGGGAGAGAGGGCTCTGCACCTTACCTGGGCAAAACAAGGGGAGCTGGCCCTGGTGGTGTGAGTGTGGGTGAGCTGGACTGAGGGCTTGAGGGCAGGAGAACAGGCTATGTTGGATGGGCTGGCCAAGTGTGTGTGTGTGTGTGTGTGTGTGTGTTTAGGGGGGATGGGGAAAGCTGGCAGGCTGACCAGTTCAGCTGACGCCCAGGCTCAGGGCTGGATCTGTGTGTTGGCCCACCCCAACATCCACCTCATCTATGAACTGTTAGAGCATGAGAAGGGGGTGAATCTACAGATCCAAAGCTGCAGGATCTCCATGACACGGAGAAGTCTGTGGGGAGTCCCAGCGAGAGTCAATTGTTGATGGTGTGACAGAGGCCTGAGGCCTGGAATCAGACTGATGACTTGTGACAATAAACACTTGCAAACGAAGATGAAGGACTAAAGAGTAAACCGTGTGTGCGACTCTCTGGGTCACACCACAGCTTCCACAGAGAGATTTGTTTTCTTCTTTCTTTTGCTTTGTTTGTTCACTTGGTTTGGTCTTTGGTTTTTCTTTTAAATTTTCTTTTGCTCTGGAGGTGTTGCAAGGGCAGAGAGGGCAGAGGAGGGATGGGGAGATTGGTGGGATTGGGGTGCATGATGTGAAAACCATAGAGAATCAATAAAAGTTAATAAGATATATATTTTTAAAAAGACAGGATACATACAGCTTTGGGGAAAGCCATGTTAAGAACCTGGTGCGTGAGGTTGTGATGGCACACGCCTTTCATCCCAGCACTTGGGAGGCAGAGCCAGGCAGATCTCTGTGAGTTCGAGGCCAGCCTGGTCTACAGAGCGAGATCCAGAACAGGCACTAAAACTACACAGAGAAACCCTGTCTCAGGAAAAAAAAAAAAAAAAAAAAAAGAACCTGGGTGCATATGGAGCTAAAGCAAGAACTCACCTCGTAGCTGTGCAGAAATCAGTCACATCTAGACATCAATGGGTTGTCCAGGGTGACCATGTTATTAGGACAAGAACAGCCATGGCATGAAGATGAGGGAGTCTGGGGAGCTAAGGTGGAAGTTTGCCGGGAAATTCTGTGGCTTGAAGATGACAGGTCAGGGAAGAGGCTGAAAACTGGTGACATTCACAGGGAGAGTCAGTTTTCATACATTAAGAAAACCCCAAAGCCTGAAGGTGCATGCTTTTCCTTTTAGAAATTATCTAGAGTATAATTCACTCCTGTTGTACTGGCTAGTTTTATGTCAACTTGACACAGCTAGAGTCATTTGGGAAAAGGGAACTTCAACTGAGAAAATGCCTCTCCCAGACTGGCCTGTGAACAAGCTTTGGGGCAGTTTCTTGATTGATAATTGATGAGGGAGGGCTCAGATCGCTGTGAATGGTGCCGCTCCTGGGCTGGCATCTAAGAAAGCAGATTAAGCAAGCCAGGAGGAGCATGTCAGCAAGCAGCGTTCCTCTGTGGCTTCTGCTCTACTTTCTGCCTCCAGGCTCCTGCCCTGAGTTCTTGTCCTAACTTCCTTCAGTGATGGACTTAACAAGCTGTAATGTGAAATAACCCCCCAACCAAATTGCTAATGGTCTTGGTGTTCTATCGTAGCAATAGAAACTCTAAGATGGCTTATTAGTTACTCTTTATTGCGGTGATAAAATGCCATAACTGTGGGAAGCAGAGGAAGTCCGGAGTGAGTGTGTAAGGAGCGGAAGTCCTGAGTGAATGTGTATTGTTGACGTAAGCACAGCCATGTCGTGTGTAACAATATCTCAGACGCACCAGAATGGCAAAACCTTCCCTGGGTCAGGCTCAGGGAAATGGCAAGGCCTTCCCCTGGTGGATGTTTAGAGTATGAACAGAAAATGTGACCACAGCTTCCTCCTATGAGATGTTTACAGCCTGAGACTGCTCCCCTACAGAGATATGCTACAGAGACTAGCTAAGCCTGACTCTAATGAGAGAAATCCATGGAGTCTGCTTAAAGGGCAAAGGGATTTATTAAGAAAGGAAGACTCACAAGACAGAGGAATTGTCTCAGGGTCCTGGAAAGGTGAGGCACGGCCCCACACTGCTCTTCCGCCTGAGACTATCCCAGCATCCAAAGCCCCTGAGCAAAGAGAGCTGTCTATGTGCATCTCAGTTGCTTTTTTTTTAAAAAAAACTTTTTATTTTACATACCAATCACAGATCCCCCTCTCATCCCTCCTCCAGCTCCCCCACTTCCCCTCCACCCCTCATCCCCTCCTCCAACAGGGTAAGTTCTCCCATAGGGGGACAGCTAAGCCTTGTACATTCAGTTGAGGTAGGACCAAGCCCCTCCCCACTTTATCAGGGGTGAGCAAGGTGTCCGACCAAGGTAATGGGATCCAGAAAGCCAGCTCATACACCAGGGATAGATCCTGAGCTCACTGCCAGGGGCCTTTCAAACAGACCCAGTTACACAACTGTCTCCCATATGCAGAGGGTCTAGCCTGGTCCCATGCAGATTCCACAGCTGTCAGTCTAAAGTTCGAGTTCCTTTGAACTTGGTTCAGTTGTCTCTGTAGATTTCCCCATCATGATCTTGACCCCCCCTTACTCACATAATCCCTATTCCCTCTCTTTAACTGGACTCCTGAAGCTCGGCCTGGTGCTTGGTTGTGGATCTCTGCACCTGCTTCTATCAGTTACTGGATGAAGGCTCTCTGATGACAGTTAGGGTGTTCACCAATCTGATTACCAGAGTAGGCTAGTTCAGACACTCTCACCACTGGACTGGACTAGACCTTCTACATATAAGAGACAGTTGTGACCTCTGAATCTCAAGTTTTAAGGGTAGACCCGAGCCATGCCCCAGGGTCAGATACTTCAGTGTCATAGGTAGGTGGGACAGTTACTTGCTACATCTCTAGGGGCAGTGTTCCAAGGTCAAAGACAGAACAGCTATCCACTACATCTCCCCCTTTTGTCTAAAAAAGTTCTAACCTAATAAAAAACTATATACAATAGGGATACTTATCAAGTATTATCCAAGAGAGGGGAAAGGTAATAACATAAACAAAAATAAACATACAACCAGCAAGAACATCAAATGAGAGACACATACTAAAATCCAGAAATGTCTAGAACATAGGCAAATGGCATATTACAGTGATTACTCCAATAACTAACTTTAGTATCTGAAATGTTATTAGCTAAGATATGAGATGAATATAACCTTAACTGTCTAGTCTTCAACTCCATCAAAAACCTGAGTAGGAAAATATTACCTGAGAAAACAGTGCAGACAAGCAATTTCTGAAAAAGTGCAAGAATAGACAGAGACAGCTGGCAGCCTGGACAGTAACCTAAAGTTTCTCAGCACCACTGGGGCATCCATTTTGGCTACAGGCCTAGAATATCTGACAGACCATTTTCAGAAGCAGGAATTTTGAAAGATCATCTTACCCTGTCTTGGCAAGATTCAGTAGTCACTTTTCCTTGTGTCCTGTTCATTTAGAAAGGATAGTGTTCATACTGTCAGCAGTCAAAGCCAGGGCAGTTCTTTGCCCAGCAGGCCATTTTGTGCCAAGAAGAAGACAAACTTCCAAACTGAGTGTCTTAGAACCCCAACATTCTCTTGGGAGTAGATCGGTGCTGCCAGGAGCAATCAATTCTCACATCAACAGAATTCTAAGTTACCAAAACATTTAAATGCAATATTCTAAGCCTATGAAGTGTTTGACGACTACCTATCCATCTGGCATATGTTTCTGTAAATCTGGACAACCTAACTAGCATAACTGTAGAAATGACACTCATGGGTGACTATAAATCTGTAAGTCTTATAAATATATAAATATATAAATAACCCAAGGACTAAGGATTCACATTAACAGGGTAAGCAATCTGTAAACAGATATAAGGACAATGACCTCAAAATTGTGACAATACACAAAATATCTTAAACTGAGGTAGAAATATATAGTGCAATATGATAACAATATCCTTAATATGTATCAATATATAAAATATCCTAAACAGAGGTAGAACATTCAAATAGTATGGCAAATATAATTTTACATTTGTATCAATATACAAAATATTTCAAACATTTAAATGCTCCATTTTATTTGTTGCTTTATTCATTATGTTTACACATCAAATTTTATTTGAATGTGTTCTCCCTTTTGGTTGTTCAACAAGGAAATACTAATACTTGCATTATAGGAAGCTTTTTGCTGATGTTTAAGACATGTATGAGAAGTAAAGCTGGGTGGTGTGAGTGACATTTACAGTAAAGTTAGCTTGTGCTTTTACTTTTGAGAAGTTCATTGCTTTGAAAAGTAAAAAAGTAACAACTTTTCTTAAGAATGTTTGAATAAGCTTAGGTAGGATACTGTCATTTTAAGTAAAATTCTTCCTGATAATTCTTGAGATACCATTAATGATATCCAAGATTGAAGACTGCTCAGGGTAACTAATACCAAACAACGATAGTGTCAGAATACATGTTTGATACTATTTAAACTACTTTATCTCTGGGAGAAGGAACTCAGTAGTAAACTCAAAGAAAATGAAGAAAATATGAAAATATATAAAGATCTGGAAGATACTAATTAAACTACTTTATCTCTGGGAGAAGGAAGTCAGTAGTAAACTCAAAGAAAATATGAAAATATATGAAGATCTGGAAGAGTCTCTGGTTCATCCCTTCATGTCTTACAGAAACGATGGCATGGCAGCAGTGAGGTTGGTGAGCATGTAGACTGTTGGATCTCTCAGCATATACTTTGGAGAACAATACACTATGTGACAGAACAAGGTTGGGCTGACCAGCAATTTTGTTCTCAGGGATCACCACTGGTGAAAATCTGTCCTGTGTGCTCCAGGAGATATGTTTAGGAATGTATAAAACAATAACAACAAAAACCAGGGAAGAACCTTAATGTCCATAAAAAAAAAGACTAGGTAAACAGAATATTCTCTTACTGTGAAATGCTAAAAAACATTTTGATGCTGGCAGATTAAGCTTATGTTATATGTAGTTTACTCTAGGCAGTTCTGAGTATCTTCCAGACAGTATTGCTTTAAATCTTCCTTAATAAGTTAGGTCCAATCATGTTTTTCCGCTTAACAGAAAAGGAAATGGAGGTGCAGAGATTAAGTGATATGATCACAGGGAGGAAGTGGAAAAACAGCTATTTGAACCCAGCCAATGTCTCTGATCTTAACCGCTTGTCTTAGTTAGGGTTTCTATTGCTGGGAAGAGTCCAATATGACCATGACGGGGAGCATAGCAGTGTGCAGGGAGATGTGGTGCTGGAGCTGAGTCCTACATCTTGCAGGCAACAGGAAGTCCGAGCATAGGAAACCTTAAGGCCCGCCCCTACAGTGACACACTTCCTCCAACAAGGCCACACCTCATCATGTGTCACTCCCTTCAGGGCCATTTTCTTTCAAATCACCACACCACTTCACTTGGATCAATACTTTTCCACGAACACACAATAATACTATGTAAAATTACGAACACAGAACACTCTATGCATTTATGTTTATTATGCATATTGTGTTATGCATATATATTTAGACATGGTTTTAATGTTTAGCAATAGCCAAAGATGTAGTAGATACCAGAAAGCAGAGTAGTGGCTACTTCTCCTATAGGGGACGGAGGACAGTGGGGTGGAAGGAAGGGGACCAATGCATAGAGCTTCAACTGTATATGCTGCTTTGTATCTTTGAAAAAATATCTGAAGCCAATGAATATTAATGCTGAGATCTGGCAAAGCTAGGTACAGCTCTGTGGCAATCTCTCTAACTATTGGTATAGTTGAATTACTTTGAAAGAAGAGAAGAGAGAAAGAGAATGGGAGAATCATTTATGAACCCGCACAGCTAATCCAGTGGCCAAGCCTGACCTTGAGACACAGGTTCAGTGTCTGTGTGTCTTTGCAGTTGTACATGATTGCTTCCTCCACAGCCCTGAGTGCTGCACGTGCTTCTGCTTAGTGACAAGGGAGCAGCCATCTGCATGTCGCCAGCCACTTCAGGCTTGTCAAGAGTGTCTGTTGGGTGAATTTGAGATGCTGTTTCTAGAGTTATATCTATGTCTAGCTTTTGACTTCCTGACTAGTTAGGAGGTGAAAGAATGCATTTTTTTCACTAACATAATCCTTTGGGCTTCTGAAAATATCAATTTATCACACAATTACTCATCAGCCTGACAATGTTGGCTCTTCAAAAAGGTCGATACTGGATATCTTGTCAGATTGCCAATTTCTCCTCTTTCCAGTCAGGCTCATTTTTGACTTTTTTTTTTAATTTTTATATTGTTTTTCAAGACAGGGTTTCTCTATGTAGCTTTGTGCCTGTCCTGGAACTCACTCTGCAGACCAGGCTGGCCTTGAACTCACAGAGATCCACCTGGCTCTGCCTCCAGAGTGCTGGGATTAAAGGTGTGCGCCACCACCGCCTGGCTCATTTTTGCTTTATCTGGGTTGAGCTTCTGCCACTGGACTTGGTCCAGGATGTTACTTGTGTTAGTTCTTTAGAGCAGGAAGCTGATTTCTTGGGTTTATCACAAAGATTCCTGATGCTGAGAAGCACAGTTGTCTGGAGATATGAAGGTCTGTGTTGTACCATGTCTTCCTCAGTGACTTCTCTGCTTAGTCTCCAGAGAAAAATGGACAGATGAGTCCACATGGCACCTAGGCTGTGAACATTTGCCCACAGCACCAATAGCTCTCTAAGGTGGGAATATGACTCTCCTGTCTATTTAAAATGTAACAAGGAACTCTTTTTTATTTTTTATTTTTTTTTAAAGATTTATTTAATGTGCACTCATGCTTTGCCTGTATATATTCTGTGTGAGAGTGTTGGATCTCCTGGAACTGGAATTACAGACAGGTGTGGCCTGCCACATGGGTGCTGAGAATTGAACCTGGGTCCTTTGGAATAGCAGCTAATGCTCTTAACTGCTGAGCCATCTCTCCAATCCCAACAAGGCACTCTTAGCTCTTTAGTTTGCAAAGATACTAATATTAGTAGATTTACATTGCTTATTTTTTTTATTCAACTCAGCTGTAATTTCACAACGCCCAAAGAGCATAAGGTATGTAAAACGAGCAAAGACATGTATCATAAAAGCAAACAGAAATTTGCTGCTATTGCATTTATTTTTATTGGGTTAGCCAGTCAGCAAGCCATGGGGATCTACTTGTCTTTCCTCTCCAATGCTGGGATTACATGCATTCCCTCTAACTTTTTAAATGTGGGTGCTGGGGATCAACTCAGGTTCACATGTTTGCATGGCAAACACTTTATCCACTGAACAAGCACTAGTTTTTTTTTTTTTAAAAAAAATGTGATTAAAAGTCTGTATTAAAAATGTTGAGATTGAACCATCAACTTTATTTCTATCTCAAAACTAGATTCTTTAGACATAGTATTACTCTGGTATTAGGTTCAACTGCCAACTCAAGACAACAATGGCTGAGTAAATCCAAGCACTTGTATTTTACACAAGACGATTTTATATTTATTTTCATACTGAAATTCAGAGAGAGGCAAATGAGGACTGCCACAACATTTTTGTCAAATGAGGAATCCTTAGGAATCGAGATCCTTTTATCTGGTAGCTTTGGTATGTCTGGCCTCTACCCCTAAAATCACCCCACAGTCTGAGAAGTGGATCTAGCTCCTGCCATCTGTTCACACTTTAGGCATGAAGAAAGAGCAATGAACCAAGGACGCTCTTCTCAGGGCACATGGCAATAGTCAGGAAACCTTCTTTATTTACTTTACTGATCAAAACTTAATTGTACAGTTAGAAACCTGGCAGCAAAAGATGCAAGTTTGATATAGTCTCCATTATGGGATATACTACATATGTATAATTCTATATGGATTAATGCTCACTTAGTTATAGGGGTTTAGTAGTAAAGAAAGAAGGCAGATGTTCTGCTACATTTGAATTCTAGCCAAGAAGACTGGAATGTCTGCTGCTTCTTTGGTTGTTCTGGTACAATTCCAAAAGGGTTCATGGTGACTCAAAGGAACAATCAAGTAGCCAGAGATGCTCCATTCCAGACTTGGAGTTATAGTCTCTAATGATGTCATACCTTTAAGACAGCCCTGAGAAGAGTCAGAGCACCAGAATATTGCAGTTCTCTGCTCTCAGGTGACCATAACCATCGGAAGATCTCCTGTGCATTGTATTAGATCTTTGGGATCATTAGAGATCACTGCATTAGAAATTAGGGACTTTCCAGTGCAGTGCCCAGGATGGGGATAGATCTGAGGATTGCCTGAACTAAATCTATTGTAATGGACAGATTATGAGTTCCTGCCTCATGTTTCTATCCAAGTGCACAAGTTCCTTATATTTTCTTGGACCTGAGACTTTGCTCTAACCAACTATTGATCTCTGTGCTAGCTAGTTTCATGTCAGCTTCACACAATCCAGATTCATTTAGGAATAGGGAACTTCAGTTGACTAAATGGCCCTATCAATTGGCCTGTGGTACATTTTCGTAGTTGATTGATGTGGGAAGGCCCCTCTTACTGTAGGTCATGACACTATAAGAAAGTTGGCTGACAGAACCTGGAAACAACCTAGATGCCCATCAACGGAAGAATGGATGGAAAAAATGTGGTACATATACACAATGGAGTACTACTCAGCAGAGAAAAACAATGAAAGCATGAAATTTGCAGGCAAATGGATTGGAACTAGAAAAAATCATCCTGAGTGAGGTAACCCAAACCCAGAAAGACAGTCATGGTATGTACTCACTCATAAGTGGATTCTAGATATAAAATAAAGAACAATCAGACCATAGCCCATAGAACCATAGAGGCTATATATATAGTATGGAGGTCCCTAGGACGACTGTGGCTTATAATAAATCTCGGTTTTACTCAATTATTGAAAAAAAAATAGCCAAATGAATGGAAACACATGAACTATGAACCAATGGCTGAGAGGCCCCCAGCTGGATCAGGCCCTCTGAATAGGTGAGACAGTTGATTGGCTTGATCAGTTTGGGAGGCAACTAGGCAGTGGGACCAAGTCCTGTGCTCATTGCATGAGTTGGCTGTTTGAAACCTGGAGCTTATGCAGGGACACTTGGCTCAGTCTGGGAGGAAGGGACTGGACCTGCCTGGACTGAGTCTACCAGGTTGATTGCAGTCCTCGGGGGAGGATTTGCCCTGGAGGAGGTGGGAATGGGGGGTAGGCTGGGAGTAAGAGGATGGTGTGGGAGGGGGGAGAATAGGGGAACCCGTGGCTGATATGTAGAACTGAATGGTATTGTAAAATAAAATAAAATAAAAAAAGAGAAAAAAATGTAAAAAGGAAAAAAAAAAAAAAAAAAAAAAAAAGAAAGAAAGTTGACTGAGCAAGCTGTGAGAACAAGCCAGTGTGTGGCTTCTGCTTCAGCTCCTGCCTCCAGGGTCCTGTTTTGAGCTCCTGCTCTGAGTTTCTTGGATGCTGGACTATAATATAAAACTATAAGCAGAATAAGCCCTTCCTTTCCCAGGTTGTTTTTTTGTCATTTTTTAATTTTAATCACAGCTCTAGAGACCCTCTAAGACACTTTTCTATCCATGTTCATATTTTACTAGTCTATGGTATGATCCCTATTAGTGAGTAATGGCTCAGATATTCTCAAATATTAAAGGAATACCAATGCTTGATCCTGTTCTACTTCCAGATAATATCCCATTGCTCTGCTCACTTTTACCGGAAGACTCTTTCATAAAGTTCAGCCTTTTAGAGTTCCTCTCTTATTGTTCGTTCTTCAATAAGATAACACAATTAAGCTTTACTACCACTCCTCCAAAACTCCACCTCAAGGTTACCAGTAACTCTTATATTGCATCACCTAATAGCCAGAGCTCCACCCAAGAACTGTCAAGACTTTTCTGTAGCATGTGACAGAATATGCTTATTCTCAGTTCTGCCACTTGCTCATGCTGTTCAATGCACAGTCCTGAGTGCCTGTGTTGTGCATTGTTCTACCTCTGTCCTTCAAGACTGTATATGAGCTGGCTATGAAATAAACTTGGGGCTGTCTGGCATTGACTGGCAGACCTTTCAACTCTTTTCTTTCTTCATTGTCTCTTCAATCTGCATGCCTCTACCCAGCTACCCAGCTGACAGTCGGCAGGCTCTGACAATAAGGCCTGCCCTGTTATTGAATGAGTTCGTTATTTGCCTTCAACGGACTCCCAGTGTCTGTGTCGTTGATGCCACACCTTCTCACCCCCTACCCCGAGGGAGCCGGTAGGATCCATGCCACACTTGACAGGTTAGTTAGATGAATGTTTGAAAACAAAATTACATTAAATATGATGAATTTTTGGTATATTTTTGATATGAAATTCTTTAAATTGTAAAATGTTTCATTAAAATTATTTTATTTTCATAAAGTTCACATTATAAGTACTTTGAGACATCATAATTCTGAGTATTACTAAGTACAGCAAGTAGTTTCCTAAAACTTTAGGAAAACATGCATTTTAAGCTGGTCAGAAAAATCAACCTGGTTACTTAATGTTTCTAATTATTCTCTGCCCCATCTATGGATGAACTGTTGTTTTTTTCCTGAATGGTAAATTTGCATTGCATATTGCAGTATTTGAATATCTGAATGCTTAGTCACCAGGGAGGGCAAATCCTCTAATTGAAAGAATTAGAGGATTAGGAGGTGTAGCCTTGTTAGAACAGACATGGCCTTGTTGGAGGAAGTGTATCACTGAGTGGGCTCTGAGGTTTCAGAAGCCCATACCAGCCTCAGGCTACATCTCTCTCGGCCTCTCTGCCTAGAGATGAGGATGTAGCTTTCAGCTACTGCTCCAGTGCCTGCCTGCATGCTGCCATTCTCCCTGCCATGACGATAATGAACTAAACCCCTGAGACTGTAAGCAAGCCCTCAATTAAATGCTTTCTCTTATAAGTGTTGCCTTGGTATCTCTTCACAGCAACAATAAGAACATTGACTAAGACACATATTTATCTTTTATTTCTTTCATAACACTTTCTCCCCTGCCCCTGGTTTCATTGGGCTGTGTTGGAATTTGAAAGGATATTGTTATAATGCATATAGTATCTTTATCATTGTAGCAAATGGGACTAGAAAACACCTAGTGGGTTAAGTTTAATATAAAGAGCTTTAAAAGTCTGATAAAGGAATGATCATAAGGAAGTTGCTTTGCTTTCTTGTTTTATTGTGGTGCTGGTGGTCTATCAGTCTGAGGCCTCCTGCAAACTAGGGAGGTACTCTACCACCGACTTGTAATGCATCTCCAGATGCTGTATATTGTATTAGAAGGATGAAGGAGACTACCAAGGAAAACACAAAGTGTTCCTTTCCAACACGGGAATTCAGATCTTATCAGAAAGGGTATAGTTCTGCACAAGGGAGAACAGAGGAGGTGGGTGGTCTGTTCTGTACGGAGCCAATCTACAGAGCAAGCAGGAAGAAAGCGTTTGGAGTGCCAACAAGGGTAGGTGATAGCAAGTGATGGAGTGGGAGTGTTGTGTGGGACCTTAGAACTGGGTGGACAGTGCCTGATCTGCAGTGGATCCAGTACCAAGCACAGAGTCAGAAATATTGGTAGTAAAGTGAGTTGTGGATCAAGGTGTGAACATGAAGAGAAGGGCTTCCGGCCAGTTTCTGTGTTAAAGGAAAGGTATTGTCAGGCCAGGTAGAGTTGCAAGGTGAGTGATCTGCTGCTGTGCAGTACCCACAAATAACACCAGGAACTCACTTAATGCCTGAAATGTCTCTTTAGTGCCATCTCCTGAGAAAGCCTAAAGGGTACTCAGGATGCTTAAAGGAGTCAGGATCATAGAATTGTGAAGAGAGGCAATACATTCATAACTGGAAGTGTTTCAAGATGTATATGGAAAAGATAAATACATTTGAAGAGTTGAGTATAGATCCTCTGACAAAACCAATCAAAATAAGGACAATATGTCAGTATTTCAATTAAACTGCATCATCAAATGGCCGGACAACAAGCATATCGAGGTATATTATTTCTCTAGACTTACTTTGGAGTAGTTTTAAAAATAGAGGAATTAATGCACATCTAAATGTTACAAATCACAAATACATAATGATGAGTTATTATGTCTGTATATGCCCGTGAAACTACTCCTCTTATCAGTACACAGCATTTCCACACCCAAGAAAACTATTCTTCACAGATGAAGTCTTAATTCACCAGAAGGGCGCACTAATGCTGCCTTCTCACACTTGTTCAATAAGTTCCTAAAAAATGGAACTACAACTAAGGTAATAGACTTTAATATGTACTTTTAAATATATCCTTGTGATTCATCTCGATATATTAAATATGAAAAATTTAAATATGCCTATACATATATATGTACTGCAGCATGTATGTGTAAATATTTTGTGCACTACCGGTCACATTAAATGGCAACTATTAGATGTTTATAATAAATGCTGGGGAACTAAGCTGCAGAGTAATTTAACGATTGTATAATCCCAAATATCAACCAAGCTTCTGTAATCTATACATGTTATTGTATACTCAGTGCAACCTACAGATTAGCTCTTGGCCCTCAGTTATTTTGTCTCTTCATGAAACATACTTGAGGGAGCAGTCTTGAAGGTAAAATAAGACGTCTCCAGGGGAAAGCTCGTTAAACTGTAAAAGACGGTAATAACAGGGGTTGGACTTCTTTGGGCGTTCAGAAGGGAGCTTTCTCAACTCAAGCCACTCTCCTACAAGGCTCCAGTAGCTTTCCTGACCTAGTTTCCCAGGGCGACACAGTAGTTTCTTTGTAAGAACTTCCCGGATGAGAATCCTCCCGCTACTTCCAAGACTATGGCGAAAGCAACTTCAGGTCAAGGGAACCCTCTCAGAGTGAATCCTGACATCCCGCGGACTTCCGGAGAGCATTTGCTAAGGGATGGGTTAAGAGCATGCTCCTCGCACGGCTCACCAGTGAAGGTGTTCGCTTTTCACGAGCCCCAGAGCACGCCGGGAAATGTAGTTTCTAAAGACTGGGAAGACCTCCCCCGCCCCCCGTGGGCGCGTGCGCCCTAAGAATTCCCTCTCCGCTTCCGGATAAGGAAGCGCCGGCGCTGCCACGCACTCTGCGGTCCGCGGGAGGAGGCTTCTGGGAGTTGTAGTCGCCGGCGGTGGGCGCCGTCGGTAAGGAGACGTAGCTTTCGGCGTGGTCCACCCCAGCAGTTGCTTCCCGGTCGCGGCCGCAGGGTCAGTCCTCGCTTCTCTGTCCCCGGCACTTCTCCGGAGGCTGAGGAGGGTTTCCTGTGGCCGCGCCTTCTGTCCCGGGTCGGGAGGTCCTTCTGGCTCCGCGGTTCATTTCTTTCCCTAGCCCTCTCCTCCTTCCTCGCCCGTCGCTCCAGCCCGGGTTGGGCGGGGGCTCGCCCTCGGGAGACACAGGGCCGCGACCTCCCCAGACCCGGGCTCCGTGTCGCGGGGTCCGACTGCCCCCAGCCCCCCGACCTCGCGGTTCCTCCGCAGCCCCCCGCAGCCTCGGACCCCCCTCTCATGCTCCTTCTTTCTCTCTCCTCTGCAGGGATGGACGCTTCCTGGCGCCAGGTGGTCGCTGGCCGCGGCCGAGCCCGAGGACGGGCCGCCGCGGTCCCCTCCCCAGGAAATGGAGTCCCTCTGGGGGGCGCAGGAGGAGGGCGAGGCAAAAGGTTCGGGGGCGCGGTGCCCTCGGGCCCCAGCCCCGGTGAAGCGGCGACCCCGGCCGCTGCAGGTCGCAGGCAGCGATCGGCGGCAGGCGAAGCCATGCAGACCCCGGGGGCCAGCGGTGAGGACGGCTCGGGTCCCTGTCCCTACCCAGCTCCCCAGGCACTTTCCAACTTAGTGGTGGTTGCCAGAGCCCTCGTCTCGTTCACTTTATAACTAACTGCTCAGGGAGTTTAGTACCGGGACTTATCTTCATTTTAATGGTATTGCCTGTGTTTTTTCTCTGGCCAGACTCTTCCAATCACTACTTTTTACCCGCCTGAATCCCCTAGACCTTAAGTTTTAAATTGTGTCCAGCTGGTCTGGTTTGTTTGGTTAACACAGTGCTTGTTTACCAGTAAATTGATCGCCGGTGTTTGTTTTTCTTTTAAAAATCTAAAACGTTTAACTCGTTTTTGTAAAGTAAGACCTGTGCCTTCGTATCTTTGTGAACGGTAACTGCAAGCTAGGCTAAGGTCTCAGAATCCCATTTACATATGAATTGGGCACTCCATTCTACATTAACTCGGCTTGAGAGACTAGTTGATAGCTATCTTTACCAGGCTACCTGACTTTTTTGACTAATTGCTTTAGACCCTCTAAAGTGCTGTTTGTTGGCGGTGTTTTCCACTGATTCCTGTTCATACATTTCATGTCTTTCCTCGGATGTATCTCGTGTTGCCACCATGGAATTAGTAATAGCCTTGGCCCAAACAAGATCTTGATTTAGTGGAGTATTGAGAGCACTCACCTGGAACTGCATGGAAAAAAAATTGGAATGATCCCTGAAATCATTTTGTGTTTGGAATGTACTTTTCAGAAGAATTTTTGTAATTTTTTTTTTTAGTTTTATTTCTGAGATCATTATAATTGCATCATTTCTCCCTTCCCTTGGGGAACAAAATCGAGCCTCTGAGTGGGGTTTCTCTTAGGGTAACTTGAAAGTTAGTGTTGATTTTCCTTGCCGTCGGCCAGTTTATCAAAGAGGTGAAGTGTGCAGTTTGGAGACCTGTGAGCAGATTGATTAGCTTGCTTGGATTTGTGGGTAGCAGGAAAGGAAGCGTTCTTGGTCTGACTAGCTGACATTTGACTGGAAGGAAGAATTGTGTGAGAAGATTGGCTTGGTCACCTTGTCTTTCCCTCCGGGCGGTGTTACCTAACTGATGGTAACATACACTTACTGGAGTCTAAGTGTTAAGTGTTTCTATTATATCTTCCTGATTTATTTTTTTAACACTCCCCCGCCCCCGAATTAATGGCCTCCTTATTTTGAGACATCTGTCTTACAGCAGTTACTGCTCTTCTTTCTCTTAGTTCTCAAAGATTCCTGAAGTAAGCGCTGTGTACATTTTCTGCCATTTTTACTCAAAACAGTCTGTTTTGATTACTAATCACCAACTAAATTAGCCGCAGTAAGAAAAGGAAAACAATTCCCGAGGGCAATAAGAGGTAAAATATCATTAAGTACAGATATAACACCGAAAGTGAGGTTTATTTTGATAGTGGCTCATTAGCCTGATGTATGAAGTAAGTTTTTAGGTAGTGATTTAGAATGGTAAATTTAAAAGCCTCTTAATATGAGCACCCATTCAGCTTGGGAGTCTTTTCTTAAAGCACCATTGCTGTCTCTAGAGCGTAGAGCTTATTAGCTGAAGTACAATTCCCAGGATCCTTACTCCTGAGAAGTTGGAAGTCTCATTGGGAACACGTGCTGGGACGTTATCTGGCTCTGTTTGGTATTAGGTGAAATTGAGTAACAATGTGGAGTGCAGAGTGCTCTAGCTAGGAGAAGATCCAGCTCAAACACAGTAGTAGAGGAACAGTCCAGTCCTATTTAACATGTTTTGGAGTGGAATTGTTAGAAGCGTTTTTTTTGTGTTAATGTTTTGTGTGACCACAAAAATGTCAAGTTCACCTTGAAGGCTGGAAGATTTGGAGCTTTAGAAGAAACAGCTCATAAATACAGTAGGTAAACCATGGATGTTATCTGTGCAAAGGCATTGTGGACTGGACTGGGTTCCCGAGACTGTGTTGGAGAAGAACCACCTCCTGTCATTCTGGTGTGCCTCCACTGAGTATGTTCCCCCATTTCTTAAAAATCGTGATGTGTACTGTCTTTTAGTAATTTTTATTACTTGCTTATTTTTGAGACAGTATCTTGCTATGTAGCTTGGTGGCTGACCTTGAACTCAGGGATCCACCTACTTGGTCTCCTAAGTGCTAGGATAAAAGATGTGCTGTGTGTTGTCACAACTGGCTTCTGGCTTCTACAGTTTTTTTTTTTTTTTTTTTTTTTTTTTTTTTGAGACAGTCTCTGTAGCTTTGGCTGTCCTGGAGCTAGCTTCAAACTCAGAGTGATCCATCTGCCTCTGGAGGCACTTGCCACCACACCTGTCTTGTATAGTGTATTTTAACATCTCATTTCCATTTAAATTTTTTGTTGGTATATTTATTTTGAGACTCCTTAGGAGGTGTTCGGCACTGTTACTTTACTTTTAGAATTTCTCGTTAGTTTGTTAGTCTCTGTGTCTGTGGCTCTTGGTTGTGTTGGTAGGATTTTTGTAAAGTTAGTGTTTGATTGTGTTGTTTTCTTTGGTTCTGTGGTAAGAAATTAAGATTTTTTTCTCTCTCACTGATTGTAAGAAGATAGTCTAAAGGTGGCTTTCAAATGAGTGCATAAACTGATGATACAATAGTCAAATAAACTGGAGCCTCGCTGACCTGGAAAACGAGAGGTGGGGTTCTGCATCGTACCATGCTTTGTGAGACACCGATGTGCAGAAGTGAAACTTCTTTTTTCGCTTTTATAAGCAGAGCTGACGTCCAAGAGGAAATTTGAGGAGATCAAGAAGGCTAATCAAGCTGCGGCCAGGAAACTTGTGGAGGAACAGGGCAGCTCCTCCTCCTCCGAAGAGGAAGGGGATGAAGACTTGGAAGGAAAACGGGGGAAGATCGTCGCTAACACGTTTGTGTCATACACTACTCACACAGGTATTACTTTACCAATTTCGACCTTCTTGCTAGAAGTAGAAGCGTGTTTCTGATCTTGTGTAGTTATAGTTTAAAATACTATACAGAATAGTTTTCTCATTTTCCGTGTGGACATCTTGTGAAGTTGAGTACGTTTTGCTATTTAAATTATGTGTTGTTAATACTAATCTTTGTATAAAGTAGATTGTATGGCAAGTGCTCTTCACAACCCTAACTCCCAGAGAAGCATAGCGGGGTGGTTACTGGCTGTGATTCTCTTAGGTCACAGGACGGTGGGGGGACCCCTTTCAGTGTGGTCTTCATTTTCTTCTCCCTTTTAGTCATGTTAAAGTTGCCTTAAAGTCCATTTTGTTTTTTGGCTTTATTACTGGAGTTTTATATCGTCACATTTGATTTTCATACTGTTTTTTAAAAATTAAATCTTTAAATGTCTGACATGCACATTCATTATCTGCTGTATGTGTTTGGGTTGTGCTTAAAGTACCCGACCTCCTTTTATTTAATGTGAGAGAGGACCATACTGATACTGATATTAATATAAAGTTATTAAAACAGATTGTTTCAAAGATCAGGATCTATACTGTTAAGCTTTCCTGATTTTTTACTTAGGCCATTAGAAACATTAACATCCCGGGATTTTAATAGATGTATTTCGTGCTGTTTATATAGTCTTACGTTACACAGGCTTATATATATTCTCATTTTAGTTCTTTTTTCACTCTGAAATCCTGTTAGAGCTAGAAACAATTTTTCTAGGGACTGACTTCATCGGAGAGAAGATTCTCTCAGAATGACAGTAAATGGCAAGGTTGGCTTCAACCTGATTTGCTCAGCTTCTCAACTTTTGCCGGGCTCATTGTATTTTCTGTGTAAACATGATTCTGAAGTAGACGAGACGGCTGCTCTTGAGCCTGTCTGTTGGGGGAACGTCAGTAGACTGGTAGAGAGGACGACTCACAAGGCAAGCTGCTAAGATTGGGTGTTTCTTGTGTCTGACTAGTGTTTGACATGTTCCATTGGCCCAGGCCTCTCTGTCCTGTGAAAGGAGTCCAGTGATAGTCAATACCGTGGCGTGGTTGGAATGAGGCAGCGCTGTTTGTCAGATAGTACGCGCTGTCTACTGAAATGTCTGACGCGTTTTGTAAGCTTGAGTAGTAGAGGTTTTCTACCAGAGCTGATTTTTTTTTTCTGTCCTTGTCATTTTAAAAGATTTCTTCCACTTAAAACGTTCTGTCTTCCTTTAGGTATAGGCCTTCTATTCCACATCAGCTTTCTTCTGTTTGTTACTGGTTTGTTCCTCAGTTACTACACAGTGCTTTACTGAGAACAGGATTGCTAGTCTAACAGGGTCAAGCATAGCGGAGTTTGTATACTAGCTGGAATAAAGATAAGAACATGAGAGAGAGTTAGTAACAGAGAGTAAGTCCTCCAGTGTGTGTCATCCGCCCCTCCCTGCCCCCGAGTCCATTGGACTCTGGGTGCTTTGTGAGTTACCTGCATGTACTGATGAACCTGCAGTGGTTGGTAATCATTCTCTTAAGAAATTTACGTCTCCTGAGGAATGAAGGAAGTTCAGCTAAAATGTCAAGCCTAGCACAATAAAAGCTGATGAAAGCAACTTTAAGGTCAGAGAATGTCTTGCTTCTGGATGACTTCCTAAATAGAAATCTTTAAGTTTTATGTTAAAGAGGACCTTACTTCAACCATTCTAGGAAGGAGGCAGATTTTACCTTTAAATATGGCATATAGTAATATAACACAGCTATCTTTTAGTGTAGGTAGTAAAAAATACTATCATTTGCACGCGTTGAGTTTTTAGCATAGTTTTTAGTCTCGTTATTTTTGTATCAAATACATTAATACTTAAATTCTCATTCCTGGGTGTTCTGCACTACACATATAGTAAATTAAGGGAACCAGGACAGTTAAGTGTTTTAATAAATGCCAGAGTCCTGAGATGGTCTCCATGCCACACCGGTGAGTTGAACACTAGTACATTACCAAGAAGCCCATTTTTCTAGTCTCAGCCTTTGCATTTTTGTGATTCTCTTCTCCCGACTTCAAACTTGCATGGCTTTATTCTAAAGAGTACGTCATCTTCACCGGGGATACCTCACTTAGGAAAGATGACTTTTCTTGTTTCCTGGGGATACCTCACTTGGAAAAGATGACTTTTCTTGTTTCCTTACCCTAGTAGCACTTCAGGTTCTAACTCTGAAATGCACAAGCAGAGGTGGTCTATACATGGCACAAATTAAACCACAGTGTGATTGTCACCAAAGCCTCCTAGATTTTACTTGGTAAATTTTAAACATATTCATTTTTAAAACGGTCTCGTTTGATAGCGCTGTCTGGTCTAGAACTTGCTGTTTACCTCATGTTTACAGGGGTGTGTGTTCACACCTGTACAGAGGCACTTAAGGAGAAAATCTTTTGCCTTTCCAGCTGCAGGGGGACTTTTGCAAAGGGCTTTTTATTGTTCTCCAATTTACACCTTTGGCAAGTTACTTTGCATATCCAAAACTTCTTAGCTAAGCTCCCTAACGGGACTTGAGTGCCAAGTGCAAATGCACAGGGAGGGAATATCATGGTTTTCCTGGATTGTTCCCTAACCAAGTTTGCATAGGCTTTGCCCCTTTAGAACCCCTGACAAGTTTCATGTAGAAGGTCCTGGGAGACAAAAGGTAGCAATCACAAAAAGCAGATTAAAGTTAGGTGCTAACACTCCAGAATCAAACCAGCTGCAGCTTTGTAGGAATTCTCCCAGTGTTTACCTCCTCCTTACTCAGCCTCCACTCTGCCTGACTTCCTAACTACCTCTTTTTCTCACTGCACACTGGCTGTCCTTAGTGCAGGCCTTTATGGCTACGTTAGCATTTGACAGAAGAGAAAACTAAAAAGCATTGGATAACTTTCCACAGTTGTAACTGCCTTTAACTGGTACTTTCTCCTCATTCCAGCCTTAACTTCCTCAAACTCGTGTTTCTTGCCACTGTGGTCATTTTAGAATATGACATCCGGTGCCATGCTATGTCCACTGTGACATAAAGACAATGAACTTTATTGCTGTAGCCAAATTAAAATACAACTTTCAAAGAAATGTTACCTGAATTTCATAGAGATAAACTTAGACTTTAATTTGTAAGACGATACCATCATAGTCTTCAATTTAAATTGTATGAATTAGCCGTTTAAATTGTATGAATAAAGTGACGAAATTTAAAATGTTAAATATTTTTTAAAGCCAATTGTAAGCAAAATAAGCATACTGAATATAATTATTCTGTTTGAGGATACTTTAGAAACTTAAATGCTAATTTGAAATAAAATGTCTTTAGTAATTTTGTAGTTTAAGAGTGCTTTACATTTATTCTTTAGCACCTTAAATGACATTTATGCTTATGTTACATAGGGCACACTTTTGTTAAGTTCTATGTTTAGACGGTTCTAGAAAATGAGGACCTAAGATTCTTATTTATTTAGTTCTTTCTGGTAACAAATTTTGGTTTGAACTCGATTATTGCCATGGAGAATTCTGTCCTTACATAAGCATATATTATTGACCTACTTTTCTTGGAAATTGATTCAGTCTCTGTTGAATCATTTTGTTTTATTAAACGCATGTAAGTTCATTTTTCTTACACTAACATGACTTAAATTCCCTCCCTTTTGATTTCCTTTGTATTTAGAGTGCTGCTCTGACCTTCTTTTATTAACTTTTTTGGGGTCTTTTTTTTTTTTTTTCCATTAAAGAACAGGATAGGAATGCAGGATTCACTTAGTCAAACTGAGGTCACAGACTTCTCATGTATAACACTGAGGTAATAATAGTTTATCCTATGGTGATATTCTTAGTGCTTGGAAAGAAATACTTAATACTTACTTAAAGGAAATGCAGTCTGGTATTTTTTTTTTCCTAGAAATGCTTATACTGCTATTTAAGGCAGAGGCAGTGAGCATAATGTGATGAACCGTGGTGCTTGTACTGTAGGAACCTCAGCATCTTCATTCGCAGACTTGATTATGAGCATGGTGTGTGCGGACCCCTCCCTTCAGTGCTTGGCCTTTCAGTTTCCTTATACTTCAGTTTTTGGTACTTTCTTACTTCCATATTGGTGGTCTTGCCGGTGGTTCTGCCTCCACCACATTTGTCAGGGACTTGAAGCAGAAAGCAGGCCAGCGAGAGCTGAAGTGCTCTTGCTTCGTGGACTTGGCAAACCCCTGTCAATTCATTAAGTATTTGTTTTCCTTTGTTAAGCTTTGAGGGTTTGTTATTTTCTGCAGTTAGAATTGCTTGGCGTTTGTCAGATAATGTGATTGTTAGTGAAGATGTGTTGTTTCCAGATGATGTTTACTGTGATGTTTTCAATTTTTAAATTTTAAGATGGTGATATACATGAACTAGAGCGCACAAAACAGTATGTGAATGAAGCTTTTCAGACAGGGGCTATGACGTGCCTAATCTGTATCGCTTCAGTGAAGAGAAACCAAGCAGTAAGTTCTTCTCCTTTATGATATGTCTCTCCCCAAGTATTTACATTTATATACTTAGCCATCTATTGTACTTTCACTTATGTTTGCTTAACAATTCGTTTGACAATTTTAATTTGTAATTCTAAAAAATTTAAGAAATTATCTCTAGTAATTTTAGCACTCTTGATATCTGTATTTCTATTCAGTATAGAACAAGTATTTCTATTCTAGTGCACATGTTGCTTTAGTAAAGTATTTTTAGCATCTATTGAGAGATTCCTACAAACACAGCATGTTACTATGTGCTGCTATGATCTAACCAGAGCCCAGTGCATGCTAGGCAAATGATTGACCATTGAGCTACATACTTTCAGTGGGTTTGAAATCAAGATCGGCATGGTCTTTTCCTTCGTGGAACTAGAAGTTGATAGTGACACTTAAGGGTTATTAGCTTCTGACAGTGTTGAAAGCATGGTGGGAAGTGGCCAGGGTCATTGGGGACAGAAAGTGTCAGACATAACTGATACTGTTGTAAAGCTCTTGCCTGATGGTGAAGCTATCATAAATTTAAAAGGACACTACTGAAGCAATTAAAGAGAAGTGATGACTGAGCATGACAGACTCAACTTTAAGACTCCATTCTAATCCTTCACTGGTACAGTAGCGTTAAATCAGGTCCGGTGAAATGTTTTGGTCATGTAGGGTAAAGCAGAAGGTTAATATACTCGAGTTGGCTGGGACAGCGCAGCAGAGGCAGGCGCCCTCATACTCAGAGTCACAACTCCTTAGCTCTCTGTCCTTTCAGCTCCTGAGTAGTGCACGTACACGAATGCAACCCTGTCTTTTCAGGGTTGTTTGTCCATCTTGGGAACTGACTCGGCCAATGTACAGGTTAAATGCAGCACTGAGGGGTTCCTGTCTCCTGGAACAACATTCTTCCAGAGAATTGATGAATGTCCCAGTCTCGTTAGCGAGTGTTAGAGTTAGAACAGCATGTTCTACAGTTTTTTCTTAAAGGCTTACTGCAGTATTGAGCTGCTGTGGCCTTCGTAGTAGTTACTTCTACAAAATACCATTATTTGACATTTCTTCCTCCTTGTCCACTCACTCCGCTAGCTTCCCATTTGAGGCAGGCTTTTGGGGAATCAAAACTAAGGAATTAGCTGTTTCTTTTTATGTAATGCTGCGGTCTGATCCTCCCCCCCCCCCCCCCCCCCCCCCCGCATAAATAGCTATAATAAGGAAACCAGAACTACTATTTTAAAATGTTGGTAGATTTAATGATTAATTTGTTAATTTAGTATTACTTCTTAAGCCTTAAAAATTTGTTACATGTCTGAATACATGTATGCCACAGTGAATTTGGAAGTCAGAGAGCAACTTTGTGGGCTTTTTTCTCCTGTATCTCTATGTGGGTTCTGGGGACCAAACTCAGGACTCCACACCTTGCACAGTTTAGTGCCTTTAACTGCTGAACCATCTCACTGGCTCGCTCTTGAGCTTTTATGTTGTTTATATTGTCACTTTGCTCAGTTTTTTGAATTTTGTGTTAAGTGCTAGACTTACAGGATTTATGTAACAAAACAGGTTATTTATATACACAAGTATTTTGGCTAGGATTCTTTTGTCGTATTGTTTATAATTGGGAATAACAGATGTCTGACAATAAGAAATTGATGAAATTATGGTATATAAATATATATGATAAGATATAGCTGTATTTGACAAGGATAAATGTTTATATCATGTTTTAAAAAGATGTTATTGTCAGTCAGTACTGGTATGTATATGTGAATATATATACACACAGAGACATTATATGTATATATAAAATTAGACATCATTCAGATTGTTAGCTTTAGTTTTTTCTTGCTAATTGAATCTGGGTGATTAATATTTTTCTTTCATATGTTATACCCCTAAATACATTTTTGTAAATATTGTGTCTTTTATGATATTAGAGTTTGTTTTGTTTTTTTAGTCTTTCGGTAAGTTTTGAAAATCTGTGTGATAATCATTTTAAAGCATTGCATAATTAACAGAAAAATCATATGTAATACGTTTCGACACCTTTGTCTTAGGTTTGGAGCTGCTCAGGATGTTTCTGTATATTCCACATGCCTTGTATTCAGAAGTGGGCTAAAGACAGCCAGTTTCTTGTAACTTCTGTGACAGATGATGATTTTGGAAAGAAGGATTATCCTTGGCCATGGTAATTTTTTTTTTTTTTTTTTTTTTGGTTCACTGGAGTTTAAGTTGTGAAATAAATGAACATTATAGATCAGAAGTTGTGTGGCTGGAAGGTTCAGTCTGCTTTGCTTTCCATCACTTGTCGGGTTTGTGAGGATGGGAGGCCTTTCAATAACTAACAAATCAGACTGAGGGTTCCTGTGAGACAGAGCTTCTGTTACTCTTTCAGAGAACTTGCCTATGAGGCTGAGGGAGACTCATTCAAAATTTATTACCTTTCTCTCCTTGAATTCCTCATAGCATACACCAGTGTCATACTGTGTATGCTTATCATCTAATGTATTCTACTATGTGGTTCCAGTTATATCTTCAATCTCAACATTACATGTGTGTATTATGTAATGTCATTAGTTTATTTACATTTATTTTACCAGCTTTGTTTATTATTGCTGATTATTGGGCTTTGGGCTTCTGTTATGCTTTGAGAAGTAAAATCATTTGTTTCTGCTAGTCTGGAGTGGTAGATTCATTGTTAAGGTTAATTAAACATTACCTCAGGGGGCACTGTATGCTTATATTACAATTTTTGTAACTGATTTTTTTTTTTTTTAATTTATAAGGTAGTGTTCTTTTTTATAATACCTCCCAAATTGTATAGCTTTAGGCCTAATAAAATCTGGTTTTGAGTCACATCTTCCTTAATTATCATAAATATACTAAGATACTTATAAAATTGTTGTGGTATAATTTTAGAAAACATTTTAGACAGGGACATTTCTTTGTAAAAAGTAATTCTTGGCAGTCTTGAGCGATTTTGCCCATTCCCCTGAGGCTGTGGAAGTGGACTGAGAGCAGCAGTGAGCTCACATTCTCCTCACTGAAGAGGCAGGGCTGGAGTTTGAAACCTAGGACTTACTCTTTGAACTGTAGACCTTTCTGTATCCCCTGAGTTCAGCACAGTAGACTGCTTTCTCTTGAGCATGTGCTGCTTTGAAAGAGTTTCCATTTGAAGTCTACACTTGCTTGTTATTTATGGCAGGGATTTTAATGTTGGGTGCAGAAGGGAGCCAGTTACTTGTTTACAGATTTGAGTTGCACTCTTTCTCAGTTTTGCTCTCTCCACTTCTGTTTTAAGTAGTAATTTTTAGTGCTTCTAAGATGAGTGCTTTCTGAGTAACAGGATAAGACCTTTGATTGTTCCATCATTTTAAAGCGAAACTCATGTATTTGTATACATCACCCTCCCAAGTAGTTCTGTGTCAGTGCAGGTGGGCTGTGTAGTACATGGTCAGCTGCCGCTTAACCATCTAAACACACCCTTTTCATAGCAACTGTAAGACAGTCATTTTCCTTCAGTAATGGGAAATATAACTGTTTCAACAAGATGTCAGTTATTTATAAACATGAGGTGTGGCATTGGTTTTCAGTTTTTACTTTAAAAATCATATGAGTGTGTGTTTGTGTGTGCGTGCATATTGTCTGTCTATGGGTGTGTGCACATAGGCTGGTGCTCTGCAGAGGTCAGCATCGCCAGTCTCCCTGGAGCCCCATGGTACTGGTCTATCTGTAAGAGCAGCCAAGCCATCTCTCCATAACTTGTTTTTGAAATTTAATTATGAGAGCAAATGTGTTTTGGTTATTCTGAACATTTGTGTGGCGTCTATTTGGAAGTACAGCATGTTCTCATGACAATGAAAATATATTGACTTTTATACAGAACAAATTTAAATGGTGATGTGCAAATAGCCTGGTGCAGTACACTGACAGTACTCAGTTGTTTGGGAAGAAATAAGGTATAGAGCACCTTTTAGGAATGATTTCTGATGATGTCCAAGTGAATTTTTAATAGTTGAAGCCTGTCATTCCTAGTACCCAAATTTGCTTTGATGTTGTAATGTATAACTCATTCTGCTTAGCAGAAAATGTAAAATTATATTTAAACTTTTCCTTGACTTAAGTGGACTTGAAATAGGTGTATTTTGTTTTAGAGGTTGAACATTAGGAAATTCTCAGAGCTGGAGAGATGGCAAGTAGTTAAGAGTACTTACTGCTCTCTCAAAGAACTCAGATTCCGCCCCCAGCACCTATAGGGTGGTTCACAGCTGTCTGCAACTCCAGTTCCAGGGTATCTGACACCTCCTTTGGATCTTTTTAGGCTTTAGACATGTCTGTGGTCCATGTGTACATGCAGGCAAAATAGTCAAAAAAAAAATAGACATACCTTTAAAAAAATTAGGAAATTCTTTGTTTACATTCAATTTTTTTTTTTTTTTTTTTTTTTTTTTTTAAAGACAGGGTTTCTCTGTGTAGCTTTGGGTGTCTCGGAACTGGATCTGTAGACCAGGCTGGACTCTACCTGGCTTTTTTTCTCTCTTAATTCTAAGATTTTTGTTATGTTTCTTCTTGCAATATTTAGCTTATGTATAACATAATTGCTTTTTTATTTTTCTTTTGATAATATATTTATTTTATTTATTTATGGACTATCTCACCAAACTTGACGAAAGCTGAGCTTTGTATAAATCTGGCTAAATATTGCAAAAATGTAGTTTGGTTAAAAATTTTGGCTAGTAGAAAGCTGATGTTGCTTTCTCTTTGTGGTTGTGCTTTGGATGTCTGTTTTTAATGCCTAGCAACTAACTAAATGTGGCTATGTCAGGTTTTAGAAGTATAAATATGAAAAAAAGGTGATTCTTGCCAAGTTATGTGCATAGCCGCATCTCATGTGCCATATTTGGCTGTTGGTTCTTGTATTGGAGAATGTGAATATAAAAAAGTTCATATTCAGGAAGTTATATTGTGGAGAATCTTAGTAAGATTTTATTTTTTTACCTAACCAAAACATTAGTGAAAATATTTGTTACTGTTGTCTCTTACATTGCTTTTAATGATGGAATTAATATTTCATTTTTTTTATAGTCCAAAATGTAGATTTGAATACAAAAGATCAGAAACACCTAGTAGATATTATTGCTACTGTGGGAAAGTAGAAGATCCACCTTTAGATCCATGGCTTGTACCTCATTCCTGTGGCCAAGTATGTGAGAGAGAATTTAAACCTCCTTGTGGCCATAAATGTTTACTACTTTGCCATCCAGGTGAGTTTCATAGTGTAATTGTCGTCATTGTTTTTGCCTGGTTGTTTCTTCTTAATGTGGAAGCAAACAAAATTATCCAAGTTGAATTGAAGTTTGCTGTGAGAAGGGATTATCCTTTAAAGTAGCAATGAAAAAATGGTAGAGACTTCTGGAAAACGTAAAACTTAGAAGTTTTGGTTACTGACTTAATTCTCCCACCCCCCGTTGTTGCATTCCAGGTCCCTGCCCTCCTTGTCCAAAGATGGTCACAACTACTTGTCACTGTACGAAAGCAAAACCTATCGCCCGCAGGTGCAGTGCCAAGCAGTGGTCTTGTCAGCTGCCATGTGGGCGCAAGCTGCTTTGTGGACATCATAAGTGTGAAAATCCTTGTCATGCAGGTAAAGGACCACACGTGAGAAACTGACATTAAACAGAGTCAGCTGTCTTCGTGGCTTTTAGTATTTGTGTGCTAATTTATGATTGTAATTTTAGGAAACTGCCAGCCTTGTCCAAGAGTTAGTAGACAGAAATGTGTGTGTGGCAAAAAAGAAGCAGAAAGAAGTTGTGCGAGCCCAGTGTGGCACTGTGATCAAGTAAGTGTTGGTGCTCTCTGGGGGGTGTTAAAGAGTGTGCAAACGGAGGACTGGAGAGAGCACAGTGCTTGTTAGAGCAGTTAGTTGAACCCGAGGTAAGGAGGGACAGCGGATACCGCTGTTTTCAGTGTACTACCTTAACGACTGGAGGAAAAGTTGTCTTTGTCTCTAAGTAAGTCAGTTGCTGAATTGTTAACTCAGTGTACTGTTTTACCACTTACCTTTGTCCTTTGTTCTTTCGTTTCTTCTGTTCTCCTCTTGAGATAATGCCATCGAAGAGTGAATGGTTTGTGTGGGTTGCTTTTCCTAGGACTGGAACAGATTTAGTACTGGTTAGAAGTCTGGTGGATGGTCATACAAAGCTGAGGATACATCTGCCCTTTCTTACTTGTTTATGATACGCTCTTTGGGACACTGGGAATAAGTAGACATGTAAATGTGCACACATACACGTATGTGACACCTGTGTTAGACATAAAGCATAAAGTTGTGAGTACAAGTGGGTTATGTTTTATACTGCCTTTTTGTGTAGTTTTAATCTCTTGATGAGTGCTTTTATTTTAGGTGTGTGGAAAGACGCTGCCATGTGGTAATCATACATGTGAGCAAGTTTGTCATGTTGGTGCTTGTGGAGAGTGTCCTCGCTCCGGGAAGAGGTCCTGTCCATGTCAGAAATCAAGTAAGACTTGTTTTGAAAGAAATGAGCTATTGAGCTATGAGAAGACATGGAAGAAATGTTAATTTAAATTACCAAACAAATAAGCTAATTTGAAAAAGATGTGTCCTGTAGGAATCAAACTACATGACTTTCTGGAAAAGGGAAATCGTGACAGATCAGGGGTTAGGGAGAAGGAAGGCTGAGTAGCTGGGGCCTAGAAGGTTGAGGGTGCTGGAACTCCTCTGTGAGATGTTATGTACCAGTCACTGTTCTTCTGTCCATATCCATAAAATAACCAGACACCTGGGAGTTTTGAGTGATTGTGACGCATCATCCTAAGGTCATTAGTAGTAACATCCCATCTCTTGGTGGACATTTGTAACGAAGGAGGCTGTGCTCTTGTTGTCTCTGGGTAAAAGCGTCCTCTGGGAACTTAGTGTAGGGGTTTGAGAGCAGTTGGGTAACCTTTCTTGGCTCTTCTGCAGTTGGAGTCATTTGTAAGATTCTTTTAACTACTTGTCAAAATGTGATTGTTAAGGTGAGTTTTATAGTGTTTGTATTTCTTTCCATCCTGTGAGATTGAACAAATTTAAAAAGAAAATTCTGCATAAGTGGAAATCCCTCAACGTTTTATTTCCTCATACTCATTTTCCCAGCTAAAAATTTCTGAAGTAGTTTGCTCATAAAAGTGCTTGTTGATGGTAACTTTTGTGTCAAATTTCTTCGTAAGAAATGTAAGCTTGCTAGGTGTGATGGTGGACATCTTTAATCCTAGCATGTGGGAGGCAGAAACAAGTGGATCTTTGTGTTCAAGGCCAGCCTGGTCTACATGATGAGTTCTAGTACAGCTGGGACTACGTAGTAGAGAGGCTCTCTCTCAAAAAAAGAAAAGAAAGAAAAATAAGCTTGCCAGTGTTGGCAGTACTTAGGAGATGTAGGCAGGAGAATTGTGACTTTAGGTTTAGCTTTGCAGAAACATTAGGAATTATGTTTATTAAAGGTAATTTTTTCTAATATGATGTGGTTATAAAGTTTTTATAGTTCAAAAGGGCTGTCACTCTTCAGGAACTAAAGAACAAGGATCTTTGTTAATGATTCCCTAATGAGGTATCTTATTTAATGTTGACATTTTGTCTGCTTTCAGAGTTTTCTTTGCCTTGTACAGAAGATGTACCAACTTGTGGGGACAGCTGTGACAAAGTGCTCGAATGTGGAATCCACAGGTGCTCACAGCGCTGCCACCGAGGGCCTTGTGAAACATGCAGACAAGTTAGTTGTGTTCCATACACTTGCTTTCAAGGGCTCTGCATCAGAATATGCCAACACGAAACTGTTGTGTGTTTTATTACTTTCATTCACATCTATGTTGTTGTCTGTGCGATCTAATATTCATAGTATTGATCAAGAAATTTACAATATTCTCATTTGTATGGTTCAGTGTGGGGCTATGATGAGTTTAGCCTAGTTGCAATGGAAACAGACACATATAGATTTGAGACTTTAAACTTAAGTCTGTACATTGTTTGATTTCAGCCATACTACTCCATTAACCAGCTCGGTTACCAAACACTCCACTAGACGAGATGGAGATGTTATGGTTGGAACCACCTGTAAATTGTTGTATAATTTGTGTTTGTTAGTTTTACTGTTTGATATCAGGTTTCTACTAAATTTCATCATTAATTCATATGAGGTCCAATTTGGAATAAAGCAAAACAAGTAATTTAGGAGACTGTTTTAGTTTAGTTAGTTTTTAATTCAAATTTGTTATTAAGATTTTCGTGCTTTTAGCAATCGCAGAAATTGAGGTGTGGAGAAAAACATGAACATTAGTGCATTTACCGATGCTTCTTGGTACTTGGCCTAGGAAGTGGAAAAGCAGTGTCGCTGTGGGAAGCATACAAAGCGAATGCCATGTCACAAGCCTTATCTTTGTGAGACAAAGTGTGTGAAAATGCGGGACTGTCAGAAGCATCAGTGTAGGAGAAAGGTGAGTGTGGTGAACTTGCCTTTTGGGCATGTGATAAGCACTGTTTTCATTTGTTTCTCAAGTATTCGGGCACATTCTTTGTTCTCTACATCAAATAATAGTAAATAGTAAATATTCTAGGGAAACTTTTTTTTTTTTTCAAGACAGGGTTTCTTTGTGTATCTTGGGAACCTGTCCTGGAACTCACTTTGTAGACCAGGCTGACCTCGAACTCACAGAGTGCTGGGATTAAAGGTGTGTACCACCACTGCCTGTCTAAAACAGTTGTTTTTATTAGTGGGAAATCATGCCAGTTTTTGAGTGTGTTGGCACAGATGGGTCCATCACTCAGCAGTTTGAGGCAGAAGGATCTTGAGTTTGAGGACAGCCTGGGCTAATATATAGCATGACTTTGTCCACAGAACAAAACACCAAAGACTATATAGTCTCCTTGCCTCACACACTAATTCTCAGCTTGGATTTTGGGCTGTTTCCTTTCCTGATTGAAGAAGTCTTTAGCCGTGTTAGAGTGCTGGTATTTTGGTGGTTGACCCCTAGCAAAGGTTAGGTGTGTCTTAGGGTTTCTATTGCTGTGAAGAGACACCTTGACCATAGTTTTTACTGTAGAACTTGAGTGTTACAGTTTTTCCCCTGAACTTAATGTTGTCTCCTAGCTTGCTTTTTCCTAACAAGAGCATGTGACTTATTTTCTCTTAGCATTGAAGCTCTCTTGCATTCTCATGTTCACTCTGTTGCTTGCTGATGGTTCTCAAGGTTTTTCTTTATATTATCAGTTTTTAGTGATTGTTTTCTGATGTTCCTTAGCATAGGGTTTTTCATGTTTCTTTAGCGTGGTTTTCATTGAACTAGCTTCTGGGGTTGAAAGTGTATCATTCTCATCATACTTATAGAAGTTTAATTTTTTTTTTTTTCCTGTTGTCCCATTTTCCTGAGTTCTTCATGACATGTATGCTCCTTGAAGTCCCTCAGCTCAGAATGCTCTGGGTTTTAGTTTTTCGTGTTTCCTTATAGTGTACTGGGCAGCTCATACGGGTTTGTCCCCAGCTTCACTGGTTGTTTCTGCACTTTCTGGTCTTTCTCCCATCCTGTGTGTTTTTGTTTTAGGTATGTATTTCATCTAAAGATGTATTTCATCTTTAGGAGTCGATGAGACTTTGATGTAGCTTGCGTACTCCTGCTTTGCATGCTCGCTCTTTAGTGTCTGTGGGTACCTTCTTCAGTGACCTTGTCTTCTGGTTGTATCAGTTCTCATTGCTGGGTCTTTTGATTGATTTTTCTCTTACTCTTTTTTATTGTATTTTCTTCTTGTCCTGTTAAGGAAAATTTCTATTGCTTTTTAGATATTGTAGACATTTTAACATACTTTTTTCCCTTTAGGTATTTTTCTGTCTTGTTCTCTCTTTTTTCTCCCTTTAAATGCTTTTGAAGGGTTGGTCTGGAACATATAAGTTACTTAGAAATCCTTGGTTCTTTATAGGCCCCGTACTGTTTGTCTGGGGCTCCTATGGTCTCTGTAGTAACGCAATAACTCTTAGTATTCTGCTTGATGCCTGTGTGTCAGAAAGTTCTTCCACACTGACCAGGAGCACAAGCTATTCCCAGCCCTGTGACCTCCAGAAATTGTTCTGTTTTCTGTCTTTACTGCTTTTTCAGGTTTTGAAGTTATTCTCATGTGTTCAGGCAAAGACTGGTAGGGATCTGTTCTGGAGTTTTCCAGAGATTTCTTGATGCTATTACTTTCTCACTGTAAGTTGTGTTGTACTGGCCTACATGAACTATGAACTCCAGATTCTGCTTGTCATACAGCCTAGAGGTCTCCAGGTCTAGACTAAAGTCACTGTGGGGCTCACCCTTTGGGCCTTCCCTTTCAGGGATTGTTGTCTTGGGCTGCCCAATTAACCTCTGAAGTCTATAACTTCCAGTCTATTTTTAGGTTTTCTAGATGTTTGGATACAGAGAGTAATTCTGATTTTATTACTTTATCATGCATGAGATGCCAGTTAGCTTGTTCAAGTCCTGGACTGTATAACCCTTTCACCACTGCTACTAAAATAGACACATTGTTACTCAGAAATGTTTGCTTGATTGAATGACAAGCTTTGACTAACTCATTGCTTTTCATTGATAATGTATTTTTGAGTACCGAAACTTGTTCTGAAGTTTACAGCCCTAGGTTTCTTTAAGACGATCATAGCCTGTGTTTCCTTTTAAAAACCTGGGTTTTTAAAAAGAAAAAGTCATGGAAAGAGTTAAATTGACAGTATAGATTATAAGTAGTTGCCTGAAATTCATGAATGAAAACTTGAGGTAAGTAATATTTGTATTTCTGAGAGATTAGAAATGAAGGAAGTGACAGGTTAAGGAGTGTACCTTTGTAATTTTCTTAGTTATTATCCTGTGCTTTGAAAATAACTGACAGCCTAACATTCAGCCAATTGTATTTTAATTTAAAGTTAGACTGGATTTGATCAAATTCTTGGTTTAATGTAATTTTTTTCCATAGAAAAGTAAGTAAAATTTTGCAATTATAGAATAATCATCATAAAATATCAGAATAATTAAGAGGCAGGGAAATTTAGCTTGGTTTTAAGTTCTCAGTATAGTGTATTATTATTTACTAGAATAATGTTGATACTCTTGAATAATTTTATCCTTAGAGTGAAAAACTTTTCTAAAAATTCTGTCAATGACTAGGACTCATGTGCTGTGTATGGGGTTTCATGTTGCTCTCTCTATTGTTTTCTCTCTAGTGTTGCCCTGGAAACTGTCTACCTTGTGATCAAAATTGTGGACGGACTCTAGGATGTCGAAACCACAAGTGTCCGTCTGTTTGTCACAGAGGTAAAATGTCACAGTAGATGTTTATGATGTTTGTGTTTCCTTAGTTCTCTAGGGTCAGTAGAGAGCTTTCAAGCTCATTATCTTACTTCCTAACACTCTGGAGAAAGGTAGGACAGTCACTATAGTCCCAGTTTTGAACAAGATGGTTAAAATTAAGTACCTTAGGGAAATGCCCAGGGAATGGTGTGTCAAAATTCAAACCCAAGTGTGATGGTAAGTCGTATCCTTTTTGTAACACTGTGATGGTTTTTCTTAACCTTCTCCATATTCACAGATTTGATTGTAGCATGAATGAATGTTCTATACTTTTATGGATTTAGACGTAGTAAGGGTTATCCTGTGCCAGTGGCTGTGGGAGATTTTAGTCTCAGGATCCCTTATACTTTTTGAGACCCTAAACGTTTTTGTTAATATGTGAATTTTACCCATTAATGTTTGTTGTATTTGACATTAAAATAAAATAATCATTTTAAGTGGTTTATTTAAAATTTTTTATATAAAATATACCCTTTATACTTTGATACAAATAGCATGGCTTTTTATTTTGGGTAAAGAATTATGTTTTCTTCAGAAATGCTAATGAGGGTGTTGTTTTATATCTAGTTAAAATTTAGCTGATTCACAAATCTGCTTCTGTAGTCTATTTTAATATTCTATCTTAATATTACTTGTCACTATCTCCTAGAACATTCTAAACCTGTGAGACTTTATAGACTCCCCAAATGAGTCTCGGGGCACCTGAGGGTTTCTGGATCACCCTTTAAAAATTGTGTCCTAGTTATGGTGGCAGTCTTGTCTACCAAGTGTTAAGTGCTGGTATTACATTAGTTAACAACGTTGACGAAGTCCGTGCTCTTATGAGGCCAGCTTTTCTACTCCCCTTCCCCTCAGTAGAAGATGGATAAATTAATGTTGATGTAGGTAATGGCAAGCATTAAAAGAAAATGAGAGTAAAGCTAAAATTATAGTAGAGATGCTGTGTACTATTACTATTTTAGAAATTGTGAAGGAGGGGGCTCTGAAAAGGTGACATTGGGGGTAAGCATTCACACCACCAGGAAATGAGAACAGTGCTCTAGGTAAAAATGCAGTGATTGCAAAGTACACACTGTTCAGAGGGACATAATGGAGAACATGAGGCCAGAGAGATGGTGAGTTAAAGAATTGCTGGGGATGAGGTGGGGCTAGAGAGATGGCTCAACAGTTATGTGTACCAGCTGCTATTCCAGAGCCCTGGATTTGATTCTCAGCACCCACTTGGTGGCTTATACCATTTAACTGTGGTCTCTAGGGGACCTGACATCCTCTTCTGGCTTCCACAGGCAACAGGCATGAACCGGGTGCACAGAAATAACATACAAGCAAAACACTCACCCACATAAATAAATAAAAAGAATTTCTGGGGAAAGAGAATGTGGATAGGGTCATGCAGGTTATTGCTTACGTGATGGCTTTTTGTGAGCAGCCTGACCACTGTGATGGTAAAGAAGGGAGTCAGTAGTGTACAGTTTTCTTTCCAGGAGGATAACTCGGCTACTTGGTTTTCACATGTGATTTTTGCCCTGGCATCTATAAATCAATCTGTATTGAATGCCCTCCTCATACCATCTGACAGAGAAAACAGCAGATTATAGATGAGGCTAACTCATGAGTATGTTTGTAAAAAATATTAAAACTTTAAGTGTCCTGTCATCCAGTTCTATACTTTTAGCTATCTAAATCACAATGAGTTGGGTTTATTCTAACACTAGTAATCTAATAAGATTATTTATCCAGAACAATTTATATAAAAAAGGAAAGGAGCATCCTTCATCTGGTAAAGGGGGTCTGTGGAGAGGCTGTGCAAGCTCACTCTGTGGAGAAGCCTTGGATGTATTTCTCCTATCACTTGAAATAGATCATAAATGCTTCGTTATTCAAATGTAAAAAAATGGAATCTTAACCTAAATTTATTTCTTTTTACCCCCAACATATTTGATGCTGAAATTCTTACTTAGAACAGTGAGTGACACACAAACTAAGAGTGGCACATGGCCATCGAATGAAGGTCTTGAGATCTGTCATTGTGCTCATTTCTGCTTTTCTAATGGCTTAGGACTGATTTGAAGAAATTAGGTAGCTGTTTGGTTTCCCTCCCTACGAGTTTCAGTGTAGTTCTAACTATGAAGACAACTAGAATGATGAAAACAGGTGAAACAATGATTCCACATATGAAACTGAGTTAAACCAAGGTTCAGAGTGATACAACCATCTTCTAAATAATCATTTTAGGTTCCCGGAAGATTCTTTGGGAGCTAGTAAGTACTTTTACAACAATGAAAGTCACAAAAAAATACAAATCAAATCTCTAACCAAATAATTTATTGGAAAATGCAGAGGATAAAGAAACATTAAAATATACCAGAAAGGCAATCTGCAAAATCCAGACTTTCACTGCACATTGGCGGGGTGAATAGATGAAAATCTCACAGTTCATTTAAATTCAGGGTCGTCTGTGTGTGTTTCTGTCGTTATTGGAAGCCTGCCCGTTTGGTCACTATTCTTTGCATGGGTGCTGCTTTTTAATTTTGAAATGATTATTGCTAAGACTTAGTTTGGCCTCCATACCAGTCTCTGTAACAAATTCTTTTGACCAGGGTAAAGTTTGTTTAGGTAAATTATTTCTTACTATTTCAAAACTATTTTAAAAACACTAAAAAAAAGTGTTGCTATAATGTTGTCCTGACAGAAAGTTCTTTGATAAGTTCCTCTCTGAGTTGTTGAGTGTGGATTAGAAACGATTGTTGAGTACAGATATTGATATGATATGCTAAATGAGAGTGACTTAAATGTCCATACTAATTTGGAAAGTATACCATTCTTTTGGGAAGATCATAATGAAACCTGGTCATGTCGATGAGGATAACTTAGATCACTTTATTGTCAAGATTGAAATTTCGCTGGATTATACTTAACAAAACACTGAAGGATAAAGTTTTCCCTGTGATGTGTTTTTCCGTTCATTTTCTCATTATTTGAATCAAATTGTTAAGGCATTTTTGTTTTTTGAGTAATTCTTTTTTAACTTCTAGAGTTATTACACCAGGCTATTTTCTATTAATTTTTTTTTTTTTTAACTAGGTTAACTGCTTGGTAGTATTTCATTTGATCCTAATTTCTAGGAAACAATTTCTTTAACAGTTTCCCTCTTAGTTGAGGACTTTTTGCTTCCCTATTACTTCATTTCTAATGGAGTTCTTATTGGGAAGCTGGGGTAGGAAGAAAGTTCTTTAGATGATGTCAGAGATGCCTACGGAAGAACTCATAGGCTGTGGAAAGGTTTCTTTCAGGTTGGATATGGTGTCACACACAGCTGTTCCCCTGCACCAGTGGGGCCCAGGCATCCAATGAGACTGTCCCATGCCCTGCCAAAGGAAAGCTTGCTTTTGCTTTATTTTTACACATTTTTTTTTTTTTTTTTGACAACCGAACGAGAGAAAATAAGGAAAACCTAGTAACTTGTTTTGGGGAAATGTTTAAACAGAAACACATGGGAACCATATGAATGTTTAGAATTTTGTGTTTTACAAAACACAAATAATAGAAAATTGAATATACTCACTTGTGGATCTCCTCTTCTCTCACGGTCCTTTGGCCACCGGGCCACTGGGCCATGGGGCCAAAAGGGAGCAGAAGCAGCAAACAGGTCCTTGTCCAGTCTGTGAGTATGATGGAGATAGCCTTCCCTGTGGGAGACAGCTTCAGTGAGTCTGCTCAGCTTTATTTCAGAGTACAGGGAATATATAAGCTTAGGGACGGTAGCTGGAGCATCCCCTACCTACCTGCATTAAACAGCACACTCCTATCATAAGGCTCCTAGTACAGGTCTTAGTTATCATCTGTGGAAGCACAGCCCTATCATGATGCTCCTAGCACACTGTCTAATTACCAAATGGGCAGCAGGGTCAAGCTTCTGCAGGGAACTGCGTCCAGGTCACACTAGAGAGAAGTCAGGCATGGGGCCTAGAGACAGTCTCCAAATAAAGTCAGGTAAAGTAGAGGGCACCTTCTGCAGCGGGAGGGAGTTGCCCATGTTGCTGAGTTCAGAGAGAGCTGCCACGCCATGGTAGACTGCAGCCTCCCACAAGCAGGGCCTCCTGGCACTCATTAATAGCCAACCACAGGTCACGAGAGAAAAGTTGCTCTTCTTGGGGGAATTTATCAAAATATAGTATCCTTTGGATACATGTATGTAAGAAAATAGGCCAAAAGATTATTGTTAGTGTTAGATTCTGCAAGGACTTAACCACTTGTTTGCTTGTTACAGTTTTGAATAAGTAACATGCTAAATCTGTTGTTTAGAACAGAACTTTTAGAAATAGGGATTTTTCTAAAAGTTACTGAGATACTAATATATACAAGGAAAAGTCTAAAAATCATAAATGTGGGGGCTGGAGAGATGGCTTATAAGAGCACTAGCTATTCTTGTGGGTGACCTGAATTCAGTTCCCAGCACCCACATGGCAGCGTACAGCACCTATAAGCCTAGTTCCAAGAGAGCAGATATCTTCTTCTGGCCTGTATGGACACCAGGCATGTGCACACTTACATGCAAGCAAAACATTAATACACATAGAATAAAATAACCTTAGTGTTTTGAAGCTTGTGAATGTGATCGTGTCCTGAATCCAGATCATTAAACAGAACTCTACCAGTGTCTCAAAGCTTGTATCCTCCTGATTTGAACAGTAAAAATCAGTTTTTCCTATTTCCTCTGTAGATGTGGAATCAAACACTGAAGCTCATAGCCTATGTGTATTTTGTTTAATGTGCTAAGAATCGTTCGTATTACTGCTGCTTTCTAACGGCAGCCTGTCCCCTTGTGCATTGAACAAATACCCTACGTTTATTGGTTAACTGTTGGTGGGCATTTGGTAAGTCAGTCATTGTCTTTTAAAGTATTGAATTTTTTCCTCAGGCAGTTGCTATCCATGCCCAGAAACTGTAGAAGTCAAGTGCAGCTGTGGTAACGCCAAGGTGACGGTGCCCTGTGGCCGAGAGCGGACCACAAAGCCACCCAAGTGCAAAGAGCTGTGCAGGTTGGTGTGAAGCTTTCCACAGCCTGCCATCTGATGTCTTCACATTTAAATTCATACCATTTTTGATAGTACTCTAATTTTTTGTTGTTGTTAATGTTTTCAAGCAATATTCTTAGTGTAGTCCTTTTCTATGATTTCGGAAGGTATAGAAATAATTACACTTTAGATGTCTTGTTCATCTGTCAAAAGTAACTTAAAAACTTTCTGATTTAGTCGACCACCAACATGTCATCATCCAAGTCAACAAAAACACCGCTGTCACTTTGGCCCGTGTCCACCATGTCATCAACCTTGCCAAAGAGTTTTGGAGAAGTGTGGGCATTTGTGTCCTGCTTCATGTCATGACCAGGCGTTGGTGAAGCAGATTGGCAGGGTAAGGACAGTGCTCAAGAGGGCCTGCTTGGCTGTTGGCTGTCTCCAGTGGTTATTTAGCAAGCAAAGACAAAGGTGTCTTTAGAGCACTGAGCGCTCTTCTTGGACCTGGGGGGTGAGGAAAACAAGACTTGGTCTTCTGTCTTAAGAAAGTTGCAAAGGCTGGTGTGTTGCTCCGTGGTGGGGACTTCCCCAGTATCTCCATGGCCCTGGGTTCATTCCCCAGTACTGGGAGGAAGATGGAGGGTGGTTGGTGACTAGTAAGTATTTGTAAATATAGTGTGGTAATCATGATATTTAGATTGGTTTGCCAGTTTCCCTTCAAATATGGTAGGGGTATAGATACTTCGTAATTTACATCATCATTTACTCAGTATTTATTGAGCCCTGGCTGGCTGATGGGCAGCATATGGGAGATTGTGTTCAGTTGGTGGGCACTGGAGTTTGTTTCTCATTTTGCTTTTGTCTTACAAGAGGTTAAAGAGGCCATGCTGCCTTAGTTCTAGCCTTTAAACTGACATCTGCCTCAGTTTTTAATATTGAATGTGTGTGGAGAGGAATAATCTTTACAATGCAGATGGAATAAAATGTTCAGTAAGCACATTTTGTTGAGCAGTTGGATGTAGTTCAGCCTGTGTGAACAAAAGATCCGTAAGAACTACTTCCCTAGTTTCTTAGGAAGGCTGCATGGGCTAGCCCTTCTGACTTTACTGTTTTGCATTTTACTCTTAGCATCAGCCTGTAGGCCCGTGGGAACAGCCGGCCGAACCAGCATTTGTTCTTACTGCATTACCTTGTCCTCCGTGTCAAGTTCCTGTTCCTGTGTAAGAACCGGAGTTTTAACCTTAATTTAAATGTTTTTACTTAGCGTGAACTTCACCTTCTTCACTTTTTAAGTTTCATATTTCAGGCCTGACTCAAACTAGCCCCTGTGCTGTAGTTCATTCTTCTTACAGATGTTTGCTGTGACGATAAACTTCCTATGCATGTCTCCGTGAGCTAGAGTGCACTGTCCTACAGTTAGGAAACAGCGCCAAGAGACTCGCTATTTGTTACTTTTCCTGGTGATTCCCATGCTAAAGTGCAGTATTTCTGAGGACAGCTAGGTTTAGATGGAAACTTGAAGCAGAGTGTGTGAAGGAAAGCTTCCTGGATGGACAGGGAATGATGGAGATTGAGTTTTCAGGAGTTGAACCTGGAAGAATGGAGAATCCATTAATGTTTCATACTTTCAGCAGATGTGTAGATTAGAGAAGAAAAGGAAACAGTCTGAGGAGCAGCAGAATATTAGAAAGGGGGCTGTTATCAACAACTAAGGTTCCAGATCAGCAGTTGGTGTTGATCTATCAAAGACAGAATTCTGCTTTTCTTCATTTCTAAAAGTCTCATTTTTCTTCTGCCATTTCCCTTCTACTGTGCCCTGGCACATAATCCGTTTGACTTGGTGCTGGGTCCACTTTACTAGTCGGTAGTTTTTGAACAGGTTGGAGAGTGCTTCAGTGATGAAGAGCAGTTCTGCTCTCCGGGGGACCCACATGGCTGCTTACAACCATAGCTGTCTCTAACTCCACTTTTAAGGGAATCTAATGCCTCCTTCTGGCCTCTGTGGGCACCAGGAACACACACGGCAGACATGTGTTTCTGTGCGGAACACCCATACACATAATAATTAATAGGTATTTTTTAAATAAAGACTTTTTAAAAAAATCTTAAATGTGGTAAACATGCCTGTAATCCCAGCTTTCAAGAGGCTGAGGCAGGAAGACTGTCACAAGTTTAAGGCCAGCCTGGGCTATCTAGTGAGTTGAGTTCCAGGATAGCTTGGGTGAGAGGGTGACAAAGTGAATCCTGTTTTTAAAAAAAGAAAACAAAAAGAGAAAAAAAAACAAAAAACAAAAAACCCCAAATCCCCAACAATTTTACAGTATTAGTAGTGAATATTAGCTTGTATTCTTACTTTTTTTTTTTTCTTCTGGTTTTATAATTAATCATGGACATATTAGAGTCACTGAAAAAGTTGGGAATACTTTTCTTAAAGGATTAGTGTGAATTCTTCAGATGTTTGTTAGAACTGAAGCTTCTCATCCTGGGCTTTCCTGGGGTTGATTTGGTCTGTTCCAGAACGTCACACATAGTGGTTGGGAGTCATGCAGTGTGAAGCCCTTTAATACTGGCCTTTTTCTCTTATTCCACTTCAGTTTTTTTCATGGTTTGATACCTCACTTATCCCTGAATAACATTATTACACTGCCCGGACATCCTCTGGTTGACTTATTTTTATTTTAATGTACTATTTTATTAATTCTTTGAGAATTTTATGTGCTGTATTTTGATGGCATTCTCCCCCATCCCTTCCCGAGCTCTTACGAGATCCATCCCCACCTTCCCACCCACCCTCAACTTTGTGCTCTTTTTTTCTTTACTAACCCACTGAGTCCAACTTATGTTGACCACATACTCATGGGTGATCCCATCTATTTACCTAGTGAAGGGCATTTTGGTTGTTTTTAATAAAGAATAAAAGTACTACAGATGTTAATATGCAAATATTTATGTATGTATAACTTTTTAGCTCATTTGGATAAAAACTTAGTGTAACTGCTGGATTGTATGGTGAGGTTATGTTAGCTATTTAAAAAGCTGTAAAATTGGCTACCAATGTGGAGTACCAGTTTTCCTTCTCATCAGCATTAGTGATGGTCTTCCTGCTCTGCATCCCATTAGCATAGGGCACTGTTGGCATGTCAGCCATTTTGTTAGGTGCATGAAGGTATTGCCTGTTAATTTACAGCTTCCTAATGACCTGATGCCAGGCGACTTTTCATATGTCTGTTCGGCCTCTGTCAGTCTTTTGATAAGATTTATCCTTTGTTCAGGTCCTTGACCCATTTTCTAGTTGGGTGTTTTGCTTTTTGTCTGTTGTTAAGCCTAAGAGTTCTTTCCATTGATTACCAGATAATGTTTTCTAAGTGTAGTTTATTATCTGTGTCTTGCTCTCTCCTGTAAAGTGTTCTTTGCTGATCAGACATTGCTAGTTTAGTAAATTAGAACTCACCTGTTTCCTTTTATGGGTCATGCTTTTGGCATTGTGTCTAAAAGGTAATCATGAAACCCAAGCTTATTTGGGTCTTATCCTGTGTTTTATATTTAGGTCTGTGATCCATTTTGAGTTAATTGTGCAAGGTGTAACGTCTGTCTTTTTGAAAGTGCATATAAATTTGTTCCAACATTACCATTTGTTGAAAAGAAATTCCTCCTGTAATTTGCCTTTTCTTTTGTCATGTATCAGCCAGTTTATGTGTATAGGCCTTGTTCTGGGCTCTTAGCTTAGTTCATGAATTTATCTTTCTGTTCCCTCATCAGCACCGTATAGTCTGAACAATATAGCTATGTAGTAAGTCTTGAGTCGGTGGATGTTAATCCTTCAGCAGTTTTTGGTTGGCTGTTTCATGTCTGCTGTTTTTTTTTCATATAGACTTTAGGTCAGTTATTAGAATTTTGTTTGGTTTGGCTTTTGAGCCAGGGTACCATGCAGCCCAGGTAGCCTTGACCTTGCTTTGTAGGAACTCACTATAGAGTTCAGACTGACTGTGACCTTTCCTTGTATACTATTGAGTTTGTGGTGTACTACCATGCTTGGCTTTGGGTGAGGTCTTGGAATTGTGTTGAATATTGATGAAATTGAGACGTATATACTGTCCTGTTTTTAAACATGGTGTCTCTTTTTAAACCCTAAAGTTTTCTCCTCAGCGTCTTGTAGTTTTGTTTTATCATGTTAGATTGGTTTTATTTTTGTGTGTGCCATTGTAAATAAGTTTCGCGTCCCAGTTACTCACTGCTAGCCTTTTGCAAAGAATTGACTAGTGCCTGTCAACTTTATATTTTGTTGCTACTGTAATTGCTTATTTCCAAGTGTTTAGTTATTTATTTTTTATTTAGTAAAAGCTAGTGTAGTTAGCATATTTGTTTCAGACACTCTTCTTAAAGAATCTATAATGTTTTCATTTTATTGTTTTCTTACAGGGAATGTCTGGGGAAGCATGAGGTGAGTAATCTTTAACTAGTAGTCTCCATCACTCTGTCCTAGAGTTGTTAGAAGTAACTTGCTGCCTTGTGTTACAAAGACTGTCCAGGGTTAGTAGTTTAAAAATATATGCTGCTTTATGTGGGACTTAGCCTCTGTGTGTTCACTATGGAATCATAGTCATTTTCCCTTTCATTTATAGATGTTTACAGGAATGTCTTCATAGGTTCTTAGTTTTGATAAAAGTATTATTAATGGGAACACGTTAACCATTGTGAAAGTTGACTTCAGATGAGTCATTTTGGAAATACCAGTCCAGAAAGTTTTGTGTAGACATGTGTGTTGTGCTAGTTGTCTGCTTCTTCTTTTTATTTTTAAGGTGAGTCCTCTACCATGCCATGCTGTAGGACCCTATTCTTGCAAGAGACCTTGTGGAAGAGTGTTGCACTGTCAGAATCATACATGTATGAAAGAATGCCACAAAGTGACTGAAGTTGTTGGCCGTAGTGGCAAAAATAAGGTAACATCCTTAGGATGGAAGCATGGATAATGGCTGTCTCCTTGATACCACAAATATTTAAACATTTTTTCTGTTTCTTTTTTTTTTTTGGAGCAAACTTTGTCTTGGGCTTGGAACTGGAACTCACTAAGTAGGCTCGACTAGCTGTTCAGAGGATGCCCAGGGTCTACCTGTCTCTGCTTCTCCAATGGTGGGCTTCCAAGCATGGGTTACTATGCCCAGCTTTTTATGTGGGTTCTAGGGATTGAACTCAAGGCCAGCCTAGTTTACATAGTGAGTTCCAGGCCAGCCACAGCTACATAATGAGACCCTAAAAACAAACAAACAAAAAAATAAACATTATTTTTAGAAGAATATTTTTTATAAGTTGATGTTTTTTTTAAAATTCTAAATACCAAAAATAACCTAGGGTTTTTTTTTGGAAAAGAGATTTATTTTTTAATTATGCCTTTGTATATGTGTTTCTGTGTGTGGAAATGTGCATATGTAGATGCCCACCAAATTCAAAAGAAAGTGTTGAATCTGTTGGAGTTACACATGATTGTGAGAGCTGCCTAATGTGGGTGCTGGAAACTGGACTGGTCCTCTGGAAGAGCAGTAAGTGCTCTTACTATTGAGCTGCCTTTCTAGCCTCTGTCCACTTACAAATCATTGATACAGTGTTATAGTCATTACTTCATTTAGGATGTCATTAAGAATTCTTAACCTTTAAGTTTTAGTGTCTGTATATGTATCTGTTTGAAAATAATATACTACATTTAAAATCTTTAATCTTCTTTGATAGACTCTAACCCTAGTTATATAACTAATTGATTAGAGCAAAGTACATTGTTAAACTACAGTGATGTACACTTATGAGTATAACGTAACCTTACATGTTAACAGTATATTGTTTCTGTAGTTCAGTGATGATTGTGTTTGTTGGGTTAGACTGTACTGATAATGTTTTATTTGATGTTTCTTCTATTAATGGTTATTTCTAGGAGTTAATGTACAGTTTTAGTAGGGATACTTTGGTCAGATTCATTGTAAAGATGAGGTGGGCTGATTTTGTAGAATATTATTTTAAGGTGTTTAACTCTGTGAAGCTGTGTTACTGTGCCTGTCTAAAACACCTGATGGTCTAATGAAGAACTGAATGGCCAATAGCAAGGCAGGAGAAAGGATAGGCGGGGCTGGCAGGCAGAGAGAATATATAGAAGGAGAAATCTGGGAGGAGAGATCAAGGAACCAGAGAGAAAGAGGACACCAGGGGCCAGCCACTCAGCTACACAGCCAGTCATGGAGTAAGAGTAAGATACACAATAAGAGAACAGGAAAAGCCCAGAGGCAAAAGGTAGACGAGACAATTTAAGTTGAAGAAAGCTGGAAATAAAAAAGCCAAGCTAAGGCCAGGCATTCATAAGTCATTATAAGAGTCTGTGTGTGATTTATTTGGGAGCTGGGTGGCAGGCCCTCTAAAGAAGAAAAAACAAACAACAACAGATTGACTTGAAGTTCATAGGCATAAGAATCTGAATGATACGGGTCCTATTGACAATCTTGTTATTTTTATTTTGGTTGATTTTTAAGATTAGGAATGGTACCATTTTATTAATGGAATTTCTTTTTTTTTTCTTTTTGGCATGTCATATTTGTGTAGAAGCCAGAGATCAACATCAGACATCCTTCTCAGTCATTATTCACGTTGTCTTTTGAGACAGGGTATCTCACTGAACCTGGAACTTCCCAGTTGGCTAGACCAACTGACCAGCCAGCCCCAGGCTCCTCCTGTCTCTGCCAACCCAGTGCTGTTAGTACAGGGACCCGCCTCCATGCCTGGCTGACATGAGTCTGGGTTATGCTGCAAGCACTGTACCTGCTGAAGACTCTCTCGAGCCCCGTTAATTCTACTTCTGGGCTTGTAGAAGTGCTTTGTTCTAGTGGGGTGTCTACTGTGGGTGACCTTAATATGTGGAAATGTTAGATATTTTGGTGATTTATTTCCTTGTTATTTTCAGGCTGGCCAAGAATGCCTTCAGTGTGAAGAAGGATGCTCTAAGCCACGGCCTCAGGGTTGTCCTCATCCGTGTGTTTTGCCCTGTCATTCTGAAGCATGCCCTCCTTGTGCTCAGATGCTTAAATTCAGATGTCACTGCAAGATCACATTCCTCTATGTGGAATGTCAGTAAGTAGATGGAAGAATCCTCTTGTTTTACTAAGATTATTAAACGATGCCTCTGGGGGAACCCTGTGTAATATTTAGAAACCATCTTGTGTTGCTGAGACTGGAGGCTGAGCTCTTCAGCAGGGACTGAAGGAGGAGCTGCAGCCTCACCTTCAACGGCTCTGATGTCAGCCAGCCAAATTCTGCTTCATTCTGTTTGGGGCTTTCATAGATTTGGCTAGGAAAAAGTTGTATCGCTGCTTTCAGAAGTTTACAATACTCCTGTGATAGAGCATTTAAATGATGGTGTAAACCTAGAAATATTTTTGAATAGAAATTTGCCTTGTTGATAGCTACTTAGGTGTGCTCTTTGATTTATATTTTCTAAAGGTAGATCTCTTTGATATTAAAAAAAAGTCTTGTCGGGTGGCGGTGGCGGTGGCGGTGGCGGTGGCGGTGGCGGTGGTGGTGCACGCCTTTAATCCCAGCATTTGGGAGGCAGAGGCAAGCGGATCTCTGTGAGTTCAAGGCCAGCCTGGGCTACAGAGTGAGATCCAGGAAAGGCGCAAAGCTACACAGAGAAACCAAAAAAAAAAAAAATAAAAAAAGTCTTATTATTGCATTTATCATAGTAGTATCTGCTTTGTCTTATTTTACTTACCTAAAACATGTACATTATATAGAGGGAAAAAATTGCCATTGTCTTCTTGATAGACTAAAATAATTTACCACGTGTAGCTGCCATTTTTACTTTAGACTTGTGAAAATCAGAGGTTTGTGGGAATGTCTTCAAACTAGTTTCCAACTCCCTTGGACAAGTTTCCATCTGTTTGCCAGCATTTTCCAACTTTTTAGTACAGTAACAACTCATGGTTAATTTTAGAACTGCTTGGAAATTACTTACTTGATGTTTTTCATGTTTATTTTTGTAATAGTTTTTCAAAGTAGTTGCATATAATTTTTAGAAATCTAATTTTTCTGTTCTTGAGTGTTTACTTTCTCTCTTAGAATTTTTTAGTGTGTGTGTGTGTGTGTGTGTGTGTGTGTGTGTGTGTGTGTGTGTATGTGTGTGTTCATGCACACTTCTGCACACCATGACAATGTGTGGAGGTCAGAGGACATTTGAGGAGTCATTTCTCTTCTTTTCCTTTAAGTGGGTTCTTCAGATTGAACTGGGTTGTCAGGCTTGTATAGCAAGTGCCTTTCCCTGCTGAGGCATCTCTCTAGTCCTCATGGTACCTTGAGTTGAGGATAATTGTTATGGACAGAATTTAAATGTTCTGTGAAAAAATGAATTAAGATACTTTTATGGGTATGCTTGAACGCTTAGAAAACATACGAAGAAATAGACTTTCGTTTGAATGTAATCAAAATTTTTACTATTTTTAGAAAAATAACCACAGCTGATATAAATGAAAAGAACCTCCTCAGTTGTTGCAAAAACCAGTGCCCCAAAGAGGTAAGCTGTAGTTGGTAATTGGGTTCCTTGGACATTGCTCCTCCGGGTTCTCCTTGTTGGCTATCCCAGTTCAGGTCCTTTCTAGGCTCACTATAAATGTGCTGTCTGAAAATGCTCAGGGTGGATGCACATCTCTGTTGACTTGGGCTCTCGTCTTAGTTTGAGTTTCTATTGCTGGGACCACCACAACTCTTATGCAGGAAAACATTTAATTGTGGCTCTTACAGTTCAGAGTCCATTATATCATCATGGTGGAACATGGCAGTGTGTAGGCAGATGTGGTGCTGGAGAAGGAGCTTGAGAGTCCTCTATCTTGCAGGCAACAGGAAGTGGTCTGAGATGCTGGGTGATATCTTGGCATATATGAGACCTTTAAAGCCTGCCTCCACAGTGATTGACATACTTCCTCCAAGAAGACTACACCCAGTTCAAAAAGGCCACACCTCCCAGTAGTGCCATTCCCTTTGGGGGACTATTTTATTTCAAATCACCACAGGGCTTTAGGACTAGAAGTGACCTTTTATTTTTATTATTTTTTTTTTAAAGAGAACAGTTTTAAAGCTAGTTTTTAAATTGTACTGCAGAAAGTACTGATTCAGGGCTTACTATCTAAAATAGGATTCAAAATATAGATTAAAACTGTAAGCCACAGGCAGTTAGATAGTAGATTATTAAAAACAAAACCAAGAAGGTACACAAAACCATGTGTACACATGTATGTGTTTGATTTTAAAAGTGAAGTATCACATAGGTCTCGTATAATATAAGAAGAGAACAGGGAACACTGAGTATGAAGGGACATGGAAGCGCTGAATGAATGTAGGTGATGAGCAGGGATTATTATGAGTGAGGACATGAAGCTACTTGTTTTTCTAGTTCTGATTCTGTCTTGAGATTTTTTTATTTTTTTTTATTTTTTATTTTTTATTTTTTTTTTTTTTTTTGGTTTTTTCGAGACAGGGTTTCTCTGTGTAGCTTTGCGCTTTTCCTGGAACTCACTTGGTAGCCCAGGCTGGCCTCGAACTCACAGAGATCCGCCTGCCTCTGCCTCCCGAGTGCTGGGATTAAAGGCGTGCGCCACCACCGCCCGGCCTGTCTTGAGATTTTTGTTGGTTTGTTTGTTATGGTGGTAGATAAACCCATAAAATATATTCAATACTGAAAGTAAAATTTAATGTGAAACTTCACAGCTTCCCTTTTGAATGCTAATTCTGTTTATAAGTCCATTAAGTTGTATAGACTTTGGGTATGGTTTTTAAAATAACATTTTAAAAATACAATGAAATGCCACATGTACATAGCGTATATTTATGATAGGAAGTCAATATTTTATAATTCTACCCTCATTTAAAAAAAAAGGCATTTGCTGGTGTCTCAAAAGTCTGGTCCTGAATGCAGTTCTTTCTCTCTAGTCTAAATGTTACCACCACTTACTGTAAAAATTTTAAAAATTTTTACTGGGGGGCAGGGGATGCTTGTGTACCAGCGTGCATGTGTGTAGGAGTTGGAGAACAGCTCTGAGGTGTGGGTCTCCTCAACCTGTAGGTAGGTTCTGGAGATGGAAGTGAGATTGTCAGGCCTGGTCAGCAAGTCTGAGCAGTGTGACCTGCTGAGCCATGTCACTGTCCCTTAGGTCTTGCTGCGGGTGTGTGTAGCTGTGGAAACATTGTCTAGTATTTAAAAGCAGATACTTTCGTGATTTGTTTGTTGCGTTTGTCCATCTCCTCTGTCATATGAGTGCTCTGTTGTGGATAAATATTTGGATTATTTCCAGTTCGGGTTCTTAACAAAAACACTTGTGCCGGCTCGTCTTCTGTCAGCTTGACACACAGGTAGAGTGATCTGAAAGGAAGGAACGTCGATTGAGAAAATGCCTCCATGAGAGCTAGCTATGAGGCATTTCTTAAATAGTGATTGATGGGGAGGGTCCTGCCCATTATAGGTGGTACCATCCCTGGGCTGGTGGTCCTGGGGTTCTATAAGAAAGCAGGCTGAACAAGCCTTGGGGAGCAAGTCAGATGGCCTCTGCTTTAGTCCTGCCTCCGGGCTCCTGCCCTGCTTGAGTTCCTGTCCTGGCTTCTTTTGATGATGGACTGTGGTGTGGAAGCAGAAGCTGTGTAACCCTTTCCTCCCCAGCTTGCTTTTTGGTCATGGTGGTCATTGAGACAGTAGAAACCTTGACTGAGACAGTGCTGCTATGAGCACCTGCTGCTGTGTCTGCGCAGGCTCCTGTAGGCACATACAAGTGGTCCAGGTCGGCCCGGGTGGTGGTGGCGCACGCCTTTAATCCCAGCACTCGGGAGGCAGAGGCAGGCGGATCTCTGTGAGTGCAAGGCCAGCCTGGGCTACAGAGCTACACAGAGAAACCCTGTCTTGAAAAACCAAAGGGGAAAAAAAAAGTTTCAATTCCTTGCCCACAGTGAATGTTTAATTTCAACCCTAATAAATCATATTGAATAATTTATTTCCAAAACAGTTGTACCAATTTATTGCCAGTGAAGTTTTCAATTATGGAAAATTATCAGGTTTTTCAGCTTTTGTTATGTGAAAGTCTATTGTTTTCCAAGCTTGCCAATACTTGGTATTAGCAATTACTTTTTTTTTTTTGGTATCTTAAGAATTTATTCCTGATCAGTAGTGAATGAGTGTCTCTTCAGGATTGTGGCATCACTTTTGCCTTTGGGTGTTAGGTGGACGTCCAGCACAGTGTACTAGTAAACAAGTTTCACTTCCAGTTGTAAGTTGCAGAACTGGTTTGGAGTAGCTCACAGGAAAAGATAGTTTAGATAGATAGATAGATAGATAATAGATTGATAGGTAGGTAGGTAGGTAATAGATATAGAGAACATCTTAGGGAGGACATTGGGCATTGGTATACACAATCTGAAGGGAGTGCCATATAGCTAGGCATTCAGCAGGCAGGGTCTGTGTCACCTGAAGGAATTGGTCTCTACAGTGAGACGTCTGTTCGCCTCCTCTCCTTGACTGCTTCATCTTGGGACTAGGGACTTTTCTTGACATTGGCAGCTACAGACATGAGGCAGGAAGCTGGAGCAGCCAATGTAGCCATGGCTGTGATATCAACTCTCTTGATGTGGAGACTGAGAATATTAAAAATTTCTAAAAAAAACCAATTTACATGAGTAATTGTAAAAGAAATAGGGAACTGGTAGGTCCCTCGTTGATGACTCCTGGTGGTTCTCACTGTGGAGGCCCGAGCACTGTAGACTGTTATGTGAGACGGCAAGGACAGCTGAAGGACTTGAGGGAGAAGACCCAGCCAGAGAGAGAGACTTGCGTGCTCTCAGTGGAGTGCTGCAAAGTCTGGGACTTTCAGTATCAGGAAGACGTGACGTAGGGCCAGTGCTTTCCACTCTTCATCGACCTCCAGTGCACTGGTGGGACAGAGCAGGCACGAGCGGAGGACCACACTGGAGTCGTGGTTCATTCCTTCATTGGTTTTGTAGGCCTTCATCCCCTTTTCCCTTTAGATTCATTGATTTCAAAATGGAGTATAAGATTTGAATCGAGGAGGAACAGCCTTTCATGGGAAGACTTTGACGATAGAAACTAGTAAATAATTCAAGATAATTAACCTCAAACATCGCGGCACTACTGAGTTGTCTTGATTTTCTAAATAAAAGGTGCCAGTGTAGTGTCGAGGACAAACGCTTTAGAGTGAAAGGCTAAGCAATTGTGACAGTGACACTTTCTTTCTCATGGAACAGCAGTATAAGGAAGAGGTGGTCTTCCTGTGCTCCATGTGTTCCCAGTGATGCATGTTAGCCAGGCGCCTGGCCTCTGTCACACATGGCTTTCTTTATTGCTCCAGGGTTTGTCATTTCCAGGACTCTGTGCTTTGAGACAGCACACATCACTTATACTTTGCTTACCTTCCTTTGGCTTAGTCACCTGGCTGTAGAGTGACAGTGTGACATTTACACTTGAGGTGGAGCTTGAGAATACTAAAATTTTCTAATAAAAATAATTTGTGTGCATAATTATAATAATAATCTGTCTAAAAGAGAAAAAGGTTGAAGGATCACTTTATTCATTATTCTGTATTAATTGGCACTATGTGTGCTGGTCTCTTAAAACAACCATTAGGAAGCCGGGCGGTGTTGGCGCACGCCTTTAATCCCAGCACTCGGGAGGCAGAGGCAGGCGGATCTCTGTGAGTTCGAGGCCAGCCTGGTCTCCAAAGCAAGTTCCAGGAAAGGCGCAAAGCTACACAGAGAAACCCTGTCTCGAAAAACAAAAAAAAAAAACAAACAAAAAAACAAAAACAAAAACAAAAAAAACAACCATTAGGGAGAAAGGCAAGGAAGAGTATGACCAAAATGCAAATGACCAATTGCTTCTTTTCATTTCAGCTTCCCTGTGGCCATAGATGCAAAGAGATGTGTCATCCTGGTGAATGCCCCTTTAATTGTAACCAGAAGGTTAAACTTAGATGCCCTTGTAAAAGAATAAAACGGGTACGTATTTTAAATGATAGAATCCCTGCTTGCCTTGCTTTGTGTGAGGGTACTTTTTTGGCTTTAATTTTAAGGTTTTATTTCTGTAAATGCTCATTTTAAAAATGGGCATTGGCAGTCGAATTTCTGTAACTTAACAGAAGAAAGATGGTTTTCTGTTGGCTCAAGCTCAGTGCCCTTTAGCATAGTGCTGTTGTGTTCCAACTGAAGTCTGAACAAGGTGCTGGTGAGTGATAGATTGAGTTCTGGGATTAGGAAATGGTCTGGAATTAGGCTTGCTGTCCTTTTTCTATGAAGGCTTTTATTTGCTATCAGTATTTTCCTTTCAAAATAATTCCTTGAAAAGACTTTATAGTCACAGCCTCATAAAATAGTACTCAAACCTGGAAAAGAAACTTGTAAGATAAAAACAATTACTGGAAGACTAATAGGTGAAAGTTTAGTGACCAGAAAGATCATCCTACTAGAGTTAAGGCTGGCGGTGGTGGCGCACTCCTTTAATCCCAGTGCTCGGGAGGCAGAGGCAGGCGAGTCTCTGACTTGGAGGCCAGCCTGGTCTGCTGAGTTCCAAGACAGAGAATTTTTTTACTCAGTTCTCGGTTGGCTTCAAATATGCAGGCTGGGACTCCTTAAAGACTTTTTAAATTTGAATTGATTTTTTTTTTTTTTTTTTTGGTTTTTTTTTTTGAGACAGGGTTTCTCTGTGTAGCTTTGCGCCATTCCTGGAGCTCACTTGGTAGCCCAGGCTGGCCTCGAACTCACAGCGATCTGCCTGGCTCTGCCTCCCGAGTGCTGGGATTAAAGGCGTGCGCCACCACCGCCCGGCTTGATTTTTTTTTTTATTTGACTTGATTTACCATGCTGCAGTTATAGTTGTATCATGTTATATTATGTGCTTGTGGTGATTTCTCGAGCAAATTGTTTTCTCTTTGCATTAATTCTTTATTACTCCATGCAGCAGATACTTGTTGAAGTTTTTATGTGGCTCTTGATTTGCTTTATTTTTATAAGTTTTCACTATGCTTTTCTATAGTAGGTAAATTCACTAAATTTATATTTAGTTCGACTACATTTACACGGAAATATTTGCTGAACTATTTTTAATGGGAGGTCTCTTCAGTTTTCTGAGATCTCATGTCTTGTCCAAGTGTAGTTCCTACTCATTAGTACTTGGGTGGTGAAGAATTTTCATAGGGACTTAAAGATGGTTATGTGTAACTTTTCAGGAAAGCGCCAGACTTTGTCGGGCCAGCAGCACTAAATGTGTGTGTGTTTTAGTGAGGTATCGTGGAGCATGGTGGAGGTCTTGGCTTGTCATTGCTCTGCTCACTCTAGTGCACAGTCTTCATAGGTGGTTGATAATGCTCCACGGACAGCGGACAGGTGGAGCATTTCTTGTCCCAGAAAGCTCTGTTCGATGTTACTGCTCTAGAACATTCTAGATATTTCTAGATATTTCCTTTGGAAGGAATAAAAAGAAGCAATAAATATAAAGGATAAAAATAAAATTCAGCTGAGTTGATTGAGGCATATAGTAAATTATTAAGTTGATTATTTTAATGTTATAGTTTTTATTATTTTAATTAAATAAAGTAGGGGACCCCTTTATTTTGGCTCAGTGGGTAAGAGGGTATATTGCTCTTGGATGGTTCCCCATGTCAGTTCCCATACAACATCCTGAAACTCCAGCTCCAGGGGTTTCCGTGCCCTCTTCTGGCCTCTGAGTATTGCATTCTTGTGCATCTACCCCTAGTCAGAAAAAAGAGAGAAAATAATGTGTTTTAAACAGAGAGAAAATAAAGGAGTAATCATTTGAACCAAGATACATAGTGTTTAGAGAATGTAACCTGTTTATAACCTTCCGCTGTTGGGTAAACTTTGCTGGTATACAGTTGTGATTTGAAAGAAAAATTGACTGCATTTTTCAATTTCTATTTGCAGGAATTGCCATGCAATAAAATACGTGAAAATCAGGTTTCAGTGGAATGTGATGCAACGTGCAAGGAAATGAAGCAGAAAGCATCTGAGGTGATGTGGATAGATTTGTTAATAACGTGCTGATGACCTCTGCTCTTTGCTCTTACTGAAACCACTCGTGTTTATGTTCCACAGGGCCCCTTGTATAGTAGGCCCCATGCTTATGTTACAAAGGACCCCTTGTATCGACTTATTTTGACCCTGAGCTAGTTTAATTGATTGCTGTGTATCTAATTTTTTTGTCTTTTATACCATTTAGTGCATTTGCTCTGGCCCATAGCCACTTGTTTTAATGATACCACTAGCCTCCTGAGAATGTGGCTAAAATAATACAAATGTAAGATTTTGGGATGGTTTGTAGTTTGAGATCTCTTCAATGTTGATTCTGCCTGCCAAACCAACCAGTCCACAAATCATTGGTTTTGTTGATTCAAACAAAGTCTTGCCTTCCAGACAGGCATTTGAAAGAAATGATCAGTTTCTACTCTAGGAAAATGTGGCATTAGTAATTGATTTTAGATTCTTAATATGGTAACTTAAGAGGAAAAGTTAAAAGTGTTTTAGTTATAGAGTCTTAATGGCTTGAATTATGTTCTAATCTCATATAGCTAGTAAGAGGAAATGTTTATGTAAATTATAACAATTATAACATAAATTATATTCACTACCCTGAATCTAAACTTCCCAGTATAATATTTACATTTCTTAATAGGCTTTCCAATGTAAGGCTACCAAAAGTTGCTTTGGATTAGTAGAGCCTGGGTGGGAAGATGGCAGAGATCTGCAGATATCTAGTTGTTAATTTTCCCTTTAAATGTAACTAGATTAAAGAAGCAGAAGCCAATGCCGCTCTGGAAGAAGAGAAACGACGACAGCAGGTACCTCAGTGACGGGCACACTCATCTCTTCCACAGTTGTCCAGCCGATAGCAAGGGTGGCCTAGGCTGATGCAGTGCAGCCCAGGATCAAGTTTGTTCTGTATAGCAAAATCCACTTGAAATAATTCTGATTTGTCTTGCTGAAAAATGCCATTTTATATTAAATGAAACCCACTGATAGATGGCCTTTAAGTGTAGCTTGTGACTACAGTAATGAGTATGTTAATGACAATTTAAATTTTCTTCAGTTAAACTGTGTGTAGATACAACATGTTTACTTACTGGTCATCATTGTTTAGGCAGTTACTGTGTCCTGTGGTGCATTATATTATCATTGTATGGGAACTTAGTGGGTGCTTACCAGGATGAGAAAAGCCGGTATTTGACAAGGACTGACACCCAGGCTATCTTCTTTTACAATCAGTTTTTAGTTCTTCCTAAAATAATCATGTGCATTAAAATGTGAAACATTTTTTCCTTAAAGTATTTTAACTATCTTTAAAAAGAGGGGAAAAGTATTTGATAAAGAACAGAATCTAGTTGAGGCAACTTTTTTTTCTTACTCATTTGGATTTTTGTGTTGTCAGTCACTGATCTTATTTCCTGCATTATAAAAAGGCTAAAATTATGTATGGAGCATCTCTGCATTTTCAGGAATGTGCTCTTGAGCTATAAAATGGTGTTAGATTAAAAAGCTATTGTCTGCATTTTAGAATCCTTTTGATTCAATCATTTGCATGCTTAATATCAAAGATAGGCTTGCATTCTGGAGAATCACTTTATTGGCACTCAGTTCTGTTTACTAACTAAACTGACATTTGTTGAATACAGTCAGTCGTAGATGAGAGGGTTGTTGTTGTTTACATCAAATTAATGTATTTATTATACTTTTACTATCAACACATTTCTCAAATTGTTTAATTTTCATTTCAGTAAAACGTTGCAAATTCGTGTATTCTTTGAGTTTAATACAAGTGAAACTGTTTTGCTTTAGGCTGAACTGGAAGCTTTTGAAAACAGACTGAAGGGGCGCCGGAAGAAGAACAAGAAGAGAGATGAAGTGGCAGTGGAGCTGTCTCTTTGGCAGAAGTACAAGGCCTACCTCCTCCCGGTGTTTGGAGTCGTGGTGGCAGGGCTTGTGTGGTACATTGCCCATGGTCTGGATTAGCGAGTCTTTCGTCTTTTGATATACCTCAGACTGGAGTTAGGGAGATGTTCAGTTTAAGACAGTAGAAGATGTGCACTGTAGAACATGGTACACGTTCCATTTTTCCGTGTCTTTGGCTGTAGTTAGGACAGACAGTTAGCTTTCTGTTAACCAGGGGCAGTGAGATACTGTAAAGTCAGAGCTTAGCTGGTGGCATTATATGTACTTCCTTAGTCTTTTCTTCTGATTTTTTCCATGTTGAAAATACTTTCTGTTTTGTGAATCAGATAAAACTGAGCCATATGTGCAGCATTGGGGATATTTCTCTGGTCATTGACTGGGTTCTTTTCCTGATCATGTAACTTTGTACTTTTTTAAAGAATCTTAAACTCTAACACGAGGCTTTATAATTAGATTCCAGATTAGTTTATCAGAGAGGAATTTTATTGGTCATTGAAGCAAATTTTACACTGTATTCCTCAGAAAATATAAACAAATGCCAGATTAGGTTCCTTATAGGAGGCTGTTTTTGTTCAAGAAACTGAAGTTGGCATGTTTTGTAAAACTTGTATGTATCTTTTTATGGAAATAATAAAGGAAAACTAATATTTCTAAGCATTGTGTGCTGAGCACAGGGCTTGTGAGCTTTATGTACTTGATTTCATTTCTCTTTACCTTCATTCTTGATATATTGTAGCTGGGAATAATCAATTTTATGAAATCCAACTGATAGGGAAATAGTCAGTAAGCCAAATTACATAGATTTGTAAGTCATTTAAAGTAGTTTTGCTATTTAATTTTTATAATTTCATTAAAAATTTTTGTGCCAAATTTATAATAAAGAATATTTATTATTTAAAATACTCAGGAGCTCCTAGTTTTAGGTTAGACAGTTAGTATTGATGGCTCAATCTTTAGCAATATTGAAGAAAAAGAACACAGTAATATTGGTAATATTAGGAGTGATAGTGTATATTTTAACTCCTAATATTGGTAATATTAGAAGTGATAGTGTATATTTTAACATCACTCCAAAAAAAGAAAAAGAAAAAAAAAATTGCCAGGCAGTGGTGGCGCACGCCTTTAATCCCAGCACTGGGAGGCAGAGGCAGGCAGATCTCTATGAGTTCAAGGCCAGCCTGGGCTACCAAGTGAGTTCCAGGAAAGGCACAAAGCTACACAGAGAAACCCTGTCTCGAAAAACCAAAAAAAGAAGAACAGCATAAGATAGCAAGCAAGGAGACTCATAGAAAATGAGTGTGATTTCATGTGATAAGTGGTGTTAATAAATGGGGCTGGAGAGATGGTCAAAGTAAAGAGCACTGTTCTTCCAGAGGACTTGGGTTTGGTTTCTTAGCACCCACACAGGGCTCACAACAGATTCATTCTCCAGTGCATGGGAATCTGATGTCCTCTTCCAGCAGAAAAAGCACATCCACAAAACAAAAATAATCTCTATAGACCAAACAAAACAAGATGAGAAATAGTATAAAAAATAATAGAAGGGTGGAAGGCTCTAGTTCCTTCAGGTGAGACAGCCCCTCAGAGAGACAGGTTTGAGCTGTGACCTCGTCTGGAGACAGAGGGGAAGTCTATGAGACGAGAAAGCAGTAAATGCAGTAGTCACTAAATTTGGGACTTGATGCATTTGGCACAGCTGAAGATCAGAAAGCAGGGTTGAGAAATGAGAAGTTAAGTTAAATGTAAATTGAGAGGAGGCAGTGCTCTAGGCCAGTTCTGGTGGGGGAAAGACCATGCTAAGGGTTCGGGTTTTCTTCTAGTTGGAGTGGACAGCATCGAACAGTTGTAAGCAAGGAAGAGACTTGGTTTTTGCAATTGTTGGCTGCTGTGAGGACTGAAGACTGCTAGGAGTGATTCGGGGTGGGGCTTGGGGAATGAAGGACAATGGGGGACACCGTCAGGAAGTGGTCCAGGCTTCAAGCACTGGGAACTCCAGTGACTGGGGATTGTGATTCAGGTACGTGATTCAGTTATGTGGGACTCCAGTGACTGGGATTGTGATTCAGTTATGTGGGATTCCAGTGACTGGGATTGTGATTCAGTTATGGGGGACTCCAGTGACTGGGGATTGTGATTCAGGTACGTGATTCAGTTATGTGGGACTCCAGTGACTGGGATTGTGATTCAGGTATGTGGGACTCCAGTGACTGGGATTGTGATTCAGGTACGTGGGACTCCAGTGATAGACCTGACGGTGTTGCAAAAGTTTCTGTCCAAGAAGAGTGCGGGAAATGCAAGGGGGAAGTGAATACCTCAGGTCAAGGTGAAGTTACCTTTTGTCTAAATTCCCTGCAGTAGAATGCTGCCGCCCTTTTGATTGTAGTGAGACAGCAAAAGGAGGAAAGGGAAAGGCAACCACTAGTCCAGGGATTGCAGAGGTAAAGGGAAAGTCAACCACTAGTCCCAGGGATTGCAGGGGTAAAGGGAAAGTCAACCACTAGTCCAGGGATTGCAGAGGTAAAGGGAAAGTCAACCACTAGTCCAGGGATTGCAGAGGTAAAGGGAAAGTCAACCACTAGTCCCAGGGATTGCAGAGGTAAAGGGAAAGTCAACCACTAGTCCAGGGATTGCAGAGGTAAAGGGAAAGTCAACCACTAGTCCCAGGGATTGCAGGGGTAAAGGGAAAGTCAACCACTAGTCCAGGGATTGCAGAGGTAAAGGGAAAGTCAACCACTAGTCCCAGGAATTGCAGAGGTAAAGGGAAAGTCAACCACTAGTCCAGGGATTGCAGAGGTAAAGGGAAAGTCAACCACTAGTCCCAGGGATTGCAGGGGTAAAGGGAAAGTCAACCACTAGTCCAGGGATTGCAGAGGTAAAGGGAAAGTCAACCACTAGTCCCAGGGATTGCAGAGGTAAAGGGAAAGTCAACCACTAGTCCCAGGGATTGCAGGGGTAAAGGGAAAGTCAACCACTAGTCCCAGGGATTGCAGGGGTCAACTTGTTCATCTTATTCTCCTGCTTTGACCTCGTGACATTAACACAATGTGAAAATGGTAAGTTTTATGTTTATTAAAATTTGTGGAGCGTTTATATTGAAGTTTTTGAGATTTTTTTGTTCTCAGCTTAAAACAGCTCCAGCACATAGTATTTGAATTTTCATTGCTCTTATGTCACATCAGAGTGAAGCTTAATGTCAAACCGGGGCCATGGTTGCTATTGACAAAGGAACTTTATTGAGGCACAACACTGAATGCATTTGCTTTTTGTAAAGTTTTTTTTTTTTTTTTTTTTTTTTTTTTTCGAGACAGGGTTTCTCTGTGTAGCTTTCCTGGAGCTCACTTGGTAGCCCAGGCTGGCCTCGAACTCACAGAGATCCGCCTGGCTCTGCCTCCCGAGTGCTGGGATTAAAGGCGTGCGCCACCAACGCCCGGCTTTTTTGTAAAGTTCTTAATTCTTGAGTTTTGTAGCTTTTTCTTTCTTTTTTTTTTTTTTTTTTTTTGGTTTTTGAGACAGGATTTCTCTGTGTAACAGCCCTGGATGTCCTGGAACTCACTCTATAGACTAGACTGGCTTCGAACTCACAGAGATCCACCTGCCTCTGCCTCCTGACATAGAGTGCTTAAAAAACATAAATGTCGCTGAGTGGCTCAGTCTCCTACCTTTAAGACTTCCCTAGTAAATGGATTCACACCTCAGAGTACAACAGAGCACACACACCCCTTTTGTTGAGGACAGATTTTTATTTTCTCACATAACATATTCTGACTATGGTTCCTCCTCCTCTCCTCTCCAATCTGGATTTACCTCCTTTCTGTCTCTCATTAGAAAATATACAGGGGGGAGGGCTGGAGAGATGGCTCAGCGCTTAAGAGCACTGACTGCTCTTCCAGAGGTCCTGAGTTCAATTCCCAGCAACCACATGGTGGCTCACAACCGCCTGTAATGAGATCTGGTGCCCTCTTCTGGCCTGCAGTCATACATGCTGTACACATAATAAATAAATAAATCTTAAAAAAAAATATATACAGGGAACAATAATGAAACGAAATAAGATAAAAACACGTTGGAATAGGATGAAACAAACCAGGAAAAGAGCTTAAGAAAAGGCAGAAGAAACAGAGACCTGCTCATTCACACTTAGGAATCACACAAAAATACCATAAGCCATAATGTATATGCAACCTGTAGGGTAAAAAGAGGGGTAGGGGGGAAGTCCTGATACGACATTATAAGACAAAGAACTTAGAGTGTTAAGTTTGTTTTCTGTTGGCCATCTACTGCTGGGCATGCAGGAGTTCGTTTCCCCATGGACACTCCCCTGGAAAAACTAAAATTTCATCTGCAAGTGGTTATCAGTTGGAGATTTCTTCCGGGTCAGGGATGGAGGACCCCAGCTGGTGCAGACCTGTGTAGACTGTGTGTGCTGCCTCAGTCTCTGAGTTCTTTTAGTTCATATGTGCACATATATGGTCCTGTTGCTTTAAGTGTCCTTGCTGTCCTCTATACCCTCTGGCTCTTACACTCTTGTAGACAGATGTTTCTCAGGTCCAGCCTGGCCCCCGCAGTCCGGATGAATCTCTCACACTCATGGTCCTGCAGCTGCTTATAAAATAATTACTCAGAGGCTTAATATTAATTACAAATTATATTGCTTATGGCTCAGGCTCATTATTAACTAGCTCTTATAACTTAATTCAACCCATTTCTATCAATCTATGCCTTGCCACGTGGCTTCATGACTTACTAGTACTTTCACATCCTGCTTCTGGCGGTGGCGGTGGCTTGAAGCATCTTCCCCTCACTCTCCTTTTCTCCCGTCTCTCCAGCTTGAATGTACCATCTAACCTTATTCTGCCTTACTATAGGCCAAACAGCTTTATTAATCAACCAATCAGAGCAACACATGTTCACAGGGCACAGAAAGACATCCTGCAGCACACTCTATCTGCCTCCTTTGCTGCAGGGTTCCTTGAGCTCTGAGAGGAGGGATTGATGGAGACATTCCATTTAGGGCTGAGTGTTCTGAGGTCTTTCACTCTGTGTTTTATCTGGCTGTGGTCTCCGTATTCCCATCTGCTGCAGGAGGAAGCTTCTTTGATGATGGCTGAGCAAGACACTACGAGTATGACAGAATGTCATTAGGAGTCTCTCTCTCTCTCTCTCTCTCTCTCTCTCTCTCTCTCTCTCTCTCTCTCTCTCCCTCTCTCTCTCTTTCCTCTAAAGAACAGAGGTATTTGGTTTTACACTAGGTCTCCAGGCAATCTAGTCTCTGGTTCTTGGTCACCCAAGCAATGTTCAGTATGAGTTCCATCTCGTGGAGTGCGCCCTCAGTCAGATATTGGTTATTCCTACAAACTTTGTGCCACCATTGCCCAAGCATATTCTTGCAGGCAGGACACTATTGTAGATAAAAGGGTTTGTATCTTGCTTGGTGTTTATGTTTTTCTCTTTCTTTTTAGATTTATTATGTATACAGTGTTCTGTCTGCATGTATATCTACATGCCAGAAGAGGGCACCAGATCTCATTACAGATGGTTGTGAACCACCATGTGGTTGCTGGGAATTGAACTCAGGACCTCTGGAAGAACAGTCAGTGTTCTGAATCTCTGAGCCATCTCTCCAGTCCTATGTTTCTCTTTTGGTAGCATGTTGAGTACCTTCCTGTACCAAAGACTCTAGAACATAGGTGTGAAGGCTCTATGTAGGCACAGATGTGACTTCACGTTCAATGAGGTGTGTGGGTGCTGTCTTCAGCAGTGGTGCCTTGCTCTTAGTTTGTGTAGAGCAACCTAGAGTTGTTTGGGCATTCCAGTGGGACCCTTTTGGCCAACAACCCATATCCATTCCCAGTAACCCATTCCCAGTACTGGAAGCTCCATTTGGTGATAAGATGGCCAGTTGGGACTCTGTCTCCCCCCATTACTTGGAGATTTCATTTAGATCACCTTCAACATTAGGTTTCTTTCAAATGGCCCTTAATTTTAGTTTTCTCTACCCAAATTCTCTCCCTCGCCACCTTTAAGTTAATTTCCTATAAGTCTCTTTTAAAAACAGCTATCAAAATCATTTATTTTAGCATCTTGAGATGTACAGTGTATAACTATTGTCTATCGACAAAGCATACCTCAAAACGGCACACCAGAACGTTAGACATCCTTTTTGCTGTGAGATCCTTAACTCTGGGGGTTCTGTTTGTTCGTAAGACTCGGTCAGACAAGACGAGGATGCAGCAAGTTTTTCCTATGACAAACTCATGTGGCTATTTTGTTTTGTCAGGAATCCCATAAGTCTCTTAATCTTTGTGTTTTTCTTTTAAATTATGCAACTAGTTTGATATATGCTTGAAATGCTAGACAGACTTTCAGAATGGTATCAGAAATGTTAATTTTTGGAAAATTAAGATTATTTAAGACATTAGACAGACATTGCCACGTTTTTTTTTTCTTTAAATTGAGGGGTCAGAGATTTGGTTCAGTGGTAGAGCCCTTGCTTAGCAGGCCAGAAGTCACAGCTCTAAATAATGTAAGTTGAAGCACTAATGTGACTTTTTAAAAGACTAACTCCAGTAAGTCATTAAAAATCACAGTGAGCACTCTTCATGACTAACTTGAATATAAGACACATTTGATTTCTTACAGTATGAAAGTTAATTACTAAATATAAACATAGGTGTTCATCCTCATATTTTATTACCTCCCCTCCCCCCAAGCAGCAAAAAATACCTCAACTACTGGTTCTGCTACTCGTGATAACTGGAGCTGTAAGAAGGGAGTTTGGGGCATGTTTACCTTATCACTACAGTCCGCTTTAGGAACACAGTGCAGAAAATCAAGGGAGAGACCATGCTGACTGTTTAGCTACTTCAGTTTCATAGTTCCCACAACACCTCCACCAGGGGGCAGACGGTGGAAAAGAAAGAGACTCACAGGCGATGGTTGTCTGAAGGGGTGTACATCCATCCACCCAGTGCTCCATTCACAGACCCAGGAACTCTGACCCTCAAGGGGCAGCTAGCAGATGTGCCTCCCAGATGGGTGTCCTGTGGGTGCTGATGTATGATGAAGCAGCATCTTGGTAAGACCGCAGTTACAGAGCGCCACAGCCTCTGGGGCATGTCAAGGCAGCTGCTTCTCGTCTCTGGGTTAGAGAGGGTGCGTGTGAAATGCTTAGGGCAGAGCTGCTGCGTTAGAACACGTGGGGTTTGTGAATTGGGAAACCTTAGAGAGTGTATTACGTACTGACTTCTAACTACACCTCACGTGTATGGCATTTCTCAGACTGCGTGTCTCTTCAGAAGGAAAATACCCATTACCCTGCCAGTTGCACACATGTGCCCTTGTCCACACAGTGACACTCAAGGACAGTGACAGGTCACATAGTCTACTGAGATGGACTATTTCAGTATTACCATATATAACAGTATACAATGTTTAAAATTTTAAAGATTTTGATTGAAATTGGACTAAAAAAAATCATGTCTAAGAAAACTTAATAAAGTCTTTGGTCCCTTTATTTTATCCTTTTTCTGTTTTCTTTTTCTTTCTTTTTGCTGAACATTTAACAATCGTCTCGGTCTTCAAGTGGCAATACCACCCACCCCTGCAGTGGAATGTCTCCAGTGCTTTCCTTGCTACCTTAAAAATGTGGCTCCCTGTGAAGGACAGGTGTGGTTTGCTGGCCCCTGACTTCAGCCTGTGGGATGATCTTGGCAGGCAGTCCCAGGCTGGAGCGCCCCCGGTCCATGAAGCCTGAGCAGCGACTCAGTCTTCCAAAAGCAGTTTCCTCCCTTAACTTGGAGCAGAAGACAGATTTGCAATTTTCATAATGCAAATAACGCCTGCCTTCAAAACCTTACATCGTTTCAAACACAACAAACTTGGCGTTGAATTGCCAGTGCCTGTATGGCACTCATTTTGGTACTTGCCAGGCTAGAGTCCTGCTTGGAGGAATGGGGTGTCCTAGGATGTGATCAAAAGAGTTCACTAGGAGGAGAGTGGCCCTTTACACTGTCATTCTGTATCTAAGTCTGGCCTTTGCTGCTGTCCTGTAGTTTAAGGTTTTTTTTTTTTTTTTTTTTTTTTTTTTTTTTTTTTTTTTTTTTTTTTTTTTCCTGGTGTGGAGGATGGGGGCAGTAGACTCTTGACTTCCCATCTGCCTTAGAAGAATAACTTTTGAAGACAGGGGTGGGTATGGAGGAACTGTCATTAAGGGTTATGGGTAGGACCCAGAGAGTGAAGGGAGGGAGTGGTCTGCGGGTGGGGTCTGCCCAGCAGACAAAATATGGGGCTCCCATCCCCTGAGTACAACTTCTCTCCGAGTGAGGAGAAAGACATCCGTAGTGCCTCTCCCATAGAGCGGAGAAAAGCGACCGAGATAAGAGTGGACGGAGGAAAAAGATATGTTTACGAAACGGCCCCCTGCCCTTGCTCCGGAGGAGCGCAGTCGCCGAGCTAACTCCCCAAAGAGGGTAAGATCCACACCCCGCGCTCCTCCCGCACACAGGTTGCGTGGCCCGAGTCCTGGTGACTTCAGAGTCAAACCTTTTCTCCTCGTCCCTTCCTGCCTTCCTCGGGTGCCACCTCCTTCCTGTCCGTGGGTCAGTGAGCACGGACTTCTCAGTGGCATGCTCAGTGCCCTGCAGCCGGTCCCTAGGCGGACGGTCCTCCACTCCGGTGGCTTGGCGTCGTCGGGGACACTGGCAGTCATGGACAGGGTTTTCTTTAGCATTCGGGTCAGCTCAGTGAGGAGAGCCCACTGCTCCTGTCCCGGGCCATGCTACCTCTCTTGCAGAGTCCCTCCTACCGCCGCCCTCCTCGCACCGAGTGGGCTTGGCTGCGTGCAGGTTCCGGGGGAGGCTGCAGGTGGAGCCGTCGGCCCCGGCCCCTCCGGGACCGGTGGCGGCTTCTCCGGGTCCACGTTCCAGGCTCCCCGCAGCAGCTGGAAGGATTGCGTCGGAGCCCCGCCTGCCCCAGACGTAAGCCATTGCATCCCCACTGCGCTCGGCCCGGCTGCGTGCGCAGTGACTAGGTCCTGTTTGCAGAAGCGTCCCCAATGGGGGCCAGTCAGCGCCCCGGGATGGTCCTATGTTTTGGCGCCACAAAACAAGAGTGCTGGGAATGCTCATAAACTTTCTCTCGGGCGGGTACCGGCCCCGGAAGCACCGGGTGCTGTCCGCGGGTTGCGGTGCAGGCTTTGAGCCGCTAGGGTTTGGGACGGTTTTCATGCAGTCCTGGGAAGGGGTGCCCTTGCTGCCGCGCTCTCCAGAGAAAGGAAAGTACACTCCAGAGGGTTCACCTGACCCGAGCCTCGGGTAACCAAGTCTAGGTTGCAGTCACCCTTGGCTGCGGCTCATTAGGGTCCTGGAATCTGCTGGTTCCCGTCCGGGGGGAGCGGGGGGAAGCTGCACAGAGGTAGACAGGACCAGTCAGTGTCTGCCGGGAGGGAGAGGGCTGGTTAGGTGTCCTGTGGAGTCCTGTGAAAACTCAGTCCTGGACTTCCATGTGAGCATTCTGGAGGCCGGAGGATGGCAGTGTGGGCGCTCTGTGTGTGGCTTCCCATTTTGGGGACCGAGTTGGGCCATAAGCTGTCCCAGCAACTCCCTCCCACTGAAACGTCCCAGAACAAGGCACTGCAAGGTTTACGGTACAAGGTTTACAGTACAAGGCTCCACGGTTCTCTACGTCCATGTCTGTGCTTTATAGTTATTCCATTTTTAAGATTTGAAGGACTCTACTGACGGACTCGGAAGTCTGCAAGAGTGCCACCAGAAAGGGAGCCAAGCCAGAACCACTGCTGATTGTTCAGGGACACATTTTGGCAGAGTTGAAGTTAAAAGTGCGGCAAACATTGATTTTGGCAAATTCCCCAAACAAACAACAAACTAGGCTTTTGGGGTGTATACATCAGTCACAGTGCCGCCGACATTCTCTGGCTTCCTGGTACCTACTAGTCTTGTATGAGATTGCTCAAAATCAGTTTCTAAAACCAGGATTCTGGGGTCGAAAAATGCCTGATCAGTGGAGCAGTTAAGACCTGCAGATTTTTTCCCAGGAGGACACCAAGTGTTTTCATTGTATGAAGTATCTTTTGAGTGTGTGGAACATGGAGTAACCCAAACCTCAGGAAGCTGTGAAGCTTTTGTAGGGGAGGGGAGCCCATTTCAGAAAGTTCTCTGTGGGATAGGGTTACAATACAAAGAAAAGTCTAAGTTGTTCTTCCAGTGAGATAAGGCAAGGAACGAAGAAATGCTTCAGTAATCTCTTCAAGTAGATTTCCAAGAACGAGGAATTTTTTTTAAAGAGACAGAATCGATTCCACCGTAAACCAGCCCCTTAATGTTGCAGAAATCTCGGCGATAGCAGAATGGGCACCAGGGCTCTTGTATCTGCCTTGTTGGAAAGAAAAGGGGGCCGGCCGTGGGGGTTGTATGGCATAATTTCAGGATTAAACAGGGGCAAGAATCCATACAAATGCAGTTAGCTGCCTGTACTCTGGGCGGTTATCATCTCAGTTCGGGTCTGGAAGGCTCCAGGGAAGTCATCCAGGGTAGCATCAGTTCCCAGAGTCGGGGGACTCCTCCTCTGTGGCAATTGCTCCTGAGTCTCACCATGGGCTGCTCGCCCTGTAAGACTCACTGTTCCTGGAAGGTTACAGTGCAACCAACCACTGTGAATTTTGAGGTACCGCTCTGGGGGCATCTGGAACAAGTATCATAAAAGCTGGTGGCAGACAGTGGCCACATGTCCTCCCAAAGCTGGCTTGTGCTTCAGGCTTGAAGGGGAATCGGAGACTCGGGTTTATTTAGAGCTCATCACCCCCGTGTGACCATTTGCAGATAGACATTCCTGAAATAATTGCATGCCTGTGTGCAGAGCTAAGCAGGAAGCAGACCCGAAGGTGAAGGCAAAAGGGGATGCAAAGTGAAGATTTAAAAAAGCAGTTTTTTGGTTATCTGTTAGATAGCCTCAGGCTTCAACGAGGCGTCTCAGCCTTTAATAAAATCAGCCTCTGAGGCTTGCTCCATGTCTCTGCCTGACAGTGGAGGGCTCACTCCAAGGCAGCAGAGCCAGCAAGTGCCACCAAGCCCTTTCACTGTGTGTGTGTGGGGGGGGGAGAGAAAGAATGGGAGGGCAGTATCTCCAGAGAGGGAGGAGAGTCACTGTCTCCTCTCTCCACCCCTCATTGTGAGATTTCCCTTACCTTAGTGTCTTCCAACACGAAGATCCCTCCCTCCCAGTGGTGTCATGGGAGCTCCCCAGGGACAAGGAAGAGCTGGACCACCAGCTGTGTGCTGAGAAGGTCCAAGACAGGCAGGATTACTCAATTACATCTTTGCCTTAATAAGATAATCAACAAGTCTGCATTCATGCCCTATTTGCTCCATGCATTTTGCCCAGCCACATGGAAAACACTACTGATTGGCTTAAGGACACTGACTGAAGTTCTAGGTCCCCACTAAGAGGTCAGGTAAACCCAGATTTGCTCTGCTTGTCCCTCCAAATTTCAATTTCCACCCCTCCCATCCTTTCTCTGATGGCAAATGGAAGAACTATTGAATGAAATGTGCCCTCGGGAGCAAGGCTCAGGAGGAAGACTGCGGGTCTTGGTGTCAGATCTCCAGCTCTAGTTAGATTTGAAAAGCAGCCATCCCATTGGTCAGGTCTTGCCAAGGCTGTTTCCTCCATCAGAAAGTAGGGATGGTGTTGTTTCCACCTTAAAGGACACCATGTAATGAAGGAAATGCTTATTACAAGTAACTCTATGTAATAGTCAGTGTATTCTGTAAAGCCTCATTAAATATTTAAGAAAATCTGTGGGACACCTTACACAGCCTTGGTACAGGAGGAGGGGCTTGGATCTGCTCCAATTGAGTGTATCAGGCTGTGCTGACTCCCCATGGGAAGCCTTGCCTTGGAGGAGGTGGGAATGGGGTGTGGGTTGGCGGGGGGGGGGTGGGGGGGGAGGAAGGTTGGGTGGTGGGAGGAGGGAGGGGAAGGGGATCTGTGGTTAGTATGTAAAATGAATAGAAAATTTCTTAATAATAAAAAAATAAAATGTAAAAAAAACTCTTATTGAGGTCTTGATATTAAAAAATATTGTATATATACAACTAGACTTTGAAATAATATTGACTCTGAAGCCACCGCCATAATTAATTCCTTGAATGTATCTAATGCCTCCTGCTCTCTTAATTATTGCTTTTATCATTTTGCTATAAGAATATTTAACAGGAGCTCTATTCTGGTAGCAAAAATTAATTCAAATGTATAATTTAGTATTGTAACTCTAAGGATAGATCTCCAGGCCTGCCTTAGCCCATCTTGCGATACTTTGATTTTATGCCATTTCTGAATACTTCCCCTGTCTCCACTCACTCCCACCTGGCCCTACTCTTTCCTTCTATGAATTTGACTCTTAGGCTCCTCAGATAAGTGGGATTATGTAGGATTTTGATGTCTGAGTCTGGCTCATTCCGTTCAGTGTAACATCCTCAGATTCATTCATTGTGATACAAATAGGAGAATTTTCTTATTTATTTATTTATTTATTTATTTATTTTTAATCTATCTATCTATCTATCTATTTATTCATTTATTTATTTATTTATTTATTTATTTATTTATTTATTTATTTATTTATGGTTTTTCGAGACAGGGTTTCTCTGTGTAGTTTTGCACCTTTCCTGGAACTCACTTTGTAGACCAGGCTGGCCTTGAACTCACAGAGATCCGCCTGCCTCTGCCTCCCGAGTGCTGGGATTAAAGGCGTGCGCTGCTGCTGCTGCTGCTGCTGCTGCTGCTGCTGCCGCCGTCACCACCACTGCCCAGCGGATTTTCTTCTTTTTATGGCTAATATTCCATTGTGTGTACAAACACTTCTCATCATCCACTCATCCACCATTAGGCCTTTCAGCTCTTCCACATCCTGAACACATGATGAATAAAGACCACGATGAACAGCTTTTCCTCAAGGGCCAGTTTTCAACTCCTTCGGGAATATTTATTATTTATTTATTTTGTAATTAGAGTAGGGTTGATGGACCATAAAGTATCTCTCTTTTTAATTTTATAGTGAACTTTCATATTGTTCTTTCACACTGTTTCCTATAATGGCTACATCACCTTTTATTCTTTCCCATTGTATCTCTTGGCGTCTAATCCCTTTTATTCTCTTGTTTTGGGATAGTGGACAGTGTAGCCAGCATGAGATATACCATCTTACTGTGGTGATTTGCCTCTAACTAGAGAAGTTGAACAACTTTCATGTACCCAATGGCCATTTGTGTGATTTCATTGGGAAAATGTCTGTATGAATCTTTTACTTATTTTTAAAATTGTGTTATTATTTATTTATTCACATTTGCCATTGAGTTATAGGAGTCCCCTGTGAAGGTAGCCAAGATTCATAAGCTATTTGATTTGTAAATATTTTCTCCATCACACAGTTGATGTCTTACTTTCCTGATCATTTCCCTTTCAGTGCAGAAACTTTGCATGCATACTCTGTCATAATCCTGATTATTCATTATTGCCTTGTTACCTGTACTTGATGTCATAGACAAATTATCCAAGTATCCTGTGAGGAGAAATGTTTCTCGTTTCCTCCAGGAGTTTTATGGTTTGAGGTCTTTATGCCTTTAATCTATTCTTATTTCTTTTTCTGAATGGTGTGAGATAAAGGTCCAGGTTTTCTCTTCTGTATGTGGGGACTCAGTTGGGGAGACTCTCTTTCCCCTACTGTGTCAAAGGCCATGTATGTCCGGGTTTCCTTCTAGGCTCTGTTCTTTTCCATTGACCCACTGGTCTGTTTTTATGTTAGAACTAGATTGCTTTGATTACTGCAGGTTTATAATATTATACTAGCTGCTTAAATTGCTTCAGTGTAAATTAATCCATTAAAGAGACTCAGGTTTCCACTCTCACTAGCATGTGTCCTGAGCTCAGTAACCCCCCCCCCCCCGTGACTCTGACTACTGCTTGGGCAGCAATGCTGGAGCGCCCTCTTCATCATCTTCATTAGAGAAGGGGCCTTCTTCCCTCTTTCTTTCCTAGGGGAGTGAAAAGTCCTGCCTAGCACCGTCTGCTGCTCCCTTCTCTGTATGATTTTGTGCAGCAGAATCACTTCTGAGGTTTTGAAGTCTTTTATATAGCTTCAGCATTTGTTGACGGCTATAAATAAGGCAGCACGTGCATCCTAATCACCAGCTCCTTTGGAACTTGATTTTTGGCCTCTCTCTTTGCTCATAGATCGTTTTCTCCATTGATGGTGACAGTCAAGACTGAGACATTGCTGGCTTTAGAACAGACTTCACCAGAGGGGCTCTTTCCCCACCCAATATTCCCTTACTCGGTGCACCAGTTTTTGTGAGAATCAAGGCACTCGAATATTGAGTGTGATGTTTGGCACAGCATCCACTGAGGGCGCTTGGTTTGTGGAGGTTGAGAATGGTACCCCACCTCACTCTGTTGGTCCCTTCCAGGATGTAGCATCATTTGACAAGCTGTGCATTTTACTCCTTTTTTCTTTGGATAGTTTATTATTGTCTCCTGTACTAGAATGTAAGCCTTCAAGGGCAGAGATGTTTCAGCGTCTTTCCTTATTGTTAGATGAATGCCTGGTATACAGTGGGTACCTAGTAGTTAATTGTGAGTGGCTGAGGTAAATTTGGACCTAGTGAAAACAGAGAGGTGCTATGTCAGTCAGTTTTCAATGACCGTTACGATAAAATGGAAACTACGGGAAAGTACGTGCTCAGAGTTTGCGGGGCCACACACTTGATATCAAGGTATTGACAGGGTCGTGGTCCCTTTGAAGAGTTTGTGGGTGGATCCTTCCCTTAGTATTCCTAGCTTGTAGATGAACACTCCTCAGTGTCCCTTGGCTTGTAGCTGTGTCACCCCAGTCTCTGCCTCCACTGTCACATGCCCTGCTCTTCACGTCTCTTCTGTTGTCTTCAGGACGCCTGTCACGTTGGATTGGCCATTCACCCCAGCTCAGTGTGTTGCCTTTAATGTGCTTCCATTCCCTACTTCCTAAAAGTTTGTTTTCTTTTGGCTTTGGCAAATATGCTTTAGAGCAGTGGTTCTCAACGTGGGGGCCACATATCAGATATTTACGTCACGATTCATAGCAGTAGCGAAGTTGGAACATGAATTGTTAGAAGGTCTTATTAATAAAAACAAACCCAGGGCCAGGTATTGGGGTGAACGCTGGAAGATCAGAGAAACAGCTAACTTCACCTTGCCAACTTCTTAGCCAATCCTGTTTCCTCAAACTGGAAGCTTCTGAGTCCTCATCTGGAATGAATTTCAGCTGAACTGCTGCTAAAAGCCTAAAAGCTTAACCAGGCTCTAGTTCCTGGTCCTCACGCCTTATATACCTTTTTTGCTCCCTGCCATCACTTCCTTGAATTAAAGGCTCACTTCCTGGGATTAAAGGCGTGAGTCACCATGCCTGGCTGTTTCCAGTGTGACTTTGAACTCACAGAGATTCAGAGGGATCTCTGCCTCTGGAATGCTAGGATTAAAGGCGTGTGCTACCACTGCCTGACTTCTATGTTTAATATTGTGGCTGTTCTGTTCTCCGACCTCCAGATAAGTTTATTGGGGTGTATAATATATCAACCACACAAAGTTACAGTCATGAATTAGCAACTAAGTGATTTTATGGTTGCAGGTCACCACAACATGAGGGACTGTATTATAGGGTGGCAGTATTAGGAAGATTGGGAACTTTAGAATAAGTAATGCACTTAAGTTTATTATTCTTGAAGACACACTGTCCCTGTGTGGTTGGGAGATGATGCTCTGCAAATGAGAGATTTCTACCTGGGTGGGGAGCTCTGAGCATTGAAGGGCAGGGCTGACAGCCCTTCTTCAGGTTGTCAGAAAATCTCAAGATTCTCTCTAGTCTTCATGAAAATAGAACCATGATGCCTTGGGGCACGGGCTCCTCTGTCTCACTCTTAGCATGTGCTGAGCTCTGCTGAAGACTGTCCAGTGCCTGTAAATTTTGTCTTTCTCTCATCCTGTAGGCCATTGCCCCATCAGCTCTCCTGTGGGACACTTCTTTATGTCCAGCTTGTCAGAATGGGTGGTGACAACCACATGCCCATTCCTGATGAGGCTGGTGGAAGGTCTAGAGAGGCCCTGCAGGTGACCTGTGTCACCATTCAGTAGTGGTACTGATGCTATAAAAAAAGCCCCTGGTGAAGCCTAAGGAGAAGGAAAGAGAGAGCCACCAGGCTGACTTAGAAGAGGGGCTGAAACATAAAGGGGCGGTCTGTAAAGGCCATTATGGCAGCACCCATACACTTGCTCAGCTCAGGGACCCTTTAGGCCACCGCATTTGAAGAATTATTTCTGTTTCCAGTGGCTGGGCAAGGGGGTGGGGTGGGGTGGGGACCGGGCAGGGGTGCTTTAAAGAAAAATCCTTCTGCCATTGTGGAACATAGATCTCTCTGAAACTATAGAGTGAAACTCTACATTTAACTAGGTAGAGTGCCCCTGCAGCCTATCAGAGTAGATAGCATCAGGAGGCTTCTGTTTTGCTTTTGTTTTTCTGAAACAGGGTCTCATGTAGCATAGGCTGGACTCAAACTCCATATATAGCTGAATCTGGCCTTGAATTCCTGATCCTCCTGCCTACTTCCCGAGTGCTAGGATTACTGGCATGTACTACTCTGCCGGATCTCACAATACCTGGAACTCTTGCTTGGGGCCTCCATGGCCTCCTAAATGGTGAGAGATCTCTTTGTGAAGAGTTTGGTGTGACTTTCTCCAGCTAGGGCAACACAACTCCCCAGGGGCTGGCAGCTAGGTGCTAGGTCTTTGAAGAATTTGTGGGCACAGCTTGGCCTGGAGAGGAACAGATTCTCTTATCCAGTTGACAAGATCTTATATGCCAGGCATGGAATTAGACACTTAGGGATCTACTGATGAGCAAGAGTTGCATGCACTTGGGAAGCTTAACTAAGCAACCAATGGCAACAGGAGTGCGGGGAAGAGAGAACTGGGTGAAGCTTCTGTGTCAGGTGAATCCACCCAGTGACCTCAGTGAACACGAGATGACAGAGCAATCTGCTTTATATAACCCTGGTGCCTTTTGTGCCCTGTTCTTACAGTTCACAGTATGGTCCTGTGTTGAGGATGTGTGGGCTCTTCTGTCCTCTTAGCTGGAGCCAATGAGCTAATTAGGCACTCCACTGAGGAACCGTACTCCACCCCTGGAGAACATGTGGAATCCAGTGACTGACATGATATCGCTCTCCAGCGCAGGGCTTTGTGGAGGGTTTCAAGGCTTATTTTGATAGTACAGGACTGTCACCTCTGTCTATTTCAGAGCCTCATCCTACAGGTGGGCAGGATGCCTGCGTGGCTTGGAAGTCAACATGGCAATGGTTTACTTAATGTTTCTCTTACTTTTAAGACATTTTTGTCCAAGTCAAGTGAGATCAGAAATGGGAGTTCAGCACTAAATGGATGCTAGGAAGCCATGAGACTTTGCAAGTGTAAACCAGGTTGTAGCTTGAGTTTTTCTGCCTTGCCCACAGTCAGGACAAATCTCTGTCACCCGCCAGTTCCACAGCCGCTCAGACCCAACCAAGTAAACACAGAGACTTATATTGCTTACAAACTGTATGGCCGTGGCAGGCTTCTTGTTAACTATTCTTATATCTTAAAGTAACGCATTTCTACAAATAACTATTCTTATATCTTAAAGTAACGCATTTCTACAAATCTATACCTCGCCACGTGGCTGGTGGCTTATCGGCGTCTTCACATGCTGCTGGTCATGGCGGCGGCTGCAGCCTCTCTGGTCATGGCGGCGGCTGCAGCCAGTCCTTCTGCCTTCCTGTCCTTTTATTTCTCCTCTCTGTTAGTCCCGCCTATCCTTCCTGCCTAGCCACAGCCGATCAGGTTTTATTTATTAACCAATCAGAACAACTTGACATACAGACCATCCCCCAGCACAGCCAAGTGCAGACCATCTCAAACACCTGCACTCAGGCCCATGGTCCTAGTCATCCTCTATACGGACCTGCTGGGTAACGCCACAAGGAACCCAAGAAGGGCTCCCACAGCACCAGGTCCCATTTTCTGTGCTGCATCTTTGATGTGCTGGTGGAAAAAGAGCAGGGCCCTGTGCCATATACTGTCCTCTCCCCGTTTGGCCTTTGTGACAGTCGATGAGCTGGCATGCTCTTTCCTCCTGACACCAGATTCATGGGCTTTTTTAAAATGCCACTTCTCCGACTCCCTGAACTAACTCAGTGCCAACAATTCAACTCAATTCTGACAGTTTTCCTGGAGTTAAAGGGCTTGTCCTTCAACACTGCCTTCAGAGACGCTGGTAGCAGGTCCCCAGCCACCTGACTTCTGACTGATGAGCTGTAAGCCATAGCCACCCCACACCCACACGCCAGTGTGATGATTTGGTAGAATGGCTCACTGAGCTCAGAAAGATACCCTGCTTTAAAAAATTTATGATGAAGGGCATAAATGAACAACCAGGAGAAGAGGTACAGTAGGGTTTGGGTGTACCCCTCTGACATGTGGATGCATTGGCTAAACAACTCAGAAACTCTCCAAATCCCAGCACCCAGGGACTTCTGCGGAGGTTTAATTCAACAGGTACAACTGGCTGTTAATTGAAATTCCAGCGCCCTGCTTTGGGGAAGGGGACTGAAAATCACCAGTTTCCAGTCAAGGTCTGGCCTTTCTGGCAATCAGCCCCATCCTGGAGCTATTTTAGGGGCCCATCAGGAATCCAGAATCACTTCATTAGAACAAGAGGGGTCCTTATCCCTGCTGTCCCTCAGGAAATTCCGAGGGAGGATTCAGGAACTCTGTGGGAAGGGGACGAGGGAGTGCCCACAGGAGGGCTGCCCAGACACCATGCACCCGCACAGACCTCAGCTTGAGTTTCCTCTCCGTGAGTGTTTTCTAGGGCTTATTACCCTGAACCTCAGCCAAAGGCAAAACTGCCCGTTCAGCACCCAGGGCAACCCAATCAGAGCAAACTTGGCAGGTCGTTTAGACCCTCTCAGCCCTGGGGTCCCTGCTTTGGCTGTAGGTCAGAACTGAAACTATGCCTGGGTGTGAAGCTTGGGCTGGTGGGAGGGAGGAAGGGCGAGGGGCAGTTACTGTCTTCCACCACATGGCCCAGCATCAAGTCAGGAGATATGTGAGCTCCGGGGAACCATTGAAGAAGAACTTGGCCTCAGAGAAAATGTTCCTCCTTGAATAGCTGTGCTTTTAAAGTTACGAAATAGGGAAAGAGGCGACAAAATCTGTTCAGAATAGCAAAGGAGCCAAATTATCAGGTAATGAGGGAGAATTCTGGGGATCTCTGGAATTTAGGAAGGTTGGGGAGAAAACAATTTGGTAAGTCGAAGGAGCCTCGTTAGCTGTATCAGCCTGAGCTGGGACATCCGCCCTTCCAGGCAGCCCTGGGTACAAGGACCATAGAGGGCTGTGAAGTTTCTATCCCTCATCATCTGCTGGCTGGGGTCCCTCTAAGAGTTCCTTTGCCTGAGAACAATACTTCTCTCACGGGCCTGCGGAGAGGATTTGGGAAAGGGGCTTCCTGAGAGCTGATGGGCTGGTGTAGCCTTTTCCTTGCTGTTACTGTTGCCAAGTGGCACACTTTGCTGCCTGTGTCCCAAAACCACATCCCTCTTGATGTGAAAGAAGGGTTCTGGGGAGTTACTTGTTCTCCCAGAGAAGATTAAAAGAAGAAATGTTGCTCTTCAAAGTCAAGTCTCTCCCACGAGCAAGACAAAAACAAATGCAATCAGAAGTTAATGTGGGCTCGGTCCAATAGAGATACGGTAGCCACAGATACTGTCTCTTGGTGCACTTGCAACGGAACCAGATGAACTGAATTTTAGTGATTATTTGCTAGGATTCAAAATATCCATCATTTTATAGTTTTTAAACGTGTATCAAGCCGGGCAGTGGTGGCGCACGCCTTTAATCCCAGCACTCGGGAGGCAGAGGCAGGCGGATCTCTGTGAGTTCGAGGCCAGCCTGGTCTACAGAGTGAGTTCCAGGAAAGGCGCAAAGCTACACAAGAGAAACCCTGTCTAGGAAAACCAAAAAAAAAAAAAAAAAAAATGTAGTTATTAAATATCTTACCACGTTTTTCTTGTAACAAATCCTTATGCTTGACAACTCTGCTATCTAGTGTAAATTCAAATAAGAAACATTCCAAGTGATCCGTGCTCATGGCTAGTATATATCTCCTTGAGTCATGCAGAGCTAATGAGCGGCTGTTGATGCATAGTTAAGAGTCTGCAAATTGCACCTTGCAGGACAAGGAAGGCTTCCGGTGGAGTTAAGTTGATGATTTGGAGAACTCAGCCCATCCTGGCTTATCTGTGGGTGTGGGAAATGTAATTATAACACTCCTCTGAGAAGGAGGCCTCCGGTCAGGGTTTCGAGACAGTGATGTGATTACAGATGTAGGTGGGGAAGTTGTGCTTTAAAGGGGCAAGAAGGGACCACAAGCTAAGGAACGCAGGCTGCCACCGCAGCTTGAAAAGACAGGTCATAGTTTGCCCTCAGTATCATCAGTGGAAGCAGCCTGGAGGACGCCTTGTTTTAGTCCAGTGAGACTGATTTCAGGATCCTGCCTCCTGAAAAAGAGAACATTGCTGTAACCCATGCAGCTCGTGGTAATTTGTAATCATGGGATGGGAAGTGCATACATCACTAATACATTACTGCGAGCATCCTCCTCAGGTCATCTCTGAATGTGTTCCCCTGAACCGCTTCATCTTGGCTTGGATTCAGCTATCCAGAGCTGGGATGCTCCGCCCACCCTGGCTGGAGTTTGCTCTTCCTTGGATTCAATTGCGGACTTTGATGGCAAAACTCAGTTGATATCTTAACTGACTTACACAGGGAAGGAAGGTTTTTCATAGTGGGTTACAGTATATAGCAGAAAAAAAGGAAGCTGGAAAAAGCTACCAGCTCTCTTGACTATTTGCTTAATTTGGGAGATAAAGCTAGAGAGTCTTTTCTTTAATTGATTGTGTGTGCACTTTACGAGTGTGGTACATGTGTGTGATAATGCGAGTGTATATACGTGTATGTTGGGGAGTGTGTGTAGGGGTGCGTGTGCGTGCATGCATGCATGCATGCATGAGTTCATGAGGCGGCCACAAGTCAACTTTATTGCTCTGACTCTAGATGCTCCTGACCTCACCCACAGCGCTGGAGTTACAGACACATACTATGACCCCCAGCTTTTACAGAGATTCTGGGGGTTCAAACTCAGGTCCTCATGCTTGCCTGGAGGGCATTTTACTCACTGAGCCATTTCCATGAGAAGTATTTTTAAAACTAAAGTCCACTAAATTAAAAAAAAAAAAAAAAAAGCACTGCTGTGTGAACCGGTAGGTTCAAAGTGTAAGTCTATGAATGTTAGTGACTGTCTCAAACTAAAGCCAGTAGGCGGTCACCTGGCCGGCCTCACCTCCCAGGGGCCATTGGACCCTCTGTCAAGTTTCTAGTTTGGTGTGTCTAGGACAAGGCTCAAAATCCATAGTCCATCAAGTCCCGGGTGCTACTGATGGACACCTGACCTTCAGGAGGAGCTTGGGGTGACACCTGTATGCTGAGGGAGACACATTTGTTGAGGAAGATCCACAATGGCCTTTTTGTCCAGTCACAAAATCCTCCCACCGGCGATCTCAACTGTCACTAGGGAACTTTGGGGCTGGCTGCTGGGCCTGTAGCTTTCTTCTGTTCTGTGTCTCCCACTCTAAGGTCCAAAATAGACGAAAACCCCGAGTTCCCCACGTTTCAGCTAAAAATACATCTTTTGCCACAGGCCGGCTGAGTTCTCGGATTTCCCAGCTGGAGTGCGTTTCCCGGACACGGGGCTACCCCAGTGGAAAGTCTATAAGCAGAGAGTACCAGGTTAAAAATAGTTCCGGGGAGGCCCCTGCAAAAAGCTCTCACACCCAGCTGCCCACTCGGGGTAGTCTGTGCCAGGGAGAGGGTGGGATGGGGTGGGGTGGGGTGGGAGGAGCCATTCAAGGCATAATGGCGGGACGGCTGGCCACTGCATCCACTTTCTCTGCCTAGCAGCAGAGGCTCCCTTGCTCTTTCGGCCTGGCGTTTGTGGTCCCATCCTCGCCTTGATGGATACGGCCCTGGTGTCTCTTATCCTGCCTTCTGTGCAACACTGAAACTGAGCTTCCCAAGCTGTTTAAAAGGAAAGGAAATTAATCAGACACCCCTCCCGTTATTCCCCCACCCCCAGGGAAGAAATGGCCTCTTTTAGGGCTGGCAGTGTGATGAAGTGGGAGAAATTTTGCTCAGCTTGTAGAAAGTCCACTTCAATCCCACATGGAAAAATTAAAAAGGAAAGAAAGACCTCTCCTGGGGAAGCAGTCTTCCAGTGGAAGAAAATGAAATGTATGGGCTATTTAAAAATGTTTTTCATTAAAAAGTAAGCATGTATCTATTTACGGATGGATGGATGGGCTGCTTGCTTGTTTTTTGAGATAGGGTGTCATCAAGTAGCCTAGGCTGGCCCTCAACTCCAGATCCACCTGCTCTACCTTCCCAAGTGCTGGAGTTGCAGGGACATGCCAGTCACCTCGTTTATTTCATTTCATTTTTAAAAATAATTCATTTGATTTTATTTCATGTGCATTGGTGTGAGGGTATCAGATCCCCTGGAACTGGAGTTACAGACAATTGTGAGCTGCCATGTGGGTGCTGGGGATTGAAGCCAGGTCCTTTGGAAGAACAGCCAATGCTCTTAACTCCTGAGCCATCTTTCTAGCCCCTTCATTTCATTTTTTTTTTTAAAAAAGACATCTTTCCCTTAGAAAATTCGTTGTCCTTTTCACGTATGTTTCTAAAATGCACAGAGAAACACTAAAGTTATGTCCAAATCGGCCTTTTCCAACACACAATATTGGAATCTTTTGACGTTCTGTTTTATCCTGTCCTGGATGAGAATCATCCCTTTGTCCAGCATGTTCATACAGAATAAACTTCTTGTGTGATAGTGGTTTTCATCATTTATTAACTATCTTAGTCCTGCAGGGCTTGTGTTTACCCAAACCTCACTTTCCTTAATAATGACCCCAGAAAACATGAATAATATTACCAGAAATTCAGATGTACCAAAGAATTTTTTTTTTTCTTTTGAGATGGGATTTCTCTATGTAGCTCTGGCTGTCCTGGAACTTGGACTACAGACCAGACTGGCCTGGAACTCAGAGATCTAACTGCCTCTGCCTCCCGAGTGCTGGGATTAAAGGCGTGTGCCGCCACTGCCTCACTGTTTTGGGGTTTTAAAAGGGAAGAAAAAAAAATCATATGCTGAAGTTGCTACAAAAAAAGGAATGAGGAAAAAAAATTCACCCAGGAAAATTTGATGAGTGAGAAGAAATTTCTTTTGGTTTTGCTGTCAGATTGCTAATACAAAGGTTATAGCCACAGTTCATGCAGGTGTGTGTTTAGTCAATGTCCTAGAGGCGTAAACTCTGTGTCTGTGTTTGGAAACAGAGATGAGGAAACTACGTGGGGTGTCAGTTTTCCACCTACAGCTCCACTGCCTTCCTCTGACCCCAATCTGGGCTTAGACACGTTTGCTTTTAGCCTTTCCTGACAACTCAGCATAGTGCATGCAGAGGAGGATCGCTTCAGGGTCGCTATTGGGGGAGGGGCCACTGAGAAGCAGGAGGGAAGTCGAAATGTCTTACTTTTACATTTTAATTTGTAAGTTTATTTACTTAGTTCCTGCATTGTGCTGCTGGCATTGTACAGGCGTGACTCACAGTTGTGCTTTGGGGTAGGTAACATGTGGATAAGAGTAAGAGACCCCGAAGAATACAAAGAGAGGAAGACAGAGGATGGGAAGGTACAAAGAGAGTTTTGAAACATGATTTGAAATCACGGTCTTCCACTTTGACCCTCTCCAGAGTGTGCGTGTCCACACCAATAGGAATCACTGAATGCTGAACATCTGCCGTGGTCCTGGTCCCAGTGGTGTAAACCATCAGACACACAACACACACAAAGGCACACCCCTTTGAACTCGAAGCACCCCGGAAACATGACAGATGTGGTTCTTGTCGTTTTATTTCTCTTTTGTGTAGTCTTTAAAGAGAAAGGTATAACATGGATTGCTTTTCATGGATTTCAATATTTTCACGGTATTTTCCTATTCCTCACCCATTGGTGAACTAATTATTTCTGAATTTGGTGAGCAGAGCAAGATGAGATAGAAGGTGCCGAAGGATAGAGGTTGAAGTCCAGACGGTGTGGCATACCACCGTCATGGCAGGATGGTAACTCCATAGAGTAAGGACGATGTGGGTAGATGGGTGTTGGTTGGTGTAAGATGATCCATCAGCAGGATAAGGGAAATGTGTACGTGTGGGGACATCAAGCAGCAGGTGGGCACTTGGAAAGAATTCACACGGCATCCATCATCTGGAAGATAGGGAAGAGCAAGACAGGTTAGGAACCGACTGGAGGGTTAACCAAATAATTAAACACAGGGACGATCCAGATCTCACATGGCGGGAGAAAAGAGTTAAAACTTTGGCGGTATAACACGAGACCTAGAACTTTGTACCACAGGATTAGAAATGAAGATATGAGGGAATGTGAAGAGAAATATAAGCAAACTTAGAGTAAATCATATTAGTTGCTCTGTGTGGTCATGCCTCATATGCCCAAGAGAACAAGTAAAAGGAGGAAAGATGTATTTTGGCCCCTGGCTTCGGAGGGTGCGGTCCACGGTAACTTGGCCTCAAGAGCTTCGACAGAGCATCATAGTGGTGATTGCTTGTGAGGTAGAGGAGGATCGTTTCCTCATGATAGACGGGAACGCAGACTAAGGGACTGAGGACCAGGTATAACCTTCAAAGGCTTGACTCTAGTGACCTACATCCTCCATCTAGGACCCATTTTCTAAGGTTTCAAACCCTGGCAAAATAGTACCTTGAGCTTTGGATCTAGTCTTCAGCCTAGTCTGGGGATGGGGTGAGCATTTTATATTTAAACCATATATGTATGTATATGTATATATATTGTGTATATGTATGTGTATAACATGCTACATTTGTAGTATGTATACATTTGTCCAGCATGTGTACATGTGGAGGGCATACCCTATATGAATATTTCAACTCTCATTCTATGTACTGAGAGAAAATGGCAAGCAGGATACTTCAAGACACAAGGGAACACCCTGTGAGTCCAATTGTACATTCAGATCTTGTTTCTAAGATATGAATTTGCTTAAACAGGAACCATGTTCCATGAAGAAAGGACAAATTGAGGCAAAGATGCCAAAACCTTTGCTTGCAGAAAAGCAGGAAGCATTTCTGGAATGATGTGGTCAGGAATGATGTGGTCATGTCAGAAGGACACAGAGGCAAGCTTGAATGGGTTCCCAGTGGCAGAAGAGATGGCAGGTTGAACATGGAAAGGAATAATGATATTACCATATCACAAAGCATTGATTGAAATGGATTTGCTGCGCGCGTGCGTGCGCGCGTGCGTGCGTGCGTGTGTGTGTGTGTGTGTGTGTGTGTGTGTGTGTGTGTGTAGGAGTTGTTTGTTGTTTTATTTTGAGACAGGGTTTCATGTATCCTATGAGCTACTATGTAACTAAAGGTGATCTTGAACTTCTAATTCTCCTACTTCCATCTCCCAAATTCTGGGATTCCATGTGTACACCATCACGTGGGGTTTAGTCAGTCCTGGGGATTGAACATGGGCTTTGTGCATGCTAGGCAAGCACTCTACAAATTAATCATTTTTAGCCTCATGTTAAATGAAACAGGAAACAATGAATCCACTCTGATTTAGAATTAAAAAATTTAAAAAAAAATTGGAAAGGATATTAACAAAGTTCAAAGCACCTTGCTGCAAATGTCTTTCATTTAACCTGGAGGCAGGAATAATGTTAAAATTGGGAGACTTGGTTTACACACTCTTATCATGTAGTTGATATGGTTATCATCAATAAGAATCAAGCAGATAGATCAAATGCAATGGGAATGTAATATCACTTTTATGATATTTTTCTAGAGATATATGAATTTAACATTAAACTATAACTGGGAAAAATTCTAAAGAATTATTGACTAGTAAGTTTACAGAAGTTGTTAAAGTCATGGAAATGAGACTCAAGAATGAATAAGTCAAGCAAAACATGAAAACTAAGTGATACCATAATACTAAAGTTGCCCTTATGGGTCTGTGATGCACTATGGAGTTACTGGAGAATCCTGAATGTGGCCTGAGGATTAGATGGCAGACATGCATGGGGGTAATTTCTTGATTTTTTTTTTGGCCATATTTTGGTCATCCTGGAGGTGATTCATAGTTGTAGGAACTATCCATTAGTAAACTACAAAAGAAAGAGACATTTAGTCAGCAGTTCAGTGTCAAGGGCTGATAAGAATGTCTTCATATTTTTTTCCTCACAACTTTTCCCTAAATGTATAGGTATTTCAATTTCTTTAAAAGGGAGGAAAAGACAATTTTTGCTTTTATGAATTTTTTTAAATTAACTTATGTATACACACGACAAACTTTATAGCTGTGGAAATCCTTTTCTGGTGGGCAACTAAGTATAATGTAATAGGCAAGCTGATTTGATAATTGTGAAAGACTATTTTTCAAAATGCTTTAGTTGAAAATAAGATTATTTACAATCATTAATTCACAATTTTAATTGTATATTTTCTCCAAAGTTTAAAAGTTGATACATCAAAGCAAATAGTAAACATTAAAAGAAAAATAATTTGATTCACTTAGTCTGCCTTGTTGTGATCTGAGGGCTTGCCTTTGCATAAGCAAATTTGGTACATTCATCATATTAATCATATTTCTAAACATTTATCATTTATATGTTTGTTTTTGTCTTAAAATACAGACAACGTTAGCATGGGTAATAAAATTGAGATAGTTGAAAAATGGTACATATTCGTTGTGAAATAAATTATTTGAAAGTTGTTTCATTGTTACAGTTACTAACTGTGAAAACATGTTGAAACAAAATTGAAAAATATGATTGATGGAACACTGGGATATGTACTTGAATCCTTCTTTTCCATCACCAACATCTTACAATTTTAGGAACTGTTATTTAATTCTTTATACTTCGGGTATTCTGACCATATAAGTCAAACGTTTATTGCAGTTTATATAATAAACCTGAATTAACATATTAAAAATAAAACCACCAGTGGAAAGAAGTTGGTGTGTTCAATTATTTGGTTTAGGCTGAAATAATCCTGAGATTCATTTGGAAGTGTTAATAAGGAAATATTTATTGATACTTTGTTATTAAAGTATTTTGAATATTAGATGGTTTCCTGTTTTGGTTGAACTGACATTTTATTAAAAAGTAGAAGTCAGTTTTGCAAATCATTTCTCACATTATAAATTTTTTTACTCCATTTTTTTTTTTTCTTCTGGAGACAAAGTCCCAGGCTAGGCTTGCCTCAAACTCATGGCAATCCTCCTGCCTCAGCTTTCTGAGTGGTAGGATTACAGGCCTGGCCATCACACTTGGCCTTGTACTTCATCTCCATAGCATCTATTAAATGGATATTTATGTCATCAATGGCTGTTTTCCTCCCAGTCACACTGCCTCACTTGAGGACAGGGACTTCGAACTTGCTTGTCCATTTGCAATCTCTGCCTCTTGGTCCAGTTTGACAGGACATTTTCTCGTGTGCTTTTTGCTTTTATTGTGAGCTCATTTTTGTGTGTTTGGGAAGAGGGTTCTTATGGACACATGGAGTGGCTTTGGTTTGCTTCTGACAGGCACCTTGGGGTCTTTGTCAGCAGTCTTGGGGTTCAGTCCAGACCTATCGAAGGGTGGTCCCTTAAAGAGGGGAGTGAGGAATTGAGAAGTAATAGGAAGAAATATAGACATAGAAAAACACAGAGACACAGGATAGTTTCCGAAGGGCCCTGGATCAATACCCAGCAGCCTTGAATTTATTTCTAATGGTCTTTTTATATACTAGCAAGGGGAGAGGCAAAAGACCTCCCCCTTTCAAGATCAAAGCACAATGTACAACCAAATGTAGACCCTTCAAAACACCTGGTAGGCATCCTTTGGCCAAATCATCCTATTATGCAGCCCTGCTGGGTAAATCAAGCTCAGACTTTCTGACCTTGAGTAAGGCCTTTCTAGAGAGCCTCTGTGGGCCCCCACAGGTCTTCATCAGTCTGGGATCTACTTTTTAAATGATTTCTTTACTTTTGGAGATCATAATATGTTTACATCATCTCTCCCTTCCCTTTTCTCCCTCCAAACCTTCTCATGTACCCTTCTTTGCTCCTTTTCAAATTTATGGCCTCCTTTTTCATTAATTGTTGTTACACAGACACACACACACACACACTCACACACACACGCACACACGTATATTTCTAAATATGTGAGTACAATCTGCTCAGTCTGTCTAGCATTGGCTTGTACATATATTTTCAGGGCTGACCATTTGGCATTGCTTAACCAATTGGTATGCTCCTCCCCAGAGAAGCTATTTTTCCTTCTCTCAGTGTACGTTAGTTGCCTGTAGTTCTTCATGTAGGGTTGAGTTCTCCTGACCTCCCCAATGTTAGCATGTCTCTTATTTTTGTCTTTGTTTAGCTCATGTTTAGGCAGGATGTTGCTGAGATTTTACAGGTGTAACTTCTGACATTACCTCACAGCAAACTCCCTCTGACTCTTAAAATATTTCCACCTCCTCTTCCACAGCTCCTTTTTCCCTGAATTGATCCCCAAGTCTTAAGTGAGGGACTTGGCTCCACAGCTCTTCATTTGATCATGATCGTATTGGTCTCTGTCTGTTGCAAAGAGAGTTTTCTTTGATGCAGAGTTGGGACTACATAGATGAGTAGGTATAAGGAGAAATATTTAGAATCTAAGGAGGGAAGCTACCAACGCTCCCACTGAGCTATGACATCTATGAACCACAACAGTAACCAACATAGTCTTATGACCCTAAGGGTGTAGCAGTGCTATGCATACCTTGGCGGTAGCCACTAGCTTTCTATTCAGACTTAAGACCTGCTCAGCAAGAGGGAAATCATCCCTTGTACTGGAGACCTAGCCAACTCCCCAGGTCTAGTGAAGTCACTGATCTTCAAAGAGAACCTGCAATCTCCACTTTCCCAAATAGCATGATCTCTATCTACTTTGTAAATATTGTGATCTATTTTTTTACATTTTAAATCTTGGGGATTCTATAGCAGCATAATGTAAGTTTGCTTCCCATGCTTACTTATAAGATATTCTTGGGAATTTTTACTTCCCATGTCTTTTTAAAAAATATTTTTTAATCTTTACATTTTCCCCCATTTTTAAATTGAAAATAGATTATTTTGTAGAATATATTCTGATTACGTATAGGTTTCCCCTCTTCTAACTCCTCTGAGCTCCTTCCTACCTCCTTTCCTCCCCAAATCCACACCTTTTCTTCCTCTCTCATGTCTTTTAAACATTTCCACATACTTACCACTTTTAGAGGGCTATTCAGTAGAGCTTTCCAATCTGTCTTTCATGGAGAGTGTAGCAGTGTGGAGGTTCTAGCTTTGGCCAAGGCTCTCAGGTTCAGCTACTAACCCAGACCTTTCCTCGGGTCCCTCTGCTCTCGTTCAAAACCAGGGTGCAACCAGCTGGTCCTGAGGTGGTGTCACCAACTCATCCCTCCCTTTACCTCTAGATTCCAGCACCGTGTTAGCGTCAACCTTCACACCCTGCTCTGACTTTCAGTCTCCTTTTCTTGCTTCCAGAGATGTCTCGTTTCTTGTGAATGTATTTGCACTGGCATGAATAGTCATTGACAAGATCGTGGTGGTTACTCTGGAAAAGAGGAGGGAAGTGACTGCTGTATCGTGTATTACCCTAAACACTGGGAGAGAAGAAGGCTTACCTTGGCTTCAGGGTTGTGGCAACACTATCAACCAAAGCTGCCTTCAACTGCCTAGGAGGTTATTAGGGGTTTTTCCATCTTTGATAAGATTCTGTTGACTGTGAGTTTAGAACCTTCTTAGAAGTGGCTATAGCAGAGAACAGGATTTACATAGGTGACCTAGTACCTCACAGATCCTAAGGGCAAGAAGCAGGTAGGCGTCAGAAGGGACTAGAATTTGGAAGAAGCAGGCTAGTAGAACTGAGAGATAAGAACAAACAGCTGTGGGTACCAGCATTCTCAGGAGAGAAGCTGAGCGCCTATGCCGAGTACTTCTAGATGAGGATGCCACAAAACCTGCATGCTGATAGAGTACACAAGATTGTTTTCTTGTCTCTCATCACCTTCCCTATTTTGGTGGAATCTGAGTCTGTCCCCACATCCCGCGTGGATCCTTTCTCCTGCCTTCGCACCTTCGATGGCTGCTTCCTTAAACTGGGATCTGTACTCCTCATTACGGAGATGTCCTCTGAGGCACTTGCAGGGCTCCAGCCCTCTCCTTGGCTTGTTTCTTCTTGACTGTATTTCACGCAGGGCCTGTACTGTTTGCTGCATTCCTTTTCTTCTTGGCCGCCTCTTCTCTTTCCTTCTCTTTCAAACTTCCTTCTGTGAGGTCTCCCATAGTGAGAAACACGAAGTCATTGGATTATATGCCTACCAAAAGCTTTCATTTTCAAATGACTCTCATCTCTCATTAGCCTTCTGATTGGTGAATTCTTACCAGGAAGGTATGAGCCTGTGAAATCTACATCTAAGCAATATTTGGACCCAGTCTTTTTCTTTTCTTCTTGTTGCCAACTTGACACAAGCTAGGGTCATCTGGGAAGAAGGAACCTCATTTGACAAAATGCTTCCACAAGACGGGCTAACAGGGGCCATTTTCTTGATTAAACATTGGTGTGGGAGAGCCCAACATACTGGGGAGAGCCACCCTGAGTAGGGGGTTCTAGGTAAGCCATGGGGGTAAGTCAGTAAGCACCCATGTTCAGTGGCCTCCGCTTCAGTGACTACCCCAGGTTTCAGCCCTGACTTCCCTTTGAGATGGACTGTATTTGGGACAAGCATGGCAAACAAACCCTTTCCTCACTGAGATGCCTCTTGGTTATTGTGTTTTAATATAGCAGCAGAGACCAAACTGGGGCAGAAGTTAAATGTACCGTTTCCCTGTGGGAAAACACACCTCTCAGTTCTTATCTGAAGACTTCCATGGTAGTTAATTCGAGGAGAGGCACGGCTGGGCTGTGGAACGGTTCAAGTGGGTTTTAGCTAAAGGAGGTGGATACCTTTGAGTGTGTGTACAAGTAATGTAGACTGTGTGTGTGTGTGTGTGTGTGTGTGTGTGTGTGTGTGTGTGTGTGTGTGTTGTATGTGTATACTTTTATTCCCACTAGCATTTATTAGGTCATGCCCAGGTATGTCAAATATCTTGAAATGCACAAGAGTCCACAGGGAAAAAACTGACCTGCTCAAAAGACAGTGATGTTACTTCCCACAAAGACCCCTCCTTCAGTCACCACACACATAACTTAGGATTCCTGGAAATGCATGGTCAAGAAATAGGGTTATCTTGGTGCAAAATGCTGTGTTCCTGATTAGTTGCGGTCCTTTGTTAAATTGCCTGCATTATCTTGTCTCTGGGTATCTAAGTTTAAGTGGAGTGACGATATTGTTATTTCCTTGGAGGGAGGCTATAACGTGCCTGAGGGTAGGGACAGTGTCTTCCTCATCCTTGTGTCTCTGGATCATATTGTGCATAGAAAAGGCTCTGACTAAACATTCCTGGAATAAGCCACATTAATATCAACATGTGACAGAGGTATATTTGTTATGAGGCTTTCAACACAGAGTTTTGCTTTATTTTCCAACTAGCATATTCACGATATATGGTGAACTATGTAATGCATGTTAAGTTTGGAATTTATCCTCTGCTCTAGGCATTCAGAAAGAAACTGCCACTTCATCTAACACATACCATCCCCTCTGTGCTTTTGCCTGGCAGGCTCCCTTTCAGCAGGTGGGGTCAGGAGGTTAACCGCTCCACATCTGTTTATGCTTTGCTCTGCCTCAAAATGCTTGAAATGGGTTGTTGTAGAGCAGAAAATCCATTTGGTCGTGTACGCTCTCCCTGATTATTTTCAGCTGTAGAAAGTCAATATTTCAGACGTCTACTCCTGTTGCCAATCTCCTTCAATCTTTAAGTCACAGGGTTTTCACTGATAGAGGATCTGTAAGTCAATTAAGTCTTCAGTTTGTACAAATTCCACAGTCTCCATTTGGCTATATGAAAAAGAGATTGCTTCCTTTTATGATATGCCCAGCTTTTTTAGCTGTGTAATAACATAATCAGGATGCAAAATTTAAGGCACTTTTTTATAAATAAGTCAGATATTTAATTTCCCGAGGAATGAATAGTGCAACCTTCTTTTTTTTTTTTTTTCTTTCCTCGCCTCCATTGTTTTAAAAATGCATACACAAAAATAAAGAGACAAAGACAGAAAAAAGAAACAGACCTTAGGATGCTCCAGTGGGGGCAGAAAGAGTTCTGCTGCCTCCAAAGAAAACTTTCATTCCCTCTAGGTTGTGTTTTCCATGAAACGACAGCTTTGAAATAGTTGAGATTGAGAGCAAAGTCATCTCCAAGAAGGATGGGCATGTGTGTGTGTGTGTGTGTGTGTGTGTGTGTGTGTGTGTGTGTGTGTGTGTGTTTATCTTCTTAGTCCTCCTCCTTCTCAGAGTAAGGGGAATCTGTTGTATGTTTGTGACTATTACAGAGATATGCCCCCTTCCATCTTTCTCTGAAGAACACAGGACTTAAAGATGATCTTGTTGCCTCTAAAACAAAAATGATAACCTTCCTCCGGGAACTGAATGGAGAGGATGCCCTCCCAGCTGCTTGAACCAGGGAGAAATCAGGTCTCAAAACTTTGTAAATGTGCAAGAAAAAAAATCTTTTTTTCTTCCACTAATTTCATTTAAGTTTTTGCACATTTGTCGTGGTATCAAGGCATTTGATTTTTTGGTTTCTAATTTGCAGATATAGGTATATGGTTAGGGTGAAGGGATAGCTTTATAAGGTCACATAGACTTCTAGTGGTCCAGACAATTGCACAAGTCGCCTCTGAAACATTCCAATTTGTTCTCTCAGAGCTCAGGCGTGAGCTGAACAATGCCACCTTGAAAGCAGGAACACAAATGTGACATACTGTCTGCATTATGGGACAATTATTATCTCGTCTCCAGGCATTTAGTCTCTAGATTGAACATCCATTCTTGGAGGTGTGAATATGTGTCTCGGGAGAGGACTGTCTGGTGCTGTTGTAATTTTCAAAGGAGAAGCTGTGGGCAGGGTTGGCTTGCAGAACCATGTGTTCTGGTGTGAACTCAGTAATTTCATTTTGCAAGAGGCCAGTGAGTTATTTGAACCTCGTATGCTTCAATTAAATGACAGAGAACCAGATGAGAAGACTTACTGAGAACCAGATGCTCTTTCGCTGTGCCTCCCGGGATATTCAAAACAAACATCACAACAAAAGACACTTGGGTCCAGTGTAATTCACTGATGGATGGTTTGGATGCGTTTTTGTTTACTAGGAGGGTGGAAGCTAATGAGGAAGATTGACAGATGGTTGGGTTGAGAAGTACTATTGATCTCTCATTCAGCAAATCTACTTTTAATTCTTGTGAGGGACACTTTCATGGTTGATTGAGAACAAAGTGATGTGCATCTAATGCTGGCAACATTTTAAATTTGGGGTAGCAATCGTCTTGGTGATGCTTGGAGCACATCACTTGCAGGTGGACTGAAGAGACTCTATCTCTATTAAGTAGTGAAAAAAATTCAAGGCACATTTGGTGTTGATGTCTGGGCAGGAGAATGTTCCAACCTGAGTTTCCCATGGGAGCCCAGTGTCTGCACTGTTGAGCCTGTGAATGTGACAGTATGCTATCCCCACAGAGTTTCCACATGCTTCTCTGTCCTGTGGAAGCATCAGGAGTAGGAGTGACCTACTGTCCCTGCAGCCTGTCACATGCTTTGCCAAAGCAGCAGAGCACAAATGCATCTGCAATCCCTCATCTTCTATCTCAAGAACTAAGGGACTAAACTTCCCCTCAAACAAAAGTAGCATTGATTTCGGAGATTTTTTTTTTAACTGTGATTAATATTGTAATCGAACCCAGTCTTCTGTGGTCAAGTCATTCCATTCTGCCATAACTTTAAATACTATCTCATCTTCTCATTGTGTTTTAATAACATTTAAAAAACAATAGCTAGGTTTTATAATAAACATTGAAGCAAAAATAAAATTTAACTAAATCCACCAGATGGCTAACAGAATTAGGGTAACCTTCTAGCTAGGAATAGTTGGATACTCCAAATTCTCTGACTCTTGGACTATATGTTTATCTGTCTGTATAATTTCACAGTGTGTTAAGGAATTTAAAATACAAGGATTTGGGTATTTATATTTAATGGCATCCATGGTATAGAGACACATTTTACAGGTAGAATTAACATGCACACCACACAAAGCCTGAAGTCTGTCCAATGTTTGGTGCTAATTTAAATCATACACAAGGTAGCGTTGTTGGAATACCTGTATATATGATGTTGTAGTATAAGTCAGAGCACACCAATGTCTCTTTGTAGACAGTATCTGACAATGAATATTGTTTCTTAACAAGTGATTAGAGGCTAAGGATGACATTTGCTTAGTGACACCTTGGAATGATCAGATAATACTTTTTTTTTAATTAGGTTTTTGATTTGTTAAATGTGAACTTGAACCCTCTATTTCATTTTTCAAACGAATATTTATTGTTTTAATTATGCGTGTGCATGGGAACATGGAGTATTTGTACATGAATGCAGGTACTTGAGGAGGCCAGAAGTATTGAATCACCCAGAGCTAAAGTTACGGGTGATTGTGAGCCATCTGATGTGGGTGTTTGGAATCAAAAGGGTACTCTGGAAGAACAGTACATGCTCTTCATGGTTGATCCATCTCTCCAGGGCCCCTCTTCCATTTCAACTTTCACTACTGTCTCAGTTACTTTTCTATTGAATGCATCCCATTTAGTGTGCAATTGTTCTTTGGGAACGGAGTGAGAATGCTTATTTCCATGCCAAAGTAGTATTCTTTTGAATGACAGCTGAGTTTTTAGGACATGAAAGCTTATAAATTATCAGACCAAGGTCCTTAATAAATCAACTGAACTGTTGGTATTTCTTTTTGACCTATAACCACTATGAAAAAGAGACATTTAAGATGGCAGGGAACAGGAATGCCTAGGGATTTCTGATTGGGGGATTGGTAGAGTTACGGAATTACTTGTTTTCCCAATCTCAGCATAGAGGTGCTTGTGGTTTTGTTTATAGTAAGATTCACTACACTTTACTTTCTACAACACAGAGTTTCCTATTTGACTCCAAAGTTCATAATAATATAGGTGTGAATGTGGTTTTCCACTTACAGTCCTAGGAAATTTGGTTTATTAACTTTAGAATGCTTTCCATAAAAAACACCCATATCTCACTAACATTATAATCCTGGTTGTACATTTTCAAATACAGTTTTCACTGCAGGGACTTTGGATGACTCAGGAATCAAGTATATGGGGGACATCTAGGGATACATTATTTTAAAAAAGGTCATTTGCATAACTGAAGAATAATTTTTTGGGTGATTTAACCACTCATTTATTTGAATGTTGATCCCCTTCCAGTGGTTGGAGTAGGATATAGGCTTCAGGAGGATAGAATAAGCAGACACTAGAGCTTATTACCCTCCTCATTTTTCATGTGTGTATATGTATGCTTTTGCATGCATGTCTCTCTCTGTTTGTGTGTGTGTGTGTGTGTGTACAAGTTGTACAGGAAGCCCCCACGTTGACGTCAGGAATCATTCTCCATTTCTTTCTCCTTAGTCATTGAGGCGGGGTCTCCTGATGAAATCCAGAGCTTGCCAATATGTGTAGTCTTACTGACCTGCTTGCTCTAGGGATCCCCTGTCTCTGCCTTCCAAGGCTGGAATATAGGCAAGCCGACAAACCCACCCAGCAGCTACCTGGGTTTTGAGAATCTGAACTCAGGTCTTTGCGCTTGCCTGTTTCCCTAGCCTAAGACTTAATTAAGCTTTTACATTTGATAAAAAAGCTGGCAATGGAGGATGCAGTGATGGAGGAAGGATGGAAGGAGGGAAAAATGGGGGAGGGAGAGAGGGGATAGGGAGAGAGGATTTAAAAAGATGAATGTAAGACTCCTGAACAAGGTGTTTGTAGGATTTGTATAAGTGGGAGGGTCAGTCTTAGATGGCGGCGCTGGCAAATTCTCTGTGGTAAGAGAACTAGGGTACAGAAACAAACAGGCCTATAGCTTTAGATTTAGGAAAGTGTGGTAACCTCCGTATGGTATGGTGGTTTTACTTGTGCTGTAAAATGGGAATTGTTGTCAGAACAGGAGAGTGTGAGAAGAAAGCTTTCAACTCACCTGCCAGACGCCTTAGATGCATTCTACCATCCAGATGAAGAAACCCAGAGAGGAGATTGTTGTGCTCACCTGGTGTTGGCTTAAAAGATGGCTGACTGTCCTTAGTTTGCTTTCTAGTCTGTGATAAAGATCATGGCCAAGAGAAACTTAGGGAGGAAAGGACTTTTTTCGATGTCATAGTACATCACCTGAGGAAGTCAGAGCAGCAGGTCCCACAGGAACCTGAAGCCAGGGACTGAATTAGAGGCCATGGAAGCATCATGTTGTTTATTGGCTTGCTCTCCACGCCTTGCTCAGCTCACTTTCTTTGCCACCAGGGAACCACCTGCCCAGACTGGTCCCACTGGGCTGAGCCTTTCTCTGTCAATTAGCAACCAAGAAAATGCCTTATAGACTTACCTACAGGATGGAACCTCAGTAGAGGCTCCTCTTTCCACTGGACAAGTGGATGGAACTCTAACCACGGCAGCGAAGGGGGAGACCCAGAGGAATGAGGGTGTTCAGAGCATCAGCATGGGTTTTGCAATAAAAGTTCAAACACCCTAAAGCAGATATACGGGCAGATGGAAAAAGGAGAGTCGGCAGACTGAAGAAGATTCTGCGGCTCACTGGTTAGGAGAATGGCTGTCACAAAGGTGATGAAAATAGCAAGTTGAGAGACAAACACACCAGAGTTAGGGACATAGAGGACAGGGAGGAGAAGGGCCCCAGTGGAAATAAACTGACTTAAGAAAACGCTCTCGTTAGGAAGAATCTATCATTATATGCTGTAAAAGCAAATATGACAGCCTTTTACATGAATGTTGTTCTTAAGATACAAGAAGTTTTCCCCAACGAGATTAGAAAAATATCAGAATGATTGCTTTATAATATATACGTGCCATTCTGACGAGATGTCCAGCTCCCTGAGCTATCACGTAGTCCCAAGGGTGAGGAGGCCCAATTCTGGAAGACTGGAAGATGAATGCCACCTGGGAGAGCATTGCTCAGAGCCTCCTGAAGTGAAGCTTAGGAGTAGTCTCAGCGATTAACTCACTCCTGTTGTGATGGCCGCTCTTGGTTATCAAACTTGACTGCATCTGGAATGAGCTAAAACCCAAGGGATGGGGTACACCTGTGAGGAATTTTTCTTACGTCATTTGAAGTGGGAGGACCCACCTTTCATCTGGATCTCTTGAGGTGGGAAGATTTGCCTTCAGCCTGGTCCACACCTTCTGCTGGCAGCCTATAGGGAAGACAAGAAAGAAGGAAGCTACGCTCTTTGCCTGCTTGCCCTTGCTCTCACGGACAACTTCATTCTTTCCCTGATGTTAGAGTCTACTTCTTTGGGATTTTGATATATGCTGAAGGCCAACTGAGACATCCAGCCTTGTGAACTGAACAACCACTGGATTCTTACACCTTCTATTGGTAAACAGCCAGTGTTGAACCAGCTGGACCACAGCCTGTAAGCCAGTGGTTCTCAACCTGTGGGTCACCACCCTTGGGGAGTAGAATGACCCTTTTACAGGGGTCACCTAAGACCATCGGAAAACACAGATATTTACAATTCATAACAGTAGCAAAATTATGGTTATGAAGTAGTATGATTTTATGGTCATGGTCGGGGTCACCACAATGTGAGGAACTGTATTAAAGGGTCACAGCATTAGGAAGGTTGAGAACCATTGCTGTAAGCCACTCTAATAAATCCCATATATATTCTATCAGTTCTGTCCCTCTAGAGGACCCTGACTAATACAGGTCTACACTGCATAATATTCCGAGGAGCCTCACAGATCCCCTAAATGACACAGCATTTCCATCCACAGTCTTCAGGAGCCAAGAGAGCAGCTAGAAAAACCTGTGACTGAGAAGACAGTACTAAAACACTAACTTGTTTTATGTGGTTCTCCCTTCTCTTCCTTAAAAAAGAAAAAAATACAGGCATCAGTTTCCTAGCCAATGGTGAAAATATTGAGACTAATCAGGAGTGTAGTTTCCAGAGGTTAGGCCCTGATGGACATGCACTTCTATGGGATTCTAGAACTCCCGGACGCTGATTCTCTCCTTGTGAATACTAGGTGATATTTGCTTTGCTACAGCATTGGGGACAGCCAGGAACCACTGTGGGTAACCTGGGGCAGTTATCCCTAAAACAGTCCCATGATGACCTAAGTAAAGCAATGGCTTCTGTCATTGCAGGGGGAGTCTGAGGAAGTTCACAATCCTTTACTTCTCCGGATGTGCTTTCATCTCTAATATACGTCTCCAAGGTTACTTTTCTTTGAATTACGCTGGTTGAAGTGTGTCCTCCTTGTAGTCCTTCCCCAGGAAACTATATTCCTCTCCTTGAGTTCCCATGGCAGTTATTTCTCCTCTGAAGTGTGAGCTTGGGAGAGATCATGGGTTTGAGATCATCATTAGTCTTATTGCAGGCGTTCAATATCTAATCGAGCGGATTGATTCTGTCACTATCTCTGTTGGCCTGCAGTCCTGTCAGATCAATGTTATCTACAAGCTTGGAAGGGTTCCCTGTGTTCAGTGACAGCTGTGATTGGGGTACTGGCACTGACCTGTTTTAGTATGCCATTACTCTATCTTCCTGAGAATCAACTGTACGCTGATTAAATGAACTCACCTTGGGTGGTGCCTTGGACCAGATGCAGCAAGAATGGGTTAGTAGACACATGAGCCTAATAAACGAAGCCCATTTTAAGTTAACATCATAAGCTCTTTCAAACAGTGTCTTTTCATGGAGAATTCTTAAGGTTACTGAAGACATCATTGTATTCTGTGGTGAACACTGCTTCCTGTATTCCTCAGTGATCAAGGATCCATTTTAACAGTGAAGAATAAAGCAGAAATGAAGAATCATGCCTGCCTCAGAAAGAAACTATCAAATTTGCCATTTCATTTCCTTTGCGTGTCCTGGAAATGACGATGGACCAGCCAGGAAGTTCTAGCAGTATTACAGGACCATTCTGTTAGCTCTATAACACATAACAGTCTGCATAATGAAAAGGCTTATTCTGGGCTGTTCTTTTATTGAAGGTTACATAATTATCACAGAGGAAGAGTACTGGCCATGCATGGTAGGGGGTTCATGAGAAGAAGTGGTTGGTATTGGGGTTGTCAGAATAGTAGAGTCTCTTCAAACACACAGGCACTAGGAGAGGACTAGTTTGGAAGCAGGGAAAGAGAAGCGTTTTGGACTTAGGCTCCTCACCATCCCGAACAGGACCTGTACAATATAACAAGAAAGGAAGCCCAGGACTGCAGAATGGGGGTCCAGAAGACCTCCCAGAGATTAACAGACGAGTGCCAAGGTTGGGGTTGGAGAGTCAGGAGCGATGCTTGCTCTGGGGACTAGGGCAGCAGCCCGTCATAACTTGAAGCACTTCCGGGAACATCTCAGGCTTCTGCTGAGAAAGCCGCTGCCTCCAGCTAGCCGACTGTAGTAAACAAATTCCCAGACAGGAGCTTGAACTTCGCACAATGTGAAGCATTTGCTGACAAGAACTTTTGAGCCATCGCTGTGGTCTCTCTTGCTCTCTTATGGATAGGCTGTGGGGGAATTGTAAGTGGCAGAGGGTGTCCTCTGAGTGACTCTGTTTCACCGACACCCGTGACAGTCTCTCGCTTTGGACTTGTTAGTAGATGCGTGGTCAGTAATAATTAACGTTGTGGAATTGTTACCACCTGAAAGCCTGTTTTACCCAGATGTGAATGCGTGCAGACTTGGGTCGGAACTGAGGCAAAGAAGAAGGAAGTCTAGTTAGTGTCCTGTTTATTCCTGCTCACCAGCATTTTATCACTGTGCCAGACAGCCCTGACTTGGTTTACATCTGGCTCAGGGGGAAGTTCTTGCCATGGTAAATCCCAGCATTTGGAATACTGCCAAACTGGTATATGTTTCTGAAAACAAAACACAAAACCCAAACATGCTGAAATATCATTAGAAATTTATCTAATGAAAAAAATTTTCAGAGTAAATAATAAAAAAAAAATAAGAAGAGAAGTTGGTAGAGTGATTGCCTAACATGAGGGGAAGATGAGGAAGAGGGAGAAGAGGAAGAATGGGAGGAGGAAGGGGAAGAGGAAGGGGAAGAGGAGGAGGGAGAGTTAGGAGGCAGAGGAGGAGGGAGACGACGAGGACTTGTGTGTGCAGTTACTCACTCGCTCATTACTGTTTGCTGAGTACCTTATTTCATGCCCTCGGGTACACAATGTCAAACCTCTTAGGAACAGCGCTTCTCTGAAAGGACAGCTGAAATACAAAATTTCACCCCAGCCCCTGAACTGCTATGTGATAGTGGAACCCTGTCTCGTGTCTCCCATCAGGTCTTGAGAGCCAACCGCGGCGTGGGCGAGGGCTGCCCTCAGAAGCTGGTGACCGCTAGTCTGCTGCGCTTCCTCCTGCTGGTGCTCATCCCCTGCATCTGCGCTCTCACCGTGCTGCTGGCCATCCTGCTGTCCTTTGTGGGTGAGTGATGCTGTCCCGCAAAAGAAAGGAAGCCACAATCACAACGAGCGTGGTTTTACACTCAGCTCTCACTTTACCGAAAGTGTCGAATCAGTGAGAGGATGGTCTCCGACTTCCCTGGGGAAAACTTGCCATTTCAGCCACTTAACAGTGTGACCTGCTATTGCTGTTAATGCCAATGATGGTTATAATGGAGACAATTACTAGATGTGGACACCACGAAAACTGAGGGACAGCTAGACCTGTCATTTTCCATAAGTGCTCACGGCTGTGAGGAAAGAGTATCACACAGGACACACACACACACACACACACACAGGACACACAGGAGACAGAGGGATAGGGAAGACACTTTGACACAGTATACCACAGGGGAGTTAATTAACATCTGAACTTTTGCAGTGAGGTGACTAGAAATCCAGGTTGAGGGCAGTAGCAAGCGCAGGAGCCAAGTAACTCCAGGCCTTACAGAGGCAGATGTCAGAAACTGGGTGAAACATTGGCAGCATTGGAAAATGCAGCTAGATGGCTGCGATCCACATGCCACGCAGACTGTGTCTGTCATAGTGAGTGATCAGGGCTTTAGTATGTTGGTCATTGGTTTTCAAAGCTTTGAGGAGGAAATCAGGCGTCACATTGTGTCAGGATTGTCTTTGGCTCTGAAAATGGAGATCTTCCACACACACTCTAAATGTCACATCGGCAATCAGGTAATATGTGCTAAGGATTCCTTCATTTGTCCGTCTCGATTCAATGGACAACAGCCTAGGTTAGAAAGGCAGTCTCTTGGGAAAAGCCAACAACCTATTTTGATTGCTGTCCACCAATGTTTCAAATCAGGCTCCTCCATTACATACATTTATATAATCAAATGAAACAGGATATAAACAGCAAGAGAGGGATGATCAAATTCCATCACTAAAGATTTAAACATTGCCATTTCATCAAAGCAGTCTATTATTTTCTCATATATTAGCTTAAGAAAACCATACATTTAGAATTGACAAGGCAATTAATTCCAGTGAATATAAATGCCTATTTATTTGTGCATGTTAGGATCATATGTGATATTTATTATAAACGAATACTGTAATATCTTGGTATCCACAGAGCATTTATTCCTAAGATACCAAAACCCATAGTAGCATATAGCATACATCCCTTATATGAAATGATGGAGTATTTGTGTACAGCCTATGTACATCCTCTGGTTACTTAAAATCAACTTTAGGTCTCTCATAAGGCCTAAGAAAATGTGAATGTAATGTTAGTAGTTGCTCTACTGCTTAGGGAATCATGAGAAGAAAATAAAGTCTGTAGATGTTCAGGGCAGATGCAATTTCTTTTTGCCCCCCAATGTTGTCCATTTGTAGTTAGTTGAATCTGTGGATATAGAGGAAGGATTATTTGTTTGCTGTGAGAATGTTTGACACTCATTGTGATGGGCAGTGGGTTACAGTCGAAGGCTCTTTTCATGGAAGAGGAAATCTGATCGTGTTTATGTTTGCAGACGATGGCAGAGTTAGATACTGGACTTGGCAGGAAGAAGTAAAGGAAAGGAGACTAAGCTTAGGATTCTGGCTCTGACCTAAATAAAGATTAACTCAAGTTTCCAATAAAGTCTTGGGTACATTAAAATAAGCAGAAATCAAGATGGATTGGATTTGAGGGTAAGAGAGGAAAAGAAATCAAGGCTGATTCACAGCTTTCTGGCTTGGGAGCCAGGTTATTTGAGGCCATGTGTTCAGGGAGAGCAGTGTGATGCAGGCAGGTGGAGGGCTCATTGGAAGATCATTTTGTACATCAGGAATGCCAGGAGACAACTGAGTTCTGCAGAATCACAACCTCCATGCTTATGTCTTCTGTAAATTCAGGCTTGGCCAAGCAATCAAGGGATATAAGAATTCCAACATGTTGTTTTCTTGGGGGAAATTTAAGGAGAAATTAAAGCTACATATGATATTTGTTTTTTGGTTGTCTTTTGAACTTGCCTCCACCCCATTGCCCCAGGTCTGAAGCTGAGGCATCAGCAGGGGTGCTGAGACAGAGCCCCCCTGCCTTGAAGGATGAAGGAGTATCAGGCATATCTGAAGAAGCAGGTGTTTGTGAAACATGAAGAGAAAATGTATTAGGTAAAAGCCAAGGACAAAGATCAGATAAAGAAAAATGGGCATCAAGAGATAGAGGAAGGATGGCCAGAGGAAAAAGAAAGGGAATCTGAGTTTCTCCGATGCTGAGACAAGTATGTGGATAGAGAGTGGCCAAGCAGGAGGAGGACAGAGAAGGGCCTAGTCTAGGAGACTAGGAGGTGGACTAGTGGATTTATCAGCAGCCATTCCCTCTGTGGCCAGCTGCAGGTTAAGGCCAGTCAATAGCTCTTAGCCTCGTTACTGCGGTGCCCTTCCAAGATCAACTTCCAACAGACGTGCCCACCTCCCTTCTCCAAAGTCCCTCTGTATTTGCTGCGTTTGCATTTTGTCCAGATTGGTAGTTCTCATCTCTGGGAACATCGGTCTCCGAGGCGCTTCCTTGGTCACAGCACCATCACTGTTAAAACTCTTTCTCATCATATGATGAATGGCTCACACACACTGAGGAATATTTCCTTTTACTCTCAAGGTCCCATGCTCATATAAATTTAAACACATGTTTAAGAGTCTCCATGCTTGGTAACTGTAGGAGAGGATGCTATCGAAGCATGGCTGGTTAGTGTTTGCTTCGTTTTTATTAGTTCTTTGAGGATTTTACACAATATATTTTAATCATATTCACCCTTCCCCTGACTCCTCTTAGGTCCACCCCTCCTTCCCTACCCATTCTAATTTATCTCCTCTCTCTTTTTTTTTAAAATACCCATCAATTCCAGTTTGTGCTGTGCATATAATCTTAGATCTGCGGCTTTCCACTGAAGCCTGGTGACTTACCAGGGGCTACAATCTTAAAGAAAACTGATTGCCCCTCTCACAGCAGTTATCAGTTGCTAATAGCTTCTTTGCTAGGGGTGGGACTTGATGGCCACCTCCACTTTCCGTGTTGGGATTCCGTCTAACTTGAAATTGCAGAGGTCTTTTGTGTACCATCACAACTGTTGTGAGTCCATATGTGCATTACTCTGTTGACATATAGCCAGCATTTTGGGCTCTTTGTGAGCTTTTTGCTCACTCTTCACCTATGGTCTTTGAGAATGAATCAAAATATCATCATTTTTGATGGCCAACTAATATTTCATTCTATGGATATTCCAATGTTTTTCCATTGACTAATAGATGGACATTTGAATTACTTTCAGCTTTGGGCCTCTAATTTACCTGATACTCTGCTATGAATATTCATGTGTAAGTTTTTGGGGTTATAAACATTTTCATTTCTCTTAAGCCTACACCAGCAGTAGAATTTTGTATGCTTATGTGTGGCACTGTGAAGGCTATTAATTGGCACCCACCCCTAAATTATTTCTTGTTTGTATGCTGGAAACTTTTACAAAGTAGGAATCTTCTGGCACATCTTCAGAAGCATTTTTCTATGTTCTGCCCAGCATAATTTCATAGTGAAGCAGTATCTTCCCCCCATAAACATTTCATATTTTATAACTGAGATGCATGCTGTTGTAATGTGCACCACAGCCCCTTTATATCTTTGTGACTAAACTCTCATTAAATCCTGCTTACATTAGAGAAGTTCTAACTGTTGGGGGAGATAATACTAAGGATGCCACCCTATACTAAGTGTATGAAGCTGGCTATCCTGGGATTTCCTATTGTTGAGGAATATTACTTTAAGGTGTATTACTTTTGCTTATGTTGCATTTGTTTAACTCTGTGAAGCCTGTCTAAAACACCTGATAGTCTAATAAAAAGCTGTACGGCCAATAGTGAGGCAGGAGAAAGGATAGGTAGGGCTGGCAGGTAGAAAGAAATAATAGAAGGAGAAATCTGGGAGAGGAGAGATCTTGGAGCAAGAGACAAGGAGAGGAGGACACAAGGGGCCATCCATCCAGCCACCCAGCTACATAGTCAGTCACGGAGTAAAAGTAAGATTACAGAAGTAAGAAAAGGAAAAAACCCAGAGGCAAAAGTTAGACGAGATAATTAATGTTTAAGAAAAGATGGCTAGCAACAAGCCAAGCTAAGGCTGGGCATTTATAATTAAGAATAAGCCACTGTGTGATTTATTTGGGAGCTGGGTGGTGGGCCCCCCAAAAGAGTAAAAGAAAAACCAACAACACTCCATCCTCAGATAGCTCAGCCTTAGCTATATGTCTTATCACTCATAGCAGAGACCATACTACGTTTCACTCGTCTTCGGTTATATTGGTACTTGTTAGGGCTCGTGCTGCAAATATTTTCCCCTTTACCTTTCATTTTGTTGTTTCCTTTGCTGGACATAATCTTCCTAGTTTTAGATAGTCTCTCTAATCTAGTTTTGCTTTTCTTTTTGCCTGTGTATTGGTGACAACTGTGTTGCGTGATGTTTCCTGGGGAGATGTCAATAACTATCTATTCACCTTAGATACAGACGATTGACAGAACAAAGACATGATTTCATTCAGTCAGCCTTTGTGAATCATTGAGATACAGGGGCTGCCTTCAGGAGTGTGGGAGACACACGCAGCTGCATCACCAGAAGGCCCTTCCCAGCATGGATGGTGCCTCATGAAAATGCCATCCCTGGGGTTTAAAGGACAACCCATAGGCAGACCTACTGAAGTCCTTCTCCCCAGCAAGTCTTTACTGCCTGTATAAGCATGGGGAGGAGCCTCGTGGGTCTTGTAATATTCTATCTCAAGAGCCCCCTTTTCATTTATGAGGGGACATTTGAATCCAGAGAAAATAGTGACATGATAGCCACTCTGACACCAGTGAGGTGATATCTCAGTGAGGGTTAGTTTTGCTTTTATGAATATTAATGCATTGAACATTCAATGATGATTTTGTTGTTGTTGTTGTCTTCATTGGAGAAGAGTCTGTCCTTTGCTCACTTTTAGAACTTGGGCTGTTTTGCTGCTCCTGAGTTGCGTGAGTTCCTTATATATTTTGGACACTGACCCTCTGTCAGATACAGTCTCCATCATCTTTCTGTTTTGCTTGTTGTTTCCTTTGCCGTGAACAAACCTTCTTGCTTGCTGTAGTACCATTAGACTACCTTTGTACTTATGGATTGTGCTTTAGTGCCATGTTGATGCCCACAACATGAAAAAATACTAAGAAATCATTAGAAACACACTTGAGCAAGGTGACTGAATAAACAATCATCAAATTCTATAGCGCTCTCAAGGAATGAACCAAAGCAAATGGAAGTGAGTGGAAGATGTTCTATATTCATTGATTAATACTCTTAGTACTGTTACAGAGTAATACTGTTACAGAGACTGCACTACCCAAAGCAGTTCATAGCTTTGATTCAGTAGTTAGCCAAATTCCAGTAGGAAAACAAATCCTAAAATTCATATGGACCTTCAACAGTCATCCACATAACCAGAGCAATTTTGAGCAAAAGCAAAGTTAGAGGCTATCACACTTGCTGATTTAAAAAATGAACTTTAAAGGTGGAGTTATCAAAACCACATAGGCGCTGGCATCACAGCAGACATGGGGACCCATAGAGCAGAACGGGGATCAGACTCTCCTCCCTTTCTACTAACATGTATGCTCACTTGGTGAGGGAGCTGAGAATGTACAGTTGAGAATATGATAGTCTCTGAAACAAGATGTGTTAGGAAACCTGGGAATCCACACAGAAAAAAGAATAGAACTGAGCAATTTTACTGAAAAGGAAATCACACCAAAATAGGTTATACTGGAACATAAGATTTGAAGCCATAGTATTCTTAGGAGGACTTGGGGTCAGGGCTCTTTACTGTTCATCTTGACATTGATGTCTTGATTGACCCCACCCTCCACCCCCTTTACTTCTATGGGCTGAGGGTTGGGGTTTAGTTTCCCATGTGCTAAACCAATGCTTTGCTACTAAGCCACGTTCCAACCCTTTGGTTGGGATTTTTAACACTTGTATTTGGTGCTGTGTAGAGAATAGTGTGATATGGATTGGATATGTGCCATGGAATCTTAATAGTCATGGGGTCTGGCTTGAACTGACTTTTAAAACTGTTGCTCAAGTCAGTTTTGTTTCAGCAACACTGTGGTCTAAAAGTCTCACTGGAAGGATGCTGAATCTTTCTTTCCCAGGCTGTTGAAGTCTCGTGTACAAAAGCTTTAAACTCATCAATGTCGACAATTAATTGTTCTCGCTTTATCTGCAGGCTTATGGAGAGGGTGTAGATGTAACCAATCATCTTATTAAAATAAGAAACACAGAGCCAATGTAAAAGAGAAAGCCGAGAGGTCAGAGCTCAGAGATAAAATCTTACCTCCTGCAGTGCTCCTAACTTCCCCGAGAGAGAGCTACTTCCTGTTTGTCTGTGTTTAAATAGTCTTTCTGTTCTACCTTCTCATTGGTTGTAAACCAACCACATGACTGCCTCATCACTGCCTGTAAGCACCGCCCTCCAGGTCTTAAAGGCATATGTCTCCAATACTGGCTGTATCCCTGAACACACAGAAATCTACCTAGCTCTTCTAACCACCACGCTCTTGCTATGGCTCTAATAGCTCTGACCCCAGGGCAACTTTATTAACATAAAATTAAAATTACATTTCAGTACAAATAAAATATCACCATAAGAGGGATCTGAAGTCACCTCTCTAACTTTCTTCGTGCGATGAATGCTTTATATATGGCTTGTTAGACTTTTCACGTTTTGACATGAAGAAGAATGAAAAGACAGAGTGGTAGAGAGACCTCAGGGAATGTGATTTACATTTTTCACCCACTTCCCTTAAACTCAAGAGAAAAATAGTCTTCAAAAGTGGCGTTCCTTTCCCTCAAGCGGCTAGTTGAATCTGAGAGCACTGAAGTAGGAACTACATCTTTTTTTCTCTTAGCAAATTTCCTAACAGCTTATAGCTTTTATAAACATTTGAAATTAGAAGACTCTCACCTTCTTAATTCATAATGTTGGATTCTGAGCATCATTTTCAAGTGAAACACTTCCCAGGTTCGTATTTACACCAGAAAGTATAAGGTTCCTGATGATCTGTCATGACCTCATTTCTTATTGCTTATATAAATCTTCAGATTCTTTTTTATAACTTTGGCTTTCTGGTACAGATTCACCAACAGAGAGTTTTCGAACACAAGCGTGTGTCTTCGTAAAGTCCTTAGGCTGATGTTAGATCTACGCCTCGGGTTTCCTGAAATGATGATCAAAGGGTTTGTACTGCGAGTGCAGTTCTTGGACCAAACAGCACATCCTCATGGGGACCCTGACCTGCAGAATGCAGGCTCAGGCCCCACACCAGTGATACCACTTGGAGATCCCTGGACCTCTATATATCCTTCCCTCCCTGCAATAAATCTTCCTCCTTCTATAGGCCAGTGGATCTTTCTTATCAAGTCTACCAAAGTCTTTTTATCTAGTATGCAGTATCTGGAACTGATAGTTATTTGAACCAGACTTTGAAGCGAGGGGCCTATGTCTTCTCTCTGTGTTTAGTTCCCTTAAGCTCATCTTTCTCTATTTGTCCAGTGAAGGTCAAGGTGTCTGTCCTAAGCTCTAGTCTCACTTACCCTCATTCCTTTCTTGGCCACGTCACCCATTCCCATCACTCCATTTATCATTTCTACATCAACAAACAATTTCAGCGGAGGCCAGAGCAGGTTCTCGGTGTTCTTCTGGGGCTTGAAACAAACAATTCCACAGGGGTGCCTTCCCTTAAGTGTAAGCATATGTGCTCTGGGAGCAGGATGGAGGGGGCATTTTGTGGGGAGCCTAGCAAGGCATTCCACAGGAGCTCTTTTTACTTGCTTTGGCTTGCTTCCTTCCCTTCAATATTGCCAGGGATTTTGTACTGAATATATGCAAAACAATTACAACAACATAAACCTCTGCAGGTTGAGTTTGCATTATCCATTATCCTTTTCATCAGCCAGGATTGGTTAGACACTGTTATGTAACAACAACAACAACAACAACAACAACAACAACATGTCTCACGACATTAGTGGTTTTAAAACAGCACAAGACTAATTTCTCACTCACTCTACCAGTGATTTGTGGGATGTTGCTGGGGAGTGTGTACCATTCAGGTCTTCCAGGGTCTGAACTGATGGAACAGCTGTCATCCCGAACTTTGTGGCTGTTGTGTGAAGGGTCTGGAGACTGTTATAGCAGCAATTAAATGCCTCTGCCTAGAAGCAACACTTGTTGGTTTTGCTTGTGGCCTCAAACTTGTTGGAAGGCTGTACCCAAGAGGCCAGAGACTGCAATCCCTCCATGTTTCTTACTAGCAGGAGACAGAATGAAGTGTTCAGTGAACAGCACTGAGGACAAGCATGCTCACCATGTGGGTGAGCACCACCTGAGTCCCACGTATGAAAACCTTCCCCTCTTGCTCTTACCGTTTTTTTAACTTCTGGAAGGAAGTTCTATTTGTCTTTACTGCATTTGCCTTGAGTCAGAGCCTAGCTTCCTCACTTACATCGTAACAGTGGCTCCTAATTCTGCTCTGTACTTGAGCCCTTTAAACATCACCTCCCCGACACAGTGGTCATCCCCTTAAGGGCCTTAAGAGTTCGTCGTCTCAACATGATGTGTTCCAAACCTTTGACGCAAGCTGACCTTCCTGACTGACCTCTGCTGCCTTCCGGCCTTTCCTCTGGTACCCCGTGTGCGCCCCTTATTTCGTTACTTGCTGTGAGGCTTTTCTGTGCCTTTTGCTCTGTTTAGAAAATGTCTTGTTCCCTAGTATATCCCTCTTATTCCTCACAAATACTCTGTTCCAATCTAGAAACTCCGTAATCCTCCTTGCAGATTTCCAAGGATGCCTTTCCCTGAGAAACACTTTCTGACTTTCTCAAATGGGGTGATGACTGTTTCCTCAGTTTTAGCCAGCAGACCATCCTATGCATGGTGTTCTCGAAGCACACGGTTTGTATTTTTTAGATTTCATGCTTGCTTTACTTGAGTAATCTATGCACATGTTGATGGTAGGAACATGTTACTAAGTCATATGTTCCCAGAGAGGATAATTATGCAGTTCCTGGCACATGGAGAATGTGAAGTAAATGTGTTACACACATCCAAAGACACAAAGATAAAATCACACCATCAAAGGAAGATTCTGCAAGCATATAATAATCTGTTTGTCTGTCTGTCTATCATTTATCTATCTATCTATCTATCTATCTATCTATCTATCTATCTATCTATCATCTATCTACTATCTATCTATCTATCTATCTATCTATCTATCTATCTATCTATCTATCTGACATCTGTCTATCTATGGATCTATCGGTCTGTTTATCTATCTATTGCTCAGAGTGAGAATTATGTATTATGTGTGTGTATGTGTCCTAGCACTGTTCTTGGACAAGTTAGCCATCATAAATTTCAGTTGCTTTCTCTGTGATACTCTGTAAGGAATGCTTACATGATTTTGCTCATTTCATAGGCTTGCTAGGCTTAGAGTGAAGGCCCTTAGCAGCCTGTAGTAGTTCCTTACTACTGCAATAACAAATGATCACACTCTTGGTAGCTTCTAGCACACCTCTGTTACCTTAGAGTTACAAAGGCCAGAAATACAAAATGGGTTTCACTGGGCAAAATTACTTCTGGAAGTCCTAGAGGAGTAATCCATTTCAGTACTTATTCTAATTTCCAGGAACATTGTCTCATTGAGTCTTTCCCGTATTTTATGATTAAAACACACAGCTTTCTGTGGTTGATATATTGTGCACCCCAATAAACTTACCTGGGGGTCTGAGACAGAACAGCCACTATATTAAACATAGGTTTAGGCAGTGGTAGCACACGCCTTTAATCCTAGCATTCTGGAGGCAGAGATCTGTCTGGATCTCTGTGAGTTCAAAGCCACACTGGAAACAGCCAGGCATGGTGACACATGCCTTTAATCCCAGGAAGTGATGGCAGGAAGAAAAAAAGTATATAAGGTGTGAGGACCAGGAACTAGTGCCTTTTTAAGTTTTTAGGCTTTTAGCAGCAGTTCAGCTGAGATCCATTCGTGTGAGGACACAGAGGCTTCCAGTTTGAGGAAACAAGATCAGATGAGGAATTGGCAAGGTGAGGTTAGCTGTGGCTGGTTCTGCTTCTCTGATTTTTCAGCATTCACCCTAATTCCTGGCTCCCAGGTTTGTTTTTATTAATAAGGCCTTTTAAGATTCATGCTATAGCTTTCTGCCTAGAAGGACCCCTTCTTGGGAGAGTATATTAGAGTTTGTTGAAAATCCAGGATAATGCTCCAACTTAAGATCCTTAGTTTAATTGTATCTGCAACACCCCTTTGTTATGTGAGGTATACAAAGCCACACAGTCATAGGTTCAGAGAAGTGGCATGTACCCATTTTAGAGGCTTCTTCTGAAACAAAAACAATTAATTTAAAAAGGTCTAAGAAGTAACTGTAGCTCTAATGATAATTGCCACATAATAACAATGCTTTTTAATGAGAAAGGACACAGATATCTGTTTTTGTTTCAGAGCCCATACACTTATGAACCACACAACCTTGATGCAATTCACCATTTACTGATAATTTACCTTGAAAGAACTGTGGTATTTTCACTTCAAAAGTGTACTAAGTGCTTAACCTTGGAGATTTATCATTTTGTGATGCTGGGGAACATACTGTAGTAAATGAAAATTGAGATTTCATCATGTCTTAATAGTACTAAGATAAAATTTCCGTTGTTGCATAGAAATGGCTAACAGCTATTGAGGCATTGTTATGAGCTAAGAGCTGTTGAAGTGTTTATACACAAGCATTGACGAGTGAAGTCTCCACAGTGAGCCTCTAAACTTTTGAGTGCTTCTATTTTCCTTATCTCACAGTACTTGAGAGTTTGCCCAACTAAGAGAAGAAGGTGGCAGAGATGGGATTTTCAAGTAAGGTGGGCAGGCTGCAGACACTGTACTGCTCACTCCAGCACCGAGAAGATCAGAATGGAGAGAAGGCTGGGTGACTTCAGGAGAATGAACTCTGTGCTTTGGACCCTTAGGGCTCAGCATCTCTACAATCCTCATCGTGGTACTAGCTGAAATCATTTAGTATTGTTGACTTCTCATTTCTCATGCTTTTAAAAAATGCTTACTAGAGCCGGGCGTTGGTGGCGCACGCCTTTAATCCCAGCACTCGGGAGGCAGAGGCAGGCGGATCTCTGTGAGTTCGAGGCCAGCCTGGGCTACCAAGTGAGCTCCAGGAAAGGCGCAAAGCTACACAGAGAAACCCTGTCTCAAAAAACCAAAAAAAAAAAAAAAAAAAAAAAAAAAAATGCTTACTAGGTGGCAACCAGCTGTGTTGGAAGTGATCAGTTTCCAACAGATGCTTAAAACAAATTGTCTAGGAAGTTCTGACTCTTAAAAGTGCATCCTTTAAGTTGCCCCCAGCTCCCACCATCTGCACCATCTCTCTTCTTTTCCTCCTCTCTGTTCTCTTCTCTTTCCCCTGCCTCCTACATATCCTTCAGGAATATCAACTTCAGCAACTGTCGAACATTATCTCTCTCTGTACGCTGACAAATGGTATTACCACACAGAGGCAATGGCTAGGAAGCTGCCTGTTATTGTAAAGAAATGTGTTTTCTAAGTTAATGTTTTCTCCAAACACCATTGTTTCCAAGGACTGCTTCGGCCAAGCAGATCCTAGTAGCATGTCCACCACCATGGTGAGGTTAAAAATATAAGCAAGATTATTAATAAGACTAGTGATCACAAAAATATTATGAACAACTGTTGAAGCCTTTCCTATGGCAAGGAACCGATTTTAGTAGGATTACTCAGAGGTGTAGATGTAAGGAATTGGCATGGGCTGGAAGTATGCTGATGGAGCTTGCTGCCTGCTCAGGGTTAGTATGGTAAGAATCAACTTAGTGGATCTTCTTCTACAGCCACATTAACAGAAATATGTTATCTAAAAAATCTATGCAGAAATAAACAAGGAAAGGGAGTCATTCACACAGAAGTGAAATCACAAATAATGACAAAATATGTGAAATTAGAGTCAATAAACTCAGATTATTAACTGGTCACATTCACAAAGAGCTGAATGTAAGATTATTGAACTCCGGCAATGCACCTTATATAACAATGAAGCTTACATGTGCATTTTTTTTTTGTGTGTGATCAGTGATAGATTCTGAATCATTTAAAAATTGAAAACAGTGGAACGGGTGCCTTGCTTCTCCATGTGCCCCTGACATTTCTTCGCAGCTTCTCGTGGTTGGAGAGTGTGTTACCTGTGTCACGAGGCTTCCTTTTCTGCCCAGCATTTTATTTAGAGTCCTTTGGCAGAGGAATCTGTTGACCTCAGTTAGTCAGAGGCAGCTGCTTTGCTATTTTGATTTGGAGTGAATGTTATCTTCACGCAGACAAAAGTTTGTTTTTTTTCTTTTTCCAGAGACTGATAGTAAACATTGTATTTATATTTCTTTTGTGTTTAATGGTCCATGGGAATATTTAGAAAAGTGACATCCAATTAGATCGTTCACTGTAAATGCTTTTTAGAAAAAAAAATTCTCCCTTGGGTGTTTCTAAGGAAGGGCCAATGTCACATTCCTTTGCTTTCAATGTTGGGCTCGACTACAGTGCTGTGCTCACAAGGCATAGTCTACAATCTTTTGATGGAGTTAAAAATACATGATCTCTTCCAAGGTCTTGAAAGTTCTGCCTAAAAAAAAAACAAAAACCAAAAAACAAAAACAAAAAAAAAATAAGGGAATTATCAATAATCTTACATTTGGCTCTCTGTTTTGTGAATGTGACCAGTTAATAATTGTAGTTTATTGACTCTTATTTCATATATTTATGCTGTTTTGGTTAAAGATGAAAGTAATTTACCTTCTCCATTTATTTTTTTGCTATAATTGGAGTTCAATTTCTATGATATTTTGTAGTAAATGAGTCTGGTTATTTTTTATTATCCCCAAATTTAATTAAACCCTGGAGAAATATAAGGCTGAAAGCAAGCAGGTTTCACTGTCTTTGGGTGGCCGGTGCAGTATAGAGCCATGTGAAGCATGTGTCCTGGGTTCAGAGCCATGCAATGATGTGTGACATAGAGAAATTGAGACCATGGGAAAAAGAACACTATTGGACTCCTGGTGAGTCTCAGCTAGGATAGAATTACCCCACATCTTTGTGTTCCAGACACAGCCGTACATCTGAAGTGCTGGAGAAAGCAACAGTTTCCTTGAAAGCTATCTGATCATGAGAGAAGAAACAATCACTCGCCACTGTCCCCAGGAAGATGATGCCTCTAATGGCTGTTGTCTTGTTTTTGTGTTTGCCTGGGTATGATGACAGATAGGCAAATGACATTAACATTTTCTTGATGTTTACTTTTTTTTTTTTGAATAAATATTTTGAGAAATGTTTAAAAAATACATATCCATGTATGTATTTTGTCTTTCAGGAACATTAAAAAAGGTTTATTTTAAATCAAATGGCAGTGAACCTTTCGTCACTGATGGTGAAGTTCAAGTGCCTGGTGTTTTCCTTGCAACTGCAGTATATAATGAGAGCGCAGGGGTACCCACGATGCCCCCGAGCCAATTCACTCCAGCCTGGACACCTAGAGCTACTCCTTTCTCTGGGGACCAGAGTCCGAGGGATACAAGTAAGTCTGAAGTTGCTGAACACGAATGCCTTTGTCTGTGACAACTGACAAAGGCTGTGAAGTCACCCTCCCAGGTCATCTGATGAGAGCCATTCATTCAGGAGGCCTAGCCGAGTGCCTGTCCTTTAAGTCTGAAATGCTAGCAACTCTGTGGGCAAGACTGAGATAGAGTAGGGAGCAGTCATGAGTCAACATTTCTGAGCTATAGCCCTTTGTAAGAGTTCCTTGCCTCATTACAAGCCTTGTGTGAAAGTTACTTATTTAGAAGTTATTAAGTTGGTAAGTGAGGTCACTTACTGTGTTCTCGGGACCTTGCTGGAGGGAGTCCCTAGCCATACAAGAAAAGGAGAGCATGACTGAAAATTCACCTGTTTTTGCTTTAGAGGTGTGCCCGTGTTCTTTGTCTCCTGCCCCCTTCTTTTATTGGTGGTGACAGTTCCTTGACATCTTGGTGACTAAAAACAATCACACCTGCAGGAAAATGGCAAGTGCTGAATTCCTTCTGGGTGAACTTCAAGGAAAGGGTTGTTAGGATTTCCAGAAAAAGAGCTGGGCCAGAGAGAGAAAAGACAGCGTATGGAGACATCCTCTGGAATGTGACTCGGTCCCTCGACAGCCCGAGACCTTCAGGAAAGTTACTCCACTTCCAGAAGGCCTTGTGGCATGGGTTTGAGTGCAAAGGCATTCTCAAAAATACAAAAAGTGTGAAGTCCTTCTCTGATGTTGTTCTGCCTTTTATTTATTTATTATTTATTTTAACTCCCTACAGCAAGGTAATATCCATTGGGAATTATATAAAACTCATTCATCTGTGATCACATTGTTTCCTCTCCCATCATGACACCCACAAGAGGAAATCATATCCTAGTCTGGGCCAGAGTATTTATTTTCATTCTGAACTAGGAAGGGAAAGCTTAAGTTGACTTTTAGCTATCAAGGTGTGGATTTGCTAGCGCTTGAGAAAAAACAGAATTATTTTGTTACTCCACATTCAAAGGAGACAGACTGCTTGGATTTCACTGTGAACCTACAGGTATTAGCCACCTCTTTAGACTCAGTGTTCACCAGGGATCCAGAGGCAGACATGCTTATGACCTGACAGAGATATTTGCCATGTTGAAATTATTTTCCTCGGGAGTTTAATTTTGAGGTTTCATATTTTGCTCAAGCACTTCATTACCCTCAAGGACAGTGTTTTCCATCAGGAGTGAAGAAGTCATTTACATAAAAACAGCCCAGTTAATGTGGTCGGAATTACAGCAACTGTTCTTCTCTTCCTCTAAGTGGATTTGCCTGTAGTTTGAATGTTCTGTCATTCATTAAGACTCAAATCAGTTTGACGAGCACATACCCTGAAGATTAAAAAAGAAAACACAGGGGGCTTGCTGTTCAGTTGGGAGTTTTGACAGAACTCTGACTAGTTGTTTCTCTTCCCCTGGCTGGATAGGAACTTACTTTGACATGGAGATGAAATCCAGGTGAAATTACAATGGTTACATGAAGAGCCTTTGAGGGCTGCCCGTCTGTGTTGCTCCCGGGCTTGACTGCATGCTACTAGCCAGGGAACGTCCTGATACACTGTCGATGTCAACTGGAGCCATTGGCTACCAGGAGCTTCTATTTCTAAGCACTCTAGTGAGAGTGCCGGTCTGAGCTTGCTGAGGGTTTGACGGTTTTCGAGGCATATTTAGATGTGAGCCCCATAATGAACTGATGAGGTTTACAGGATGGGTAAGCGCACACTTCAGGTTGTAAGGCATAAGATCAAATTGACATGTCCAGTGTCAAATTTGCTTGGTAATAGGCAGCTGCGAAGCTGTGTCTTAGATCTGAGGACTCCTGGGTCAGTGCTCTCTCGATGTTTCCTGATAGAATTTTATTGTTTCCTTTACAGTGCTCAGAGCATTACTGCACACATCTCAGGCTCTGGGAGAATAGAAAGAGTCATCTGCTTTTGGCTTTTGGCTTTTTTGGATGAATAGCCATGGTATTCTGATACAAAAGCAATTAGTTGAATGAATAGGTGAAGTATATTCACTGGAAAATGTTAACATATGATTTGTCCCAAATTTTATTGGCCTCTGATCACACTTCTGCTACTTGATTTTGTTTAACCAACTTTAAAGTATCATTTAGTGTCTTCTTTCTATAGTAACACCTTGCAGAAAAACTGTTTTTGTATTTTCCATGTTTTCTTACATTTCTCCAATCAAGAGTTTTTAAATTTTCTGGCATATGTAAAAGCTATTTAAGTGGATGTTGGTCCTGAAATACCATGACCAGACATTCTACCTGGATTTCTTGGCCAGCTCTTGTCCACAGGTAGTTAGAAACAGTCTTGCTCCAAGACACTTCCTCCTGGGGGACCCTCATATTATGCCAGAGCTAAAAATTCTGCAGTTACAAAGTGTTGACTAGAATATACCTCATAACTGTGCTTTACATGTGGCACCCCAGCTTTTCTGCATGTGAGGTGTTTTGATGTAACACACTGTACTTCTGGGGTTTCTTTACTGTCTCTGTGAACTCCATGGGCAATGTAGAGAAGGAAGTGACCCACCATAAACTTTAATGCTGTATTTCAGCAAGAGATTTTTCTAAGTTGCCTGCTATGTCTGGGTTTCAATTTATAACGTTTTCTCTTTCTATGTATTGTAAGTATTTAAACATATGTTGAAGTAAAGGGAAACCTGGCTAACAAGAAGTCTGGGATCACACAGCATGGTTCACGCTGAAGTAGCCTACGTGCTCTGGTCAAGTGTTGGAAGGTGGATGGCTGTCCTGAGGACTTGAAGGGCTCTGTTCTCTTCTCAGCCCTCTGGTAGCTAGCCCCTAGATGTTCTACCTCAGATAAAAGCACGCCTTTCTTTTCATTCATTCACTTCTTAAAAATAGCTGCCTTTACAAAGCAATACCACAAGCAAAGGACATGAAAGTGGCCTGGGAACCTGGTGGGGGGACCCGTAGGGCGTAAGATGAGTCAGAGAGGTAGAAGGAATGTCTGTGAGAATGCCTTCTATACAAGGACTGAACTGTCAAAGACAAATTAATAAAGAAAGCAACTGTTCCTAAGGCGTCATCAATATATTAAGTCCACCTTTACAACGTGGACAACTCAGCAGTTTTTAATGTATTTATAAAGTTGTGCAATTATCGCTACACCCTAATTTGATTTTTTTGCTACAAAAAATGCTGTATCTCTTGCTCTTTTTTTATGCAATCCCTAGCCTAAGCTAATCTAATTATGTCTCCATGGGTTTGTTCATTCTGAAACTTGCAGGTGTGTCTAGCCTGAGGCCCATGGTCTGCATCTGGCCAAAGATAGCTATGAATGTGCCTCAAAATCGAAAGTTGATTTAGCACTTTTGAAATGTTTTTTTTTTTTTAACTCAGTTGTGTGGTTTTCAGTGTGAACTTTGTAGGTGACAACATGATGTCTCAATACTAAAAAGTTGGGCATAAGTAGAAGGGTATCAGACCAGAGAGGTTTCTTTTAGAGTGCTTTCAGGGTGCATCCATATCAGCTATGATGACATCATCCTCATCATCCTCAGCATCTTAGTGCTAAGTCATACTCCATCAAATGGATATCTGACATTTTATCTGTCTATCTTTCCATTGATAGGTACCCGAGTTGCTCCCATCTTTTTTAGTGCCCTTAAATTATACTGCTGTGATTATCTGTGGTGTGGACATGTGTTTCCAGCTTTCTTTGGGTGTGTAAATGTGTTATTTCTCTAGTTTCCTAATTGTTAACTGTCTAGTTGTGCCACCCATTAAGAAGAGTGGGCATTGAGGCCTCTAACTTCTGTCATCATCAACATCATCATCATCTTCCTCATCCTCATCCTCATCACACCATCTTGTTCTGGGTTTACAGACAGCCCAAATCCTTCATCAGACTGACAAGGTCTGCATTTTGTGAAGGTGGCTTGAGATAGAGGAAAATAATTTGCTTGTGCATAGCAGGATCTTCTGTCTCTTTAGGTCTTAGCATTACTTGCAGAGTTGGTATCATCATGATGCATAAACATCTGCCCTTATGTGTTGCATTGGGTACCAGTTGTCAGCCCTCTTCTATATATTAAATCAAATTATTCAGGCTAAAAGTACAGTTAGGAGATTTAGAAATGACTAATGTAAGCATCTAAATATGAACAAATGAATTGCTGAGTAATTGTTGCGAACTTGCTGTTGAATGCCCATTTGGGTGTCAGATTTCTGGTGAAGACCTGGACAGCTAGTGAGAAAGAAGGAATGCTCCCTTGCTTCCTTACCCCCTTACCCCAACTTTAGCTGCTTCCATGTACTGTATTAGGTCCCTCTCATCTCCCCCAGAGACAGCAAACGTAATTTGATGTGCAAAGTTGGGCCTTTGGAAGAGATAAGGGAACAGTATCCACATTATTCTTTTACGATTGTTATTATTGTTATTTCTGGGATTGCCCTCCAACCCCCTCTCCTAAGCAAATCCTGATATATCCCCCAATGTAACACATACCCGTAAAGGTAATGTTCCCACAGCCAGATTAGTCATGCTGAGAAGATTGGTGGTTCAAAATGTTCCTCTCCAGATCCATCATCACTTCCTCTTTAGGAAGAACAGCCCAACATCCTTGATCCAACTAGATGGAAAAACACACAGTAGCACATTGATATCAGCAGTGCAAAAACAATCTTGGCCAAACTCAAGGCTGGAAGTGATCCTTCAGAAACCAAAGGCTCAGATAACAAGTGAAAATTCAACCCAAGCTGAGCAATCTGCTTTTGGTTCTGAAAGAACATTGATACTGTGTATACTTTTTTTGGCCTGTGTCATTCAATTTGCTGACTCAAATCCCTGTCTCAGGGATTTGGTTTTTGTATAATTTTGTATTGAGAGTGAAAAGCCTCATCAATGGCAATCTGTTTGCTGTTACTTGTGTCTTTGGAGAATAAGTCTTTTCACATAGTTGTAGTTGAAATGAGTACGGTGGTGAACTTTCCAAACTCAAAGTTTTCTATCTGTCCATGTTGGATGCAAACCACTCTTGTGTTTTTGTGTTAGCACGTTCATCTCGCTACTCTGAATCACTTACCTAATGTTTTCATGCGGTATTTGAGTCGACTGACTTAGAACACTTGTTTATAATCATGTTAAGCTGTGAAACCATCTTCTGATGCCTGTGTCCTCTTCCAAATTTTATGAGATATTTCAATTCTGGGGCGTTTGTTTAACATTCTGTGAAGCATTTATTTATCTGCAGTTATTTGTTGGGCACTAGCTCTGGGTTGTCTCCACGGACCATAAAATTAAGTATGATAGAAATCCCATCCATCCAGACTGTGGCTGGTAATTGCCTTGAAACCTGAAGGCATTACTTATAGTATGAGAGAGAAAATGAAAAAATTATACATAGGTTCAAAGAAGGAAAAAAATGTGATCCACTTTAATTCACTAAAAAGAATATTGCTATCTTATACAATTTTAATGCCATAATAAACACCTCATTTCCTCAAGATTAAGTTTAAATTACAATTGTAAAAATATATTTTAGTTTAAAAGTCTATCTTATAGCTTCCATATTTAATTACATCAAATTTACATTCTTTTTTTAAAAATCTCGTTTGCGCTTGTCTTTGTGGTTGGGTCTCTGGGAGGGCTTCTGTAATGATTAGTTTTCTACTGTAGCACTTTCTTCATGGCCTACTGTGAGCCACTGTTATAAAAACTGTTGGCTAAAACCATTGGTGTCTATGTCTTCTCATAAAGTAGCTCCCAAATAGGCTTTGAAAGTTCATATCTCTGAGAAACTCCCTAGATACTTCAGATTCAGTTCATCAAAAACCAAATCCATTATGGCTTACAGGCTCCAGACTTTTTCTACAGAATTTCGCATTTTCTAACAAACCATTGTATTGGTAAATTTAAAAAGTTATAATATGTATGTCTTCAAACAATTGAACAGGGCCTTTACTTTCCATTATAACAAATGAGAGGCCAACCTTGTATGCATGGAACTTTGACTACCTTAGGAAGTTGGGAAGGTCAATTTTGGAGAAGGTTCCATGTGGTGCTGAGAAGGTATATTCTTTTGTGTTTGGGTAAAATGTTCTGAAGATATCTTGTAGATCCATCTGAGTCATAACATCTGTCAGTTCTCTTTTTTCTCTGTTTAGTTTCTGTCTGGATGACCTGCCCATTGGTGAGAGTAGAGTGTTAAAATCTCCCACTATTTTTGTATGGGGTTCTATGTGTAATTTAAGTTTTAGTAATGTTTCTTTTACAAATGTGGGTGCCCTTACATTTGGGTCATAGATGTTCAGAATCAAGACATCATCTCTTTTGTTAATGTTCTGAGGACACAAAATCCTTTCAAATTGGCTGGTCTCAGAAATGACTCTGGCAGAATGTTCCCTTTTGTGTAAGTTATTAAGTGTAGAGGATGACCTTCACCATTCCATTCAACTGGTGTATTTCTGACCTGGGTTGACTTTGCCGTACAGCCAGAAGTAGACTGTAAGCCCTGCCGTCTAATTGGTCCATAGGGGAGGACTTGCAACCCATTTCCTCCTCAATGTAAAGTCCTGCTGCTTTCATATGAAAGACAAGGAACAGCCGATGTTATATTATCTAGGTCTCTTTTTGACAGGTAATATTTATTTCTTCTGAGAGCATGTACAAGGAATCTTTGAAGAGTTTTCAAAGTGTGAAACACATGATTAGTGCCTGTGCTCACAGTGTTGTACAATAGATCCTCCACATTCATCCTTCCCATCTAACTGAGATTTGGTGCCCTTTAAAACCCACACCTCCTAGTAATGATCTTCTCCTACTTCAGCCCATGTCGAGAGCAATACTGCTTTGGTTTTTAAAAATACTGAAAAAAAATCATTATTATTTTATTTTATGTGTAGGTATGTTCCCATGTATGTCTGTGTACCATGTGTGTCCCTAGTGCCTGGGAGGCCAGAAGGATACTCTGGAACAGGAACTACACTTAAGTGTTAGCTACCATGTGGATGCCAGGAATCAAAATTGGTCCTCTGGAAGAGGAGACTGTGCACTTAACCTCTGAGCATCTCTCCAGCCCTAATACGAATCTGTTCTTAATAGTTTAACAATCCTAGATTCCACACACATGTGAAAGCATAAGTTTGTTTTCTTTTTGTGCCTGGCTTATTTCACTTAGCACAGTGTTTTCCAGGTTCACTCATGTTGCTGCAGGTGGCAGAGTTTCAGTTCTGAGTTTGAACCCAGAACTTCAATCATGTTACACAAGCATGTCCTTCTTCCCTCAAATTGCTTCTTGCCAGACATTTTGCCACTGAAAAGAGAAAAGTAGCTAATACTGATGTTTTTAGAGATGGATGTCTCCCAGCATTGTGAGTGGTCTCTTTCTCAAACTCAGAGCAACAGGTTTTTACCTAAGACCAAGAATTTACAGAGTCTTCTACTGTTGTTACTTAGATCTATCCTTTGCACCCTCATGGTCCTCAAGGTGCTCTGTAGCATTACAGTGTATGGTGTTTATCTCTTCATGGTTCTCCCACCTTTGAAGTTGATGAGAACAGCTTTCTTCCCCCTACTGTGGTGAGGTCTCCTGCTAAAGCCAATGAGAATGACAGAAGATCACAGTGTAGCTTTTTAGAGACAAAGAAGAGAGGCTCCCCTCTCAACTGCAGAGCTACTGTCCAGAGGGTAGTTGAAGACAGAAATAGACCTTTCTTTTTTTTAGACAGGGTTTCTCTGTGTAGTTTTGTGCCTTCCCTGGAACTCGCTCTGTAGACCAGGCTGGCCTCGAACTCACAGAGATCTGCCTGCCTCTCAGATATAGATCTTATGGAAGGAACAGCATGGGGGCACCTCATAAACTATCAAGACGTCTAGGGTTATTCAAAACAATAGTCACAATGTTAGTCGGCAACAGCAAGGCCATGGGGTCTCAGACATAATGACTTTCTACAGCTACATCCCTACCATTCAATCAAAAGTCTTTTGAAGCCAAGAGTTTGGCTAATTCAGTTTCATCTTATGTTCATTGAATAACCATGAGTTGCATGTCTGTGACATTCTAGAGAAAAAGGGATTACTCTGATGTGGGAGGGTAATGGGAATAAATGACCAACCAACTAATAGTTGGTTGTCTTCCATTTCTTTGGCATGTGGGCAGTGGACGCTCTACTTTGAGTTTGGAACTGTGATGTTCTCCCGGTCTGGCAGAGTGTGATACCCTGTTCTCCTGGGATTCTTAGCAGTTGCAAAACCTCAACTCCCAGTCAACCACCTGATCACATGGGCAAACGTCTTGCACCAGCTCCTCGCTACTACATTACACACAATGGATACAGATGACCTCCTCCCCCTCCTCCTCCTCCTCCTCTTCTTCTTCTCCTTCTTCTGTTTTTGTACTGCCAGGGGTTCCTAGGGCCCCACACATGCCAGACAAATACCCTGTTATTGAGCTATTCCTCAGCCCTCTTTTAGTATTTTTTTACTTGTTACTTTGAGACAGGATCTCATTAAGTTAGGCTTGCCTTGAGCTCCTTCTGTAGTCCAGGTGGGCCTTGAACTTGTGTTTCCCTTGCTTCAGTCTCCTGGGTATCTAGGGTTACAGACTGTGCCAGCAGGCCTGGCTGATATTTGCAATTTTCAATGGATTTAGCCGAACCTAACTTCATGAAGTTGAGGTATACTGGTATTTGCTCATGCTATAATGAAGATAACGCTTGACTTATTGTGAAAAGATGCAGGAGCACTTTAAAATGGGATGCTTGTGGATATGTTTGTTGTCTGAAAAGGTTAGTTTCCTGAGTCAGGCCTCTGCTGTGGCCTCTTCCCCCTCAAGGGCAGTTTGGCTGCTATGATTAAGCCGGTGGCAAAAAGGGAATTGCTCCCTTTTGATGATCTCATTTGATGACTACAAATCCCCAGTAAATAGTAGATGATGACAACTTAAGTATCATAATAGGAACAATGAAGACAGAGTACAGAAAGCAAAATGTTTGAATGCGACTGTAATGTCACAGAAAAACAAAGAGCTGGGTCAAGTTGCTTCTTTTGGCATCGGCATCTTACATTTTTGCTGCTTGAATAGTTAGTTCTGGTATATTTCTTGGAGGAGGAATTTTGCTTTTAAAGCTGTCAGTTCAAATAATAATCAGAGTTTCTCCAAATATTCATTACGTTTATTTGTGAACTGCAGAGCCCTGCTATGGAAATATACCTGCCGTAGTGAATGAACTATGTGTAGTCGAAGAAGTGGAGGCAAGGGGAACCTTTTTTTTTTTTTTTGGTTGAAATAGGGATTCCATATTTTGCAATAATAATCCTTGACTCCAGTGCTTAGCTCTACAAGGGTGACTACATGAGGACTAAATTATAAAGATGAAAGAAATGGCTGCTGGACAGATGTCCTTGCAGATGTATTTTTGTGTAAGTCTGCAGTGGCCCGTCTGCAGGACAGGGGTCCCCACAATCTTTTGTGCTGTCGACTGTTGCCAGATACTAACGCATGAGTGCTCTTTGTGCAAAACCTCCCAGATTCATCAATTACATAATTAATTGTTGATTCTGACTATGAATAGTCCTCAGTTCATTCTTAGTAAGAATAAGCTGGCTGTGGGTGTGCATCTCTCCCTGGCGAGGTGTGTCCCTTGTTTGGTTCCTTCTGAGCAGCAGGATCATGGGCATGTGTCTCATCGTATAAGCTAGGTACTTTGTATTTATGTGTATTTGTTTTTTTTAATCTCCTCGCCCCCCAGACTACAACAGTTTCAAGGCAGGGACTTTGCTTGCTTCTTGCCAGTTTATTTGTGGCTGGAGAAGTGCTTGGCATGCACTAGGAGTACAATAAGGATTTGTCATGTGAGGAGAGAGACCTCTGTGGAAATCTGACCCATGGTATGTGGGGCTGTGGTAGATGGGGCTCTGCAGAGTTGACACAGATTAGTTGAGAAGATGCTTGGGCTAGGAGACAGCTGCTGGTGGGAAGGCACTTGAGCCTGGGGTGAGGTAGATCGAGTTAGAGTCCAGCCTTGTCATTGACCAGCTCTGTAGACTGTCAGGGAAATGACCCCACCGTGTTTCCTCAGCTGTGAATCTGAGATAATGAGTTGTAGGCAGAGCAAATGAACTAGTGCCTGAGAATGGGCTGAGGACAATACTGGGAGGGTTATCGTCGCTCAGTCAATACTGAGCACAAAAATACATGGACAGAAGTGAATGTGAGAGTGTTCACAACAGTGTCACCCCACAAAGGACCGAAGACCATGTGGGAAGTAGCATCAAAATGAACAACAAACTTTAAGAGAGGAACCAAAGGAAACTTTGGAAAGGCCAGCCCTGCCATGTCTTTCTTCCCAAACCACTGAGTAGGCCTGTGTACAAAGAGCTTAGCTTCTTAACCTCCCAGATCCAAAGGCCTTGGAGACAGGGCAAACACATGCAGGGCCATTGCCAGGGGAGATCTGTGAGGCGAAACCACGACTTCAAATGCATTTGGGGCAAATTAGGGCAAAGCAATGGTCTGTGATACAATCTCCTCTCCTGTTGTGGTGTTTAGACTAGTAGCCCTCTAATTAAATGTGCAATTGTATCAAGGCAATTGGAAGCCCCACCTAGGCTTCCTATAAGGTATTAGACAGCAGAGAGCAAAATTCTCTAGAAAGCAGATTTTTTTTTCATTATTTTTAATTTGAACAGCTCCTGCCTGTCAAGTGATGGCATTACATATTTATTGTGGTTTTGTTACCACTTCGATTTTATTTTAAAAAAAAACAAACAGATTTTATTTAATTTGAAGAAACATTTAAAAGAAAGCACTGTTGAAATAAGTGCAAGACAAATGAAGCACACTAATAATACATTGCATTGATAAAAATGAGATAATTTGTGATTAAAAAAGAAAAAGAATGTTATTAATAAAATAGAAAAACCCAGTGCCAAGTGTCTAGGAAGTGAATCTGGACTTCTCCCTCCCACAAACTCTCAGATTTTCTTCTCAGACAGTCCAGGCCAGTCATGAATCTCATCATTATTTCTTAATCTTTTTAGATTCATTTATTTTATCTTATATGTATGAGTGTTTTGCCTGCTTGTAGATCTGTGCACCATCGGTATATCTGGTGTCCTTGGAGACCAAGAGGTGTAGGATCCTCTGCAAGTGGAGTTACAGATAGTTGGGGGCCATCATGTGGTACTGGGAATTGAACCCCTGCTCTTTGGGAAGAACAGCCCATGTTCTTAAGCTCTGAGCCATCTCTCCAGCCCTGACGATTATCATTTTAAGGTTAGTTACAGAGAACCTTAGGTCATCTATGCTGGTTTAGACAAGTTAACTGTTTATTCTTATTTTGTATTTAAAATAGTCAAATACATAAGAATTTTGACTCTCCCTAACTCCCGATAAAATAGCACTTAAAATTTGCAAATGAATGTGGTGATAAATTGTGTACCCTAATAAAGCTTGCCTGAGAATCAGAGGACAGAGCCAGCCACTAGATTAGACATAGAGGTCAGGCAGTGGTGGCACACACTTGTAATCCCAGCACTTGTGAGGCAGAGATCTGTCTGGATCTCTGTCAGTTCAAAGCCACCCTGGACTACATGAGATTGACTCAGTCTAGGAGAACCAGACTGTAGCTAGAGTTTTTCTCTCTGGGTCCCACCAAGTCCCCGCAGTCCCGTAGCCCACTTATAAAATAAACATACAGACTCTTATATTATTTAAATTGCTCAGCCATCTAGCTCTTACTCTTATATTCAGTCCATTTCTGTTAATCTATATGTGGCCACGTGTTCCGTGGCTTCACCTGCTGCCTTTACATGATGCTCCCTGGATGGCAGGCTGGCGTCTCCTCCTCTCTGCCTTCCTATTCTCTCAATTCTCCTCTCTGCTAGTCCTGCCTATACTTCCTGCCTGGCTACTGGCCAATCAGTGTTTTATTTATCAATCAATCATCCACAGCACTTCCCCCTTTTTTTTCCAAAAAGGAAGGTTTTAACTTTAACATAGTAAAATTACATATAACAAAACAATTATCAAGCAAGAATTACAGTTATAATATTAAAGAAGATATCCTATCTATCTTATATTTGTGAATCTAAGGTTTTATATTTAACTTATCTTTTATCATAACTGAGGAAATTATAACTATCTAGTCTTTAAGTATATCAAAGACCCCAGAAGGATATACTATTATCTGAGAAATGGGAGAAGGATGCAAGTAACTTTTGGGAGTCTTGTAGGGTAGACAGAGACAGCTGGCAGCCTGGCCAGTCACCTAATGTTCCTTTGTAAAGTTGGGGCATTGGTCTTTAGCCCACAGGCCTAGAGTCTCTCAGTCATTTCTCTCTGTGTCCTGTAGAATGCCTGGCAGTTTCCTCTGTGAAGCAGGAACCTGAAGGACCATTCACCAAACAAAGTTCAGTGGTCACCTTCCAATGGATCCTGCATGTCCAGTTGATCAAGCAGTCCAGGCAAGAACAGTTTCTTGCCCAAATGGCTATTTTTGCCAACATGAAGATAAACACGATATGGAGTGTCTTCAATGCCCATTGTCCTCTCTGAAGTAAATTGGTGCTGCCAGGAGCAGACATGTCTCATTGTCCAGAAAGCCTAAATTTTTAAAACATTTTAAATGCCATATTCTGTAGGTCTTTGAAGTGTTTGAAGATTATCTGCCTAATTGAATTATATCTAAATATACCTAGAAAACAACATGACTATAAGTTTGACTATCATAGAAGACTAATTATTAATCTGTATTTCTTAGTTATCCATTACAATTTAAGTGAGTTACATAAGCATAATACCTCAAATGAGAATAGAAATATATATACAGTATAACAAAATTAAGTTTAAACTTGTATCAATAAACTAAAATCCATAGCAATGTAAAACATTTTAAACAAGTTGTTCCTTAAAAGTAGATTCAATAACTTACCCTTTTATCCTATCATATCTATATCATATCCCCTTTTCTTCTTTAGAAAAGATCGCATTTATAATCAACCTGATTTAAATAAAAATATTGGTTTTTGTCTGTTCCACACCAGAGGGCTCTTCTGATATGGGACAAAAGAATTTCTTAACTTTTTTTTTTTTTTTTTTTAAGCAATATGTTTGGGTTTAGAGAAGGAGTGAGCCAATTCCATCTCCAAATCTAGCTTGGTATATTTGGGAATTTGGGTGTAGCTTTTTTTACTCCTTCCTGTTGGAGGTGGCACTATATCTTATGGGGACACAAAGAAAATTTTAGGATTATGGAGTAGTCCGTGAGGGTGTATTGTCTGAACCAGTAGCCTTGAAACTGTTGTGGATGTTGGATCATCTGGGCCATAGTGTTATTGGAGGACCTTTCTGGGGATCTTGGCTAGTCAAACCTGATGTATCCTAATCTGGAACAAATCCATAGCCTCTGGCTTTCTGTGGAAACAAAAGTAGAGCCTCCTTTCCAAAGCAACATATCCTTACATCCAAATTTTGAAGTCAAGGTACCTTTAAAATACACATATTTGTTTAACTCAACAACTTTTACAATGAAATGTTTTTCTGCAGTTAAAAATCCCAAAGACAACACAATCCAGATTCTCTGTGTAATATCCATCTTTATGTGGCTTATTTTTTATATTACCTTTACTGTCACTTTAAAGACTTTATTTTTAAAAACTATCTATTCCTTTATATATATATATATATATATATTCTCTTTTAAGCCTACATACATTTTTACATACATTGTAAAGCGTTTAAAGTCTTGTTCCATTTAAATCTGTCTTATTGTGAATCTATTGTTTTAAACTACAGCATTACTAGGGCTAAAATAGCAACTTTGGCTGGTGGCTCCGCCCACCTCAGCTTCCCACCATGGCGGTGGTACATATACCACCAGCTCTGGGCTACCGCCAGCTCTGGGAGCCATCAACTCTTAGAAACAGTGGTTCTATGCTTCTATCAAAGCAGTGTGTAGCCCAGAAACCTCTTTTTTTTTTTTGTACTAGCCAAGACTAAATCTACCACACAACGTAATGTGCCACTTCTAGACGCCTCATTCCTGCTCTGCCAACTTGAGAGAGACAACTAGGAAGCTGTTTTTAGCTCCGTTTTAGAAACTTTTTTCAGGTTTTAGGTGGAAACTCTTGCCAACCCGTTGTGCGCCAATTGTAGCTAGAGTTTTTCTTTCTGGGTCCCACCAAACCCCGGCAGTTCTGTAGCCCACTTATAAAATAAACATACAGACTCTTAAGTTATTTAAACTGCTCAGCCATTAGCTCAGGCCTACCACTGTCTAGCTCTTACTCTTATACTCAGCCCATTTCTGTTAATCTATATGTTGCCATGTGTTCCGTGGCTTTACCTGCTGCCTTTACATGATATTCCCTGGATGGCAGGCTGGTGTCTCCTCCTCTCTGCCTTCCTATTCTCTCAATTTTCCTCTCTGCTAGTCCTGCCTGTACTTCCTGCCTGGCTACTGGCCAATTAGTGTTTTATTTATCAGTCAATTATCCACAGCACCAGACAGTGGTGGCACATACCTTTAACCCCAGCACTTGAAATCTTATGCCTTTGCTTGGGTATCACACACACCTATATTCCCAGCACTGGGTGGAGAAAGGTATATAAAGTGTGAGGACATAGGAACTAAAGCCTTATTCAGCTAGAAGCTCTTTTGGCTGAGGCTTTTTCAAGCTGAGGAATCCTAGAGGTAAGACATGGCTTGTGTCTTTGTCTCTTTGATCTTTCAGCATTCACCCTAATATCAGGCCCTAGGGTTTTTTTTTTTTAAATTATTATTATAAAACTGTTTAGAATTCGTGTTGGAAATGAATACAAAGAAAACTTCTACAGAAGACCCACCTATAGTTTCTAAGTCTAGCATTGAAATCCTACTATCTAAATCAATGAGATCCCAGCAGGGACAACCTCAATATGACCTAGAAAACCACTATGTTGGGTTCTGAAAGCAATACTCCCAAATCAGGAGCATAGCTATCAGGTGCACCATGCTTTCCCAGGTTAGCATCCTCTGGAATGGGACACTCTATATTAGTCAGTGCATATTCTAACCACTGTCACGGAATTATTTCTAACTAGAGGCTGTGTTTCAGAATTGAGGCACCAGCGAGAATCAACAGTTCACCAGGAACACCTTGTATCAGGCAATGGTTTTCTTCCTCTGGGTCTGTTTTTCAGATTCTCCACCCCAGTTTTGCATTCGAGGTAACTATTCTTCAAGAAGAACTATAATAATCAAACAATAATGTCTGAAAGGAACACTAAGGCCAATTATATCCACTCTGTTTTATATGTGTTCTTCTGCGTCAGACCCGACCTCTAATTTCCATGAGACTCACTCCTAAGTTCTCAGGAAAGAAAAATGCCCCCTGCTTTTTCTTTGAAAATCAAGTTTGATGTAGTAGTAACGATCAATGAGCCCATTTTCAAAAGGCTGATTCTCATCCCTATGGAGGAGTGACTTTTCATGGTGCACAGCGTGGTGCTGGCTTAGGAAATAAATTTCTGCTGGTGAGAATGTGTACACATACAATGCATGTTTCAGAGACAATGGGGCATTATAGGAAAAAATAATATTTGACCCACATGTTGAGGCAGGAGGAATAATGAGAAATAAACACAATTGTCTGTGTATAAAAGGTTGCATTTAGTAGCCTTTGAAAAGAATTCCTTTTTATTTTTGTTGGCCATGGGTCGATTCTTGGCTAGGTTTGTTGAGTGCTCTTGCCCAACCTTAAGTTTTACAATTTTCCATGTCACTTGCAATTATAAAGCAGTCTGTGGTCATTGTACTGACCAGCACTGCCCTCCTAGGTGCCGTCTGCCAACCTAGAATTTATGCATGGTTTTACCATCAACATGGGTTCTCCCTCACTAAAGTCTTCATTCTCATTCACCGCACATTACGTTCTTTCCCTGTAATGTTTCTTCAGTGTTTGTTGTGCTAGGGACAGGTATGGACAATGAGGAAATGTGCCAAAGGGTAGAGTTTCTAAATATCAGCCTCATTCCTGTTACTGGCCCTCTTTGTTTCTCTGAGTCACTTTTTGTTATCTTGTCTGCCTATTTGTCTGTCTCTCCATCCATTATATTTCTATCTAACTACATATTTATGGAAGCTGTAGCTTCTTCATTCGTAATGAGAACATTCATGCTGTAGTGTTAGACTTGAATTTTATGATGTGATTGTGCTTTGGAAAATTAGTTGTGGGATATAAGACACTGTTACTTTTGTCTATATAAGTTATTTGAGATGTTTAAGATTTATAGTCTTAATCACTTCTTGAGAATAGGTCTCTCTTAGGGTTGTGGGGTGTGTGTGTGTGTGTGTGTGTGTGTGTGTGTGTGTATGTGTGTGTGTGTGTGTGTATAAAACTCATATTGCCATACATGTACTATAATCCACATCAGTATCATTTTTCTATCTTGTATTTTTCGAATGACCTCTCAATGTCAATATCTTCTTTGAATAAAGAATGATCTTTTGGTTATCTTAGTTCCAAATATGGTCTACTACCAAGTGTATAGATTTAAGAGGTGATAATCCTGGAAGAAAATGATGTAATAAAAACCACAAGATGTAATGGGAATATGTGAGTACATTTGATATTTATGTAAATTCAGGCTGTTATGGTTTGAAAGCATTATCCACATTTTTAAATTTATTTAAATTTCTTTTTCATTTTACATACCAACTACAGTTCCCTCTCCCATCCCTCCTCCTGCTCCCCTCCCTCCTCCTGCTCCCCTCCCTCCTCCCTCTCTTCCCCACTCCTCATCCCCTCCTCCAAAAGGGTAAAGCCTCTCATTGGGGAGTCAACAAAGTCTGGTACATTCAGTTGAGCAGGACCAAGCCCCTCCTCCCTGCATCAAGGCTGAGCAAGGCATCCCACCATAGGGAATGGGCTCCAAAAAACCAGCTCATGCACCAGGGATAGATCCTGATCCCACTGCCAGAGCCCCCTCAAACAGACCAAGCTACACAACTGTCTCCCACATGCAGAGGTACTAGTTCGGTGTCCCGTGAAGGCTCCACAGCTGTTGGTCTAGAGTTTGTGAGTTCCCACAAGCTAGTGTATTAGAAACCACTGCTGGTGGGAATGCAAGCTTGTACAACCACTTTGGAAATCAATATGGTGCTTTCTTAGAAAATTGGGAATCAATCTCCCCCAAGATCCAGCTATACCACTCCTGGGCATATACCCAAGAAATGCTCAATCATACCACAAGAGCACTTGCTCAGCTATGTTCATATCAGCATTGTTTGTAATAGCCAAAACCTGGAAACAACCTAGATGCCCTTCAACTGAAGAATGGATAAATAAATTGTGGCACAGATACACAATGGAATACTACTCAGCAGAGAAAAACAATGATATCATGAGGTTTGCAGGCAAATGGATGGATCTAGAAAAAATCATCCTGAGTGAGGTAACCCAGACTCAGAAAGACAAATGTGGTATGTACTCACTCATAGGAGGATACTAGATGTGGAACAAGGATGACTGGACTGCTACTCACATCACCAGTGAGACTACCTGGAAAACAGAAAGACACGAGGATCGCCCAATGACGGAGAAATGGCTGAGATCTACATGAACAACCTGGACATGAGTGGGAGCAATGAAGGGTGAGGGTCGAGGGAAAGAGAGCCTGTGGGAGCGGGAGATCCCAGCTGGATCAAGAACAGAGAGGGAGAACAAGGAATAGAAGACCATGGTAAATGAAGACCACATGAGAAAAGGAAGAAACAAAGTGCTAAAGAGGCCCACAGAAATCCACAAAGATAACCCCACAAAAGACTGCTGGCAATGGTCGAGAGACAGCCAGGACTGACCTACTCTGGTGATGAAATGGCCAAATACCCTAATAGTTGTGCCAGAAACCCCAACCAAGGACTGAGGAATCTGGATGCAGACATCCACGGCTAGGCCCCGGGTGGAGCGCTGGGAGTCTAATTAGTGAGAAAGAGGAGGGTTTATATGAGCGAGAATTGTTGAAACCAAGGTTGGATAAAGTACAGGGACAAATAGCCAAATGAATGGAAACACATGAACTATGAACCAAAGGCTGAGGGGCCCCCAACTGGATCAGGCCTTCTGAATAGGTGAGACAGTCGATTGGCTTGATCTGTTTGGGAGGCATCTTGGCAGTGGGCCAGGTCCTGGGCTCATTGCATGAGTTAGCTGTTTGAAATCTGGGACTTATGCAGGGACGCTTGGCTCAATCTGGGAGGAGGGGACTGGACCTGCCTGGACTGAGTCTACCAGGTTGATCTCAGTCCTTGGGGAGGCTTTGCCCTGGAGGAGGTGGGAATGGGGGGTGGGCTGGGGGGAAGGGGAGGGGGCAGGAAGGGGGAGAACAAGGGAATCTGTGGCTGTTACGTAGAACTGAATGGTATTGTAAAATAAAATAAAAGGAAAAAAATACAAATTGTTTTATATAATAAAAATATAATAAAAAGAAAAAAATACAAATTGTTTTATATAATAAAAATATAATAAAAAGAAAAAAATACAAATTGTTTTATATAATAAAAATATAATAAAAAGAAAAAAAAAGAAATCACATTGGCCTGACAAGATGGCACACACCTGTGATTCTAGCACTTGAGAGGTTAAGGCTGGAGAATCACGACTTCTAATCTGGGCTACCTAGTGAGACCCTGTCTCAAGAAAAAGATCCAGGAAAAAAAAGAAGAAATAAAGAAAAAGAAAAAAAATACACTACTGCATTTGGATGTGGCATCTTTGGGAAGTCGTTTAAGATTAAATGATGTCATGAGGGTGAGATCCCCTTGCTGCAATTGGGAGTTTTATAAGAAGAATCAGAGAGGTTGAAAGTAGCAAATGACTCCATGTGATACTCCATACCACCACAGAATTCTGCAGCGAGTACCCCCAACAGGAAGGCCCTTACCATGTGACCACTCGAGCCTCCAGGACCATGGGACAAAACAAACTTCTTTTCTTCGTAACTTACTTACTCTATTGTATGCTGTTATCAGCAACAGAAAATGGATTGACAGATGAGAGCCAGGCAGATCTCTGAGTTCCAAGGCCAGCCTGATCTACAGAACAAGATCCAGGACAGGCACCAAAACTCCACGGAGAAACCCTGTCTCAAAAAACCAAAAAAGAGCCGGGCGGTGGTGGCACACGCCTTTAATCCCAGCACTCGGGAGGCAGAGGCAGGAGGATCTCTGTGAGTTCAAGGCCAGCCTGGACTACCAAGTGAGTTCTAGGAAAGGCGCAAAGCTACACAAGAGAAACCCTGTCTCGAAAAACCAAAAAAGAAAAAAAAAAAAAAAAGTAAAAAAGAACATTGCGATATATTCTTTTTAACCTTTTCCTCTCTTAGGGTATTAAGTATTAGTTTTTGGGAACTATCTTTAATATAGTAACACTGGTGTGCCTCCAGGTAGAAGTTACTCAGAATTTTCAAGTCTCAGATCTACCATTTGGTCTTCATGGATGTCCAGGCAGGAAGGCTTTAGTCTTCTGAAACTGAGTTTCCTTGTATGTAATATAAGCCAAATGTCTGTTCTCTGGGCTGTAGAAGTGAGATAGCTGTGACCCAGAAGTTCTGAGTGCCTCTTTTACTTCCAAGTACCAAGCTGGTTCTCAGCAAATGGCTCATGTCTAGATTTTCTGTAAATCATTTTATCTTTTGATGGAGAAACATTTACTGTCAGTTCTTTCAAAGAAACTTTATCATAGCATCATGCACATAATGGTGGCTGGTCTGTCTCCCTGCCCTTCCTACCTACAATGTTTTTTTTTTTTTTTTTTTTTTACACTGGTGTGTTTTAACTTTCATTCCCAAATAACTTGAGTGATATCTTCATGAAGCCTGTCCAAAATGTTCCATCTCTGCAATGTGTGTGTATTTATGTCCTATTATCCATTTGAACATTTCTTGTTCTGCAAGTCTATTTATTTTGTATTTTGAAGATAGGGAGGTACAGGAAAGTGCTATGGCTTAAACTTCTTTGTCATGTTTATGCTAAAGGTTCTGGTGTACAGAGACATCTATTTCCAGTTGTCTTCGAAAGTGGAAACCATGGTTTGATCTTGCACCACTGAGATCAGTACATTTCAGTGATCCATGAATATTGTCTAAAAATGGAGGATGGTGTCTTTTGAAGAAGCATGGGGCTCTTTGATCTAATAGCTACAGTCTGGTCATTTGGGGGATGGGCTTCCTATAGAACCTGGGGAGTTTTCAGAGCAGTTTGGAAAAGTGAGAAAAGAAATGTACTTGGAAGAGGATAAGGAAAGATTTCAAAGTAGACATTGAGCTATAAAGTAGTCTGAAAGAGTGGGCAGTCTGCACTAGAGGGTACATTCATCTTACGTTACAGGTGGAGAGTGTAGTTATGTCATCATACTAAGCTGGCAGGATTGTCTGTCGACACTAACTTTGTGAACATGGAGTTAGCCTTCCATTTGGAGAGGATAATCGCATCATTTCTCAGAAGAGATGTTCCCATTTTGTTGAATTTCCCTGCCTATTTCTTTCCCTCCATTGAAAGAAGGTTAACTGTTTCACTACATTTCTGAAGCTTGTGAATTTTGTTCTTAAATAACAGTCTGCATGAATAACAACAGCAAACTTTAACTTAAAAGTATTAAATGGCTATTAAACCCATACAAGCGTATAGAATACAGTGAAAAATAAAAGTATCTCAAAATTCCATTACATGAACCCATATCAATATTTTGATTTATGTTAGACTAAGCATACAAATTCTGGGATGGAAGAATTGGCTGGGCTGTGGATGTGACATTGCCTGTCAGAACTGACCATGAAAGAAAACAAGGTCAGAGCTCTGAGACGATTGTGAAGTATGTCGTAGTCTGGATTGCAGATCCTTGTGTCATTGTATGTATTTATGTAGACAATTTTTTTCCCTAAAGTGCTGTTTTTGCTTATTGGTTTATATCCACCATTCCATATAATTAAATAGTCTTCCAAAGCATCTCACATACCTAGAATTACACATTCCATTGTCTGTTCATATAGTTTAAATCCATCTCCACTGTTGAAGGCTTGGATTTCTGTCTTTGAAAAATAGTAAGCTACATATGGTCCAGGTACACAAATCTACATTCACAACCATGATTCTTTTCTTAAGATAAATTCTGTAAGTGGCATTGGAGTGTCAAAGGATGTGGGTGTTTAAACACACTGATACATATTGTCCTTCCGAGGTAAGTGGTCCACAGCAGCTCCCTATGCGTGAATTTTCCATATGTTCCTCAGGAAACACCTGCTCTCCCTTTAGAAACATTACTAAATTGATTTCATTGTTATACCCGCATATACTTACGTACATGGTTGTCTGTAGTAAAGTTGTACTGTAATATGAAATACATGCTGCATTGTGAACTCATTCACCTGTCATATTGCATAAGCTTACACACATAGATTTCTTATGTGACTTCTAAATGTAGCTGTCTCCACTTCCCAGGTGCCTGCATGAACATCACTCACAGCCAGTGTCAGATTCTTCCCTACCACAGCACCCTCACACCTCTTTTGCCAATTGTCAAAACCATGGACATGGAGAAGTTCCTCAAGTTCTTTATGAACCTCCATCGCCTCAGTTGCTATCAACATATCCTGCTCTTTGGCTGCAGCCTCGCCTTCCCTGAGTGCATCGTTGATGGTGATGACAGGTACTTTGGAACCAAATCATTCAATGATAGGAGCCCAGTTATCCTAGGGACAAGTGTCCAAGAGGAACAGACCGTCCTGTTACTATTTTTCATTTTTGTTGCTTTTAGGGGGAGAAAGGACCCACAAATGTCATAGCTAACTGCAAGTCTCTGAAATAAATGTATTTAGAAAATACAGATTTTATTTGTTGGAAGAAATTATTTGTATATTAGTTGATGCTATCGGGAGGACACTCAATTGCTGTTTCAATGAGGGTCTGTTAGAAGAAAAAAAAATGCACCCAAATGGATAGCTGAAATGTTTATTGGTGAGACTGTTTATGGAGGTATGGGGAGGGGGAGAGAACAATTAAATGAAGAGAAGCACTAAGATCTCATGATGAGAGGGTATAGTTCTAACAAAGGCTTGAAGAGAAGAAAAGGTTCGAAGCCATTGGAAATTTGCAGCTATGGGTGGAGGGGTCTCCAGACTGCTGGTGTTGTGACCCAAGGCAGAGACAGAGGAGAAGGAATAAATATCCCAACCTCATTCTCCAATCATCCTTTCTGCCAGAGAATTTATTCACTAACAGGGGACAAAGTCGTCCAGTGCAATGGATGAGATCCAGAACCTCACTGAACATCATCAGCTAAGAAGTCCCAAATCATATTTAAATCAATTATGAATGACATTCTAGATGGTTCTTCTCATCAACCTGAGGACCCAGTGCTGGGGTGGAGGACTAGATGTGGAGGGACAAGCAGAGGCTATTCAATATGATAGAAATGATTTTTCAATAGCAGTCAATCAACCCAAAGAATGCCATGGTTATTTGAAGCACTAAATGTGTATTTGGAGAATTTCAAAACATATGCTAAGAACCTATTCAATACAACTTCAATCACTTTCTGTATTGAAATGTTAGGAGCTTTTCAGAATAGTAATAGTAGGTAGTAGGACACATCTCATTTTTCAAGTGTGGTACATCACATGCTATTTGTGATAATTGAAGTATGTATTTTACACACTGCTTAAATTATGTGTGAAACACAAGCAAAAGATGTTCCAGGAAAGCACCTGTTATTTTAATTGCAAGATGCTGCACTGCCATCGATCTGAGGTAGAGCAGGGGCAGTAGACGTTGAACTGTAGAAATAGGAATGTGAGCATGTGCAGAATTCAGCGCAACTTGAATTATCAAGGAGTCAGGCAGAGAGGGGCTTTCGTGGCACACAGAACGAGAAGCTGGATTTGATGTTTCTTGTGGGTTAAAATATGGGATGTTTGTGTGGGCTGTGGATGTGAGTCAGAGACACAGTGCTTGCCTCGTGCCCTGTGCTACCAAAAAAAAAAAAGAAGAAAAAAAAAAGAAAAAGAAAAAGAAAAAAAGAAAAGAAAAGAAAAAAGAAAGAAAAGAAAAAAGAACAAAAGAAAAAAAAAAAGGTCATCAAGAGATGCTTTATTTTCCCAGACTGTGGCAACACAGTTGGTGGTTGAACTGGTTTCCTTGGGTGGCTTTAACCAATTGCCACCTGCTGGGTGGCTTAAATAACAGAAATGTCTTCTCCCACAGTTCTGAAGGCTGAAAGTCCAGGAGTCTGCAGGGCTGTCTGGTTCTCAGGATTCTATGGGGAGAGTTCATTTTCCCCTTTGCTAGTTTCCTATTATTTCTATTCCTTTGTCACGTGCCCATGTCTCTCCAGTTTCTGCCTCCGCCATCACAGAGCATCCCCTGGCTGTCTGCATCTCTTCCTCTTCTGTGTCCTATAAAGATGCTGTCATTGGATTCGGAGCTCATCCACACAACCTAAGATAATAGCTTCACCTCAAGATCCTTAATTATATCCACAAAAACCCTGTCTCCAAGTGAGGTGACATTCCCAGTTTTAGAAATTAAGATGTGGACCTCTTTCTTTGAGGCAGTGGTTGGGAAAACAGGCTAAGGGAGCTGTGTGCCATGACCTCCACATCCACGAAAGAGAAATAATAGTTATACTTAGGTTACAAAATTCATGTGAGGATTTAATGATACATGGGGCTTGGGACACTGCCTGGCTCTTAGAGAGAGCTCCGTAAATGTCAGCAATAACTATAAAGTGGTGATTTGTGAAGGACATGTAGAATGAATGAGGTGGAGACCACAAAAAAAAGTGCTTTTTTTTTTTCCCACATTTGAGGCAGGGTTTCTTTGCATAGCTCTGGCTGTCCAGGAACTCCTTCTGCAGACCAGGCTGGCTTTGAACTCACAGAGATCCACCTGCCTCTGCCTCCTGAGTGCTGGGATTGAAGGTGTGTGCCACCACTGCCTGGCTAAAAAAGTACTTCTAAAATATATGCTATGTGTGAAGAATTGCAAAAATAAGTAAGTAAATAAATAAGCAAACAAGTAAGTAAGTAAATTAAATAAGTAAATAAATAAATAAACAAACAAATAAATAAATGGAGTACTCCATTGCTTAAAACAAAATTACATAAAGTGCCAAAGGTTTTCTTGGAACCGGATTCTCATTTCATTTCTGCTCACTTTCCAAGAATTTCCATTATATCCTTTGAGATGAACTCCTCTGTGGATTCATGCATGCTTACAGAGAGACAATGAGAGGGAGTGTATTGAGAGTCTTGGAACCACTAAGTTCATTATGATGATCCTCTTTATTCTAACTCAGTCTCTGCTTGAATAAACACTTTTGAGCTACCCACAGTTTCCAGGGCACTGTAAGATACCTTTGTTTTCCCCTTGACCTGATTTATCCTTTGATAACTGCACTAATATGAGAGTTTTCCATTTTCTGTTATAATGAATAATAATTTACAGTTACTTTTTAAGTGTTCCTTGGAGACTCATCCTATTATTATTATTATTATTATATTTTGTTTTATAATTGTACTGATAGACTGTGCTTCCTGCTGTCATTTAGTGTAAGTATGGGAACTGCAACCTAATTTAATAAGCCAAATAAGTTCATCAAAGTAAATGTCTTGTAGAAAACCATTATAAGGTCAAACATATTTTTCTTGTGTTTCACTATTTTGTATCATCTATTATATGCCACACTATTCAAATAAAGGAAAAGTGTTTGTTTTCTAGCCTAAAGAAAATAGTTATTTAATAACATTTAAAATTTAATTTTCAAAGATTACGGTGGGATTTATAAACAGTATAGTTTTTAACCTGATTCTTTGGGACCACAGATGCTATTTAACTACATTGTAAGATGAAACAATGGACCTTAATGGTCTTTATTTTACACTGTGACTTCTTTGACCAAATGTGTGTTGACATGTACTACAAAACAGGCTGGTTGAAAGGCAGAGAGACATCTAGATACAGTGAAGCATATTTAAAACTATAAAATTTTAACTGATAACTATTGGAATGGCTCTGAAGTATATAGGATAGAAGGTATTGCCTCAAAATATCAAGTAGCTAGCAAGAAAATATCGGTGAGCTGAAAGAGTGTTAGATGTAGATGACCTTCTGGCATATGAAATACACCCCAAGTCTTTGTGTGCTTTTGATGGGTGACTGTCCCCTTCTCCTACCTCCTTCACACAGTTGGCCTGTAATTTCATTGGCCCCGAGAAGATGTTAATGTCAGCCTTGACTTAGCTTCTGTAAGATTCTCTGGAAACCATACTGACTTCTCATCACCTGACTCAACTTTTCTACTACATTGCAGGGAAGGTCCTTACTTGCAAATTGATGAGTTCAAGTAAGGAAATTGATGCATTCGTTATTGATCTTTCTACTCAGGTGTACTGATCTGTGACTAGGCTTTAGCAGAAATACCCAGGGCAAGGAAATAGAAATTCTTTATGTATGTAGATGACAAGAGATTAAAGATCCTATCTCAAATGTAGGACCATTTCCCATAGTAGCCTAGATTCCCATAGGTTTGCGTTGGGGAGTAAATGGACTTCCTCAAATGAGAAGTGAGATGTGTGTGTGTGTGTGTGTGTGTGTGTGTGTGTGTGTGTGTGTGTGTGTGTGTGTGTATACTCTTGCTTGCTTGAGGAGGTCAGAGGTCAACCTCAGTGTAATTCCTCAGGAGCCAGATACCTTGTTTTCAGAGACAGTGGCTGTCATTGGCTTGGAGCTCATAGAGTAGACAGGCTGGCCAGTCAATGAGCTCCAGGCATCTCTGCTTTCACTCCCTAGTGCTAAGATTACAAACGTGTGGGCCTTATGCCCATTTTTTTCAAAACACAAGTTCTAAGAATTTAACTCAGGTCCCTATGTGTGGTGGTAATCTAATTGTACTGAAATATTATTTTGATTGTATGTTAATAAATAAAGTTGTCTGGGGGTCAGAGCTATTAGAGCCATAGCAAGAGTGTGGCGGTGGTGGCACACGCCTTTAATCCCATAAGATCTCTGTGTGTTCAGGGTCAGAGCTATTAGAGCCATAGCAAGAGTGTGGCGGTGGTGGCACACGCCTTTAATCCCATAAGATCTCTGTGTGTTCAGGGATACAGTCAGCATTGGAGACATATACCTTTAAGACCTAGGGGGCTGTACATTCAGACAGTGACGAGGCAGTCATGTGTTTGGGTTTACAACCAATGAGAAGGCAGAACGACATACTATAAAAAAACAAACCGACAGGAAGTAGGTCTTTTTTTCGCGAAGCTGGGACAGCAGGAGGAAGGGTGAGATTTTAGCTCTGAGCTCTGACCTCTCGGCTTTCTCTTTTACATTGTTTCTGTGTTTCTTATTTAATAAGACGGTTGGTTACATCTACACCTATGCTTATGTGGCAAGGACTTTACTGACTGAGCTCCCTTCCTTTCCTTCCTTCCTTCCTTCCTTCCTTCCTTCCTTCCTTCCTTCCTTCCTTCCTTCCTTCCTTCCTTCCTTCCTTCCTTCCCTCCCTCCCTCCCTCCCTCCCTCCCTCCCTCCCTCCCCCTCCCTTCCTCCTTTTCTTTTTTAAAGGTTTATTTATTTATTATGTATACAGTTTTCTGCCTGTATGTATGCCTGCAGGTCAGAAGAAGGCACCAGATCTCAGTATAGATGGTTGTGAGCCACCATGTGGTTGCTGGGAATTGAACTCAGGACCCCTGGAAGAACAGCCAGTGCTCTTAACCTCTGAGCCATCTCTCCAGCCCTGAGTGAGCTATTTCCATAACCTAGACTATAACTAACTAATTTTTAAGTGTAAAAATTTCTAGTAATATAAAATTATATAAATTTAAGAAATACTAGCAACCTTTCTGAGCAACCCTTGCTGAAACTAACCCCAAAGTTACTTATAGTTCTGATTGTGTCTCCTACTTTCTTATGACTTATAGAAAGTCTACATTTATCTGTTGGATAAATTCTTCATATGTAGTGGTTCCCGTTGTTGATGGAGTATGTGAATTTCTGGGCAGATATAAACTTGATTCCATGACTAGAGGTGCCAGATTTCTAATGTCCTCTCCCCCTTTCCATCTCCTGGCTTGTAATTGCCTGTCCTTTAACTTCCCATGTGATCATTTTAGAACAAACTGCACAGTACCCTTACCCAGACTCTGTCATTTCTGGGCCTCCTGTCAGATTTAGATTTCAAGCTAAGCTCCATGCCATGGCTTCTGAAGCCCTTCTTGCCTCTCTAGTGGCACAGGCCCAGCCCCACCTTCACTGACTGTCCTTTCCATTTTTCAAAAACCACAAACCTCTTTTGAGCATCCTTTGTACGCACATGCTGTTCCTCTTGCCTAGAAACTTTCCTCTCGAATTAAGCTTTTGGCCTCTGAGTCCTGACTGTAATGAAGTTTTCTCTGGACACCTCAGGTTTTCTTTTGTCTTCTCTTGGCAGCCTGGTGATGGCTCTTGTTTTCATCATTAAGTTTTCTTTATATACATAGCCCCAAAAGAAACCCACTAGTTTTTGTATAATATTATGATCAATCCATGAGAGTCTATTACATGGGTAACAGAATTTATTAAGATATAAATTGAGGAAATACACTCACAAATACAGAATGCAATAGACAGCAGAAGTTGTCCTCTGAGCTGACTGGGAGTGAACCCACCTCAAAACCAGGAGCAGGAAGAAGGGGCATGTGACTCTTTTCCAACTCCTTATAAGAGGTCACGTATAATGGCAGGAAGCCCTGCCTCCTTTGGGCCATATAGCCCAAGGTCATGGGCAAAGCAAATACCTCTACAGTATAAGAAGCAGAAGGAAGGAGACATTTGGGAAGTGGTTGAGTTTATGAGCTTTGGTGATGGTGATGGCTTCACAGGTTCTTAATTTCCAAACTCATCAAGTTGTAGGTATCAATTATGTGGAGCCTTTTATAGGCCAGTCACACTTTGACATTTCGATGAATGGATACCAGGATTTTCCGGTTTGGACCTTATTATATTACAAATTAAGCCTGAGATGCTTCCAGGAAGTGATCAAGATGTGCACCAATGATACATTGGGATGGCTTTTGAAAAACCCAACTTCTTGCTACACAGAACTACAAAGTATGTAAAGAGCATTGAGAACTATTTGCACAGCTTGTGCTTTCACACTATTTTTGAGTTGAACTTTCCTAATGATGTTTCAGTTGAAAAGTAACACATTTGTTTTGAATATCGTTTTAGGAGACTTCCTGTGTGGCACTGTTATGTCCCAGCACAGCCTGTGACTGTCGCCTGTGTACATGCAGCCCTGGCATTGTGTTAAATTCTAATTGTATAATAGGAATTAGACAATTCTTTGGCAAATTCATTAAATATATTAAATCACCATAAGCTTTTGCTATTGTTTTCTAAAAAGAGTAATTGCACATTGCTAATTTATCTTCCTAAGGACTTTAACTATATCTTAAAGGTCTTATTGTGTCATCTTTGGGTATATATGGAAAAATTAGAATTAAAATAATCATATTAAAATATATATAGATCAATGTCCAAAGAAAGAAAGAAAAGTAGACTCTGATCCTGCCGCCAGCTAAGTATTCTTAGCTGTTTTTTGGTTACTTACTTGGGTGTCCTTCCTAACTTGGGAGCAGCAGTCTATTCTTGTATGTCCTTGTCAGCTGATTGTATTATTGGTCAGTCACAGCACAGCTCCATGTCAGGCAACATTGGTGAGTTACTTTGCTTTGCAAAATTATGCCTAAAATGCCAACTTAGGGAAGACTCTGTCTGATGAGTCAAAATGGTCCAAAGTGTAGGTACTGCACAGTTGAATAATCCAGATTGCTTTCATTTTTTACCAAGTTGCAAAACTGGAGAACTAGGTCAACCAAAAATATTCCTGAAAATCCTTGTCAGGTTATGGCCAATGTCTAGGGCACTCATACTTCAGCCAGTTCATGGGTTTTCTTTTCTCTCCAATAGTTCTTGGTATTCACTGCATGGGACTAGAACTTGGAAATAATACTTAGGATTCCATTCACCTGAAGACTCTTATCATTGGTATCACTTTATTATACTAAAAAATCAAAACACCTGCAAAGTAATGTGGTTGTATTGTGTTTCCCAAAATATTGTGCACCCTAATAAACTTATCTGGGGTCAGAGACAGACCAGCCACAATATTAAACATGAGAATAGGCAGTGGTAGCACACGCCTTTAACCCTAGCATTCCAGAGGCAGAAATCCATATGTTCAATGATACAGCCAAGCATGGTGACTCATGCCTTTAATCCCAGAAAGTGAGCCTTTAATCCCAGGGAGTGATGGTAGAAAGCAGAAAGGTATATAAGGTGTAAGGACCAGAAACTAGAAGCATTTGGCTGGTTAAGCAATTTGGCTGGTTAAGCAATTTGGCTGGTTAAGCTTTTAGGTTTTGAGCAGCACACTTCAGCTGAGACCCATTCTGAATGAGGACTCAGAGGTCTCCAGTCTGAGGAAACAAGACCAGCTGAGGATCTGGCGAGGTGAGGTAGCTGTGGCTTGTTCTGTTCTCTGATCTTCCAGCGTTCACCCCAATAACTGGCCTCAGGTTTGATTTTATTAATATGAACTTTGAAGACTCCTGCTACAAAGTAATGTCACAGTTGCAGGTTGCTTTTGATATTTGTTAATCTCTTATCCCATGGGTCTTGGTAAATGTGCCAAATACTAAAGATAACCAGTGTCCCATCAGAGAGAAGGCATGTTTTTGATATTCTTTCAGGAGTTGCTTCATGGCTTTGTGTTATTCCTGCTGACTTAAATCAACCTTTCTTTTTCTGTTGGTATTTCTTTGAGTTTTTCTGGCCTAAAAGTGAAACCCTAAAGTTGCCAAATAAACAAGACAGTCCACCTGTGGGTGTTTCATCCATCTTACTGACATTTTCCTATTACGTGGCAAGGATATAAAGACTGACTAGCATGTGTAGACTTCGCAGTCCTCAGGGAGAGGGAGTTTGGCGTGGGGGGGGGGTTGCAGGGAAGGTTTGCACCCTTGTCCAGCTCACTCAGCTGGGGAGAAGGCTCTGTGGTGATGGTTCTCCTTCCACATTTGCTGCCGACAGCTTTATTCCTAGTGGCGCCTAAGTCATTCTCTGAATATTTTACTCCTTTATGCAACAGGGTACCTGGGTGTCCCCGCTTGTAGACCGCTGCAAACGAAATACCCAGGAACCACCAGCCTCATGAGCTTACATCGCATTGGTGGGAGATCAATAAGTCAGCAAATCAGTCTATAGATGGACAGCTTAATATTGAGATCATTTCTTATTCTGACTCAAGAAGTCCATGACAGTAACTTCCACTTGAATGGAAATTATGCTCACTTCTTCCCCCATAGGTGGTGACTGATTTTGCTTTCATCTAAAGTGTGTCCTTTTGCAGCAGCCCCCTGAGACAAATGCAAACAGCAACCCACAAAACCTGCCATGGCTGCATTTGCTGATTCTGAGTTATAAAGACCCCTACCAGATTTTAAGCTAATAATAGTTGAACCACCAACTCACACACCATTGTGTTTCCTCCTACTTGTCGAGGCCTCATTGGGTGCTGAGGCCTGCAGCTGTGTGCTGGCGAGTCTTCATTTATTTCTTCATGCCGCTGCTCCAACTCTTCCCTAGACACTGTTTCAGCAATGACCACATTCCTGGCGTCTGTGGTACTCACCCCAGGGGAGCCAGCAGTAGGAGGTCAGACTGCAGGACAGGCATGTTGACTAGTGGTCACCTCATGTTCCTCTCTGCCAAGTGGCAGAGATTGAGGACATCGTTCTGTGACAGGCCACGGCTCCTGTGCAGCCGCCTTCCCTCGACGGCTCTCCCTGAGTTGCAGAAATCACCCCTTTCCTTTTTAAACTTAGGTGTCAGCAGCTCCTGGCCCCAGACCATTGCGCTTAACCCTTGCCAGCATTAGGAAGCCCTGCCTTTGTCGGTGGCTCTTTCACTGAACACCAGGCAGCGCTCCAACTTTAGTGGGTCGTCTGTTTCCAGCTGGAACCATGATTATCACAAATAAAGACAAGGTAAATCACAGTCCTGGTTGTTAGAGTTCCAGACCAAAGTGAGTGAGTGATACTCTGAGTTCTTCCACTATCTCTTTTCTGATGGGAGACAGTGGCAAAGACAAGCCTTCACTTGTTCACTTCTTCATCTCCATGCCTAGTGCAGGCAGAGACCAAGCACGCATCCTATCTCTCATACAACATGTAAGGTTTCTTCAGTCACTTGAGGTGCTGTTGACCACTCACAGTGACACCAAACCACCTGTTGCTTTGCCCTTTCCAGCAATGGCAATGGATTCAAATATATATATATATAGGTTTTTCAAGACAGGGTTTCTCTGTGTAGCTTTGCGCCTTTCCTGGAACTCACTTGGTAGCCCAGGCTGGCCTCGAACTCACAGAGATCCGCCTGCCTCTGCCTCCCGAGTGCTAGGATTAAAGGTGTGTGCCACCACTGCCCAGATTCATATTCTTGTGTCATGGTGGTTCATTTGTGAAAGGGGGTCACCCAGGTGGGGCCATAGTGCTTGGTTCTGTGATCTTCTCTTTCAATTTTAACTTTCTCATAACAGAAAAGGAGAAAATGGAGGCATATGATCTTACATGACTCTTTAGACACGAACAATATCTTCATGGTTGAGGAAGGCTTACAGCTCTGGGAGTTGTCCAACTCTGACTTCGTGAGCATTGGTGAACAGCTCAGTCTGAAAAAAGACCAACTGGAATTGCACTAAAAATGATTAAGTCTAATCCATGAATAGCACATGGAGCTCAGTAACATGACTTTGACAAAGGGATGTGCCAAGGAAAAGTATATTTATTACTGATGGCTAGGCTACACATTAACACACTCTCAGTTGCTTAAAATAAGTCACATATGTTATGTCACTACCTGTGTAAATAGGAAACTTGGGGCCACTTAGCTGACTCCTCTGCTCCAGAGTCTCATCGTGAATTAAGGTGTTGGTTAGAGCTGAGGTCTTTTCTGAAGGTTGGCTGGGGAAAGATCCATTTCTGAGTTTATGAACTGTTAGAAGAGCTTCATTTTTCTCAAGGTCTGTTGGGCAATGGGTCACACTCAAGGCCAGCCATGTAGTTTTCCTTAATATGTATGGCAACTTGCTTTGTCAAAGCCAGCAAGAGAGAATGTGGTGGGGGAGTGAATAAAATAGAAGTCACAATTATATGCAGCTCAATAATGAAATGGCATCCCATTAGTTTCTATGGGTGGAAGTAAGTCAATAAACCATTACATACTCAAGAGAGGGGCTTTCAAAGGCAGGATCAGTAGAAGGCAGAGACCATAGGTAATGTTTTAAGTTCTTCCTGATGCAAATCATCCTCCCCTACACCCACAAAAAAAAGAGTTTTAAATCTGAACTTCTCCTAATATATTTTAAGCATAGCTTATCAAAAATAGAATTTGACAACTGCAATATGAGATTCTGAATGGAGATATTTAACAATATTTAAATAGGACATTTGTCTCAGAGGCATTGTACTACTGTTCGTTTCTCGGTTTTTCTAAGTATAGTTATATGAAATGATTGCTTTTGGGGAACCCAAGGAAAAGCACCTGCATAGGGCCTGGTGGTAGTGGTGGGCACAACCAAGAGGCTTCCCCATCGGTGAGCTGTGTGAACTACAACAGCGACCCGTGGGAGCCATAGTGGCAAGAATGTTATGGGGGTAACCAATTGTTGTACGCTTGGATTTAAGGCCTGCTCAACAGGAGGAAACATGTGACTCAAATTGTAAATCTGGCCTAGAACCCTGGGTTAGGGAATCTCATAGGCCCCAGGGGTGAGCCTACTACTATTATTCTTTCCAGTACACAAATTACCAAACTGCTTTCTAACTTTGTATCTCCATACCCATCACTTGGTCAGCTCTTGGACTTCATCAGCGAAGTCTCTTTGTGCATTTGATGGTGGCCGGTCAACACACAGAGAAGAGAATCAGTGATTGTGGCCGGCACAGTCACAAATGCACCATCTATATTATTCCAGCTAAGGCTCAGGGACCATCCTGGAAGAAAGGGCAAAAAGATTGTAGGAGTCAGAAGTCAGAGAGGACCAGAGCAAAACAGTTTCTTCTGGACTTGATGGGATGACTGTAGCATAGACCCCCAGCAGCTATGGCTACCTGCCCAAGACCATGCCAATGTTCCAGCAATAGGGTGTGAAGGAAATTCTTGAGATCTCGCCTCTGAGGACCTGTGAACAGTTGATGTCTTTTGGGGATGAAGAGTGAATTTTCCTCAAGAGTTTGGTCTGTAGTAGGTCAAGCACACTCCAGTGGATGCCTCTGAATTCAGGAGTGGATGGACAGCACAAATTGGACTCAATAGTTTATTAAAAACAAAAGGACACAAAATTAGAGGTTTGGAGGTGATGGTGGATCTGGAAGGCAGTATGGGGAGAAGTGAGGGATGAGTTTGGTCAGAATATATTGCATGATGGTGGTGGTTATGTGAAATTCTCAAAGAATTTTTATGAAGTATCTCTAAACAGTAGCTTAAATTGAAAAGAAGATGTTTTTAAAAAGAAAAACATGATCTATAACTCTTAAAAGCCAGAAGTTTACTTTGTAGTTCTAGCTTATTTAGTAAATTTACATTTATGACTATCATAAAAATTTTCTAGATAAGCATCTAGATATTTTAGATGTATCGTAATAAAATTCTCTGGAAATAAATTCAGTAATGAAGTTATAGATTAAATGAAAAGTATTTTTGGTAGACTAATTATTTAAAAACATCCTTCCTAGTGAAAATACTACAAGCTCCTTTATCACTGTGCAGTAGCATATTTCCAAATTTATCAAACGCGTCAATGAATAATTGTAGAGGTGCATCAGCACTGTCTGCCTTCACTGGAATGATGGAATGAAATGCATCAGGGACTGTTTTGCACCACGCCAAATGTACTTCACACAGCAATGAAGAACAATCAGCCTTTCTAAAATAGTCGTTCTGATAGCTGAAGTGGACCTTCCCTTGTGCTGAGCACCGCTCTCCAGTTGCCAGCGTGCTGCTGCTTGGATATAGACACTCATATTCCAAAACAGTGTAGCCTGTCTCAACACCCTGTTCCCTGTGTTGGAAAGCAAAACACATCCACACTTCACAGGCAGCTGAATTTCAGGCAAATCAGGAACAAATGGCTCCTCCTTTGCTCCCTGTTTACAAGAGCTCATAGCTATTAATACTCTACCCCCAACTCATATATCCCAGTCCAGCAATGTAAAACTCATGGGTTTCAGTCGGTTACACCTCTTAGGAGACCTATTTGGAAACACTCCAGACAGTTTTCCTAGGCACTAACTTTAGAACAGATGACCTAATGCTATTTTAGTGTTTCTAGATCTCCACAGCACAAGCTTTGAGAAAAATGGCTGTTACTTCTTGAAGTTCAGCAAGGCTGATGGGGTCATCATGATCTCCGTGCTCCTCTGAGAAACATGCTCTAAAGAGTGAATGTAAATGTACAAAGTGTTCATAATAAGAGAATTATGGGAAATTAGCCGGGCGGTGGTGGCGCACGCCTTTAATCCTAGCACTCGGGAGGCAGAGCCAGACGGATCTCTGTGAGTTCGAGGCCAGCCTGGGCTACCAAGTGAGCTCCAGGAAAGGCGCAAAGCTACACAGAGAAACCCTGTCTCGAAAAACCAAAAAAAAAAAAAAAAAAAAAAAAAGAATTATGGGAAATGGTCCAAACTTGAGCTCTTCCAAATCCCCCACCATTCAAATAGGGAAACTGAGTCTCAGCATGAATGAACTCTTGGTTCAAGGTCAGATAATAGCATAGTATCTCTCCATGGGAAGGTCTGGGGTGAGGGACTTAGGAAAATGAGCATGGCAGAGGGTAAGTGTCTCCAAGATGATGAGTTAGTTTTCGAGTTAAAGACTTAACTTCAGGACATGAAGAAAGGCTGGGGGCCCCTGTGTGAAACTTCATCAGCACCGTTGTCCTGGGAGATGCTGAGAAAAAACACAGGATGGCGAAGAGTAAGTGGCCTCAGAACTGAAGGAAGTTCCCCTATCTGCTGGGGAGACTTGTCCACTCTTAGTGCTTTCTATAAAGATCTCGTTGTGGTTTGAGTGAGAATGGCTGTAAAGATGCTCATATGCTTGGATACTTCGTCTTCATAGGAGTCCGGCTGGTGGAACTGTTTGGGAAGGATAAAGAGGTCTGTGTTGGAGGCGGTGTGTTTCTTGGGGTAGGCTTTGAGGTTTCAAAAGCCCTCACCTTCTCCAGTTAGCTCTCTCTGTCTCCTACTTGTGGATCCAAGATGTGAGCTCTCAGCTGTTCCTGCTGCCATGCCTTTGTTCTTCCATCATGGACGCTAACCCTTTGAAACTGTAAGCCCCAGATTAAATGCTTTCTTTTATTTGTTGCCTTGGTCATGTGTTTTTATCACAGCAATAGAAACACCAAGACACTAATATATTGCTGAGTGCTCATCAGGACCAATTCATGTTTTATGCTCTCAGTGTAACTTGTTCAAATGCAAAACTTCTCTTCCTGTACCTTCATTAATTTAAATAGATTATTTTAAAAGATAATTTTAGTATGACTTTTTAAAGATCAAAAAGATTTTTTTATTAGAATGTCATTGTTGGGGGATGTCTGATGGTGAAGGCATGTAATACCAGTAGCTTGGTAGCTGGATGCAGAATGATCACAAGTTCAGGGTCTGTTTGGGCTACAGAATGAGTTCAAGGCCAGCATGGGCAACTTAGTGACATCTTATCTCAAAATAAGAACATAATCAAAATAAGGACATAAAATAGGAAATCTAGGATCAACAGCATGGACAATGCCCCGAGTATGACCCCATCACCACCACACAATGTAAACATTGAAAACTCCTCCACTTCTTAGATATAACAAGATCTTTTTCAAGGCTCTCAAAGACCATGTGAGATCCAATCTAACCCATGATGGGCAGGTCCCATCATGTTTCTGTAATCTATGGAACAATGGGGTATGCTATACAAGGTTTGTTTGATCAAAAAAGTCCAGTTATTATACGAGAATAGACATTGTTGGATGGTGGGTATATAGATCAATGCCTCAAAGCTCACAGACCTGCTTTCTTTTCTTACCTCTGCCATCATAAAGCCAGTAGTAACAAGTGTGTGGCATTTGAATCTGCTCCAGAGTCTTCTTGGGCCTGTGCTTCCCAGTAAAGGTTTATTACAATGATCAAACATTGTATGATTCTGTGATATTAAGACTTGAAATAGTTCTTTTGATGGGACTCACACAAAATTTCTATTTCTTTCCCAATGTCCTTAAAATCCTTTGAAATGCCTTTGGCACAGAGACTGGCAAAGATAAAATATACATAGTATAGCTGTAAGCCTGAGAAGGCCACTTGCCTCTGAGAGGAGACCAGTCCATGGCCTTGACATTGCTATAACATCCCCATGGCAAACCTGGGATCTAGGAGTGTTTGGTTACACCCAAGCAGGATGAGGGCAAGCTCCTGAAGTATTGTTGCTTTTACTATTAACAGATGGTGGCTCAGTCTTTTACTCTGCAGAATACAAAGCAGAAGTCTAATACGTTTTCTTCTTTTTTTTAAGTACACAAGATTTTCTGAGTTGCAACTTGTCTGTATGAGGTTTCCATGAAAGCCAGGGAGGATAAAGAATAGTTTTCTCTATTTGTCTCTAAGAGACAGCTTGGATTTCTCAAAGGGAAGATAAAAAGTAGGGGTAATATACTTTTTGACCTGCTTTTGCTCTTTCAAATTGGGGGCCTCTTCTTTTTTTTGTTGACTAGTGTATTTTAACACAAGAATCTTAAGAACAATCATTTGGGAGAAATACTTCTATAAGAGGTGACTACATTATGTGTTGTGAAACTAGCTTATTCTCCCCAGAATCCATATAATTGGCTGGCTGAAATTGTCACAGGACTGAATATAGAAGTTTAAGTTGCTGACTGTAGGTAATAAATGTCAGTTAATAGTCCACATTAACTTGCTGCCGGCTAGCTTTAATACCATTATTATTGTCTTGAGAACTGCTCTGTAATGCTATTAACCCCATCCCCTTTCCTTTCTGTTTAGGCGTGGCCTCCTGCCCTGTAGATCTTTCTGTGAGGCTGCAAAAGAAGGGTGTGAGTCTGTCCTGGGGATGGTGAACTCCTCCTGGCCGGCTTCCCTGCGATGCTCTCAGTTTAGAGACCACACCGAGAGCTACAACAGTGTCAGCAAGATCTGCTTCTCGCTGCAGCAGGAACACGGGAAGCAATGTAAGTGTCTGTGTTTCCTTTCAAGGTTTTCTATTCAGATATACCACCAGCTCAGCAATGTATACGTAAATAGGTATACAGTCTAATATGCTTTAAAAAAATGAGCAGACTCCATTAAGTCTCCATTAAGAAGCAGGATATTAACAACACCTACAAATGCCCACAATAGGCCTGTTAATCATCTCACCCTTGCCAAAGAAACCTCTGCCCTGACTCCCATCACTTTAGCTAGCTTTGCTTATTACTGAACTTCATGTAAATAAAATAATTAAATAACGTGTGATAGCTTTGTATCTATCTTTCTGCATTGGCTTAACATTACGCTTGAGCAATGCATTGTGTTTACTGTGGGTTCCATTCCTTCTTATTGCATGCAGTGTACCGAATACTCCATATACAAAAATATATTTCTCTAGTCTGCTAATGATGGACATTTGGGTTACCTGTAATTTCAATGATGATGAAAAACCATGCTGTTACTATTTTTGCACACGTCTTTCGTTGAACATAGTTGTGTGCTTGTTCAGCCAAAGTAGTTCTCTAAACTAGTTGTATGGACTTCTACTCCTGGCATCTGTGTGCAAAAGGTCAGCTTGTTCCCATCTACTCCTGACATTGGCATTTTCAGTCTCTCTCATTTTTATATTTTTGGTGAGAGCATTAAGGCATCTCACTGAGATTTTTAAGTTGTATTTCCATGAGGAATTTGATTTTATATTAAAAAATGTATAACTATTTCACTATCCCTTCTGTGGAACAAATATTTGTCCATGTCCCAATGGTCTCAATTTATAGTTCCGTATACAGCATGGATATATCTTATTATGGTTTTGATCTGAAATGTTTCTCAAAGACTCGTTTGCTAAAGGCTTGTCTGCTGGTCTGTAGCACTGTTGAGAGTCTAGAATGTTTAAGAGGTGGAGCACAGTAGAATGAAGTTGGGTATCTGGCATCTAGCTCCTGAAGTGGGTATTGGGACTCTGGCCCCTCTTTTCTATTTTTTGCTTCCCAGCCACCATGAGGTGAGCCCTCTTATCTACATGTGCCTTTGGCACTATATTTTACCTCTTTGTAGTCCCAAAGTGATGTGAGTGACCGTGGACCGAAACCTCTGAAACTCTGAGGCAAAACAAATCTCGCCTCCATTTAAACTGTTTATCGCAGCCATTTTGAGATGCAAAGCTGACTAATACAGATGGAATTTATTAGGTAGATATATAGATATATGGCAAAGATCTCTGATTATGTTTCCCTATTTTCAAAACCTTTGTTTCTTTTTTTGTACATGGAACAGAAGCAGAGAGAGTTCTCTCTTATTTTATTATGCTTTATTAATTATTTGAAATTTTCATATGATATACTTAGATCATATTCACTCCTCCTCTTCCAATTCCTCTCAGATCCACTTGTTTTCCTGTCCACCCAACTCTGTCTTCATTTAAAAAATTATCCATTGATTCTGATTTCTGCTCTATGTATACTCTTGGGTGTGTGGCCATCCATTTGAATGTGGTCAACCTACAAGGTGCTAGATCCTTAAAGAAAATGGACTCTGCCTCTCCCAGTAGCTCTCAGTGGCCAATAGCTCCTCAGCTAGGGGTGGGATTTATGCCTACCTCCCTACTTCATGCCGGGATTTGGCCTGGCGTAAGCTTTCATGGGTCTTGTGTGTGTCTCGCAACCACTGTGAGTCCATATTTGCAATTTCCCTGCTATGTCCAGAAAAAAAAATGGTCTCCTTGCAGTTACTTACTGCCTTTGGCTCTCACTGTCTTTCTACCCTTTCTTCCATAATGATCACTGAGCTTTGGAGGGAGGTACAACATGAATGCTTCATTTAAGACTGAGTACTTAGCACTCTCCTTTTGTCCATGCCTTGACCAGTTGTGAATCTCTGTGTTAATATCCATCTACTGCAAAAAGAAGCTTCTCTGATGAGGCTTGAGAGATGCACTGGTCTATGAGTATAACAATAAGTTATCAGGAATAATTTTAGCAAGATGTCCAGTTAGAGAATAATAGTAGGAGGTTCTTTTCTAGGGCCTATGACATGTTTGCCCATAGGTTATTTGTCTCTACCATAGTGCAGGTATGAGTTTAATATTGTGGAGCAGGCTTTAACTCCAATCGGAAAGTTGTTGGTTACTCCCAAGACATTTGTGCTACTGTTGCATGTATTTCATTGAGTGTGTCTTTCGGTGGGCATGTCTTTCCAGGACAGTCATTGTTGTGGCTTACAGGGCTCACAGCTGGGTAAGACTGGTTATTTTCCTCCTCTGGTAGCACACATAGCATCTTCCATCACTGTGAAAGCTAGCCATTAGGGATGACATTTCCAGGTGAGTACCAGATTGTTTATTTCCATGTTCTGTGACTCAAGTATGTGGTTCAGCAATAGGGTCTTACTGTTTATGGAAGGATCCAGTGGATACTCTTAGTCAGATTTGGGAACTTTTATTTGCAGTTTTTTTTTTTTTTTTTTTTTTTTGGTTTTTCGAGACAGGGTTTCTCTGCGTAGCTTTGCGCCTTTCCTGGAACTCACTTGGTAGCCCAGGCTGGCCTCGAACTCACAGAGATCCGCCTGGCTCTGCCTCCCGAGTGCTGGGATTAAAGGCATGCGCCACCACCGCCCGGCTCTGCAGTTTTATTTTTGGAAAGGGAGGCTTTATTTGGCTTATGTTTTCAAATCACAGTCCATCACTGAGGGATGTTACAGCAGGAACTCAAGTAGGAACTTCAACCAGGAACTGAAGTAAAGGCCATGGAGGCATGCTGTTTACTGGTTTACTCTACCTCAGTAAATTGTAGCACAAATCTTATTAAAAGGTCTTATTAATAAAAACAAACCCAGAGCCCGATATTGGGGTGAACACTGAAAGATCAGAGAAGCAGAACAAGCCACAGCCAACCTCACTTCAACAATCCTCAGCTGATCTTGTTTCCTCAGACTGAAAAGCCTCTGAGTCCTCATCCAAATGGATCTCAGCTGAACTGCTGCTAAAAGCCTAAAAGCTTAAAAAAGCCTCTAGTTCCTGGTCCTCATGCCTTATATACTTTTCTGCTTCCTGCCATCACTTCTTGGGATTAAAGGTATGTGTCTTTTCCAAGCAAGATATGAGATCTCAAGTGCTGGGATTAAAGGTGTGTGTCACCATGCCTGGCTGTTTTCAGTGTGGCCTTGAACTCAGAGGTCTGGATGGATATCTGCCTCTGGAATGCTAGGATTAAAGGTGTGTGCTACCACTGCCTAACCTCTATGTTTAATTTAGTGGCTATTCTGTTCTCTGACCCACAGGTAAGTCTATTGGGGAGTACAATATATCAACCACAGTAAATTTTACTTGCTCGACTACCTTTCTTCTATAGCCCAAGTTCACCACCTAGGAATGGCACTGCCCACGGTGGGCTGGGCCCTCTTATAACAACTTGAAATTAAGAAAATATATCACAGACATGGCTGCAGACCAATCTGATCTGGACAATTCCTTAGTTGATATTTCTTCCCAGATGGCTCTAGGTTGGTGTGTCATTATTTTTAATTTAAAAAGTTTTAAAATCAAAATACAATTAAATTATTTCTCCCCTTTTTTTTCTTCTCTTCAACCCCTCCCATGTACACCCATTGCTCTTTCTAGGTCATGGTCTCTGGAATCTTTTACTTTAACTGTTGTTCTATGTGTGTGTGTGTGTGTGTGTGTGTGTGTGTGTGTGTGTGTGTGTGTGTTGTGTTCCTAAATATATAAAAACAACATACTTGTTCTGTATAACGTTTTTGATCATAAATGATTTTGTATTTTACCAGGTTTTTTCTTTATGTCTGTTAAGATCTATTGTTTCCTTTGTATTAGGCTATATGGTGATAACTCCATTTTTGTTTAGACATTGGTGATAGTCTCTTTCTTGGTAAGGCTTACTAGAGACTTACTGGTTACATCTGCCTTTTCAATGAATCTTTTCTGGTTTATTGCATTTTTTTTTCTATTGTACGATTGATTTATATTTATATTGTGTTATTTCCTTCTTTCTTATTTTTTGGCTTTAATTGCCAAGAGCTCAAAGTTGGGAGGATTTTCCAAATGCCTGTCTCTTATTATTTAGCATTCTCTGTCACTATTCCGCTTCCTCAGCAAGTGACTCCCTGGTCATAAAAGACCTGTTTTGCCCGTGTACATGTCTTTCTCTGGAGCAGGCCATTCTTAATTCCTGTGCTTGCTCCTTAGCTTCATAGGGTCACTTGCTACACAGTATAAAGTTTTCTTTTTAACCACCAGTGGGGCTGCTTAGCTTTGCCTTCGTTTTCTTTCTATTGTTGTGATAAACATCATGACCAAAAACAACTTCCCGAGGAAATGGTTTATCTCTGCTTGCAGTCTGTAGTTCATCTCAAGGGAAGTCAGGGAAGGAATCTGGAAACAGAAGTTGAAGCAGAGACAGTGAAGGAATGCTACTTACTGGATTGCTTCCCATGGCTTACTCAGTCTGCTTTTTCTTATACAACTCAGGACTGCCAGCCTAGGGGTGATACTACCCATGGTGAGCTTGGCTTTCCCATATCAACCATTAATTAAGAAATTTTTCACAGTCTTTCCTATAGGCCAATCTAATTTTCTAAATTGGGGTTTCTGTTTCTGGGTAACTCTAGCTTTGGCAAAAGTGGACAATAAAACCAACCAGAACAGTTTTCACATAAGAATTGCCTTTAACTTTAAATTATCCTTTTCCAAGGTATTGATACTCAGCAAAATCTATTCAGGGTTGTAGAGACAGCTCAGTGGTTAAGCTCTTGCCATTCAAGAATGAAGATTCTGGACCAGCTTTTGGATCTTCAGACCCAGAACCCAAGTAAATGCCCAGTGGGAGCGGAGACTGTTCCTTTCTGTTTAAGAAGGCAGAGACAGGGCGTCCCTGGAGCACACTGGCTAAGGAGAGCTGCTATGTAGTCAGGCTCTGGATTTGGGTGAGAGATGCTGCTTCCTTTTACAAGGTGGAAGAATAATGATGATGTTTCCTAATGTTAACCTCAGGCATCCACAGGCATGAGCACTCACAAGCACATACAGTCACTGTGATGATTTGAATAGGAATGGTCCTGTATATTTGAATGCTTTGTCACTAGGGAGTGGCATTAGTTGGCAGGGCTTAGGAGATGTGGCCTTTTTGGAGTAGGTGTGGCCTCGTTGGAGGAAGTACATCACTGGGGGGTGGGCTTCAGGGTTTCAGAATCCCAAGCCAAGCCTAGTGACATTCTCTCTTCCTGCTGCCTGTGGATCTGGATATAGAACTCTCAGCTCCTTCTCCAGCACCATGTCTGCCTGTGTGTTACAATGCTTTCTGACACGCTGCTAATAGACTAAACCTCTGAATCTGTAAGCAAGGCCCAAATAAATGCTTTCCTTTATAAGAGTTACTGTGGTCATGGTGCTTCTTCACAGCACTAGGACATTGACAAGAATACATACCCTCACTTGTGCCCACATCCAAACACACACACACACACACACACACACACACACACACACACACACACACCACAAAACAAAACCCCTATTTGGTCTATTTGTCTTAGTAATTATTTTTTCTGTACTTCTAGAACATTTTGTGAGTTACTCTATTCCAGTTGTTTTCAACCTTCCTAATGCTGTGACTCTTTAATACAGTTAAATATTACTGATAAATAAACACAATACTCCTTGTGTTATGGTGACCCCCCAACCACAAAATTATTTTGTTGCTACTTCATGACTGTAATTTTGCTACTGTTATGAATTATAAATATCTGATCTGCAGGATATCTGATATATGATTCCCAAAGGGGTCATGACTGAGTCTATTCTCTTTAGTTCATTTCTTTGTATAATTTAGATTATCCTAATTCATTTCTGATGAGGGTTTTAGCAATTGGATTATTCCATGATGCTAGGGTATCTGTCTCTACCTTCACTGATGGCATTTTTTTTAAAAAAAAAATTTAATTTATTTTACATCCAGACTGCATTCCCCCCTTCCTCCCTCCTCCTTCCCCCACCCCCTACAATTCACCCCTCCTCCATATTCACTCAGAAAAGGGCAGGCCTATCATCAGCAAAGCATGGCTGCCATAAGACCAAGCACATTTTTATGTTGATTCTCTCCTGAGTTTTCCAGACCACTATCACTGTCTGATCACTCCATTTCTTGGACTATTCCCGAGACTAACAATTACAAGTTGGGTTCTCTAGAAATAATCGCTAAGAGGAAGTCTGAGATACACTTACATATTAGGATTCAGTCTGTTTGTTGTAGAGAGGAAAGAAATCAGCTTTTGGTGGAAGGAAAGATTTGGAATATGATCCAGGCCCATCATAGCCTTAGCCATATTCGAGGGTACTCTGGAAGGTAATTGGTCTCATTAAGAAACGGCCCACGCTCAGCCCAAATAGTCAAATCTTTCAACCTTTACCTCAGTCAGCTATTGATGGTGTCCTTTCTGGGAAGAGTTTACCCTTGAGTAGGGCAGCTTTCTACACCATTCTGTGGATGAGCCAATGGTCTGAAGGTCTTGAAAGCTAAGGGCTGTCAGCTGTTGGGTAGAGTTACAAGTTCTTTCTTGAAGTAGAGGAACATAGAGTGGGTACAGGTCACTTAATTTAATGGAAAATTGAGATGACTTTGTTCCATTTTTTATAAGACTCCATCTAACTCTGATTTATGTCTGTTCTGAGGTGCATTCCTCCAGAGGATCTAAGCTGGAGAGCCAGAGAGTCACTGTGTTCCTCAGACCCTGGGAGAGGTCCGGTTTCAGTTACTTTTATTCTCAGAACAACATAGTTACTGAAATTTCTACTTACTTTCAGAAGATTTCTGATTAGCTCTTTAGTCTCTTGCTTTTGTGGTAAGTGCCATGAGGACCCTCCCTCCCAGGCAACAGGCCCCCTTCTGTGTGTCCCTCCTTGCTACTCAGCCACTGGTTACCAGCCACTTCACTCCTATAGGGCTGGAAAACACTGATGGCTCCTGGAACTCTTTGCAGTGGCCCCGTGTCCAGATTCTCAGTTGTAGTGGCGTGGTGTGAACTGGCATGTTCATGAGGGGAAAGCATGCATAGAACGTAGAGTTTTTTCTTTTGTTTATTTTTTTAGATTGCATTTCTCCCTTCTCTTTCTACTCTTCGAATCCTCCCACATACCCCTCCCTACTCTCCTTCAAGTTCCCAGTCTCTTGTCAGAATGTGGATCCTTGCTCTCTAGCTACTTTTCTCTGGGATCTTAGCGGCTCATGACCTAAATATCTCCTTAGCTCTCAGTTGCTTTTAAACAGAATTTTCTTGTGTTTTATCTGCCTTTTCTATTTGTTCTTGATGGATACCCTGACTGCTCACAATTTATTGCACTGCGTCCAGAAGGAGAAATCTATCTTATTTCTTTTGAACACATTGTTTTAGTGTGCTATTAATTCCTGACCTCCACTTCCTCACTCCTACAAAGATGTTGCAATATGCCATCAGAAGGATGAGGGAGTAGATCTGGAAGGGTCACTCAAGTCTTCCTTGCTTCAGCTATGTTTGTTTCTGGTTGGATGGAAACAGTGTTTTTAGTGGTCATTTTGAAAATATTACAATTGACATAGGATTTAAGAATCCATAAAAAGTCTGACAGTCAGAATCCACACTATTGGTCAAAAGTAGTTTTTGAAAGTCAAACACGCACACACATCCGTATCCACAATTCAGTAAGCCACCCTGAGATGTCACTGGGAATATCAGTTCTCCACCATCAGGAAATGTTGCAGCACTTCTAATCTTGGAAAAGATTGATGGTTTTTGGGCAAGATGGTGTAACCATTATAGTTGGAACCGTGTGTTCAATAGAGTAGTAGTAGTAATTTCTTAAGTACAACAATCAGAGTCAGAGTCCTTTTAGGTTATACTTATTTTTAATGTAACTTTTTTTCTCTGAAAATATTTTTTCCCTGAACTGTCATCTGTTTGATAAAATATCTTTCTAGAAATTTTAATATTTTTTCTGCCTCATACTGGTGGGCCAATGGGCTCATCCCCAATATATTTAAAATTCTTATGCTCCAGAGAAAACCATTGATACATATGACTTTCATGTATGTATGAGAATATAATTTCTAGTATGCCTATATGCCAACTGAAAAGGGTTCATGTGCTAATAATATATTGTATATCAAGTAGAAAAGCATTTGTTATATCATAGAATCATATAGGGGCTTGTTCTCTAAGGACACTTTACAGGCTACCCAGTGCAGTCTCTTTCTCGTGTTTTTTATTCATTGAGCAAACTGAGTGCCTGTTCTATCCTGACTATCATCCCAGGGACTCTGAAAATGTGCAGTTGATAATGGTAAGCATGGTATTAATCTATATACATGCAATGCAGTGCTTCTTAACCCTAGGTGATTTTTCTGCAGCGCCCATTTTTCCCATGGGAATGTTAGTTAATACATGCTGACATTTTTAGTTGTTACACCTGAGTAGACAAGAGGATGTATGACTAATTGTTGAGTATGAGTCCATTGTTGAGACCAGCCACCCTAAGTGCAGCCTCCCATTTTAAAATGTGGTGTGATCTAAAATGCCAGTGATGCTGAATTGAGAAACTCTGACAGAGGTTTATGTTCTGAAAGGTTTCTTTCTCAAATTCCATCATCATCATCATCATCATCATCATCATCATCATCATCACAACCACCACCTCCAAAGTATGCTTCATGACCTTTAAGGGGAACTAACCATAGTCTATGACAAATACAAGTAAAAAGAAACAGAAGAATGTCAGTGACTCGTGTCAACAGGCTGATATTCAGAAATTGCAGAGACATGGGATAAGTGACAGGAGAGCAGCATGGAGTCAATTCCATGGATGAGCAATGATTATTTTAGTAGAAAAGATGTCCTTCTTGGCAAAGAGGAAGGCAACAGGTGTTCTCATGGAGGCAACAGACGCTGTGAAGTGGTGCTGGTGTTGGGTTCCTGCTTAGCCTCAGACGTGAATTCTAAGTAAAAGCTGACCCCTGTCTTAGTCCCCCTCCCCGTCACTTGTGAAGTAATTTGGCCCGTGACAGTAGCACCCCCCTTCTCCTTTATATTTGGTACCTCATCCTGTCTACCAAAGCACTTTCACAGCTGTTGTTAGCTCCTTTTGCTTCAAGTCAGTCCCAGAGGTATTTTCATCTCCATTTTATAAATTCAGAAATTGAGGGTGAGAAAGGTCATCCAAGGGTTATTTTAAATCCAGCCTCCCACCCCCACAACCTCCCACTTTGGCTTCCACCAAATAGTCCACCATCCTGGGAGTCAATTAGTAACCCTTGAATGCTACCCTTTCTCACAAGAACTCTCCAATGTCTTCCCAGACAGCATTGAGCCAAAGTCTACAACCTGTAATAACTGCTTTTCCCAAGGCATGGTTCTGCGAATTCAATTCATCTCCTCTTAGCCGCCTTTAAATCAGTCATAATTCCTAAGACATTTTGTTCTCATATAGGACACAGAGTTGTCTTATCCCTTCTATCGCTGGGCCCTGCAAAGTAAATAACGTGCTAAAGTGATAATGCTGTGGGAACTGTTCTTCAGAGGTTTCAAAATAAACATTTGTGCGTGTTTCCATAGCCAAGTTGAGAGAACTCAGGGGGGCTACAGCTCAAGGCCCATCAATCATTCTGAGCCTTCCAGCTAATCCCTTATTTTACCTTGGTTGTAATCATATATGGAAAGTAGTTTTTAAATAGTATTTCTGTGAGTCTAAAGAGAGCTCCTGCCATGAAAGAGCGTTAGCCATTTATTCTTTCATTTTCCTCCTCCTTTTCCTAGTATTGTGTTTGTCTAGCTCTCGTTGCTGATAGCAACCACTGCATGGTATCAGACTTCCTATTTGTAGTTTCTGGATCTTGGTAAGACATACACTCTCAATTTCTATTGAATCGCAGGTTCATTTCAGAGAGATTAGGCCATACTATTTCTTTGCGATTCTTAGAACCAATGTTTTGACAGTGATTATAGGCAGTACCATGAAACTATTAAAAGCTGGCCATGCACTTTTTATTACATTGACCAGCTTTAGATAAAATGCTTTTCCCAGAACCTCAATTCTTTGTACATTTATAACTTTAAATTGTTTATATTTTTAGATTACCCAAACAACTTTTCTATACATAGATGTTACCTCTTATTAGAGCCTTGATTTAGCATCAGACGACTTAAAATAGAGCCTTAATGGCTTTATATTATTACTGTTGGGACTTGAGAAAGTTGAAGCCTTTCCAACATCTCTCTCCTCAATTTCATGACACAGGTGACAAGACTTGACTGTAGAACCATTTTAACCCCTGAGATACCGTATTTCAGACAACTTTCCTCAATTTCATGACACAGGTAATAAGACTTGACTGTAGAACCATGTTCCCCCCTGAGATAATGTATTTCAGACAACTTTGGAAGGCAGGATGCACTTTGTGTATTTGTAAAGCTTCAGTTCACTGTCCACTCTCTTTGTGCCAGGTGCTTTATTCTAGTTGGGAACATGCCCATTGCTCATGAGGAGATAGATATTTAAGCACAGACTCGGACCTTAGCCAAGGAGTCGACCTCAAATGGCATATTTGAGAGAGACATGGGTTAAGGCAGGTTGAGGGTGGGGTGGGGGGACTATTCATCGAAAGAAAGTTGGCCAAAGGAGTAGCTTGTTGGACTTTGATGTGGCTTGATGGTAGAGTCCTCGCCTACTGTGCAAGAGACTGTGGACTGCAAATCAGGACAGAAAAGAAGAAAATTATTAAACCAGTTGCTGTAGCAGGAAGATGGTACTATATTCAATGGGAAAGTATCAAAGAGTACACAACCCTCTAGTCTGAGAGTGAGCGGGACATTTTCCTCTTACACTCTTTGATTGATGGGACTTAGTATAGCCCTCAAGCACTACTTCTTAGAAGAGATGTGAGAGTCGGTAAAAGGATGTAGGAAGTGAGGCTGCATCCTGTGTGGGAGGCTTCTGTCCTCCAGAACACTTTTCTGACATGTCCCACTCCCCAGCACTCCGCCTACAGACTCCTTCTTTTGCCTCTACTGATACTGTGATTGCTGATATCCCACAGGGTTGCATTTTCGACCTTTCTTCCTTCTCAAGGCTTTTCCCTTTCCTCTAGGAATCCTCATCCGTGCTCACAGCCACATAAGCTCAGACAATGAAAGCCTATTTTATCCATTTCCCTAGGTTTAGATCCACACTCTCCATCTTCGCTTCCAAGAAAAGTTTCCTGGTCAGCGTCTCCAAGTTCTGCCCATGTTGCCTGCACACCTCCGTCCATTCCTCCTTTGCCTTGAATCCCACTCTTCTCTGTACTGATGTCTGCCCTTGACTCCCAGAGAGGGTTCCCCCTCCTCTCGCTGCTAAGGTTGCTCTCCTTTGCTGTTTTTCCTCATCATTTCTCTCACCTCTCGACAGTGAAAAGCGGACTTCATCCTTAGGCCCTTTCCCTCTGGTGACTGAATTCAGGCTCACGGCTTTAAATGCTGCTGACACCCAAAAAAGCCCAACGATAGGTTTCTACTACACCTTCCTTCTGAATTCTGGACCCATGTGCATGCATGTGCTTTCATATGCACACATGTACACAAGAACAACACACACACACATTCAATCTCTCTCTCTCTCTCTCTCTCTCTCTCTCTCTCTCTCTCTCTCTCTCACACACACACACACACACACACACACACACACACACACTCTCCCTTCTTTTTTTTCCCATGTGAGCTTCTAAAAGCCTCGGCAGAGGTGTACCAGCCAGCCTGATACTGCCTTTCTCTCTCCTCTCATCCCTGATTTTCCCATCTGGGTAAATAATAACTTTGTTTGTCTCATTATTGTATGCCCAAACTTGGGTTATTTCTCAATCTTTTTGCCCACACTGATGTATGTGATTAGTCAGCAGACTTCATGGGGTTTTATGTCAAAATACATGTGCAAACCAACCAGTGATCAGTCACTATCTTCACAACCACCGCTTGAGGCATGTCATCCTGGTTCATGCCAAGCTGCCCTTCTTATCCTTTATCAGCTCCCATGCTGCCTTCCTAAGCTCCTGTAGATCAGGAGAGAGTCAGAATATAGATCAGGCTGGCCTTAAGCCATTCCATGAGCCTCCTGAGTACTGGGATTGTAAACATGCCTCACTACAGCCTATTGGTGAAATTATTAAGGCCACTCCACGTAGTTAAAAGGGAGGTTTATTTAGTGGCGTAACTTACAAATGAAGGGATGAGGTAGGTTGCAGGGTCTGGGAAAGGTGTGGCACAGTCCAGCGGTGTTATCTGGAGAACTCTGCTCAGTCTACCTCCAGCATCCAGGGTCCAAGAACCAAAGAGAGCCCCTGCATCCAGAACTCGGGTCTTCAGTGTCCTCTCTCAGCCCTGCCTTGTAGTCGTGACCATTACCGAAGTCTCAATGAGGGTTGGGACTTCCAGGTCAAAGCTGGAATGGCTACCCACTACAACAGCCAGCTTGGAAGTTCTTCAAAAGACTAAAATAACAAGAACTGCTCTTGCTGTATGGCTTCTTTTCCTCACCTGTACCTTATAATCCAGGTTCTCAGGAAGCCCATGGAAGAGGTTACAGCCAGCCTGATCTCCATTTTGACTCTCACGTGATTCTCCACACAGCAGCAAAAAGGGATCCTTGAAAAGTTCATATTCCTCCTCTGAAGAAATTTTAAACTCTACCTATCTCACTCATCAGCATTGAGACTATGAGTCCAGACAAACGTGGGTCCTCCATCAGACTGCTGTATGACACCATCTGAGGGAAGGACAGTCACATAGAACTCTGTGTGAGCCTAGCCTACTGTAGCCCTACACTGCAGACATCCTGCTCTTCCTTACATCTGTCTTCTCACCCAATACTTTCATTTTGCACTCTAGGCTCCAACTAGTCTGTTCCATTTGCCCATACTAGTATTCTGATATATGTGTATATCTAATTCTGAGATATATATATATATATATATATATATATATATATATATTATACTAGTATTCTGATATATATATCTCATTCTGATATATATATAGTATCTGTATACATAGTATACTAGTATTCTGATAATATGTATGTATGTATTCTCATTTCTTTGTACTTGTAAGCATGTGTCTATAAGACTGTAACATAGGGCATTCTAGGGAGAGTAGGCAAAGGAAAGGTAGGTAAGAGAAGCCATACAAGTAGCATCGGTTCTTGTTCTTTTAGTCATGGATCCATTATTACAAAGAACTTCTAAGCTAGCTGTAGTGAGGCATGCTTATAATCCCAGCACTCAGAAGACTCATGGAAGAGTTTAAAGCTTTCTGATTTACATAGGATGTCTTGTCTCAAGAAAACCAAACCAAATCTAACCAAACCACACCACCACACCACCAACAACAAAAGAAGGTGTATTAGTCAGGGTTCTCTAGAGTCACAGAACTTATGGAATCTCTCTCTCTCTCTCTCTCTCTCTCTCTCTCTCTCTCTCTCTCTCTCTCTCTCTCTCTCTCTCCATATATATGTATGGCATGGCCCAGATTAAAGGTGAGCCTTCCAGCTTCAAGGTCTGGTAAAGGCATGTGCCTTCCCACCTAAAGACCCGGATCAAAGGCATGCTGTTGTTTTGCCACGAGATCTAGATCACAAGTGTGCCTTCCATTGCTGGATGATAGGTCATTCCAGCTATAGCCAAGTTAACAACTAAGAATAGCCATCACAGAAGGAAACGTCTGGATTAATTTTTCTGGGATTAGAATTTGACCTTGCTCTGTATTGAAACTTATTTTCTTAAACCATCTCATTGCTGACATCTTCTTTTGACCATGGACCACTGGACCTGCTCACTTTGGACCATGCCTGTTCTATGGGAGGCACAGTCCCATTTTGCTTTTGCTGTGCATATACGCAGCCAGAAAAAGCACAGCAAATAAAATCTCATTCTTGTTGAGCTTGGGGGCCGCCTGTTCCCTCCGGGCTCAGTCGCTCTTATTTAGATTGTTGGTGATTAGGAGTCTGTTCTTTACCAAGTGTGGCTTTGCTTGAAGTAGCAGGGTGCTTTCTGACACAAAGTGGGAGGCTTGCTCTTCTCACTTGTGCCTCTTTGCCACACTGGACAAGTCAGGGAGTCAAGAGCATGGGTCAAGTCCGGCATTCCTTACAGAGGACTATCATGCTTATCATGTGTAGAGACCAAGGGAACTATCTACTCTTGGCTCAGTGTTTTGCTCCAAATCAGAAATTTTATTTGTGACTCATATTCTAACAAAATGTGAGAATTTTCAGTAACAAAGCAAAAATCCCTTTCAATACAAATATAGTGCAATTCTAAGGCCATTTTGATGCACTTAAAACTCTCCAATAAGAATGTTGCTCTTCATAGTCTAAATGATTCAGACCATCCTCTATTTTAATTTTTAATCTAGCTTCATATCGTCATCGCTGGTCAACTTAATCCCGTGTAACACATGTTTATACAACCAGGCTGAAACCCTTTCCATTCTTTCTCATGGGAGGACAGGTTCCTGTCTGGGTGTTTTGGGAGGTCAGGTCCACGAAGCTCAAGCAGTCCTTGGAGCTGGGCTACAGTGATGCGGTTGCCTAGTAACTCAGACATCATAGAGCTTGAACTCTTAGGCCTGGGCCACCCAGTGAAACTGGCACAGGATTAAAAATCATGTCAAAATCTGTGACTCTCTTCTGAAGTCAAGACTTCATTATACCAAACAGCATTGCCGTCTTCCTGACTGTGACCCCAGCAATCAGAAGGCAACTTGAGGTCTCCGTTTTCAGCAGCTTGAGCCTATGTTTATTTTGTGTCTAAATCCCCCACACATTTAAACAAAATGAGCTAAGCTCTGAGGCAGGATAGCAATATTCCACAGCTGAGTCTTCCCAAATATTTAACTCATGTTTCCCTAAAAAGATTTTGAAACGCATCACTTTGAAATCTCTTATACAACTTCAAGTTAATATCTAAAAACTCAATGATGATTGTAAATGATGGCAGAGAGTGTGAATTAATGGGTATTTTAATAATTGCCATTTTGAAATGAACCTTGTATTACACTTCTAGATGTGTTCCTTTTTGTCTGAATTCATTTCTATTTCTCTTCTCTCATAGAATTTTATTTTGGCTCAGTATCTAGTTAATACTTATCTCTGAAACAACATAATTGTTTCATAACATAACAGTACAATATAGAAAAATAGAAATTAGTGCTTTAAAATTGTTCTCTCTGTTGTGAGACCGAGTATCAATAGTTTTTTTGATTAATTTATTATGATACTTTTGATTTAATTATATGTAAACATTTGTAAATAATCACCCTGCTTAAATTTGAGATTAGTCAGAAATTGGTATTTTGATATTCTTGTTGTTTGGGAGGTTTTGATTTTTAAAGAACAGGTTTGTGGGTTTGGGGAGATGGCTCAGAGGGTAGGTTACTGTTCTTCCAGAGGACCTTAGTTCAGTTTCCAGCACCCTGGGCAGCTCACAGCTGTAACTCCACCTCCAGGACACCTAACACCTCCAGCCTCCATACCTGCACTCATGTGTACATATCCACACACAGATACACATGCACAAAATCATAATTCTTTAAAATAAAATCTGGTTTGTGCAGAGTGTATCAGGAAATTAATACTATTCATGTTTTCATTTTAAATGTTAATATTTTGGAAACTTGTTCACACAATTAAGAACAAAGTAATAGAAGATGTTTTATTGTAATGATGGTGTTCAATTGTTTGAGCAACTTTCCTGTCTTATGTCAAAATCACATAGTAATTAAACTGTCTTACAAAGCTTGTGAGGAGTTTGGTGCATGCCAATAAGGAAATGCATGTTCTCCATTCCTGGAAACATTACCAGGAGTTAGGGGTTTATGTATTATTCTTTTACTTAATGGAACTTTAAAAAACCCTACATACTCTTAAAAAAGTTAGGAAGACTAACATAATAATTTTAGTTCATCTTTGGCAATATGGTAATTCTTGACAAAGTGTATTGCAAGTTACCATGTGCTTAACAAAATATCGGCGTTGTTAATTTTATCAATTCAATTTACATTAAATTGACCTAAGTGATAAAAAACCATCTTCAGTGGCAAGCTTATTGGTCAGCATTATGCCCTGACAGTGAAAAGCTAACTTAAGTTTTTAATTTTTAAATTTGCATGCAATATGATTCATAGTTTTGTGCATGGGTCCATAGGTTTTAACATATTGTATATTTTTGTAACCATTGTCAAAATCAGATAGTTATAGAACAATTCTCTCAAAATATGTTATGCTATCTTTTGTCTGTGCCTCTTTACTCCTTATACTCTCCTTACAACTTCTGGGAATCACCAATTTAGGCCCCAAACCTATAGTTCCGACATGCTATGTAAATAGACTCATATTGTGTGCTACCACTTGAAGCTAGCTTCTTTCACTTAGCATGGTAACTCTATCATTCAACTACAGTACCATGTGTATCAATGATTTACTCTTTTATAGTGCTTACTAATATTTCACTGTGCAGATGGATTTCAATTCATTTATTCACTCATTTGTTGAAGGATATTTAGTATCCCCTCCCCAGGGTTCTTATAGCTATGAAAATTATTGCTACTCTAAACATTTATTTACATTAAAAATGCTTATTTGTCTGTGTGGTATGTGTATGTTTTTGTGCATGTATATGTGTATGTGTGATGTGTGTGTATGTTTTTGTGCATGTATGTGTGTATGTGTGATGTGTGTGTATGTGTGTATGTATGAGTGTGTGTGCATGGGTGTGCTTGCATGTGAGCACATGTGCCTTTGAGCCAGCAGTTGACTTTAGGTATCTCCCTGTGTTATTTTCTGCATTATGTTTTTAAGTGTTGCTTACTGAACCTTGAACTCACTGTTGTAGCTACTCTGACTAGCCAGGAACTTCCAGGATCCTCCTGCCTGATCAGAGCCCTTATGCAGTGAAGACTTACCCTTCTTTCAAACCCACTTAAAAATTTTTATCATGTTGAATTTTATCAAATGTTTTTCCTGTATCTGTTGGCACGATCACACAGTTTTACTTCGGCTTGTTAACAGAAGAATTACATTGATGATTGTCTATTGCTTTACCTGTGTGCCCTGAAAAATGCTGCTTGTCCAAGTGTTGTATGTCTCGGCACAACTTTCTTCGTGTTTTTCCTATTTGAGTTTTTCTGAAAAGCTTGAGTCTGAATTTATTCCTTTGATAAGATTTATGAAATTTTAGCCGCGAGCATTCTAAAGCTTCTTTTCTATATAAGTCTTATTCTGGTGCCTTTTAGTCCTCAGTGACAGGAGTTGGAAGATCTCTGGCTGTTCATGGAAGTTCCCTGACTGATGGACGTTGGGACCACTTTCCAATCATTCTCTCCCTGTCATTCACTCACATTGTATTAATCAGGAAGTCCACCTCCCCTTTCTTGTCCCTTCACTCTGCCACACAGCGGCTATTCAAGACAGTTTATTGTATGTTTTAGTTTTAAACTCACATTTGATTCCTTTCTCCAGCTGTTCTTTCTGAACTGTGGACTTTTACTCATTTGCGATTTCTTGTCCCCTCCCTTCATTTGACTCTTTCTTCGGGGAGCATGGTTGTAGTGGGTGCTTTAAAGTTATCAAGTAATATCCACATCTAGATCACCTCAGCATTGGAACTGTTGTTTGCATCCTCACTCTGGAGTTGCTGGGCATGACCTGCTTCTGTGTATGTTGTTCTAAAATGACACACCAAGTTCGACTATTGTGTGAGTGTGAGCCCTGTTAGAAATCTCACTGCTCTTTGTCCATTGCTCGCTTTTATTCAGTATTGCCTGGCTTGATTAGGTTCAGTCACATGCCCTGTTGACCCCTGTGGACTTTAATTCCATGTCAGGACTTTTCCAGGAAGTAACCTGGCACACAGCTGTGGACCACACTGTTGCTCACTTTTCAGATCTTTGATATTCTTCACCTCAGCTACATGCACGCATGCCTGGAGGATAAACTAGGACTTAGTAAAGTACCTTAACAAATACTGCTCTTCCATGAATTTGCAAAGGGTTAATGGAGGGGGGTAGGACATGGGAGGGCTGGGGAGAGATAAATGATGTATTTTAATTAAGATAAAATAAAAAGAAAATTGCCCCAAATCACTTCCTTCTCTGTGATTTTGCTGTACTTCCTTGACTCCCATGGACCCTTTAGCCTGATCAGGGACAATACCGAGCTTGGCTGTTGTAGCCTCTGCTCTCTGAATATGCAGCCTCAGGGCTTGTAAGCAGTGTCAAGGGTTCCCAGACCTTCTGCTTTGCTGGGGCCCTTCCTCTGGCTCCTCCGATCATCCCATTCTATTCTACTTCTATGTGTGGCATATTTTATATGGATGGTATATTTTGCTTGATACCACCTATTGCCTATGTCCATGTTGATACTGCCCCCACTTCACTTTGGGGGATATATCGAGGAGAACACTCACCTGGAACACTCCCCCATCGCTCCCCAGGCTTTCTGCTGTTCTTTCATTGGTGGACACGGCAGACAGTTGTTCTGTCTAGTGTGACCTTGAACTTTAAATTCAGAGAGAAAGGCAGAGTGGAACATTCTGACTCACCCTTAGCTGTAATTGCAGCTTAGAAACCTAATTTTTTTACTCTTAATTTTAATATGTACTTAGATGGACAGATTGGCAGGCAAACAGATAAAAAAAACAAACAAAACAATGCCTGGACAGGAGTTTTGTTGCCTTTCCTGTTTGCCTGAGTTGTTGCAACTTCACCCTAGAAGCAGGGCAAAATATAACTCTTTGACAGTATTTGGGGTGAGACGGACGACTGGGTGTTGGCTAGCTTCATTGGTTATGTGTTTCGGATCCCGGGTGTTGTAAATGCCTGGAGGACGTGCAGTGGCAGATGGGGAATGGATAAGAGGTGTGTCTTTTCTTTGGTCAGTTGGAAAGGGGCACTGTGAAAAGACAGGCGGGAAAAGATATGGGAGGTGGGTTACATAACATCACCCTGGTGGTGACTTCCGACACGTAACCCAGTGCTCCTGGGGTGAGATCGGAGGCAGCGACAGAAGAATCTTGGGATTCTTGTTGGCTTATTAGTCTGACATACTCAGATGGCAACAGCTTGTCTCAAACAAGGTGGAAGATGGGGGCTGACACCCGAGGTTGTCCTCTGACTGCCGCTAGGTAGGATGACATGTAGGTGCCCTCACATACTCACTCACACACAACTATCTCTGACTACGTAGTCAAGGAAAGTCCTTGATTAATGGAAACATATCTCATAGTATTGCAGTATCTGTGTATTGTTCTGGTCCTTCTTTTAAAATGATGATCTCTATCTGCAGACAGATGCATGTATGATGAAATATGAAAACGATTGCATTAGCATACCTGACAAATGTCAAGAACAGAAAAGCTCTGAGTAATTGTGGAGATAGGCTAGTGAAATATAAATCCATATAAAATATGCCATGAATATAAATAGAGGAGCATTCATTAACCATGTAAGTGGTCAGATAAGATTGCTCATGAACCACAGTTTCTCTCTCCTCCTTCATGGAAATATTGCCATTTTTCTTTTCTTGTTTTTTTTTTCATGTTCATGTATGTAAATCTCAAAACAGGGCATAGGAAAAATGTAGTTATTGGGTTTAGAACTGCTGATGTCAGCCTGGCAGGCAGGAGTTTCGAGGTCTGGTTTCATTCATCTCGTGGATGTCAGTGATGTCTGACTGAATCTAGGCGAAGAATTTGCACTGGAAATAAGTCTTCTGGATGGCTGACTTCTAAATTAAGGAAACATGAATGTGTAGATCTACCCAGTAAAGAACAGCAGTGGCAGAAATAAAAGAGCCTCGGAGTATTTTTATTTCAAGAAGTCTCTTATTTTGGATGTTGGATGCAGATGCAGACATGAGTACACTGACCATTTATTTGTTATTCATAGCATGTGTGTGCTATTTTTGTGAATCAAAGCTATGCAAGTTGATTTGACTAGAGACTTACACCAAGAAAAGCCTCACTACCATGGGGCTGCGGATTCCTTACCAGCCTGAGCGCCTGTCCTTAGAACCAACTCAAGTGGGAACAATGGTGTGTTTCAGATGAAGACCAAGCATGCCAAAGTCTTGAGGGAATGGTTGACAGGTTACTTCTGTCCGTAGAACAGTATACAGGGACTCCTAAAGGGTTAATATTTCCCCACATTGCCTAACACAGCATGTGGCCCCATGGGATCTGAGTTTTTACTCCATAGGATTTTGTGAAATATTATTCTTTTGGGTCGTTAAGCTGTTTTCAATTTTCCCCATTTGACATTTCAGAAGACTCCCTGCTAAGTGTAACTTTTGAACAGAGGATTTTTTTTTTTCAGATTCTAAAGGATATAATCTGGAGACTGGAAAATGTCTTGCTTAACTGGGAAACTCAGCAGCCAGCGGATTATCACTGGGGCATGGCAATAAAACAAACAGTAGACTGTTGTTCTGGCGGAAAACAAAACTATTTCATATGATTTAATAGCTTTGTTTATGAGAACAAATTACAGTATTATTAAGAGCTAAGTGAAGGAGAATTATTTTTACTCTTTTTTTTCCCCCTCAGAACACAGCTTACAGAAATGCATTCACTCTGCCAAAAGACGGACGACAAGTTTAGTTAGGATCTAATTTGCTTTGCTTTGTAATGTATGAACTAGGGCAGCCTCCATCATAGGAAAGAGAATGAGCGTTCCCATTGGGGAACAGCAGACCCAGAGGTTTTATGAGGAGGGGAAAAGGAAGCAGTCATAGGAGGGAAACTATCTGGCACCAGGTCACATTTTCTAAGGAGTGAAGTGGAGGGACCTTCATTAGGATGTTCTCAGGTGGGCAGTATACCCCGCTTTCAGGAAAAAACAAAACAAACTCATCTGTTTTGGGGGCGCTATCTTCTTTGGAGACTCAGTTTGTTTATGTGGCATTTAGCCTGAGTGATACTGTTTAGATTTTTGCCCTGGTCCATTGGGGCCTGATGAAGGGGCTAAGTCTTAAACAGTGGCCTCTCTATTAATTGTCATAACTCCTCTGCTTCTGTTGGGTACGCACAAAACTTAGGGCTGTAGCACTAATTGTAGCTCTGACTTCCTGTTACAGGGCGCTGTTTCTTGGCAACAGTATCCTCACACTCATGCATTTATTTGCGTTTTTGTCACAAACCGTTTTACATTCAATGAAGAGATGATTCCAGACAGTGACAAGTTGAGAGGCTACAGTGTAATAACACTTTTTTCATCCTATGTATTTTTTATATACAGCTCTAGTAATAAGACTAGTGTGACTACCTAGAGGGTAATATTAAGCTGGACTTTGGCAGCTTCTTTATAAAGCCAAGCAAAATTGAACAGATCAAAAATGGTCCAGATGAGCAGTTTATCCAGCCAAGTTGAAGAGTCCATTTGTTAAGGTTTGCCATGAAGTGATCTTTGCAGTAGAGTTTCTGCAGTTATCGGCCTGTTATCCACGTGCCTTAAGATATGCCCGTAACTGCATAGACGCCTCCTCAGGCCTCAGCCAGTGGGCAGCACATCCTATATCTCATGACCATGTTCAATTTAAGCAGAAAGTGCCAAGAAATGGCTTAGAAGTCTACCTTCTATAAAAAGGGCTTCCAGTAAAATATGAAGAGTTCCAATGTGTCTAAAACAGTCACTGAATAGACAGGAGCCTCTTAGGTCATGGAAAAATTCAAGTTTGACACAATAGATTCAACTCTATCATATTACATCTAACATGTAACATGTTACAGCACATACTGAATAGAAATTTCCAACTATAGCATTATGATTCATGGAGATAAGCGTAAGCAAGTCTATGAGAGACTTATGAGACTCAAGGTGAAGAGATTCCTTGTAAGGCGTTGAAGATTTTTAGGATTAGAAAAAAGCTAATCAATTTTTCATTCTGATTCACAGTTTGAATTCTGTGCTTTAGGTATGAGACTTGTGATCAATCATTTGCATACTTGAACATCAAGGTAAGGGCTTGATATATGGCTTTTACATCAGGATGTGTGGCTTCAGCTTACAGGGACTTAGCAACACAGTAGCTCTTGTCCTTAGTGATTTAATGAGAGAAAATTGGACTGGAGGAAAAATTCAGGCTTCAGTTCAGTTTATAGATAGATATTAAATCTCCAAACTGAGTGGTGGGGCCACACCCCAACAGATGTACTTCTGAAATGTGATCTGTCCTCTCTGGATCTCTCCCATTTCTACAAAAACAGAGCAAGCCATGACCTTCCCCTTCACTGTGACAAAATACTGGACAAAATCAACATGGGGGAGGAAAGACTGATTTCCCTCACAGTTTCACACAGGCAGGCGCAGAGACATCCACAGCAGTGCAGTAGTACCTGGCTCACATCCCAGTGGGTCAGAGGTCATTGAGGCTACATCAGAGTCGAGGGTGCTATCGGATTCCAGGGCTCGCTTTTCACCACCTATGTCAACAGACTAGACTGAACCCCTAAAGCTGCCACAGCCTGTCAAAACAGCCACATTGGTGGGGGCCCATTTGAGTGAGCCCCAAGAAGACATTTCATATTCAAACTACAAATGACTGTTGAGTGCTCTGCCTTAAACAGAAAAGCCCTATCACATTCCCTCAAGGGCCCAGGGAACATGCCCAAAGATAGGGCAGAGCAATTTAAGAGCTGGAGGATGGGGAAGAGTGTCAAGAAATGCCACCATCCAGGTATGACATTGCCCCCTGAAAGTGTGAACACACAGCAGCTATCCATCCCTGCGTAAGTGTGGGTCCTTAGGTATTCCATCATGGAATCAGTTAAGTCCTAAAGACAACACAAAGAGCAGAGGCTATCATTTCAGGTTGTAGCGCTTCGATTCTCCAGTAAGCAATTGTCAGAGTATATAAAGTTCTAACCCTATACAGTTACAGATGAGGGCAAGTCCACTGCCCAGTAGGGGTGCACACTTGGGCAAAGTTGTCTGTCTCTGTTGTAACTTCTACTTCTGCCAGTGATTCATCAGCCACCACATGTCCCAAAGGGCAGATGGTCTCTCAAGTAATACTCAGTGCTCATCCCAAGGTCACGTGTGTCCCTCACAGCACAAACTAAGCATGGATTTGCAAGTCAAAAACACTGGAGACTTAATGCAAAAAAAAGCAGGTTATACTCAAGAGGTGCCTACCGTTTATCCAGAGTCCTCGGGCAGCAAGTGAAAGGCAAGAGACTCAGAAGAGGGATTTGTGGAATGTTCAACAGTGCTGGCCGGCTGCCTCCTTCTATTGGTGGCTAGAACTGTCAGAAGACATTTTTTTTTTTTTAAATTAGTTTTAAGTCTTATGTTTTTTGTCTGTAATTCATGGATTTGGATGGCTTCCAATCTTCAAAATAGAATGAAGCTCATAGAGCAATAGCAGAGCCAGGGAGGTATAAGATGGAGATACCATCACATAATTGTAGGGGAAACCTGAGTGGCCTACATCAGGTTACTTCAGATGACCCTTCTGTAAGGGTTGGAAGCTCAGAAGAACATCCTTATTAGTGGGGACACTAGGATCTCCTATTTTAGGAGATCCTAGTCTATTTGGGGCCCTATATGCTTAACTGAAATTTTAGTTGCTTACATGGAATTTGGCATGAGGGACTTCACTCTGATGTTTAGCCTGGTCTGACAGCCTTAGTGTAGGAACTCAATCCAAAAGGTGGTCTCTCATAAATTTTAACAGCTCCATTCAGCAGAAAGCTATAGATTGCCAACAACATGCCTTTAATATATTACAAATGTTTATGAAGGGGCTGAAGAGATGGCTCGGCAGTTACGAGCACTTACTAGTCTTGGATATCACTGGGGTTTGGTTCTCAGCATCCATTGTCAGGTAGCTCACGGATCCAAGGAAATCTGATACCCTCTTCTGGCCTCTGCAGGTACTGCACTCATGTGGTGTCCATATGGAGAAGCAGGTACACTCATATACACATAACTATACATAAATAACACTTTCCCATGGGTTTATGAAGTAATCTCTCTATGCTGGGTATTGTTTCAGATGCTGGGGATTTGGAAGGAAACAGGACAGATAAATTCTCTGTTCTCAAGGATTCACAGACCAGAGAATTTGATGATTTACTGGGGAGAGGAAAAGGTGGGAAGGATCCTGCCCATCATTGTTTAGTTCAGATTTTCATAGTATCCCTTCTGTAAGAATTTTATTTATTTATATTATATAAAAATTTTTACTTGTTTATAGTTTATAACTAATAAGCATTTCTATACTTTCTACTATAATACATATAACATAGTAATCTGTCAGGAAACAGTTTATTTTTAACAATGTGAAAGTGGTGGTTATTGTACTTGCCAAAGTAGAAACCACAGGAAAAATGAGAGTTTGGAAGAAAGAGCACTTGCATCCATGAATTTCCAGGCTATATCACTGGGTGTAAGTGCCTGGAATGCAGAGACTTGTTTGGGGCTAAGTGAATAGGAACTTGAGAGTCCGTAGTGCACATGGTGGGCTAAAATCCAACAACCTCACCAGAGAAGGAAGGTCAAGTGTGACGCAAGCAGACAAGAGGAAGGAACAGCATGGGGTGTCTTAAAGGTGGATTGTGGGAGCGATGCTGATGACATCTGCCTTCCTCTGGCTCACAGGGCTTATGGGGTATGGCTCACTATGCACACCTGTCAACCCAGTTGAAGAAACACTAAACTAGTTACTAAGCAGGCTGGGTCCTTTCTGGGTTTGGGCAACTGGAAAGAAATTGCAGGCAGCTCATGAAGACAGTGTGGGTCATTGCATTTTACCAAAGGATAAAAAATGTGTACAGTATACATGAACATTGGTTTAAAATGTAAAGCTTCTTAGATCATAGCTCAAGTTAGGTTACAATAATGCCAATGTTCTGTCATCTTCTAAGAATGAAAACTCTCGTTTTGTTCGATGGAGACAGGACTTCACTGTGCAACCCTGGCTGGCCTGGAACTATTATTCAACCAAAGAGCTGTGAACTTGTGTTGATCTCCTATCCCCACCTCCTGGATGCTGGGATTACAGGTATATAACCCCAGGCCCCACATAAACAAGGTTTCTATATCGATAACAACACCAACAATAATAGCTAATGTTGACTACATGCATGGTGGATACCATTTTTTTTCTATATTGGATATTGTCCAAGCCCTTTTTTTAAAATTTCAGCACAACCCAGTAGATATATCTTGTTCTTATTTTATAGAGAAGGAAACAGGTTCCTCATTTAAGGATATTTTATGACACAAATCACTGTCATTGTCTATATATTTTTGAATGAGAATGACAAAAATTTTTTTTAAAGAAAAATCAAGAACGCTGAGTAATTCAACTATTTGTATTGTAACAGGGGGTCTCACCTTGATTTGTATGAATGCAAAAACAAAACTCTTGCCTTCAAGGGGGATAAGAGATGGTTTATTCTGGAGCCAAATATGAGTGACCCTGGCCTAGGAAGACAGGTTTCAGCTTCAAATTCTGTGTTTCAACCTGGTAACAGTTTAATCACAGTTTTTTTTTAGTAACAAGAAAGAAAGCCACACTCAAGGCACTTTAAAGATACATTGTTGAAAATATTAAGTAGGTGGACACACAAAATGGAAACTCAGCTGCAGACCTCAAATGCTTTCTGATGGCCTTTGTTGATTGGTGGAAATCAGGGTCTGCTAAGTTAGTACATTTTGATACATTTTAATTAGGCCTGAACCTCCAGTATTCCAACCTCTTCACAATCCTGGATGTTCTGATTAGTTTAGAACGTTCAGCAAAAGTGCCCCTTCTGTCTGGGGACTGCCATTTCCTCGGTACTGGGGACAGTAGCCGAGGCACTGCCCTGTGCCACTATTGCCGTGTATCATTTTGGCATGTGGGACAGAGCCAGAAGCCAAGGGCAGGCAGCCCATGTGGCAGGTTTCCCTGTACCTGGGAGTCTGCGCCTTCTGCTGCCCCATTCCCTCACTTACATACCGACACGTCCTCCCACGATCTCATTGCCCCATCGTTGGTGATGTGAGACGAGGTAGTCTGTCTGTGGCAGAGTAACTGTACAACTACAGAACTATAGTAACAGTCCTAGTTTCTATCAGCCCTGGCATCATGGTTTCTGAAGGGATACCATTGGAAATTCCTATCCAGAGCAGTCACGAAATACACCAGTAAATTTATTTTATTTTATTCTCTCTCTCTCTCTCTCTCTCTCTCTCCATATGCACATACTTGTGTGTGGCTGCATGCAGAGGGCAGCAGACAACCTCAAGTTCTGTTCCTCAGACACCACACACCTTATTTTGAGACAGTGTCTCACTGGCCTACAACTCTTCAAGTAGGCTCGGCTAACGGGTCCTAGTTAGGCCCTGAGATCCACCTTTCTTCTTCCCGGCAGGACCATGAGTTTGTGCTTCTTCTGTGCATGGCTTCTTTAGTGAGGGTTCTGGGGATCCGACTCAGGTCCTTGTGTTTTCAAGGCAAGCATTTGACTCGCTAAGCTACTTACCCAGAATCCCTCTTTTTTTTTTTTTTTCCTGAGACAGAATCTCAAGCAGCCCCAGGGTGTCCTTGAACCTGATACTTAGCCAAGGATGACTTTGAACTTCTGCTCTTCCTGCTTCCCTCTCCTAAGTACTGGGATTGTGGGTGTGCACCGCCACACGCAGATTTTTGTGAGATCTGAGTGGTGAACCCAGGCTTTGTGCTTACTAAGCAAGCACTCTAGTAGCCGAGTCCTGTGTCTTTAAATGTGAGGCAAATACTCTATCTTTCCCCCATCTATTATGTCTCATACAGGTCTAGGAGATGAAACAAAGATAGAACACACAAGAAATTTGCTGAGTAGATATCTTCCCATCTTCTAGGCTCTTGCCGAGCTCACATGTACAGACAAAAGCAGATGGGTACTGAGCCTGACAAGTTCAGTAGACGCCACTCCACGGGAGAAGACTGTTGCTAGTGGTCTGAGCCAATGCTGCGAGTTTCCGAAGTAGGATGCATGTGAGATGGGCAGTGAATCAAAGGAATGTAGGAAGGGTTTCTTGGCTGGGAGAGTAGAGTGGCCAGGAATAAAGGCTGGGAAGACTGGAGGAGGCCTTTGAAGCGGAGGCCCTGGGAGTCTGCTCTTGATAAGGAGGGCAGTAATGAGGCCACTGTGGGGATGGTGGCCTGGTCAAAGCTGTGGGTGAGAGAAAACAGTTTTTACCAACTGGTGGGGTGAAATACGTATTGGCTGCTCATGCTTGAGCTGCCTGTGAAATCCACTCAAGAGCCCAAAGGACAGAACAATGGAGAAATAAGTGACAAAGATCTGTGATTCGGAGAACTCTCGGGTTTCGACATAGAAAGTTACTTTTCCTTTAACCAAATTAAACAAAGCGTCTCTTGTTAAGGCAGAGCCATCTTTTTTGATGTTGCTAATTTATGTTTAATACTATCCTTTAGTTCTGATTTTTGAAGTATTTCTTCTACGGGGATTTTGTATACTATCAGTTACAACCCATAGATATTTCTCTTGCTGTTTTAACAAAGAAAATATGTCTAATTCCAATATGTCATCCTAGTGATTAACATTTTACTTCTAATTCTGTGCAAGTGGTTTCAGTTAGGTTGGCTTTTTAGTACTTTGCAAAACATCAATGTTATTTGTGATAATTGAAACTTTTCTTTCAAAAGTAGATAGAGGCTGGGTGGTGGTGGCGCACACCTTTAATCCCAGCACTCGGGAGGCAGAGCCAGGTGGATCTCGGTGAGTTCGAGGCCAGCCCGGTCTACAGAGTGAGTTCCAGGAAAGGCGTAAAGCTACACAGAGAAACCCTGTCTCGAAAAACCAAAAAAAAAAAAAAAAAAAAAAAAAGTAGATAGAAACAAAATGACAAATGGAATAAATGAAGCTTTTATCCAAGCCATGTTTATTATAATTGCATTACAAGGGGATCCGATATGGAAATAAAAAGCATCACTCTCTTTTTATATTTTTATACAGATACACATGTATTCTGTGTGCTTTGGTACACTATTGAATTGGGATCCTTTAAATATGAGCTTATAGTTATTCTATGAAAAGAGGAAAGTATAGGAAGTGATGATGGCCCTGTGATGAGGCCGAGTTAATGGTGCTGGCTGTGTCTTTGAAGAGGACAAAAGTGTTGAAATTCTTTGTGGTTAGCCCTGTCTTGTTAACTGAAAGTCCACTGAATAGAAGACATTGCATCCATAAAACTCTCATAACACCCTCCCTCCCTCCCTCCCTCCCTCCCTCCCTCCCTCCCTCCCTCCTTCCCTCCCTCCCTAACATGGCTCCTTTTATGCATGTGTTCTTCTCAACTCCTTCCCTGAAACAAAAGGTCAGGTGTGAAAGCCAAAGAGAAACCAAATATTGGAAGACCTCAGCTGGCTTGCACCGAATGCTGACTGCTCTGTCGTTGTATAAACGGAGCAGATGCTGGCAGGGAGTTGACGGAAGCAATCAATGCACCCAATGCTCTCACATATTGTCCCAATGCTCTTTAGCGTCTCCACTGGTAGATTTACCTTCTAAACAACCAGTTTGCTACTAAAGAGCAACATAAACATTAGGGAAATAAAGGGCTGCATTTAGTTCAATTGAGTATGTCAAATGACAATTTGAATAGCTTCCTTAATGTTTGAGGTTGAGGAGTCTTCTATCTTCCTTTTTCTTCCGGGATACCTCCTGCCAAACAGATGCAGAGTCCAGACTTCTCTCCAAACCTCCCTAGAGGATGCTTGAACGGTGTTCTTTGGCAACCCTATCCTAATCTGTCATACTTTGAAGGAAGTAGAAATTGGTCCAGGCCTCCAATTGCAAAAAGGGACTTTTTTTCACATGTGTCCTTACTGGAGGGGATATAGACAAGTAAGTACCTTTCCTTCATGAGCCCTCTCTCTGCATCTGGGGCCAACATCATCAGCAAGACCTGATGTGGCCAGGTAGACCGGAGAGCGTTTCTGTTTGTTGCAGTTTCTTGCTAACTTTGATTCTTACTGTAAGGATAGTGCCTTGGGAGATGGTGGCTGTTGTAAAAAGTATTGCTTGCATGGGTAAGATGTTCCCACTTCATGTTAATCAGAAGAGCTTGGAGGGAGATTTGTGTATCTTTTCAGGTTAGCATACTCTCTCCCTTTTTTCCTTAGAGGTTTGGTTTTAGTTATTCTAACTTAAGTTTCATCACTCTTTTAGTTCTGGCTTCTACTTTGATCACTGTTATTTAATCAACACAGTTCTGAATTCCATCCTCTGATTAGCACTTCCTGGTGATTACTAAGGTGATGTTGAAAGCTGCAGTGTTATGGCTTGAATATGAGCTCTCCCATCAAACACTGCTTTAATCCATTAGTCACAAGAACAACATTTAAAATCTGCTCTCCCGAGTGCTCTTATTATCATTCTGGTTTTCTAGAGCACTGGCCACAGCGAACAAAGCTCTATTGATTTGGAGTTATGTTTGTCATGCTTCCTTTATTAAGAAGCTCTGTCGGTGTGTTCTAGGTCAGAGATCATCAGGCTATAATCTGTGGGCCGAATGCAGCCTGCTATTTATTTATTTTTTGTAAGTTTTGTTGAACTACAGTCAATTTATCCCATTTTATATTGTTTACAAAAGTTCTTTCTCTACAGTAAACAGTAAAGCAGTCATTTGTGCACCATGAAATCTACGTCCTTTACTACTTTGATGTACATAGAAAAGTTTGCCCATGCTCCTTCTAGAATAATTCATACTTGGTTAAGAGCACTAGGCTGACACTAGAATATCTTCATTTCTTTTTTAGTTTGCAGATAAAATGTGTTCTACAGGCTCATCCTTTGAATACTTGGTCTCCAGTTGGTGATGCTGTTTTAGAAGGTTCTGGGAATTTTTTTTTATCCTGTTTATTTTTTTTCTTTTATTTTACAATACTATTCAGTTCTACATAACAGCCACAGATTCCCTTGTTCTCCCACTTCCTGCCCCCCTTCCCTTCCCCCCAGCCCATCCCCCATCCCCACCACCTCCAGATCAAGGCCCCCGAGGACTGAGATCAACCTAATAGGCTCAGTCCAGGCAGGTCCAGTCCCCTCCTCCCAGATTGAGCCAAGTGGCTTGATCTGTTTGGGAGGCATCTAAGCAGTGGTACCAGGTTCTGGGCTCGCTGCATGAGATAGCTGTTTGAAACCTGGGACTTATACAGGTTCTGGGAATTTTATCAGTTGATTAGAGAAAGCAGGCCACTGGGAGTGAGTCCTTGGTGATATCTTGTCCCTGGCCCCATCTACTCTGCTTCCTGTCTTCCAAGGAGTGAGGAACAGCCTCCACTGCACACTCTTGCTACTGTATGTTCTGGCCAAGTCCATGGTGCCATGCATGGATTCAATAAATCTTCCATCCTTAGACTGTTCCCTTGCAGTCATGGTGACATGAACATAATTAACAGAGTCCCATGTCTACTTCCTAAATACCTTCAGAAGCTTGGTAATTAACTAATCATTATGTCATGCTGACTCTTCGGGCTTGGTTTGTTCATTTAGAAGTCAGGACCATATCACTGATGATGTTTTTTAGCTTTAAAATCTCAAATATAAAAAGTTGAATTAATCATGCCTTACCTAAATACGTTAAAAGAAATATGCTTGGGATTAAATTTACAGCTTGCAGGAATCACTGTTGAGTGTGATAGGCACCCACAGAAATGTTGCATTAAGGATGGACAGTAATAATATAGCTCATCTATCCAAGCTTTCTATATGCCAGGTATGGAGAGCTTATCTCTTGTAATCTTCAAAATCACCTCTGTATCATTGGTATGTGTGTTCACATTTGTTTATTTGTGGTTCTGGGACTTCAATCCAGGCCTCACACATGCTAAGCATAGCATATAGTCTACCACTGAGCTGGGTACCAGACCCAATAGTTACATTTTTTAAAGCTACTAAGAATTGAAGACTTCTACAGCTAGTAAGAGGCAGACCTAGGACCTGAACCTATTCCTACCCATGTTCTCTCTATTATGTCAACATTGTGTCTTTTCAAGAACCATCTTTATTTTAATTTAGTCATTTGATTATCTGATGGCGCCTCAGTTATCTGGAGACTGAACCTCAATTATGTAGAATACATCCAATGATTAAATAGGAGGGAAAATGATTAATATCTAATAGATATTCACTCTGCCATTTAGAAGGCAAGATTCCCTGAAGTCCTCTTATATAGCCTATTTGTCTTTTACTTTCAAAAATAATTTAATTTTCACCAATCTTCACAATTAGTGGCAAAGAAATTGGAAATGGGAGTGGGTAGAGATGTGGAAATGTGTGGAGAGTGGAAATGGTGCTTGGAAAACTGTGTAATGAAGAAGAATGACACACAGACTCCTGAGGGCAAGGAAGCCTCAGACAGCTTAGCGCAAGGCTAACGTTATACCAGGGATCCCCAAGCAGAGCCAAGAAACATTATCTGCTCCTAGTAAGGACTCCGGAGCTTTAAGGAAATGTTAAACATTTGTATGCTCAATGAAGACAATGGAGACTGAGTTTTCCATTTAATGGCACTTAAATGAAACTTACAGAGGAAATTAAGACTCTTCCATGAATAAGCTTCCACTATTTCCTTGCTAGAAATATTTCCTTTCTGGTTGAAGCATCACTGAGCTCAAGTTATTGAAGGAGTTTTTAGCCAGACCATCACCTATTTCTTCTCACGTCTCAAGGCTGCGATGGTATCATCCATTTTCCACTTTGTGATGGCCCTGCTCTGGAGATGCAATAATTAAAAGTGGGATTTCTTGGCTTCATCTGCTTGGTAGATTTTCACCCCGCCTAATTAAGTTTTAAGATTTCCTATTTTATCCTTATATTCCCCATTGTTTTAGATACAGTTTGATTTTATTCCTTTTCCCAAAGAATCTCCTCTTTTCTGTTTATGAAAACTGTGCTCCGTTGTACATTACTGAAGGAAAGTTCATCTTGCTACAGGAAGACTCATTTCTTTACTCTGGGCGAAAGAGTATCGTGAGTAGTGTCCATCTCCAACTTTACTGCCTCTTCCTTTCATCCTTCTTTCCTGTGGCAGTTTTGTTTCTTTGTTTCTCCTTTCCAATGCATAGAGAAATACTCTGAGGACTGCAGCAAGTCTTCTTGTTGGACTGTCTTTGGACTGCCAGCCTGCAAATTATGACCCAGAGACTTATTACTAATTGTGAAAGCTTGGCCTTAGCTTAGGCTTTTTCCCAACTAGCTCTTAAAACTTAATTAACCCATATTTCTTTAAATCTATGTTCTGCCATGTGGCTTGGTTACTTCTTCTTAGTATGGAACACTGGACTTGCTCTGAACCCGCTGGCAAAATCCATATGCCTAGATTCCTCCTCCTAGTTTCTCTGTCTGCCAGGAAGTCCTGCCTTTTCTCTCCTGCCTACCTATTGGCTACTTAGCTCTTTGTTAAGCCAATCAGAAGGCACCTTGGGCAGAGACACATCTTTACAGTGTAAACAAATATTCCACAACAGGGGACAGTTTTAACACGTCACACATCTTTGAGGCAATATTTTATTTTGTATATTTTTGGGAAGGGCTGCTAAAACTTCTTGTAGAAACCAAAAGTTCCGAAAACAGTTGACACCTCGAGCCTCTGGATCTGCAGGTCAGGGGACAGAAGACTGTTGCCTGCGCCATTTGCAGGACTTGTCCTTAAAAAAAAGTCTTTCTTTTGCTCTCTGTACGACGATGTCAGACAGCACGGACTTACTGTCAGTCACACTGGAGAAGCGTGGGTTTTTGAAAACTTGTCTGCTGTCAATCACGCTCAGTGATTTATAGTCTCATCCAACTAATACATTGGTCACACTGGAAAGATACACTTCCAAATTAGTGACTGCAAATGTGAAAGACGTTTCTCTCAGAGGTGATGGTATGGTGCATATCTAGACTGGGCTGGATTACTGAAGTCTGTTACATTTATACCTACATGATCCCCACTGTGGGAAAGCAGGCACATCAACTTCTCACTGGGATGTAAAAGGCCCGTCTCTTCCTGGGCACTTAACTCTTATGCCAGGACTAGCTGTTATTCTCTGATCAGCCCAGCAGGACAGGCTGGCACAGGGAAACAAAACTACTATCACCCAGGCATCCCTGCGACAGAGTAGCCTCATGCAAATAACACTTTTTTTCCTTAGTAAGGCAAGAGAACTGAGGTAAACTTTCCAGCACGGTCAGACCAGCTTGTCCCCCGAAATTCTCTAAAAACTCGGCTCCATCCACTGGGTCCTGCAGCAATCTGTGAACTATGGCCCCAGTCTGGTGGTGGAACCTGGCTGAGCCCTCTATCTGTGTTCCATCCTATGAGGCTACCAGAAGAAGCTCATGGCAGCCGGTCAAGGACAAATTGATCCTGTTATGTTGGTGAGAACTTTGTCACACCACACAGGCGCGGGCTTCAGAATGGCAACCATGGGTACATTGGTAATGTCATTATTAGAAAGGAGCTGGGGGAGGGGCATTAGGATGACCGCCAGGAGTCTCCTGCATCACAGTAGCATCTATGGTCTTTCGTGTGTGCCGTGACTCCAACAGGATGCAGTCTGTGTTGGTGTAGAGGTACCTGGTAGCACTGCCAGCCAAATGGACTGAAAATGACTTTGTTCAAAGCATACCTTTTGATGGAGTACTAATGAATTTTCAGAAAAAGTCTTACTGAGCCATCAAGACTGACACTAGTAGTGGATGATGACTTATTGTATCAAATTATAGCATCAAATATTTATGCAATATATACATTTATGTTGATTCTTATTTGTCATTGTTAACTGTTATTATATTTTCAAGCAACAAAACATTTTTAAAGAAAGAAAATTATATTTATAATGCCCTTAAAGATCCATAAAAAAAAACAACTCCAAAACTCTTAGAAGGACCCTTCACATTCTATCAGACCCTCCCAGTTTTATAGCAGGACATAGAAAGCACTCATCTATGGACTCAGCTTCTTATATTTATTTTTCCACTTACTCATTCCTTATGGTGCTGGGGCTGAATCTAGGGTGCTGGGCATGCCAGGTAAACACCCGGCCTCTGTGCTATTGTCTCTCTATGTCTTTCTCTTCGCTGCCTTTTCTGTGTCTTTTGCACATGAGATCCTACACTTCTCTTTCCCCCTTCAGTGAATGGCTTTTTGAAGTTTCTGTGGGGACGGGGTTGTCAGCAGCAAAGGAGAAAGAGAAGGAAGGTGAGGCTCCTCCTTGGGTGCCATCCTGTTTTCTGCTCAGTGCCATTTTATCAGGAAAGCCCAAAGCACACGAAACTGGAAGGCGCAGACACACGTGTCTCTTGGCTGCTCCAAGATGTGACCGGATTCATTTCAAAGGATCAGTTTTGAGTTCTTTGAACACTTTTACGGGGCAGGAACCGAGCAAGTTTACCCCTCGTTATCCTGAATGGCTAAGAAACCTGCTACCTGGGCTCCTGACTGTGGACACATGTCTGTAATGCAGATACTCAGAACACAGGAGGCTAAGGAAGAAGGCCAGATCAGACTATGGAGTTTCAGTTCCAGCCTGGGCTACAAATCAAGACAATCTGCCAGACCTGTCTCACAAACAAACAGAATAGAGTTAACTCAAACTGAATCCAAGGACTGTGACAAGAGTACATCTCTGTCACAGGCCATGAGAAGAAGGATGGAGGACCTTCTTGTCGGTACGACAGAAGGCCCCAAGTCTGAGTCAGCCACGAACAGGTGGGCTTTTGCATGTAAAATGAACATACAAAACGGGATGAAATAGTCAGACCTCTGTGGTGGGCAGAATGATGCCTGATGCCCTAAGGGTGTCTCTTTGTGAATCCCTGGACACGTTAGTTATCTGGCCCTAGGGAATCCAGGCTAGAAATGGACAGAGAACTGCCACTCTCCTGGCCTAAAGACATGGTGATTCTCCTGGGTTTCCTGTGACCTTGGGATAATAATAGGTTTCTGGGAAGTGAAGAGGGAGACAAAGGGGTCAGTGGAAGGTGTGAGGACAGACTCAGGTCAAAGGCCTGCATGTTGTCAGCTTTGACAGTGATGAAGGAGACAAGTGATAAGGAGTGAGAGAACAAATTCTGTAGCCTTCACCCAGGTAGTGATAGACTTGGCAGCAGGAGGACGTTAACGCAGGCCCTTGAGCGTGTGTAGTAAGGGCCAGGGCTCAGTGGTCTGCTTGAATACTCCATGTATGTAGCTCTGATGCCTAGCAGCCCTTCATGGGGAAAGTTAGTTACTTTTTAAAGCCTCAGTTTCTCCCCTGATAAGTGAGGTCTTCATGTCAGAGCTGTCTGTATACTAAAGACAAACGAAGGCAAAGCCTTTAAGACATACTTTGTACCTGGAAAGTTCTAATAAGTATTAGCTAAAAACAAACCAACAGAACCACAGATGGGAGTCAGGAGATGTAACAAGAATCTTAAAAGGTCTTATTAATAAAAAAAAAAAAAACCCTCAGGAGCCAGGTATTGGGGGTGAATTCTGAAATATCAGAAAAACAGAATAAGCCACAGCTAACCTCACCTCGCCAACTTCTCAGCTGATTCTGTTTCCTCAAACTGGAAGCCTCTGAGTCCTCACCCGAATAGATCTCAGCTGAGCTGCTGCTCAAAAGCTTAAAAGCTTAAAAAGTTTCTAGTTCCTCGTCCCCACATCTTATATACCTTTCTGCTTCTTGCTACCACTTCCTGGGATTAAAGGCATGTGTCTTTCCCAAGGAAGATATGAGATCTCAAGTGCCTGGATTCTATGTCTATCTAGTGCCTGTTCTGTTCTCTGACTCCAGATAAATTTATTGGGGTGCACAATATACTGGGGACACAATATCACCACAAGGAGAAATGGCTTAGCCTTCACGAGAACATACTGCTCCTGCAGAGGATCTGAGTCCTGCACCCATGTCAAGTGGCTCATAAGGGCCTGGAACTCCAGGTACAGAGGATATGTACAGCATCCTCTTTTTGACCAGAGGGCATTGGATTCACATGCACCCCATCCCATCTCACATACACACATAATTAAAAAATATAATGGAACAGAAGACAAGTCATGGATTTCTCAGTCTGTGGGAGTTTTAGTGTGACGAAGAATGCCCCTCCCCTCTTTTTTGTCTTTTACTGAGCATCTTTAAAAAAATTATTATTAAATTTGTTGATCTATTTTACATACCAACCACAGTTTCCCCTCCCTCTTCTCTTCCCATTCCCTCCTCCTACCTCCTTTCTCCTCCCCGACCCATCCACTCCTGAGAAAGGGGCAGACCTCCCACGGGAGTCCTCAAAGCATGGCATTACCAAGAAGTGGAGGCAGAACCAAGCTCCCTCTGGCTGCATCAAGGCTGAGCGAGGGCGATAGCCAAAGGTCCACAGAGGCTCAACCATGCGCATGTGCTTGTGCATGTGTGCTTGCGTCTGTCTGTCTGTCTGTTTCTCCCATTCTGATGCAGCTGTTACAGACCTAACCACATTTTTGATCCTCGGCTAGGCAAATCCATAGACATGGAGCCCACAAACACAGCCAGCCATATGTATGACCAGTTGCTGGTTGCCAAGACAGTTTTTGTTACTTTCTGGGCGATGCCATTGACAAAGAAACCCTGGATGATCAGCTGAATAAGGAATCCCCAGAAACTGCCTTTTAATTGAGGACCTTGGGCTTCTTTGCAATAAATAGAATCCAACATGAACATTTTCAGCTGGGAAATGTTTTAGAAGGGAGACCTCCCAGGAATCCTCTGAATCAAGCCAAATTTTACGAGGCATTTATAGCCTCCTTTCCTGTCTGTTTGTAAACTGGTTTGGCTGTCAAATTTTCCTTTTGGAGTGTATGTAGTTGCTGAGAGAAATTGGAAATTTCTTAAGTTCTTAAGAGCAGTTTTGAGCTTAGGATACCAGTGATTCCAGAACTTTCCTACAGCTGTGAAGAGTTTCATTTATATCTGGATGACGTGGAAAGTCTAAAAGGGATCCATAATGAGATTGTCTTTTAATGAGAGCCTCCACTGAAAACTCCATTTCCAGTCCACAAAAATCACATTATACTCGAGTTACAATGGCAAAAATAAAAAAAAAAAGCCCACTTGAAACAAAATTGGCTGAAAAAAAAAACCTCCTTGGTTCCTGAAGTTATTTATTATTATGACAAATGTCAACTCTGAAATACAAGCATAAAAAAATAAACTAATGTTCTGCAGTCACAGGAGTCTCCACAGCACATATTTTTGCGCTATTATATAAAATGCAAAGTGGCCTTTTAGAGAAATGCAGTTTTGTTTAAAACAAACACTGAAAACACAATGCAATTATTTTTGAATTCCATCACACCCTGGGGTACCTTCTGGGTGTGTCTTCCACAATTTAGGGTATGCTCGCCCTCTGGTGGTTCTTGATGAGCTATGAGATGGCTCTAACTTACCAACTGTCTTTGACATTTTTCTGAAACCTAAATCTGGAAAGCATCTGCATCAGAGATCTTGGATTCTATTCCATGAAATCCAGGTCAGCCCACATACTTTGTGTTTGGGCTGTGTTAGCGGTATGGAAAGATAACTACTCTAAGAAAAGTCAATTAACCAGTCATTCTGTGGATTTCTCCCATGGCCTTGTCAAATTCAGTTTTGACAGTTAGGGAATGTCTCCTGATTTCTTTATCTCTGTGGACTATTTTTTTTGTGTACCTTGGCCAAAATAGAGCCCTGAATTTTGGCCAGGGTATTTTCTATTTGCTCTAAAAGACTCCAAGTTGGATGCCAAGTTTATTTAGTTCATGAGGTGCATCCAGCTCTCTCCCAGCTCCTGTAGCTACAGCTGGGAAGGGGACAGACAAAAGCCACTGCACTCATAGTGGTGTGAATTATGGAGACATAACTCATACAGGTGGCATATTTTAATTCACACATTGACCATCAAGCATTTTTAGAGTCCAAGAGTCCGTAAATTTAAAAGGCAAATAAGTGATTGACGGGAGCAAACCATGACAATATGAAAAGTTCTGATAAATCAGTAAGGAAAAGCCCACAGAAAAAAACATGCAAAGGACATGGGTATGTGCATGAGTTGTGTGGGATGCCCCTCTAACATCAGTACTGGCAGAGGCAAGCTTTTGTGATTTCAGGCACACTTGAACTACAAGTCAAGCTGTAATCACCCTTTGGAAAAGCTGTATCCCCGTGGACACTCACTGACTTTGCACATCCTCTCTCTCATGATGAGACCTTCCGCCAACTTCTTCCCTGTGTGACCCTCCCAGGGCCTTTGGATCTAGCTCCCATCTTGTAATATGGCTAGGAAACTGTGTGTTTCCTTTGGGGAAATGGGCAAAAATACCCTTTCTAAGTAAACTGATTCCCACTATTGCACTCACTATCCCCAAATTACCTGACTTTGACCAGGGCCCTTGTCCTAAAGGTCTCAGGACTAAGCAAATCATTTGGGACTGGCAGTGTTTGCAGAGGAAATACTTACCAAATGGCAGCATCAGCATCGAGGGAAGCAGCCTTGGACTGTTCAGGGTCTTTTCCCCTTTCAGGGGATGAAGTCAGTGCTCTCCATTTGACTCAGCAGCCGTCTGAACAGCAGGTGGTTTTCAACCTCAAGTGTCTTTCTTGAGACTGCTTCCTCTCCGAAACCCTCACCTCTTGTGCCCTCTGCCTTTCCCGTTCCTCTGATTGGATCCATGCATACTGCCCACCGCGGACTGGACTGGATCTAATTTGTCTTTACTGATACAAAAGAACACAGGAGTCCTGTGAAGATGTGGGAAGAATAGACTTTCTCCCACCCCTGTGCCCTTGGGTACTGAGTCCTTAGTCTTCCAATATATTTGAATTGGTAGCAGTGACTCTGGAATGCAAGTTAATTAAATTGCACTTGTGTTTCCTTCTAAGAAGGGTTCACACCTCCCACCTTCCCCTTATATTTCGTCTGTGTAGCTTTGTTGTAGACTTTCATAACTAGGGATGCTGGGAGTGGTTCTCTATTGCTCTGTCAAGGCCTCACAGTAGCAGAAACAGAATGCAGGCCCCTCCCTCTTCCTCTCATACGTAAATCATTTCACGGGACAAACGAGTTGACAGCACTGATCCATTTCACTGAAAGGATTGACTTCCTTCTCTGCCTATGAGCCAAGAAATCATTAGCAAATCTTTTTGAGATGCTGTTGTATTGGTTCTTGTGTAGGTTCATCTTCTCAGAGACAGCGTCTTAGAAGTAATTAATTGTAGCTTAGTTATTACAAAAAACCCATCTGCCCTATCCTCTGTGTAGGTAGGAAGTGATATATCCATGAGTTTGAGGCTGGGAGTTTTAGTGATGTGCAGGTCAACCCTCTGAGCATCCAGCATGTCTGGCTCTTTCAAAAGACAATCACACACTTCCTGACCCTAGTGAACAGAACACATTGGGCTTTGCCCATTTGACAACAGGTACCATTGTTACCAATATAGATCACATTATTCAAAGACAATCTCGGGCTGGAGAGATGGCTCAGCCGTTAAAGGCTAGGCTCACAACCAAAGAGAATCTCAAATAGATCGAATTCAGCTAAAAAAAAAAAATGAAAGCTCAGAAGTGGGAAGTAGTTTTTTAAAAGCAATACAGATACTTTACTTTAATGTAAATCCACAGCTGTACTTTTTCTCCAAGATCACTGTTTTGATGTACTAAAAGCATTGCAAATAGTTTTTTTTTGGGGGGGGGTTGAAGTTCCACCTGCCCCACTCCCCCCCCACAAAATTCAAGCTGGATACTAGGGTGAGTTTTAGGAACTAGTCTTTCATCATCAACTTTTTATTCTTTTAAATATAAGAGTGTTCAAGAGTGAAATTTCTTGACTACTTGAGGGGTGGCTCACACAGGAGCAGCCAGACTGCTAGAAATAGGCAGGCTTTCCCAAGGCTTCCTTGCTACAGCCACTGTGCATGGTGATACTTTATTTGTACTAAAATGTGATTTGTATGTTAATAAAAAGTTGCCCGGGGGTCAGAGCTATTAGAGCCATAACAAAAGCTGGGCAGTAGTGGTGCACACCTTTAATCCCAGCACTTGGTAGGTAGAGCTAGGTAGATCTCTGTGTGTTCAAGGGTACAGCCAGCATTAGAGACACATGCCTTTAATCTCAATACCAACCATAGAAGACCTGGAGGTCTGTATAGACAGGCAGGGATGAGGCAGTCATGTGGTTGGGTTTACAACCAATGAGAAGGCAGAACAGAAAGTCTATATAAAGACAAACACACAGGAAATAGGTCTCTTGGCTGAAGAGGATAGTTGCATCAGTGAAGGGTAAGGCTCTTAGCTCTGACCTCTTGGGCTTTCATCTTTGCATTGGCTCTGTGTTTCTTATTTAATAAGATGGTTACTTCTACAAATGGCGCCCAATGTGTTGGCAAGAGTTTCCACCTAAAACATGAGTAAAAAGATTCTAAAATGGAGCTAAAAACAGTTCCTAGTTGTCTCTTTCAAGCTAGCGGCAGCCTGCGTGTTTGAGCTACTACATGGTGGGTTCCTGCTATGCGCTCGACCTGCAGTTTGGCAGGAATGAGGCCTCTGCAAGTGGCACACTAAGCTGCATGATGGATTTAGCCTTTGGTAGTACAAAACAAAAAGAGGTTTCTGGGCTACATGCTGCTTTGATAGAAGCATAGACCCACTATTTCTGAGAGTTGATGGCTCCCACAGCTGTCAGAAAACATACCACTGCCATGTTGGGAAGCTGAAGTGGGCAGAGCCAGCAGCCACAGTGCTGGTTCAGTCTTAAAATGCTGCAGTTTAAAGCAATAGGCTCAAGGTAATATAAAAAATAAGCCACATAAAGATGGCTACCACACAGAGAATCTGGATTATGTTCTCTTTGATATTTGTAACTGAAGAAAAACATTTGATTGCAAAAGCTGTTGAGTTATGCCAAAATGTATATTTTAAAGGTACCTTGATTTCAAAATTTGGATGTAAGGATATGTTGCTTTGGAAAGGAGGCTCTGCTTTTGTTCCCACAGAAAGCCAGAGGCTATGGATTTGGTCCAGATTAAGATACATCAGGTTTGACCAGTCAAGACCCCCTGAAAGGTCTCTGATAACACCAAGGTCCAGATGATCCAACATCCAGAACCATTTCAAGGCAATTGGCTCAGACGATACACCCTCGCGGACTATTCCATAATCCTGAAATTTTCTTTGTGTCCCCATAAGATACAGCGCCCCCCTCCAGCAGTAAATATTAAGAGGAGCTATGCCCAAATTCCCAAATATACCAAGCTGGCTTTGGAGATGTGTAAAAGTTAAAACCTTCCTCTTTTTTTTAAAAAAAAGGGGAAGTACTGTGGGATGATCTGTATGTCAAATTGCTCTGATTGGTCAATAAATAAAACATTGATTGGCCAGTGGCCAGGCAGGAAGTATAGGTGGAACTAACAGAGAGGATAATTGAGAGAACAGGAAGGTGGGAAGAGAGATTGCCAGCTGCTGCCATGACAAGCAGCATGTAAAGACGTCGGTAAGCCACGAGCCACGTGGCAAGGTATAGGTTTATAGAAATGGACTAATTTAAGATATAAGAACAGTTAGCAAGAAGCCTGTCACAGCCATACAGTTTGTAAGCAATATAAGTCTCTGTGTTTACTTGATTGGGTCTGAGGGGCTGTGGGACTGGCGGGTGACAGAGATTTGTCTTGACTGTGGGCCAGGCAGGAAAACTCTAGCTACAACTGTGTGCTGTCACCATAGGCTGCTCCACGGAATGAGGTAGTGCTGTGTGTGGTTAGGGGCAGGGACGAGGACAGCAGAGATCTCAGGCCAAACTCTGACACAGAGCTGCAGAACTGATTTCCAGCTCTTGCCTGTCACCTCTGGAGGGTGGATAAGGTCCCTGTGCCCTGACCATCTGAAGGGTGATACTACTTTGGAATAGTCTACATCACAACAACAATAGGAAGTGATTGGAAAGAAGTATAGTTGAGTGTTCATAGGATTCATTACAAATTTATAGACATGTGATCTGTCTTTGAAAAATAGTTTTCAAAATTCTCTTCATAAAAAATTATAAATGCATGCTTGTTCTATTCCTGTTTAGTGGGCAACATAATATTATAGAATCATAAGCAATATATTTTAGTTTTTAAATGGTCCATAAAAATGAACTAAAAAGGAATGGTTATTAAATTTTCAGTTTGGTTATGGTGAAACCTATAGAGTCTTAATAGATAAAAAGAAATCTGTCTGATTTCTATGACCCAACCCACCCAAATGCTCTCATGTATCAACTTAGTCCACTTTGTATTGCTCTAACAAGGCCCCTAAGACTTGGTCCTTAAGAAGCTTATTTTGGGTCATCACTCTGGAGGCTTGAAAGTCCAAAAGCATGGTCCTGGTAAGGATCATGTCCTGCTTCACCTCATGTGGGAAGTACCCAGCAGGCATGTGTGAGAGGAGGAGACCAAGGGGCTGCCTCTTTGTACACTAACTGTCCTGTTTAGGTTCTCAATCCAGGCCCACGTGCAAGCGTGAGGCTGGGATATTCTTCCCACACTAAGCATATTTCCTTTAGTCCATATACCTTTATATGTATTCACTAGACTTGTATAAAACTGTGCTCCAAAGGTAGTTTGTATACTGTCACATGGCGATTGCATCACAGTCACAGTGAGTGGTTGAGGAATGTCACTGGACGTGGCCTTATGTCTCAAGAAAAATCTCAAAACTATGTCAGTGATCTGAAAAATCTTTTTTTTTTAAGTTCAGTATTTTTTTTCTAAAGCAAATTCAGAAAGTGGGTAGATAAAGGTTTTTAATCTCTCAAAACTAAATAAGTAATTATCTTTGAATTTAGAAATTCCTGCCTGGCTTACTGAGCGAATAGACTATCAATAGACGTTTTTGAATTTCTGTGTTTTTCAGAACCTTCAAGTATCATTGCATACATTCTATTTGCCAATGAGTTTTGAAAAAATGTTGTATAGTCCTATTTGAGGACTAATATTTGAGGAGTATGCCGGAGTGTCATTTTCATAATATAATCCTGGTTCGGCAGAGTCCTTGATCCTTTCTCCCTCCCTGTTCCCGTCTGTCCCCTGTTCCCTTCCCCTTCATCCCATCATTGCTTCTTTCTTCTCTTCAATACTGAATTGAGCACAGATTTCTTTATAGAAAGCATCCTTGTACTTTCGCCTGGCCTCTGTTTCTGTCGGTCTCTGGTCAGTCAGCTTGACTTCCAGATTTCTACTCTATTTTTTTCTTTACCTTCTACTCGGTCTAATTATATTTAAAGATCTACTAGACAAGAATGTGTCTATCTCATACCATGATTCTTCTTGAGAAACTGAATGGTGGCATGGGGCTGCTTTCAAAATTCTACTTATATTCTATTTCCAGTTACACATGAAGGTTTTGTTTCTTCACGATCACTTTTAGATAACTTTACGATGACTAATTTCTCTATAGAAGGATAGATCTTCCATCATGCTGCTGTCAGACAGGCAATACCTACACTTAGCTCTTGTTTTGAGGAATTAAAGCTGAGAGCCATATGGTGAAGTCCCCACAGACCCAAAGCCCAGCTTTATTTCATAGCGGAGGTGGGGGTAGGGGTGGGGTTAAGTCCAGGAGTAAGTCTGGCATGAAGACATTTAAATCTGGAGAGTTGTTTTGGATTTTCTTTGAACATTTGTTTCTTACTAAAGGAAAGATGTATAAAAAAGCACCGATGGGTATTAAATTAAAGAGCTGTGTATGCTGTGGTGAAGGACTTGGTTTCACGTAGTGTTTGCAGTAGCGGAGACACCATGAAGCATAAAAGAAGCCACCTTCACATTTCTCCTAGAATACATAAGTTAAGAGCTATCTAAAAGAATCTGTAATTGGTCCCCTATCATGTGCTACTTTTGAACAACGCTGTAAGTCCGAAGGTTGCTTATTGGGAATTTTGCTCTTTGAGGAAGAACGAAAACTATATCATGAATCCATTCACTGAGAACCGGAAATGATGTGTGTTCTCACCTCTGTGTCCTTAGGAAAGGGAGATGAGGTTGAGAGGCGGGAAAGAGATGTGGAGACTGTGCAGGCTCAGTCAGCATGGCTGGTGTGAAGAGAAATGTTTGCAATGATTGGTGGGGAGAGGAATCAGGAGCGTGTGGAAGCTGCTCCCTGGGATCTGGCATGTCCCTCCTTTGTTTGGATGAAGAAGCAGGATCTCAGAAGGGAATGACTGTGTGGGATATCTAGAAACAGGCCACTGGGGACCATTGGCAGAGACACGGTGGAATGTACTACCTGACACGGACCTGAGAGCTGGTTGACTACAACTCCATCAGCAATTCTTAGAGGAACTGAAAGTTCCAGATCTTTCCTTAGTTCTTCAGGTACCAAGTGAACCCCATGGATCTTGCACCATGGCCCTGTCCTATGTTGCAGGAAAGGTCCCTGTAGAACATATCTGGATATTTCCCATCACCATTTAGTGCGGAAGCTTGAAGCAATGTGATTTTGGTGAAGAAATGGTTGTGGCATTTCCTTATTTAAACTTTTTTTTTAAAAAAAAATATGTACTTATTTGAGGAGACATGTTAGTGCAGCTGTGGAGGAGGTCTGGGAACACCTTGCTGGAGTTGGTTTTCCACCATGTGGGTCCCAGGGAGCAAACACAGTTGTCAGGCTAGGCAGCAAGGGCCTTGACGTGCTGAGTCATCTTGCTGGCCTAGATACGGCATTTCTCATACCCATGTGTGACAGAGTTACAACTCTACCCGCTGCGTCTTCCAGCCACTCGGAGCCACTTTGAGAACTTGTGATTCCCGGCATCAGTCTCTGTTCTTCTCACTCCTGGGAAATAGGAAGTGATATGGGAAATAAGAGGGAAGGTCCAATCCTTTCCTGAATCTTCTCGCTCACGGAAGTTACTCATCTCTTCTTTTCAAGTTCAAGTATAATGAACTTGAAAAGTATATACATTAAATATAATGAAAAGATGAAGGTGTATAGTAGAAATTATACTTATTAATAACCAAAAAAAAAAAGAATGAACTGTGTTCTTATAAGTTTGAATTGAACACTTACAATCTTCAGAAGGGAGTTTTAAGCTCTGTTTTGGGTAGCAAAATCCTTTTTTCAGAGGAACTTTGCCTTTACCTGTATAAGTGGACAATCCAGGCATACCCTGTGCTCTATGACAGAACTCCAAAGTCTCTTTCCTACATATCATAGACATTTTCAGAAATATAACCCAAGAAGTGGGTATAGATGTGGGGATAGGGCATCAGACACATGTCACAGGCTAGAGGAGAAGACTATTTTAAGGAGAATATCCTTTCCCTTACTGTTATTAGAGGTACTGGTACTGAGAAGCAGGCCTTGTCTGCAGGCTTGACTAATATCCCATTGGCACTCAGAGAAATTTTAATATTTTGTCCATTTATTAATCTATCAGTGAAAAGAACATCATAAGATATTCATTACTCTTAAATATAGAGGGCTGAAGAACCAGAACCATCATTTAGTTCTATTTTCTAGGCACCTCATGTTCCTGGGCTTCATTTATTACTTGATAAATAATCTAATTTCTTCCTATCATGTGACAGTTTCATCCGAGACTCGGAACACAGCAGTAAGAAAACTGACCAATCACCTTCCCTCAAGAAAGATATATTCTAGAAAGGAGCCAGGGACAATAATTGAACTACTTTGTAATGTAAATTGTGTGAGTTGTAACAAGATGGGGTTTTTGTAGCTCTCTGGGTTAACTTGGCTTTCAGCGGTCTGTGCTTTGATGGTCCTGGTTATCAGCATTATTGGAAGTGATGGGCATAGAGCATTGTGTTAAAGGATTCTGTATTTGAGCCTTGTGCTGCAAGCATGTAACCAACTGCACTCCAGGCACGGCCAGTGAGATCCAGAACTCTCAGCCAACCTGGTCTCTATCCTGAGACCCAGTCTCAAAACAAACCCTAAAACAAAACAATAAAATAAAAAGGAAAAAAAGTGATGTCTAAGAAGATACTGAGAAGGATTTCTTAGCTTAGTAGACAGTGATATCTGAGGAATCCTCATTTTTGTAATGGGATGGAAAGCTGCAGTCTCCACTGTTAGATTATATATGCATTCCTCCTCTCTATCTCAGTGAGTGGCCATTATTTACTTGACCTGTGGGCCGTACTTAGTGTGTTTCCTGCTTTTTCTACAGAACACACTCATTCAAAGGCATTAACATACTTAATTTGAAAACTCTGCTTTTGTGCCCATCGACCATCACATTTAATTGCTTTCTTCTGCAACGTTGTCCTTTCTCAGCTGCTCAACACTGGCTCCTTCTGCTGAGACACCCCTTTCTGGCTTTTGCTCCTTCTCCTGCTGACACACCCCTTTCTGGCTTTCGCCCAGGTACTTTGTTGAAGCTCTCATCAGGGGCTCAACTAGCCTCTGCATTGCAAATCTGGAGTTAGTCTCCATTCAAAGATGGGTGCTCAGCTGTGCAGGGTCTTTCTTCCTTAGCAGTGTCCAGCACTGCGATGTCCTTCTTTCTCCTCGAGAAGTCTCACTTCTTCCATAACCAGAGCCTTTGACTTCCATTTCCACCCATAATGCTTTAACATTCACCAAATGAAAGGCTCAGCTATTATGACTCACCCTCCTCGGAGGGCAGGCAGAGGCCAAGTAATTTGGTGATTTGATCAGACCTTGGACTTTCTCTTCCCTTCTTCTTCTTCCCCAAGTTGAGGTCTGTCTTTTCCTCATAAAGATACAGCACTCTCCCCAGGAGGGCCTGGATCAGCCCCTGGCAGGTTGTCCTGGCTCTACTTCAAGTCCTCAAGTAGCCTTTGGAAGGAAAGGGTGGAAGAGGTTTGCAGCAAGTCTTTCAAGCCAGATGTAGAATGCAGCTATGACAGGCTCTTACTCTGTGTAGAGCCCGTTGGAATGGGCTGTTCCAGGTTAGCGTTCTCTCTAGAGGTGGAATTGAAGCTGAGCTTTGGGCTTTGAGTAAGCTCACAGGGAGGGCTGATGGGGCTCCCTCAGTCAGTAATTGGTGGTGAATTTCCGAGACTGTAAGCTGATCACTGGAGTGAAAGAGCGTTTGCCAATATAAATACTGTCCCGAAACACAGAGAGAAGCAAGGAAGGCTGGAAGCAGTTGACGAAACTTCCAAGGTAATTTCGGTTTGCAAACTGTTATTTCAGAAGCTTGTTATCACAGACTAGAATACTGAGGAAGGTCAACCATGCACACGGGTGCACACTCTCCCGAGGCCATGGCAGCCAAAAGCCCAGGTGGTTCATAATCCACCCTATCCTACCTGGACACGGAAAGTAGCATCTCAGGGAATGTAACTGAACACTGCTGTTCTTGCAGTGGTATTAATTGTCCCAAGTATAAAAGGAATTCAGTATTGGAGATGAGACGGTTTCAATAGATGATGATCAGTAGCATGCATACTTGATTAAGGGGGGGTCTTTGCTTTTTTCACTGCGGGATCTATAGGGATTAGACTAGGGACACATTCTGTAGATACTTTCTCAGTTAATTAGGGAATCTTCCATTGATCTGTCTGCTCCTGATTTGAAGTCCAGCACATTCCTTGTAGAATTGCAGACGAAGCAGTAGGTGGTGTCCAGATGACACAGCGTGGCTTCTCTTCGGGGATTTCTCTTTATCATCCAAGTGCTAACTCAAACGCTGTGGGAGGACAATTGGTATAAGACAGTGAGATTTATGGCCAAAACTCTGCAGAAACTTGATAAGTGCTCTCTTCGGATGGCTTCCAAAAATCTAGTGGAATGTCATTTCATCTGGATCTGATTCACCTGGAGAGCAGACATCTGTCTTTTGTTTACAGAGAAAAATAAAAACAATTTGAACTTTGGCTCAGACCCAGTGCCCTGGAATTGGAGGGAGTTGATAGCACTATGGTCTCTAGAACAGGGCAGTGGGTGGGGTGTGGGGGATGGGCTGTAGTGTGTGCATCAATATTATGGGCTGATTGTCACCTCTTACCAGCAGGGTGGCTTTGGGCCACGGCTATCTTAACCTCTTAGTGCTCTGGTTCTTCCATTTGTAAAGTACCATGTCTTCCAGGATATCAAAATGAGAATGCCTGCCTTGAATTTTTTCTAAAATTCAGTGTTCATAGTCTTTTGTAAGTTGAAAAGCTTATGCGAGAAAAATTACAAATTCTATATACAGGAATCAAACAGAAAATATTCTTTATACTTTAAATTTTAAAAAGTGATGCTGATAACAGGACTTTGAACTTCCTTTTTTATTATCTCTGTGTGTTCATTGTACATGATATTGTATTTCATAAGGACATGTTTATACAGGTATGCAATGTATGTCGTGCATACTCCTTCCTGCTCCCTCCTTCCATCTCCTCTACCCTCCCCATCCTGTAAGTCACTTTTGCTCCCTAGACAATTTGATCTTTGTTTTCCGATCAGAGATACATGCATTACCTTATGCATTAATATAAATTGTATAAAACACAAATGAGAGAAAAGGTGCACTATTTGTCTTCTTGAGACCAACTTAAGTACAAATTTTCAAAGAAAGAACAAGAATAAGGATACAGTTTTCAGTGTCTTAAAACCAGGAAGATTTCCCCACCCCCTTCAAATGTGGTACTGCCTAGAAGTCACCTTCTGCTGAATCAGCCAAGACAAGAGAGGCCAGTGACAAGGCAGCACCAGCAGGGCTGGCCTTGAAATTTGATCTCGATTCAAGGTGGCCACATACAAGAAACGACCCACTCAAGTCATGTTCACATGAGATCCTGAGATACACTCTAGGGCATTACTTCATGTTGCACTTCCAGCTCCATTTCCTGAGGACTCGTCAGAGCCATAGGTGAGGAATGCCACTGAGGCAGCCACTGAGAAGCACACGTGGCCTTTTATGCTCTGTGGTTTGTACAGTAGAGAACCAATCTCACAGTCGGATACACACCCCTTTACAATTTTCTCTTCATTCCGGAGGGAGGATATTGCATAGACCAACTAGTGAATTCCTAATGTATTGTTTCATTTTTATGTCTGGTTTTTTGTGTGTCTATTAGGAGTCTATATTATAGTTATAGGTGTTCAGGCAAGAACACTGTACACATTAGACATGTTGAGTACTTTGGCAGCTGAGATCCATAGATGTGATTGATTTGATTGATTCTGAAATTATAAGAGGCAATGAAAATCATGTTTTTATTATTGATATTGCAAAATTATCAAATCAGCTAGGACTTCGTTTTCAGCCAGTCAACATACTGGTTTTCTTGAGATCTTTGGGGGGAAAACCCATTGATGTAGCATAATTTTTTATTCTTTTCAGCTATGTGATGATATATGGTCCCATTGGAGATTTATGTGGCTTTTTCCATCAAATATTAATTTAGAACCTTCTGAGTGCCAGCCCCTGAACTTGTGGGAACTGTGGTGGACAGAACTCCGCACCTGAAGCTCTCACTCTGTGCTTTTCTGCATTTCCATTTCCGAATCAAAGAGTTCCCCAGTTCACAGTTCCTGTTGTTAAGTGCACAAGGGTCACATAATCAAGGAATATGCAGTACAGGAGGCCATGACCAGGCAACTATCTCTGTGACTAGGATGCACAGTATCTTTGGCAAAGGGAGGGAGTGTTGATTTTATTTTCTATTATTCTAAAACTGGCACATCCCCTCTCCCAAGATATAGCATTTTCCCTGACTAGAGAACCACACACAATCACTGTATTTGTAAAATTCAGAATAAAGCAAGGTAACAAAATAAAAATTGCCCTTAGCCTTCTTACTAGGGAGAATTACAGTAGTTGACCTTGCTCTGTGACAAATTATAACATGTATTTTAGAACCAATTTTTTTCATTTGAAGTACCTTGAACTTCTCCCCAGGATCTCCCCTTGAGTATTTTCCATGCTGTGCTTTTTCAATGACAATTACAGTATTCTTTACTATGGAGTTACCAGATTTATCCAGGCAGTCCCTTCCGATTATAGAAGTACCATCTTATGGTTTCCTAGTCATAGACAAAGACGAGATGAATAGTCCTAAAGTAAAACTTGTCTGTGTTAATACTGATTTCCTTGGCACACAGTCCAAGAAATAAGATGGTTGAGTCCACAGTTCTATAGTTTAAAGGGTGCCCCGTGCGCATAGGACACATGGAAGTTTATTTGTATCTGCTTTGTTGAACTGATTTACCTTTTTATTAATACAGGTAGTATTATTAAAAATATTACCTTTCCTGATAGTATTTCTGTCTTTCTATCTGAAATTTGTTGTATATTGTAATTTTCAAGTTGTCAAATAGTTGTTGAACTTTAAAAAAGAAGAATAAATCATAATAATAAGAGAAAAAAATAACTAAATGTAACTAACTGTTGACTGTCAGGAGAAAAAAAGAAGGAAAATAGTATTAATGCCTCGTCACAATCCTTGTGCCCAAACAAATGCTCTTGTTTTAACTGGCCTTTTTATTAGGGCAAGCCAATATGTTCAAATACAGGGCGCGGGGTCTCTGTGCCCATATTCCAGAGCACGTAAATTGTCTGTCTCTGTCTTTATCAAAACTGTCTCAGTACTGCGCACAGTAGCATTTTAAGAGAGAGTGGTTTGTTCAGTTAATAACACTCCACTTTCACATTGCTCGCAATTGTTAAGAAAAACCATTCCCATCTGGCATTTTCTCTACATAAATTGTGTAGTTGTTCGGGCTGCGCACTCTATTGTTCCCCGAACGCAAAAAGCTCTTGTGCAAGCCCGCTGGTAAATTGTCCCCTGGCTGTTTCCAGCAAGCGCTGTTTGGGTAACTTCCAGGTACTTCTACCATAAGCGGTCCAAAGTCCAAAGGAAAATTGGCGACAAATGACCGGGAAGGAACCTGGAAGCAAATCCGTCAAATCACTAAGAAAGTTTTTTTTTTTCTTTCAATTTTTTTATTTCTCTCTCCTAAGTGTAAAAGAATAAAGACATCCATTCTGATCTCCCCGCCCCGCTTTCTTTTCCAGCTCTCTGCGGAGGGGGTGAGAGCTTCCTGTGCCCGAATGGGGTCTGCATCCCTAAGAAGCTGCAGTGTAACGGCTACAACGACTGCAATGATTGGAGTGACGAGGCTCACTGCAGTACGTGACTGACCGGGTGGGCCAGGGTTTGTCAGGGTGGGACGGGATTCTCTGCAGGTGCCGGGAGGGCACCGAAATCACTGCACTGTCCTAAGCTGACGCCGGGTGGGCCCTGCCCTGAGTAGAAGACCATTGCTTTGTCTCCCCCAGAGCCACCATACTGGGGTTGTACCCCACTCCAAGTCATATGTTTATAAGGACCCCTGCAGCTAGATGTCCAAAGGAACAGCTCAGGGATTGAACCGTTTTTTTTCCATAAAGTTGTCCGATGATTGGGAGGAGGGTTGGGGTTTATTTTGTTTGGGCGAGGCATTTTGTTTATGTTTTTAAAACTTTGTAAGTATAATGGTCAACTGTTTAAAGATTTTTTTTTTTTAAATAGGGAAACTTTTGATATTAATGATTCTTAACATTTACGGCTTAGCAAATCCTAAGCTTCTTGCTGGCGTTTGCTTCACTTGAACTGGAGGGCTAGTCAGTGGTGCCGAGGGCTTTACACCCTCTCGTCAATAGACACCCTTCCATGCGCTCAGTTTAATTGATTTGGTCATTCTGACTCAATTAGCCAGGGGTTTGTCCAATACAGATTCAGATTTCAGGTTGTTTTTGCAATTACTGAGAAGAAGGGAAACACTGACCTTGAGAACTGCACTACACTTTCCACACTCAGAGCAGAGCTGAGCAGTTAGTTGTGTGCACCAGTGGTTTGAATAGATGTATGATTAATCGCAGTTGGCAGGAGCAGAGTTATATTCCCTTCCTGGGAGACTCCCCCAGCTTTTTGTAAGAAGTTGAGGCTGCCACCTTGGTTGAGAGAGTCCTCTGCTCTGTTTACCGGGTGCCAACCCCTTTCCCTGTGGGAAGGGCTAGGATGCTTATTTGGTGGAATTCGGGGCAGGTGGCATATGGTGGTATCGGAGCATTGTTCACTAAAATGTGGTTTCATAGTACTCGAGTTTTTAAAAAATGACTGAGTGAAAAAAAAATAAATGGTGAGCTCTGTGTCAACTTCTTAGAGGGTTTTAGCACATCTTGATATATTAAAGGTCTGAGAAATGTTGCAGTTTAAGTCAATTTTGCTTGAGTCAATGTGTCTTCCAACTTTTTCTCCCTTATTTATTTGTACATTTATTTATTTTATATATTCTCTAACACTTGGTAGAAATTAAGTTATGCTACACATATTTTGAAAACTGTTATTTTCAGTAAAACATTGTTTTTTTTTATAACATGGAATTTTCAGGAAAGTCTATGCACACAGATTAACATGTAAGACATTTTTGTAGGTTATGTAGTTACATTCAAGACTATTTAAATGTTAGCAGAAAATACTGTGCAAAATGACCATGGTAGAGAATTCTGAAAGGTTCAATTGGATTATGTCCATTTTATGGGAATGCAGTAGAATCTCTTTTATCTCCTGCTGTGGCTAGCATTGGGGCATAATTCAAGGTCAGCGCGTGCTTTTACCCCTGTGGTGGGCCAGAGCTGGCTTCATCGTTTGTTCTCTGTGGTGCTGAGCACTGATTGTTCTGTCAATACAGTCAGAGCTTCCTGCGGAAGTTTTTTAAATGGAATTTGAGGGAGTCAGTTTTCCTAGTTACCAACTGAATGAGAGGGTAGTACCATTCTGGAAGGTACCTAGCAATGTCCAGGGAACAGTTTATTAAATAAGATGGTCAGTAGCTTTCATTGTACTTATACATCAGAATGACGTGGTCTGGCCCACTGAGAAAATATATCCCTTTAGCAAATGCCCTTATGAAAACTCGTAGTGAAACATACATAAAGTCTGGTGTGCTTTCATTTCTGACCATCTGAAGTCACCTCCTTCCATGCTTGAGCATTCAATGTGTGCAGCATTTCAACAGAAGCTTTTTGTGAATGGTCCTATACTCCTGTGGTTACTGCCCTGTGGTGAGAACCATGTGTGTCTGAAGTAACAGTGTGCAAATCAGAAGGCCACCACAACCCCAGGTACTGAGGAGGAGGGAAGCATGGCTGAACATTCCCTGGGAGACACAGAAGAAAAAACCCAGCTCAATAGTCTAGCAGGCAGAGGAGACGATGGCCAGACAAGAGGGCAAGTTAAGAAGTCCCCTTGCGCTGAACTAGTTTTCTTTGACGAAGCAAGTTAGGTAGTTTGTGTAGTTGATTGAGTTGTTAAATGCAACAGAAGCAAGGGAAAGGACTTACCTGTGCTAAATTATCCAGAAGCCCTGCCAGAAGCATTTGCCTAGAGGATTTGATTAAACCGTCAGTTCAGGAGGGACGATGTACAGATGTGGCAGAGGGTTGGGGCAATGAAGAAGTCTACCAGTGATCAGAGTGATGGATGTGCCTGCCGTCCGTTGTGAAAGGTTCCAAATGCAGCGTGTTTTCTGTCATAAGTGTTGACTTTGCATTGGCCTTATGCATACAAGTTCAGACTTGATGAATTACATAATAGTCTCATCACTCATATGACAAGAAAATGTTTTGTTCTGGTTGCTCTAGTATGCCCTGGGTGGTAGCTGACCATCTAGCATGCCCTAAGTGGTAGCTGACCATCGCAGCATGCTGTGGGTGGTAACTGACCATCGCAGCATGCCCTGGGTGCTAACTGACCATCTCAGCATGCTCTGGGTGGTAGCTGACCATTGTAGAATGCCCTGGGTGCTAATTGACCATCACAGCATGTCGTGGGTGATAACTGACCATCACAGCATGTCCTGGGTGGTAGCTGCCCATCACAGCATGCCATGGGTGCTAACTGACCATCACAGCATGCCCTGGGTGCTAACTGACCATCCCAGCATGCTGTGGGTGGTAACTGCCCATCACAGCATGCACTGGGTGGTAACTGACCATCATAGCATGCCCTGGGTGCTAACTGGCCATCGCAGCATGCCAGGGTGCTAACTGGCCATCACAGCATGCCCTGGGTGCTAACTGACCACCACAGCATGCCCTGGGTGGTAGCTGACCATCTAGCATGCCCTGGGTGCTAACTGGCCATTGCAGCATGCCCTGGATGCTAACTGACCATCCCAGCATGCTGTGGGTGGTAACTGCCCATCACAGCATGCACTGGGTGGTAACTGGCCATCACAGCATGCCATGGTGGTAACTGGCCATCACAGCATGCCCTGGGTGCTAACTGGCCATTGCAGCATGCCCTGGGTGCTAATTAACCATCACAGCATGTGGTGGGTGGTAACTGCCCATCACAGCATGCACTGGGTGGTAACTGGCCATCACAGCATGCCCTGGGTGCTAACTGACCACCGCAGCATGCCCTGGGTGGTAGCTGACCATCTAGCATGCCCTGGGTCCTAACTGGCCATCACAGCATGCCCTGGGTGCTAACTGGCCATCACAGCATGCCCTGGGTGCTAACTGACCATCTAGCATGCCCTGGGTGCTAACTGGCCATCACAGCATGCGCTGGGTGCTAACTGGCCATCACAGCATGCACTGGGTGGTAATTGGCCATCGCAGCATGCGCTGGGTGCTAACTGGCCATCACAGCATGCGCTGGGTGCTAACTGGCCATCACAGCATGCCGTGGGTGGCAGCTGACCATCACAGCATCACAAATACTTCTGACTGCTTACTGCACCCCTTCTCCCAAATAATTTTGTCTTGTCTATCAATCTATTTTTAAGGATTTATTGAGTGAGATTATTCCCAACAACCTGCAACAATCTGTTTCACAACAGAAAAGCATTTTTGGAAAATTAGGAAGACTTAAGAATTTTCTCATTCTGCTATTCAAGGCAGACTGTGTCTATAACCTGGGATTTCCTTAGCATGGGCTGTAGCATGGATCTTAAAAGTTCTTATTAATGAAAACAAACCTGGAGCTGGGTATTGGGGTGAATGCTGGAAGATCAGAGAAGCAGAACAAGCCACAGCCACCTCACCTTGCCAGTTCCTCGGCTGATCCTGTTTCCTCAGACTGGATGCCTCTCAGCCTAACTGTGCTGCTCAAAAGCCTAACCAGGCCTAGTTCCTTGTCCTCATGCCTTAAAATACCTTTCTGTTTCCTGCCATCACTTCCTGGGAATTAAAGGCTCTTGTTACCACACCTGGCTGTTTCCAGTGTGGCTTTGAACTCACAGAGATCCAGATGGATCTCTGCCTCTGGAATGCTAGGATTAAAGGCATGTGTGCCACCATTTTCTGGCCTCTATATCTAGTGGCTGTCCTGTTCTCTGACCCCAGATAAGTTTATTAGGTGCACAATATTTTGGGAGAACACAGTATCACCATAATGGGCTCATTGCAATAGCATTTCCAGAAGCACTATCCACCCCCAATCCCCCCCCCCCACCTGATTTGCTTGGTCTGGAGATGAGTTTTTTGCATAGCTGCCCAGATAATCCAACATGTAGCCTCTGGACCAAAAGTAGCTCATCTCTTTTGTTGCCAGTGTCCTGTAAACTTTTGAGTGGGTGAGCATCTCTGGGAACAGTTGGTGCAGGGGCTAGTGGTTGCATATATTGGCACACAGGAGGTGCTTATAGGTATGTATTGCTTTAAAGCTCCAAAGAGCTGGCTTAGCAGTAAAGAGTACTCATTGTTCTTAAAGAGGACACAGATTTTATTCCCAGCACCTAATGGTGGCTTACAACTATTATTACTCCAGTCTCAGGGGATTTGATGCCTTTTTCTGAATTCCAAGGGAGCCAAACATGCATGTGGTGCACAGACACATATGTAGGCCAACCACTCATGCACATAAAATAAAATAAGCAAACCTAAAACCAGAAACAAGCGCCAAAGAAAAGGGTTCCTGTCCTTTGGTTCCAAAATTTCTCCCATTCCACAATGAATCAGGTCTGACCCTGCTGGCTTCCAGGGTCAGCTGGGATTGGGCTCATTCACAGTGGTGTGACTGTATACTCTTTGGCACATGAAATCAATCAAATACTTTTGGAAACCATTTGCTCTGAACTTTGGGTAAAATTGGTGAGCCTATTATTATTTTCTTTTTTGAAGAGAGTGGCTACTTGATTGTGAGAAGTGACACAATATCGTGATCGATATTGTATGTGCTGAGCTGGCTGCCTGTTTTCCTGTACTTACCATTCCTGTTTCTGTGAACTTGGGCACAACAACTCTACCTCTCTTTGCCTTCATTTCTTCATGAGCAAAGTGGAAACAAAACTGTGTCTAGAATTGAATCGTTGGATATAAACCTATAGAGCCATGCCACAACTCTCCAAGAATGCTGAGGTTCATGGCTATGGCGGTGCTTGTAACTATAGTTAGGGTAGTCTCTGCCACCTCCATTGTGTTATTCGTGACTGAGACAAGTCCCCTAGAGAAACAATTTAAAAGGAGGAAGGATTTTATGTGGATGGGTGGGGCGTGTGTTTGTTTGGATGTTGGTTTCTTGGCTCATCATCTCCGGTGACAGCACATGACTGGCTGGCTTCTGGGCCGGAGATGAGGCAGAGTACCATGGTGCAAGGGCACAGTTCAGCACAGTGCTTCTTCTTGTGGTGGCCAAGAAGGAGATAATGGGGATGTGCATGCCCACCACCATCATGTCTCTGTTAACCTATTTTCTAGAAACCTTTTTTCGTAAGATAAGGATGCATATAAATACTAGAAAGCATTCCATCAGGATAATGAAAGTGTCTCATTAGACAACTAAGTAAAGAACCTCAAATGTTTGCAAAATTCACTGAGCATAGTGGCTCTGTGAAAATACTGACTCAGCTAAACAGTCACAGATTCTTTCAGTGAATTTCAGCCATCTGTGAACCATGATGTAGAAACCCAGTGAGTAGATATGTTGCATCTTGATTTCTTTCTCCACAGTACTTCTAGTCTAATCAGGGGAATAACACACAAAGTATTATTTGAATCTTTTTTTTCTTTTTTGTTAATTAAATTATCATTGACATTTTTCTACATGTATAAAACACATTCTAATTCCTATCACCTTCGACCCCCGTCAACCACCTCTTCCCTACAAGTACCCCTTTTACATTACTGACTTTTTGCTTTGTTTTGTTACCCACTGAGTTTAACTGGTGCCATCTGTGTGACCATGGGTTTGGGACGATGCATCAGAGAGCTCGGTGAGGTCACCATCGAGAACGCAACTGAAGACAGTGACTTCCACCCTTCCAGAACCTTTGTCAGGGAGAGGTGAACCCTGTGATCCCCTCCCTCACTCACAAGTGACTGTTGACAGGCCCAGTGCAGGCAGTTGTTGTGAGTTCAAGACAGCACTTGCTGCATCGTGCCCAGATGGCATGCCATAGCTTTCCCAGACACCATTAAACCTTCATGATTAAATCAGATGCTAACTAGGACATTTCAAATATGTTTTTGAAAACAGTAATACAAGAAATGACATAACACCAAACAAGATGGTAGAAATGTAGGGACACTAAGTCCCATGATCAGAAAACAGGGCGCTACGAACTAGGGTATGCAGAGAGGCGGGTGGGAAAGGGAGGATTTAAGCTAGGCCTGTCCCTGCGATCATCTGCCAGGACAGTGGTTCTCAACCCTGCAGGTGACATTTTGCAACATGTGAGATGTTTCTCACTGCTGCAGCTGTGAGCATCAGGAGTGCTGCCAACGTCTAGTGGTTTTCAGTCAAGGACACTGTTAAACATCTGTTCCCATGCAACAGTGAATTACTCCATCTAAGATGCCAGTAGTATGGCAGGGAGCGCCCTCCTCCAAAGGCAGAGGCAGCAGTAGAAAAATAAAATCCAGGTATTCACCAGGGCTGGCCTCTTACAAGTCTGTTAGAGAGAGACGAGGCAGTGCCCAGCAAGTGTTTTAACCTCTTTGGTCATCTCACAGTGAGAAGGCTGCACAAAATGACCTTTCCTCTCTAATTTTGTGGAGGATGGAAACTGAGATTTCCTGCTTGCTTCTTAAATTGAGGAAAAACAGGTTATGTTTATGGAGTGGGAGCCTGGGCAAACTGAAGGAAGTCCTGGATAAAAAAGACTTTCTGTTTCCTAGCATTCGGCTTTAATTTAGGGATAATTTTGAGGGACAAGGGTTAATAGTGTATTTATCAGATGCCAAACTGAGAGTAAATATTTACATGGAAGAACTTAAGAAGAAACATTTTCCATCAAGTTCTTTGTATGAAAAGAAAGGGAGAGGAAGGGAGAGGGGGAGGGGTGGAGAGCTGCAAATATAAAAACACCTAACTTAGGTCCAGGAAAAAATATGCTTGAATCGAGCAAGAAAATCTCAGCAAGCACCCTTTGAAAATTATGATTTGTTGGCCCCAAATTGCGCTGACCACATCTCTTTTCAGCACAAATAAACATTTACTCAATAAAAGGAGCCACTGTGATCTTTGCTGTTTGCTGTGGGTCCCTGGCTACATGGTACTCTTGGTTAGGATTCTGAGTGTTTACGGATCTGAGGGGAGGTGCGGAAGTAACCGACTGTTTTCTAAGTGCAGCTAATTTGGTATCTGACTCCTGAGGGGATTTTCTCACTGAGGAGGTGGCAACAGAAGCCACATTGAGTTTTGCAAACTAAATGGCTTTGTGCTCTCCATTCCTACAGTAGTTTAGCAAATGACAGTGCTAATCTTAAAATAGATCTCTGATGAGGTGCTTTATTATGGATTATCAAAGATCCAGAACGGGCTTCACAGAAGACACAGAAACTTCTGGAAAGCTTTGGTGTGCTCTTAGGTTAATCAGATGCTAAATGGAGTATTTGATTCCCTAGTGCCCCTGCTATCAGAAAAAGTAGCACACGCTGCTTGAAAAATATTTTATTCATGGTCTCCAATCTTCCCCTCTCCTCTCTGGGGGATACACGGACTCTTACACTGATGGTTAAGTTGAGAAGACTATTTTCCTGGTTAATGCTTGTTCTATCAAATTAATTAATAACTTCCTAAAAATAATTAGATTGAAACAAAACAAAAATGAAAAGACCTTTTAAGCAGTTTCATTAAAACAACAACAAAAAACCCACAAAAAACAAAACAAAACAAAAAACAAATCAAAAACTACACATATCTCAGTACACACTTTCCTAGCCTTCGGCTTTAATTTCGGGATTTAGCAAGCAAGGTCATAACCTTCCTGGGCTCAGCTGTTGGTCACACCTCATTCAGCAGAAGGGTGCAGCATGGGAAGATAGTTCTCTCTGTTGCACAGGAGGAAACAGGACTGTCAATATGAAGACTGGCACTTTTTCTTGGTCTTATATTTTCCTTTATTATTCCATCCTTGCTTGAAAATTATTCAGGTTGAGAGAAACAAAAAATAAAAAGTTCTTAAACTTTTCTGTACACATGTGTATAATGTGTTTTATGTTGGGCCTGCCAACAGTCAGCTAGGTAGTTGGGTAGAGGCATGCAGATTGAAGGGACAGTGAAGAAGACAGAAAAGAGTCAAGAGGTCTGCCGGTCAATGCAGCCCCAAGTTTATTTCACAGCCAGCTTATATACAGTTTTGAAGGACAGAGGTAGAACAATCACAACACAAGCATTCAGTCACTATCTATCCTGCCTTGCATCAAGGAGCAGGAAGTTTCTTTTCTATCTCAATGTACCTCTGGCTGGCATCAGCAGCCTGCATCTAGCTAGATAGTATGTTCCTTCTTGTGGGCTAATCAGGACTTTCTCACAGCCCTTCAAGGAAACTCTGTGGGCTAATCAGAACTTTCTCACAGCCTTGGAGCAAACAAGCCTGAACTCTATTGACTCAGAATAGACTTCAGATTCAAACTGGGGAACTGAATCAGTCTTCCTTTCTTATTTATTTTAAGACTCCACTGAGTCTCTCAGATGATCGTGCCTGTCTTAGGTGTTTCCTTACCACACACACTCCAATCTTACCCGTCACGGGAACATGAATTCCATCATTCACGTCCTGTCTTAGGTTGAAAGGAGGCAAGAAAACTTACCCGTCTTTGGCTACCAGCCTCTGGTGTTAAGTCAGAGGAATGTGCAGAGTTTTACTCTGTAGAGTTCCAAGCCGAATCTCCGTAATGAGTTCAAAATCAGCTTGGGAATCATAGGCAAACAGATTATACCTACTAAGACACATGCTCCAATAGCTATAACACTACTTAAGAGTGAAGTAAATGATGACCATGATGGGATAACCCATTTAAATTGTTCTAAAATTCCTTCTGCAGTTTTAGCTACATCAAAATCCAATTTAGCTTTTCTCATTTCTATAATCTCTTGATGTAATTTAGCCAAATCTAAGGATTCATTAGAATCATGCCAAATTCCTTTAAGATGTGCCTTAACCCTTTTCCATCCAATAGCACTTTCCTTATACACAGAAGATGTAACAGAAATCTACTCATAATTAGAATGACATTTTAAATATACTTTAGTTTTCAGGCTTTGGAGTTCATTTCCCGAAAATTGTACCACATCATACAAAGCATTCAATATTTGTTCCATTTTCACTCTATAACTTCTTAAGTCTCTAAGGTCATAGAAACATTCATAGACAATTGATTAACAAACCCTGTTGTCTGGAAGGATTGACCAAAGGCATTGAAGCACCACTAGTCATAGCAAGCACAGTAACAAGAGCTGCAATTCCTGATATAACTAATCCAGCAACATGATTCTATCTACTTAAAGATTTCTTGAAATCCTCAATTACTTGTAACCCTTTATCATCAAATTATGGGCCACTCATATATACTGGCAATATAACAAAAGAAAATTATTTTTAACACTATTACACAAATGTGATTATCCATTTGGAAAATACAATTGGTCAAAATGCAATTAAGATTTGATACATTAAACACAGAACCATTCATAGAAATATTTGCCAACTAAAAGAACATAGGGCATTTTGACACAAGCTAAAACAGTTCCTTTCAATTGACAAACAGGTTTTAAGTGACTGGAACATCCTGCAACTGTTCACATTGCAGAAGCAAATTTCCAAACAGATGTTTGTGGAGATCCAGTACTAGAATACCGAATTCTAGCTGACAGTCCTTGGTCCCAAGATTCTGCTGTAGACACTGTATAAGAGTCACTATAATTGTCCTGATTTCCAGAACAATCAAGAATATACTGCTGTGTCCATGTGATGTTATACTTTAAAGGAATAATGCCAGTACGTCATCTCCATAACAAAGTTCTGTTAGACTTTCGCAGTTCTTTTGTGCATGGAGGAAATTGTTGAGGTGGTGAAATATTACTTATCTAATTTACCTTGAGGAAGCAATCCAAGACATCCCTACAAAGTAATATTTTTTGCAAAACATATAGGAATCCTTTACCATATCCAAAATAAGAAAATTGTGAGCAATCTGGAACTCTTGGGTGGCAGGTGGATCTAAAGCCTGATATCATTAATTGCAACCACAATTTCTTTTCCTTCCCAAGTTGCAGGATGTAAAGTTGATGGATCAAGAACATAGGCCCAATAGGTTTCACTCTGGCATCTCTGGATGGTCATCGGCAATACCAGGATCAGCACCATACACCACAACAATCTTTCAGGCAACCAACAAGTTTCATTTTCATCCTGTGAGAAAATATAAACATGCCCTCATCCCCATATTAAACAGGGTCGGGGCCCTTCCATAAGCCAGTACAAGGATCTTTACATTTAACTTGAGCAAATTTTGTGGTGGTGCCTTCATGCCAAAATTGATCAGCTGCAGATTTTCCAGCAGCATCCACATTTAAAAATTTAATACAAATAAGGCATGATTTAAAGCATTATGTGGTGACTTGGGGGTATAAGTCCTCCTTCTTTAATTTTTGAAGATGTATTTTTGAGGCTGCCGTGAGCTCTCTCAACAATACCTTGTCTTTGAGGATTATAAGGAATGTCTGTTTCATATTCAATTAGCCATTGAGAACAAAACTGATAAAAAGCCTTATTACTATATCCATATCCATTATCAGTTTTAATAACTTTTGATATCCCCATATAGGAGAAACATTTCAGGCAATGAGAAATTACATGCTTAGTAACGTCATCAGTTTAAGCAGTAGCCATTAAAAATCCTGAATAAGTATCAATTGTCACATGCACATATTCCAATTTTTTTTAATTATGAGTGACATCCATTTGCCATAAATAATTAGGAAGAAGACCTCGAGGATTTACCCCAAAGTGAGGCACAGTCAAATACTGAGGACATGTAGGACATTTCTTAACAATTTGCCAAGCAGTTTTCTTGTCAAACCAAATTGTTTTCTTAAGTTTTTACTATTCTGATGATGCAAGCCATGTGATCACTGAGCAAGTTCAACTTCAGATAAAGTGATCAACTGACTAAATTTATCAGCTAAAGCATTACCTTCAGCCAATGGACCAGGAAGATTTGAGTGTGCTCTAATATGTCCCATAAAATATGGCAAATTTTTTAAATGAATGGTATCCTGAATTTGTTGAAATAACATTCTTAATTGCTCATTAATAGTTTTAATATAAGAAAGTTTTTGATAACTTGAAGAGCTTTATAAATATATTGACTATCTGTATATAAATTAAATAAATTATCTTTAAGAACTTGAAAAACCAACATCTCAACTCAACAACTTGAGCTGAATCAGGAGCAGTTTGAACTCCATGTCCTTCACCATTAATCACATAATCTGCTTTCCTATAACCACTTCATGTCTTTAAGGCCATTATCATTTGGGAAACTCTTAAATTGCAAAGTTTACCTGTCAGAGCACGGTGCATTCTTGTGTATAAAAGCATTGAGGTGCAGCTTTAATATTTTATTAAACAATGTTTTTAAATCCTATCTTATTAAACCTTATTTTTATGATATGAAATATCATATAGAAATCTATCCCAATCCAAAATATTTGGGGATTGTTGCTTCCTTAGTCTAAAAGGAGATACAATGAACAGATTCTTTAACCTTATTTAAAGATTGTTGCCAGCCACATGGCTGCCCACTTCATGACAAGGTCACCAGCCAAGATGGAGGAAGACCATGTGATTGCTGTTTAAAATTAAACAATAATTACATGCACACATACACACAGTTGGATCCAACTTTCATTCATACCCATAAGTCACATACATGTCCACATACATATACACGTATATATTTCCATTTTTAGCATAAACATTATCAATGAAGAATCAGCAGCTATTTTTAAAATGAAGAAAACCAGAATTAATATAATATGGTTCAATTCCAAATATATCTTATAGTTTTCCTTCACATTCAGCATAGTTCACATCCCCTCTGACCTTCTATAACTTACCATTTACCTTCAGGTCAGGCCCTTCCCTATGTTTGCTCTTCTGGTTCAGCCTGACATAGACAAATTCCCTTTTTTTTCCATATCATTATTCCAATCTTTCACCTTCTCTTGCTTTTCAGACAACATGCAGATTTCCATCAAAGTCCTTTTCCTTGTGGTTTCTTCCCAGCTGTTTAGAACATTGCATAGGTATAACATTTCAAACAAGAATAGAAACATATAGATATATGCATATATCATAACAAAAAACTTATTTTTGCATTAATATATTAAAAACCTGTATCAATGTGAAACATTTCAGATTAGCAGAAGTTTTTCTTACCTTAATACAAATAATAATTTGTAATCAATTCTCTTGAATGATGACAAGTATTTGCAACCCATTGAACTCAAATGACCAGAATCCATGTATTTTTTCTTTTCCTGTGGAGGCAAAAGCATAATTTTTTTTTTCAAAACATCAGAGTATACAGGCTGGTAATTAAACTTTTTTTTCAAGCAGTATCAGGACAGAGAAGGGTTAAAGTGGGTTAAAGTTGGAAGTTGCTGGCCAGCAGAAGAGACCTTGATGTTATCACAGTGAAGAACTTGGCTTAGGAAGGAAAGGAGGCACAGAATGCGTCCTTGGCTGCCAGTGTTCCTGAAAAAAAAAAATTTGTTAACCTTTCTTACTATAGTAATTAACAATTAATGTCAGATTCTCTTTTCGATGTTTGTTCAGCTTGCCAATTGTAGGAATGAACTCCCTGCCACTTTGTCTGCAGCTTCTGTCTCTGCCTTTTCTGCTCCAAGAATGCATGCCCTCATCCTCTGAGAGCTGCTGGCTGGCTGCAGGCTTCTCCTGCTGGCCAAGACCAGCTCCGCTCATGCTGCAGGCCTGATAGCAAGACAGAGGGAGGAGGCTCTTGCCATGCCTTCCCCTCCTTCTTTTCCAGGGAAATGAAGAAGATTAGTAGTCAGAAATGAGTAACATTGACAGAGACATAAGTCCTGTTACATCAGCACTGGGACAATGACCTCACTCGCTGTTAACGAGTCCTATCTATCATGTGACTTTTCTTGCAGTACATCATCCACATCTGGCAGGAGCTACCTGCTTATCTCAATTCAGTCGGAGGACTCAGTCCCCTTAAACATGGAACAGAACAGTAACATAGTAACAGTCAGAACACAGACCAAGACAAAGAGTGCTCACATTTACATTTACCAGTTGCAGTGAACAGATCTGAAAGTGAGACATTGGGCTAACAGTTTGAGGTCACGATCCACTTAATCTCTCCAGATGAACCAGTCATAGTCAAGAATGGAGGTGGGGGAGAACCTTGAGGTGTGAGAGAATCTTCATTATAATACTTAGCAGCCTCTTCCTCTAATTCTGCCTTATTGCCAGAATCTAACTGGTCATTATCATCAAATAACTTAGTAAAAGCATCCGAATAAATCCTTCTCTCTGACAGAGCAGAATGTTTAGTTTTAGTTTTACTTAGTTCAGGAAACACTTTATGCCTTTCAGGACGAAGGTCTAAGTTGTTCTGAATGAGTGTTCAGAGACTGAAAATATCTGTTGTAAGTTTTTCTGGACAATGCTTATCATAATACTGCTGTATCTTAACTCCAATACATTCTACAAATTCTAAAAATTTACACAGTTGCTTATGTTCTACTTTAGTACCTCTAGCCTTTAAGATATCTTTAAGTAAATGTACAAACAGCTGTTTTCTATTTCCTTGGCCCATAATTATTTTTACACTTATTCACGAATTTTTTACCACACGCCTGCTTTTTTATTTACACTTATTACTTTTACTCTCAAGTTAACTCACCACAGCTTCCACTTTTTTCCAGTGCATCCTTTTTTTTTTCTGTGGTGTCTGTCACGGACTCCTCCGTACCCGCTCCCTCGATGGGTACCACTTGTTGGGCCTGCTGGGTAGCTGAATAGAGGCATGCGGATTGAAGAGACAGAAAAGAGTCAAGAGGTCTGCCGGTCAATGCCCAACAGCCCCAAGTTTATTTCACAGCCAGCTTATATACAGTCTTGAAGGACAGAGGTAGAACAATGCACAACACAGGCATTCAGCCACTATCTATTCTGCCTTGCGTCAAGGAGCAGGCAGTTTCTTTTCTATCTCAATGTACCTCTGGCTGGCATCAGCAGCCTGCATCTAGCTAGATAGTATGTTCCTTCTTGTGGGCTAATCAGGACTTTCTCACAGCCCTTCAAGGAGACTCTGTGGGCTAATCAGAACTTTCTCACAGCCTTGGAGCAGACAAGCCTGAACTCTATTGACTCAGAATGGACTTCAGATTCAAACTGGGGAACTGAGTCAGTTGTGGGCTCCTACAGTTTTATATACATACATACATATATATATATATATATATATATATATATATAAATCTATTCTTAATGAAATTACTGTAGAGAATCTACAAGGCCCATGTCATTCTTGAGATGAGGTGATTTAAAAGTTAAGATAGTTCCTCATAGAAGAAAAGTTTTTTGAAATAGGTGTTTATGAACTGTTTAACTGATCAATGGTGAAGACCTCTCATTTTTAATTGACACAGCAATTGTACATACTATTGAGTATGTTGTCATAACTCAGTAATATCCACACTATATAATGATCAAATGCCTCCGTAGCTGGTATCATTTCATCATGCTTGTTCTTCAGTCTCTTCTAAGGTATAATATAGTATAGACTCTAGTCAGTCTACTGGGCTTTAGAACACTAGAACTTGGAGAGAAGTTGGAAAACTGGTAGCAAAGACTTTGGATAATAATCATTGTCATTGAGCTTAGCCTGCTGCACGAAAGCTGTGCTCACCACATCCTGTGTGAGATGCAGGATGCTAGGCAATCGTTGAGTTTAGGGGACTCGGGGGCTGAGCCATGAATCCCTGGTCCTCATCAGCCTTCATTTCTGACCTCTTTCATTTGTTCTTCCTGTTTCCTTTACTTGAGACATACTAAATCTGTCTGTAGCATGAACCTTAAAAGCTCTTATTAATAAAATCAAATCTGTGGCCAGTTATTGTGGTGAGCTGGAAGATCAGAGAACCAGAATAAGCCATAGCTATCTCGCCTAGCCAACTTCTCAGCTGGTCTTGTTTCCTCAGACTGGAAGCGTCTGTGTCCTCATATCCGAATGGCTTTCAGCTGAACTGTGCTGCTAGAAGCCTGAAAGCTTAACCAGCCAAATGCTTCTAGTTTCTGGTCCTCACACCTTATATACCTTTCTGCTTTCTACCACCACTGCCTGGGATTAAAGGCTCGTTTTTCTGGGATTAAAGGCGTGTGCCACCATGCCTGGCCATTTCCAATGTGGCCTTGAACTCACAGAGGGATTTCTGTCTCTGGAATGCTAGGATTAAAGGTGTGAGTGCCACCATTTTCTAGCCTTTGTATCTAGTGGCTGTTCTGTCTCTGACCCCAGGTAAGTTTATTAGGGTGCACAATATTTTGGGTAACACAATACCATCACATCTGTCATTGCATCCATTCAACTGAGATACTGCTCATGGCTCATGATCCTTCTCAACAATGTGAAGAAGCATGATCTTGCTCATTCTCTAGTTTAAATGAGGGAAAACAACCTTCTCATAACAACCCATTTTCACACTTAATTTATTTAGTTTGAATAAAGAAAAAGGCGAGAACACACTTTTGAAATCCAGTTACTAAACATGGGCAAAATGTTTCATAGAGATTTTTGAGATATAATTTATATATTGTAATCTTCACCTACTAGACTTTTGTGAATTTACAGACTTGTGTGACCATTATCACCATTCAGTCATCAAAGTTTTTCAATTTGTTTCAAATTTCCCTCCTCCCCATCTTCTGTCACTTTCCTAACACTGGAAAAACTGCTCTGAAATCTGTCTTTATAAATCTGCTGTCTTCTGGGAATTTCATAGATGGGTCATACTGTGTGAAGACTTTGATGTTGTTTCCTTTCACTAAGCATAGCATTACGAGGTTAACCAATCCTGTCACCTAGATCAGGCATTTGATTTCTTCAATCTCTGAAGAGTGTCCCATTATAAGCACAGACTATATTTTGTTGTTTTGGCGAACATTTGGACTTCCTCCAGTTTAGGGATAGGATGAACAAGGCTGCTGTGAATATTCACATACAAGTCTTTGTGGGAATTGTGTTGAATTCCTCTTAGACAGAATCTTAAGAATAGAAAACACGAATTAGCTGTGTGACAAGGTTGTTGTAGTTTCCTTCACAAGGAGTTGCCAAAATCTTTCCATAGTGGAATCTTTTTGTATCTCCTTCAGCAATGCATGGGAGTTTCTATTTTACAAAATTTTTACTTGGATTTTTTTTTTTTTTTGCTTTCCTGGTTATAGGCATTGAATATATAACAGAATCATTTTGTGGTCCAGCTTTGCATCTCTTTAATAGCTAGGAATATCGAGCCCCTTTAATGTACTAATTAGCTATTTGTGTATCTTCGAAATAGGCTTTTTTGTCAAGTCTTCTACCTGCTATTGTCATGCTATTATAGTGTGTGTGTGTGTGTGTGTGTGTGTGTGTGTGTGTGTGTGTGTATGTGTGTGCTCTTCTCCACAATGTCATTATCTTGTCCCAGTTTCGGATACCAATTTATAGGTTTGAAGAATTGAACATGCTAGAAGTACCGCAGGTAGTAGATGTCGGAACCCATGTAAGAGTTCTAGACTACCCAAGGGCAAAGCTTATGTTCCTACTAATATTGATAAACAGCCAGCAGAAGAATCAGTTCTCACCTCAAATAACCCAAGAGATGGTTTATTCTGGAGCCAAACATGAAGTGACCTGGCCCAGGAACACAGATTCAGCTTTACCCAAGTACCACATTCCAACATGGTAAAAGTTCCATAAAGTTTTATAGTAACAGAGTAATAAAAATTATAAGTCAAGACACTTCAAATACATTGGCGGAAACATCAATTATGTAGGTTACAGAAAGCAGGAAAATCTCATCTATAGGCCTCAGATGCTAGCCGACAGCATTCTTAGCCCTTTGGTTGGTGAAAGCTAGTGGTCTATTTGAACATTCCAAAACACTTACCTAGTGATCACCAATATGCTAGGTCACATGAAGAAGAGGGCAATAGGTATCTATTAATGGTGGTAAAGATGGCTTATGATAGTTTGGGTTTGCAACAGTTAACTTCTCCATATTGTTGAGGTCTAATAGCTTTATTCCAGGGATTCTCACTCACAAAACCCTTTCCTGTCACATATTTATTTTCACATTGAATATTAAGCTTCCTAAGTTTTACATATACCATTTCTCATTTTGCCATCATAATCTTGGGAAAGTGCTTGCTTACTTGAGGATCATGTTATGAAACACCCATTGATATAAGCATTGATGTTTATGCAGAGAGTAATGGCAATACTCCAATGTAGATGGCATATCACCTCACTACATTTATACCAACCTAGACTTGCCCTGTGAAGGAGATATTTAGAAATGGCACATTATCCACCAAAGCCAGCTACTCCAGATAAACCTAGACTACATTAGTTACTATGGTGACTCAAGAAGACCTTTTATCTCACCTTTTATTATCAAAGATCTTTCATGCAACATAAAGTAAAAGTCAGATAAAGACTTCCAGAAAGAGATAAGAGAACTTGACTTGGAAATCAGTGTCTTGGTGGCGGTTCTTCTGTGACTCTGCCAGCCACTGGCTTTCTCTAACTCCTTATCTGTAAGACGACAGGCATAGCTTGGGTCATTATCAAGGTTTCTGTCCCATGCTAGCCTTTGTCCAATTAGACACTAGTGTAGTGTGCTGCTCAATGACACATCTGTAACTCTCCTTGTCTGCAGACTGCAGCGAAGATCTGTTTCACTGCCACACAGGCAAGTGTCTCAACCAGAGCCTCGTGTGTGATGGGTATGATGACTGTGGAGATCTGAGCGACGAGCAAAACTGTGGTAAGTAGCATTGATTCCTTAAAGGGTTTTATTAGAAACCACAGGTCTTTAGGACCAAGAACACATATCTGTCTGTTCACCAAATGAATAGAAGGTTGCAAATCAAAACAAACCTTCCCTTTTCAGAAAGAAGACTTTATCTGACCACTGGTCTGGGCCGTGTCTTCTGCATCAGCACCCTACTTCTAACGGTCATACTTAGGAAATGTTAAGGAAGTAGAGTGGAAAGACAATGGGATTGTTAAAGTGCTAGTGTTTTTCTGGGTCCTGTTCTGTTTATCCTCTGGCTACCACAGGCTTATCTTTGGATTCTGAGCTCCTGAGCAAATCTTTGCTGAGAGATATATTACAAAGTATAACATGTGACCAAGGCTCCCACCCCCCACAGCATATGACTTTAGCAACTCCCTGTGTGATATATTCGCCAAAGGTTAGGTGAAAGATTGGTTTTATGTGCAAATGCTGATTTCTTGTTTTTCCAAATGTAAGCCTTCCATTGTAGGAACATATTTAATTCTGCATCATGTCTTTTGAATCTAAACCAACAAAATAACTTTTGCTTATTGATCGTTATGACTTGATATTAGCTTTATACTTTAGGCAATATATTATTGACAATAGGGAATTTGTAATATGTACCAAAGGGCAATCTGAAATGAAGACAAATATTGGACAATGGCCAACATTTGAGACTATTTAAAGGGATGCTAGAAAGGATTAGAGGGTGAGGCAAAGAATGTCTTGGAGTGGGAAATTTGGTAGTTTCTAGGAGTGTTGTCTAACTTCCCCTTACTGCATCCATAAAATATTAAAAACTCTAGGTGTACAATCCACTAACTAATTATTAGATATACATAGGACTGTCTAGACTTGGGACAAAGAATGGGAGACAATTGCCATCTTGTCCATCCCAGAATCTAGTGTGAAGAACCTTTTCAGTTCATCTAGTCTACAGCCCTTGCTTTCCCAATTAAGTAACAACTAGGAGGTTGGGAAAGTGCCATAGTATGTGGATTTTAAATGATGGGTATGTTAGTAGGTAGTGTACATGTATAAAAAAGGATTGTTAGTACCATCGGCCTCTGAAAATAAGCAGATGTTACAAAGTCTATGCTTTCAAGATTTCTTCATTAGATAGCAGAAATCATAGTCCTCCCTTGGACCAGTCTCTGTTCTGTCCTCTGTCTCCAATGGACTGAGCATGGGTGGATCTCCTGGTTCCCACCCAAGCATCCTCTCTTGTGGTTTCCTCTTTTCCCCACACCATGCCTTCCATATTCTCTGACTTACTCCTCTACAATACCTTTTATGATCCACTGGTGCTCAGAAGGATATGGCAATGACCACATTCTTGGAGACACATGAAACTTTCTCATTATTGCATTTGCTATTTGTGAACCCTTATCTTTCATAGAACTGTTATATTTATGTTACAGTACCCCTCAGAGAAAAGCAGTCTATGAATTATTCACTTTAAGAGAGGAAACTTGCTACTTAGTAAGCTCCCCCACTTGCTACATTCCAGGAATGTGTGGGTTGGGACAGAGTATATATCCAGATGCAAAGAAATCATAAAAAAAAATAATAATGGTTTTCCTTCCTTGCCTAGCAGTTCTTTCAAACATGAACTATAGATTAGGATAATCCAATAGAAAACCCAGGCTTAGCATCAGGAGGGATGCCATAAGAAGACACTCATCTTTCCAGCTTGCCAGAGAGATGTTGTAATTCTTAGAAACACAGCAGGCCTGTTACAGACACATCAATCAGACATCTGCATCCCTCGAAGCTCGAAGTTTACTTCTGTTCTCTTGACTCACTGTAAAGTTGTAGTTTTTTTTTTTTTTTCCTAAACAAAGGAAGCGAGACATGCCAACAATTAGGACACCTGTCCTGAGAAACAGATGGGTCTTTGCCCACAGGAGTGTGGACCGTGGGGCGTGGCCTGTCGGAAGGTAGCATGCGAAATTGGCCGGAGCCATCCTAGGAACATCAGTGACAAAACTGAAGCAACGGAAGTAGATTCTCTTCAACTGGAACTGTGGGCACACGTCTAAGTGTTTCTGATGTCCGTTCTCCCCGACTTCATGATTTTTCCTTCTCTCTAGATTGCAATCCCACGAAAGAGCATCGCTGTGGGGATGGGCGCTGCATTGCGGCTGAGTGGGTGTGTGATGGGGACCACGACTGTGTGGACAAGTCTGACGAGGTCAACTGCTGTGAGTGCCCTCCCGGCCCCTGCCACCGGAAGTCTCATTTTGCTTGTTTTTCTTTTGGTTCCTGTTTAGACTTGTACAGAAACCAAAGTCCGTTATGTCAACAGCACTCAGGGAGGATGGTTGCTTAAGCTTTGGTTCTATCGATCTGATTCTGTCTTCCGTCTATGAGAGTAGCATTCAAGAGGTGTGAGAACAGTATCAATACAGCTCTGACCTCAAACCCCTCTGCTCCAAAGTCCAAGTTTAAATTGGCTGATCTGGCCCAGCAGTGTCTGCTTTTTCTCTTGCTGCTCCTGTATCCTTCATGTGTCTGGGAGTTTTCCAAAGGCAATTCTTTTCCCAGAGACCAGGGAGTCCCCCTTTCTCTGCAAATTATATACGAGCAGCCAAGCCTCCAAGCATGTTCTCAGGGGCCGTTTGTGGGAGAACATGGGAGAAGTGCCAGAGAGAAGGCAGCCTGTGCCGATCCTATAGCAACACAGCAAGAGTGTGATAGTGATTAGCATTTTATAGCAGGCTATGTTTCTAGATACATGAAAACTTGTTTTTACATCAACCTATAACAAGCATGCTTGTTAACCATGTTTTCCCTCTTGGAAAACATGCTATCCCTCTGAAGACACAAATAAAAAAAGCCAATAGTAACAGTTACATCAACTGTTGAAATAATACAACTGACCTGAACTGATTAAAATGACGTATCTCACTCTATATATTTGAACAAAACCTTCTAGTTCACTTGGTAGAAAGGGTTGGCACACAATTTCCCCATGGTGTCTGCATTGACATCAGGACCCTGCGTGAATGTCACAGTCTGAGGATGGTCAAGCTCTTTTTATGGAAACGCGTGGTACTGTGCTTAATCCGTCCATGTCTTCTGTGCTTTAAAGCAATTCTAGTTCTTGTATAAAACATAATGCAATGTATATGCTCTGTATATAGTTGTTATATTGAATCGTTAAAGAAATAATAATAAGAAAAATACTCTATACATGTTCAGTACAAATATATTTGCCACAATATTTTTTTTTATTTGTAATTAGCTGGATCTGTAAACTTAGAACCCATAGATATTGCACATGAAGTTGAATATTTACATATCTTATACTTAGAGGCAAAAATAGAAATGTAGATAACATAGTTTATATTTCGACATATGAAAAGCTGTACAAAAAGCTTCATAATCATGGTACCTGTCTTTCTCTTTCCCTGCTTAATTTGAAGTCCTTGCTCTGTAAGCCAATGGGACAGAATGGCTGTATTAAAGTACTGGGGAGAGCAAGGCACCAAATGAAACACATGTGGTGAGGACCCTCCATTCACCAAGTGGGTCTTAATGTTAGATGGCAATTCAAGGAAGACTTGGGTCACATGACACATGGGCTTCTGATGCTTTAAAATGCAGGAACTATAGAATTTTGAGAAATCACAAGAATCAGAAAGCTAAAGGTAACCAGACACCCCTCTTTCAAATACCAGTAATAAGTTAGACACTGAATACTCACTGCGTAGTATGTTTTCTGGGAGTTCTTTCAAGCACATTATTTCATTGGGTTGTTAAAAGGAAGCTGTGGAATGCAAGGTCTGGTGTAGAGTCAGACAAGCTTGTCCTCATAGTCTTCCTCTACCTCCCAGCAGCCTTGTGACTGAGGAATGAGCATCGCATTCTCTGGACTTCAGTTCCCTCATCTGTAAATAACAGCTCTAACATCTGTCTCAAAAAGATATGAACTTCATGTATATGACACACCTATCGCAGTTCTTGCCACAAAACACACCCCTTATAAACTGCAATTTTTTTTTAAATCATTGCCAGTATCATTGAAAAGACTCAGTTCTTGATAAGTGCTCTCTGATAAGGAAGAGAAAGTTTAGAAAGAAGGAAAACCCTCCATTCCAGAAATTCTTGGAATGAGGGCGGGGGGGGGGGGGGGAAGTAGTGCTACATTTGAAATAAAGCAGTGCCACATCCATTTGAGTAACCATAATAATCATTTGTTGGTGGTACTTGGTAAATGGGCCTTGTTTGTATGATCAGTAAGAGGCATCAATCAATAAGGTGACTATCCTTCCGGCCTCCCCCAGCTTGTCACAGCCAGGGCCTGGTGGAATGCAGGAGTGGACAGTGCATCCCTGGCACCTTCCAGTGCGATGGAGACGAAGACTGTCAGGATGGGAGTGACGAGGAGAACTGCAGTGACAGTGAGTATGTCCCCAGGGTCCCCAGGCCCCCAGAGCATCCTTGGATTGGTGGATCTTTCTCTGGGGGAACAAAACAGAGCATCTGGAAGTTGCTTGGGCAGGATTTCCATACAGATGATTCCGGATCTCCTGGTCACCTTTTCTCTTGGTAAATATGGAATGCTTAAGCTGTACAGGCTGGAGACTCATTTCCAAGGCTGCAGGTTAGAGATGAAGCCACACGCGCAGATTCTGTTGCGTCTTCTATGGGGAAAACCTAATAAAGAGAAAACTTCAGTGTGTAGCATGCAATTAAATGTGATTAGATCCTCCCCAAAGAAAGAATTGGCTCATGAAATTAAGTGTGACTGCATCCTAATTTGGCTATGTTCAGAGAATCAGTTTAATGTTTCCCATTGCCAAGCAACAGACTTAAATATACTTTAAAGGAAGAACATAAAATCCATGCATGAAACTTAAACAGAAAAATGGAAATTAAGCATGTTGGGTTTTAAATATGATCATTTCTGTAATAAAAAAAGCAAGTTCCACACTGATTATTTTATGATCTGATTTGTATGAAAACCTCCCAGCATGGGGTTGACGGAATACCCCCAAACTCACTAACTCCCCGCCCTTATCAGTTTGTATGGTACCAGCTTCACACAGTGGGAATGGGCAGGGGTATTGCACCCTGGTGCTGAGCTTCAAGCCCCAGGCTACTGCTTGCTATCTGGGTGGCTTTAGGTGAGTCACTCCACTTTTCTAGGTCACAGTTTCCACATCAGCTCAGGTGATAAGTCCTGTGTGGGACAAATGCCTGGTAAAAGCCAAATAAATATTGCCTGTTGTTACACGGCTAACATGGGGTCATTTTTCTCCTGGGAATTCAGTCTAACAAAACAGCCGACGGAGCTCGCAGTCTCATGAGATGAGTAGGCTTATGCTCGGTATCCAATTGTGTAGTACGAGCTGCTGTGCTTCTGTATGCCGGGCAGAGAGCCCCCAGAACAAAATTTATGATGGAGATGTACTAACATGTCAAGCTGAAGAATGAGAGGTAGTCTCAAGGAAGAGGGGAGCTCAGAAGAACATGGTGGACCCACAGCACCACATGACACTACATGGTCTTGAAGTAGGAAGTGGAAGGTGTGTGTAGGCTACAGAGTGAAGACCATGTTGTGAGTTTTTCTACAGCTTCTTTCTGTTGCTTTTCTGCTCAGAAAGCCCTTCTCTCCTTCTCATGATAACTTACCCCACCTGTGCAGGCAGCTTGGCCCTCCTGACTTAGTCCACTTCAACTGTTCTTGATAAATACCTCTGGCAAAGCCGTGTTTTCACAGCCTGGTGAGGTGCTGCTCATGACAGCATCCGTGTTAGACTTTGAGATTCACAGAGGTAGCCATACCTGTTTGTGTAGCTGGAAGTTTTCCTGTGTCCTGCTCTGTCCTGCAGCTGCTCAGACCCAAGTAAAAACACAGAGGCTTATATCAATGATGAATTGCATGGCCAATGACTCAGGCTTCTCGCTAGCTAGCTCTTATACCTTAATTAACCCATTTCCATAAATCTATACTTTACCACATGGCTTGTGGCTTACTGATACCTTTACATCTTGCTTCTTCTGGCAGTGGCTAGCAGCGTCTCCCTGGTCTCTTTTCTCCTCCCTTATTTCTCCAGTTTGAATGCACCACCTCACCTTATTCTGCCTCACCACTGGCCAAACAGCTTTATTTATCAACCAATCAGAGCAACACATTTTCACAGCATACAGAATGACATCATCCATCACATTTGTTTTTCAGTATTTGGTTCCTGGCTTGTCATATAGGCTTGCCACAAAGCAGGCACTTAATATTTGCTGAACTATTGAATGCATGATGTCCTAAAATGTCACAAAGATCTTACACTTATGAAAAATGTTTAAAGTTGCCTTGGGGAAAAAAATTGCCCCAGTAGCTTTAAATGACAACAGTGACATCATTTCTGCAAGGTGACAATACACAACATTTTCACACTAGTGGGACTGGAGGAAGAATTCCAGTATAATATGCAATGCCTTAGAAATATGGATAAATATGATTGTATATGTACATATATGTCTGTTTATAGTCAAGAGTGCAAGATATTCTGGATTCCAGATGCCATGTCTGAAAGTAATTGACCATAATAATGGGGGAAAGATGGAAAGAGAATGGGTAGCAATTTATGACTTTATCCATTTAATCTACAAATGACCAGGAAATCAATAGCAAAAGCAGTTTCCTCTCCACGCACCTTAAGGAGAAGCCATCAGGGCAAAGGCTGCTGCCGCTTTGGAAAGAAGAAGCCCTGATCTTAGTCATTAGAGCTCAGCTGACGATATTTTCCAAGGATACTAAAAGGATGGGTAGCAGCTGTGGAAGACTTGCACTATGATACAGGATCCTTGAAATACAGCATTCATGTTGCTGCCCTGCTGATTACCAGGGAAGGCATTTTCCTTAGTCTGGAGAGTTGGGGGCAAATGAGTGTTAAGAAGTCATTTACAAACCAGAATGTCAATATCTCTAGATTACCTTCTTGCCCTTACATCATTTGTACTTTATTTTTGTGAAGTTTAGGCACGTTTGTAAAAACAGCGTACACTTTTCCCCATTGGAAGCAACCATCTGTTGTTTTCTTTAGTGTGGTTTGCCTCGTTTTTGATAATTTGTATGGAATTCTTTTGGCCACTGGGCTGTATTTAGTTGGTGAGATGATGAACCCAGAACATACTTATTCCATATGTGTTCAATATTTGGGGCGGGGGGTGAGGGTGGGCGCGGAGACTGGAAGGGAATTAAAGCTGTGTCACCCTACAGCTCCAGGAGGCATTCTTAGTCTTTCAGATGGAGGGTTGGGATTGGCAGGTAATGAAAGCTGCTGGGCTTTTCCCCTTCCACAGGTCAGACGCCATGTCCAGAAGGAGATCAGGGGTGCCTCGACAGTTCCTGCCTCGATTCATGTGCTGGTAGCTCTCCGTGCGACTCAGACAGCAGCCTGAGTAACTGTAGTAAGTACAACAGCTGACAGGGACAATCTTTGTGACAGACTGTATGTTCAGCCTCTTCCTACCTCATTGCCATAAACTACTGAAGTTTGGAATCGCTCCAAAAAAGTGTGTGTGTGTGTGTGTGTGTGTGTGTGTGTGTGTGTATATATATATATATATATATTTGCTCTTTATTTTGTCCAAAGGTTGCATGTGGTAGCAGAAAAAGAACCAAAATGGTCTTCATTAACTAAATAAGAAACAAATGTGTGGCTGTGGAGGGGCCATCAATCCACATTGCTTAATGTCATTACCACCACTTTCAACTCAACATCAGCTCCTATAAATTATTTCCATGGCTCCATCTGCAGGCAGATGTTATCTTTCTTCTTTTTAAAGCACAGCTTCCAAACTGGCGACTTCATCTAAGAAGCAGATAGGAGATTCATTGAAACAGTCACGTACAGTTTGGGCAGTCTATTCTTGCAGTAGATGCGTTCTCACTCTTCCAGATACATTGGTGAATGATAATGGTCTGGGAATCATTGCGTTAATATGTTTCAGGGACAGTGCAATGACTCCAATGACAAAAGCAGGTGGCTGTCTCTAAATTATTTTCCAGTGAAGATTAGCTGAGGAAAGACTGAATGGGCACCAGTGAGGAGTATCAGATAAACTCCCATGGGAAATTTTAACTGTACTAGAAAATTTCCAAAGACTGATTTTTAGAAATGATTTCTTCCTCCTGAACTCACTTAGTATACCACACTCACTTTCATGTGGGGTAATTAATTGTTTGTTCTATCTTCAGCTTGGGGTTAAAAACTTAGAAGCAGGTCAGTCAGCTTTCATATATCAAAAGAGATTTCCTTCCTATCATGTACCCTCTCCATGAGGGACATTAGAAGCTTTGAGGCAGTAGACAGAGGGGGCAATGGACTTCCAGTGGCCTTGTGACATTTGAGGTAAATTTTATCTCTGACTGGGATATCCCAGGATATCAATGCTCATGATTGCTAGGAAACTATCTGGCTACGTGGAAACCCCTCATCTCTCTATAATTCTCATATGAGGGGACTGTTTCTCTTATGTATTATATTAGCCCATCTTTTTGTTGCTAATGACGCAATACCACAGACTAAGTAATTAACCAAGAAAAATTGTTTATTTTGTTCACAGTTCTGGTTCAAGTTTGAGGGGCCCCATATGGCCATGTTCTTTTTACTGCTAGAAAATCAGAGTAGCATAAGACATCCTATGAAGGCACAAAGGAGATATCCCCTCCCTTAGCAAAGTCCCCACTGCTCAGTCATGAACTCATCCCTGATGTTCTTATCACTTCCTACATGCCACTTAGAAGCATCATGGTCTGATTACGACTCTTCAGTTTTAATACCTCTCAACGGAATTAAGCTGCATGATTTCAGCACAGACACATTGTAATACCATATGAAAGAACAGCAGATATTAGTCTGACCATTAAGAAAGCATCAGCAGGGGCAAGGGAAACAATTAAGATTGTAGAGTGCTTGCCTATCATGCATGGAGCCCTGACTTCAATCTTTAGCACCCATATCCCCTCATGTCCATAATCCCAGCTCTTAGTATGTAGTAGCAATAATATTAGAAGTTTAAGGTCATCCTTAGCTACTTGGTGAATACCTGGTATATATGAGACATTGTTCCCCAAATAATTTTTAGTAATAAAACCAAAAGAAGATACACTGACCACTTTCTCTCTCAGTCAGCCATATCCAAACTACATATTTGCATATAAATATATATGTGGATGTGTTCTGGATTCATTGATTCTATCATTTTGTTTTGCTTATATCACAATCATGTCTGGATCTTTTTTAAAGAATGATTTATTTTTATTTTCAATTTTTGGATGGATAATTTTGAAGTGTGACAGTCATGTCAAAGATATGTGCTCAGTATTAAAATTTTCAGTGTTGTTTGACATGGAATGACACTGTTTAGACCAAAAAATGTAGACAGGGAAATGTTAGCCCATGTCACATATGGGGAGAAGGGAAACTGAAAATCCTATTTTTCTCTACATTTGAAACACTTCAAAATCTAAAAATTTAGGGGCTAACCATACAGCTCAGTGGTTAAAGCACTGGCTGTTCTTCCAGAAGACCTGGGTTTGATTCCTAGTATCCACGCGGTGGCTCATAAACATCTGTAACTCAGTTTCTGGGGATTCAGTACCCTTTTCTGGCCTCTGTGGTCACCACATGCACACAGTGCACAGACATAGAGGCAGGCAGAACACCTATACATATTAAATATAAACAAACAAACAAATAAAGAAATAATCTCAAAGTTTTTTTCCAAAATCTAAAATTTAGAGTACAGTATCATCTTACAAAAAAGAATCATAAGAAGGGCGGGCAGCTGGCTCTGGCTTATACATTAAGTAGAACTTGCAGTAGGTGCACAAGGTCCAGGTATACAACAGGAAGTGTCCTCTTTAAGGGAGAAAACAGGAATCATGTCCCTAGCTTACAGGAGGTAACTTCGAGCATGGAGGATGCCTTGTAGTCTCCTGACTCACGTTTACCATATTGTTCTTTCCATGTTCTTTCCACATATGCTTTCCCTAGCATCTCCCCAGCTCCTTGGTTCTCCATGCACATCTCCACTAACTCCTTCCCATACGCAGCAAACACTTGAGGATCATGTATTCTGAGTGTCAGACACTGGGCCAGGTGTTGGTTCCTCACTCCTTCCATTACTGAAACCTAACTTCCAGCTACCTCTCAAGGAGCCCCTGGGTGGATTATGTACATGTGCTTGGTTCTCTGTACAGATGGTCAAGTAGCACATCCTCTTGTAAATTGTTCACAGACAGGGAACCGTGATTATTTGACAGTGCTTACCATCATTGACATCAATGATGTTTCTCTTCTTAGCCCTCACTTCTCTGATGATGTTTATTTGTTCCAATCGGAGCTCACAAAGAGAGAGCAGGGAATAATAGATTGGAAGCAAGTCATTCAGAGCAAAGCTTCTTATTTCTTCCTCCTCTTTTCCTTCCCCTCTTTTTTTTCCTTTTTCCTTTTTTTTTTTTTTTTTTTTTTTTTGTGTGTGTGTGTGTGTGTGTGTGTGACAGAGTCTCACTATGCATCCCCACATAGCCTGGAACTCTCTATGTAGACCTGGGTGGCCTTGAACTCAGAGATTTGCTGAACTTTGCCTCCTGAGCCCTAGGATTAAAGGCACATACCTCCACACTTCTTTTTCTTGTTCAGTGTAAAATTATACCTTAGAATATGGAGGGAAAATGAATGAGTAGACACACAGATGATGAAATATATCACTAAAGCTCATTACTTAGCATTGTGAACAGTACTGTTGGGTACTGAGGTTGTGAGTAAAGAAAGTTGATATTCGTTTTACAGAGCCAACACTTCACCAAACTTTCTTGGATTCTAATCTCTGAAGACACTAGTGCTTGCCATCTCATAAAAGTTACACAGCTCTTCAGTGGTCTCTCAAGATGCATTGGGTGGGATGCAGTTCTCAGGATACTTTAGATGACTTCAGTGGCTCCAGTGTGAAGCCAAGGTTGACAATGACTGCTCTAGTGGTCAGCTTGTGACTTGGCTACATGGATTTGTGCTCCTCTCCTCTGACATTGGATGTGGAAGATTTTCATATTTCTCTGTATATTTTATTTTTCACTAGAACAGTGGTTCTCAACCTTCCTAATACTGCAACCCTTTCAAAAAGCTCCTCATGTTGTGGTGACCCCCAACTGTTGCAAAATAGAATATTTGTTTAACTATATAAAGATGTTTTACATTTGTCTGGGTTGCAGGATATTTATTTAACTATGTAAAGATGTATTGCTTTTATTTATTCTGCATGTGTTTAACTACGTAAAGATTTGTTGCTCTTTTACCTTGCCTGCCTAAGGCACCTGATTGGTCTAATAAAGAGCTGTATGGCCAATAGCTAGTTAGAGGAGGGATAGGTGGGGCTGGCAGGGAGAGAGAAAAGGGGAGCCAGCCCACGGGGGTGGGGAGGCAGTCCACCAGAGTCTAACCAGCCAGGGGCAGGCCAGCCAAACTTGGAGGAAGCAGGAAAGCAGGATGGACAGTATGTAGATGAGGTAAATGAGCCTCAGAGCAGCACATAGATTAATAGAAAGGGATTAATTTAAGTGAAAAAAAAAACTATCTAGAAACAAGCCTAAGCTAAGGCTGAGCATTCACAATCAATAACAAGTCTCTGCATCATGATTTGGGGGCTGGCAGACTAAGAAAGTTTGTTATGCCCAACCATAAAATTAGTTTCATTGCTCTTCATAACTGTAATTTTGCTACTGTTATGAATCATAATATAAATATCTGTGTTTTCAAATGGTCTTAGGTGACCCCTGTGGAAGGGTCATTTGACCCCCAAAGGGGTCAGGACCCACCTTGGGGACCACTGCACTAGAGAAAGCCTGTGGCTTACTTTTCATTACCACAAATGCCTAACATTACAAACAAAAACCTCAAGTTTACATCACTGTGCATGAGACAATGTATTGAAAGGCTCAATGCATCAGAGGAATAGCTTTGAAGAGCCTGGATTATTCTGTCCATGCCTGCCTGGCATCCTGACATCTATCTCTGCCCTGCAGGGAGCGAATTGCAGACGTAGCTTTGCATTGGGGGTAGGAGTAGAGATGATGTTTTTACAACACAGAGAAACCAATCTATCACTTTCCTGTCATAGGATGTAATCTAGGCAAAGGGGAGCACGAGCTGGAAAGAATCATTCCCATGGTTATCTATTCCTCTTTGTACTTACTTTCATCAAGACACCATGAAGCCTGGTGTGGTTGTCATGTCCCTGGGTATTTTCCTGTGTTCCTGATGTTCCAATTCCCTTTACTTCAACATGGCCACTCACCTGTTCTCTTACTTTACCTTCTAATGCTCTTATTGAACACTGAAAAAGAGGAAGGACGGGATAACTTTGCCCTAGATAACTTCCTTCTCATCTACAATTTCTTGCCTGATCTTGGCAAACTCCAATTGGAAGAAACAAATAGCATGGGCCTATGATCAGGAAGCAAGACATCAAAATGGCCAAGACTTCGGTTCTTGGTAGCAAATAGTAGATAGGAGGAATGGTGTCTTTCTACAAGGGTCCCCACCTGCCAAGTGAGTAGATGATGAACTGACGTATTAGTACTGGGTTGACACAACGAGTTAATGCATCAAGGCGTGGGACATCTACAGCTGGTGACATCACAGTGAGTGTGTATGTGGGGGGTCAGAAACCACATGGCTGCTGAGGAGAAAACACAGCTAAAACACAGCTGCTGTCTAGAGTCCCGGGAAACACACACAGCCTAGGCAACCCTCCGGTGCGCCACCCCAGTTCAGGAAGGAGGGCAGGCAGGGCTCTTCTTTAGCTGCAGTAGGGGCGTGCAACCAGCAAATCCAAACTGTGTGCACTCGGCGGGGCACACGTCTGGCTTTTCAACAGCGAACTGTGAAGAAAAACAAACGATGGAGAGGGGAACCACAAGTTTGCAGCTAATTAGATGACAGGTTCCCGACACACAGGCGAGCTTGCGCTGGAATGTGACGGTAAAGACAAGGCAGACAGTGACAACCGTGAGACTCGCTTTTCCTCTGGGAAGAAAGGGGAAGGTTGAAATAAGACAGGACCTAAGGGGAGTGGGGGAGGGGTCTGAGTCTTTGCCAGAGCGCCCTTGCTTGTAGTCACAAGGATACTTACTTTCTCACAGCCCACAGACTGATATAAACAAAAATGATCAGTACAGGGTTAGAGCTTGCAGCAAAGGATGTCTGATCAGTGTGACTAGATGTTGAACATGTCATCTTTTTCCTGTAAATGGTCATGACTTAATACCCAGTTTCCAGGAACTTTACAGCTCTGCAATCCTGTGCAGTGCACAGCCCCGTCTTTATGCAGGATTTAACAACTCTTGCTGCAGACTTTGAAAATGAGCTACCATAGACTTTAAAAACAGATATTTATTAAACCTTATCTACAGTCAGGGACCTGGTAAGCAGAGAACGTATAGAGAATTTAGGCTCTGGACTGGCCATTCTGTGCTAAGTAAGCATCCCTGGATTTGTGACATGATCGCCCTCTAGTGACCATTTCAAAGTAAGCTCGATGTTCATGATTAAACTGTAAAAGTTTACTGATCAAAGATACCAGATTGGAATTTGATGAGTATCTAAGGGTCTAACGTGTTCAGCAATCTGAAAAGACTGCCTTTTAAGGGAACAGAACATAAGATCCAATCCTTACCTCATTCAATAAAGATCTACAGCACAATGCGTGCTCATCACGTAATCTTTTCATCACCCTTGGCGGTGAAACGCTGAAAGTTACATTTCGACAAATCAAAAGTGACACATTCTCCTTACGTCAAAACAGAGAGAAATTACCCATGAGACATGAGATGATATCTATTCACCACCTAACTAAAATATACGGATAAAAGGTTAAACCTTGGTGGGGTGGTAAAGGGAGAGAGAGAAAGGAAAGATGTGTGAGAGAAAGGATTGCCTCAGACATCTGTGAATAATGCCAGTCTGTCAAAGTGTAAGTCTATTAAGGGAAGGAAGAAAATTTTCTCTGGAAATTGAAGATGTTTGTGATAGTCAATGAAGCCTGTAATATGAGCAACAGGGAGACTAAGAGGAAGGGTATGAGTCTTCATTGGCAAAGGCAAACACAGACCTCTGTGTCTGTAAACACCTGCGTGTATGAATGTGAGCAGGGAAAGGAACAGGTGGGGTTTCAAAGTCTTCTAAAGACTCCGAGAGAGGCAGGGAGAAAGAGGAAGGGGGGTTAATGAGATGTTTATGCATTTTATGTTATGGTTAAAAAGAAAATATTTTAAGAATCTGAATACAATATTTGTTTTACTCTGAGCAGATAGAGTAAGTGACTGGAGATTAAGTGGCTTAAACAGTAGATATTTAGATCCCACAGACCCAGGGTCTGGAAACTTGAGGTCAGGTGCAAGCATAGCTCAGGCATGGAATCTTCTCAACCACAGAAGGCCAATTTCCTTTTGTATCTCATATGCCAGAATGAGAGAGAGATTTCTCTGAGATCCTGGATGTTGGGTACTGATCCAATTTTTAAAGATGCTGTTCTTATGACCTAGTCACCTCACAAGGGCCCTGCTTCCCAATACCATCACAATGGGGTGAGGATTTGAGCTTATGGCTTTGAGAGAATATAAACACTGGGTTCTTAACACCCTTCCTTCATAAATAGAGGTGCCACTGAGGACCAAACCTTTACCTCCCCTGCCTTCTTGTCTTTCCACCTCACTTTGTCCCCAATACAATGCCAGTTTCCTGGTGTCCTGGCTTCCCTAGGAAACAGAGAGTCCTAGCACATCTTGTCCATGACATCTTTAATCTAGTCAGCCCCTCATGAATATTATATCCACAAAACTTTCATAGTCTCTAGATTGATAAGTACTTTTGAGGCTTATTTTATCCCAGTCCTTATTAATCATTTATTTGTATCATCCACTTTTCAGACAAAAAAAAAAAGGTAAGATTTGAATAACTACTCAGAATAAGGCATGGAATCTTTAGGGTGCCAAGTCAGTTTTATAACACATGTCTAATTAACTCTATGACCTCAGGCCAATGGTATAACCTGCTGCTGGACTCATGAAGGGGACAGAGAGCCTCCACGACCTTCCCTCAAACCAGCTGGAACCCACCTGTCCTCAGCGGCTTTTATTGCTCTTGGTTATCTTGTGCTGTCCCTTTGCACTTCTAACATTTTGATCAATGTCACCGTGTTAGTAAATTCAGGCTGCAATCACACAGTACCATAGGCTATGAGACATAAACAACAAACCTGTGTTCCTCCATTCTCTGATGTCAAGATCTAAATGTCATTTCTTTAAACTCTGAGACTGATGTAGGGGAGGCAAGAAGGTCAAGGAGGAATACAGCAGGGTGTAATGAAGAGGAGCACACAACATGCCTGTAATGCCAGGACCCTCACGCTCTTCAGGAAGCGCAGGAAGAGCCTTGAGTTGGGAAGGTCTCTGGAAGTGGTATTATGTAGGCTGAGATCAGCATGCTGGAGAAGGGATGACTTACTGAGGAAGACAGAGAAGGACTATGTCTGGAACCAAGTTCTAGAAGTACATAGTAACTGGAAGCATGGCCCAGCTGGGTGAATGATACCAGGAAAAGACTAGGAAAAGAGGCTCGTATGGACTGCATGAGGACATATCCTTCAGGAATTATTTGGGTTGCAGGGGGCATGAAACCAACCATAGCAAAGATCTGCTGATGCCATAGTTACAGACTGTAGTTGAAGAATAAAGTAAAGCCTTAGATTCCAAGCTGACATGTTTGCCGTTTATCCTCATTAGCAAGAAGCATCTAACAGATCTCAGCCTCTTCTTAGGCTAACAGTATAGCCTTAGCTTTAACTCCATTGGTCAGTAAGAAAGCATATGCTCAGAAATTGTCCCATCACCCATTTAATTAAACTCATTGATTTTTTAAAAATGTCTGTGAAGATAATGGGGCTTATACTATTTTAGAAACAATGAATAAATCAGCAGGAAAAGAAGGGAACTGAACAAAAGACTGAATAGTGAGTCATTTTTAGATGAAGTTGAGTCAATCTAAAAAATGATGAAGGGCTTTCTCAGTGTGTGTGCTGGACATGATGCTGGCAGTGTCATGCACAGAAATGAACATGTTTGTCATGGCTCTTCTGGAGCAAGGTTTTGAATTCCAGAGCAACCTGAGCTAGAATATAAACAAAAATATAGAGCAACAAAACAACCAACCAAAACCCAAAATAATAGCAAAACCCAATAGATACTATAAGACTTAGAGCATCATTAATGTTTTCCAAAGTTGGTCCATGTTTAATTTTATAATTCTCTACATCGAGAATGCTGCCTTCATTTGCATAAATACATAGTACAAAACAGGAGAAGTATATTTAGGACTTTCAGAAACTGGGAATCCTAATCTCAAGATGAACTTCACCGAACAAGTTTTCATGAAATGCAAGTCAGCCATTCAAACAGTAATAAAAACCAAATTCTAACACAGCACAATCTGAACATACACTAATTTGATACATCCTGAAGAAAGATGGAAAATATTGTCTTTATTTCCTATTATTAAATCATTCTGCTTCTATAAGAGATGAAAACTTGTATATACAGCGAAAGCACTGTACCTCATAACAGACGGTATTCCGGGACCTGAGCCGAGGTGTTTCATGCAGCATTTGATGTACACAATGTGCACTGTAGAATGTATACATCATGTGTTCAGAACCAAAGCTGCAGTGAAGTCACACAATGCAACATTTGCAAGTGTCAGAAACACCTCAGATTCATTATGTGCTTTATTTTGAATTACATTTTGGCCACTGTATGTTCAGAAACCTTTTTTTTTTTTTTTTTTTTTTTTTTACATTATTTTACAGCTCTCATGCATGGTTGGTCTCAGGACCCGGAGTTTTAGAAGTTATGATCTAAATCAAGTAAAGTAGACTTTGAGAGTGGAAAGTTTAAAAAGGTTGTTTTTAATATTCAGATGTGTATGTGTTTTTTCTTAGGTCAATGTGAGCCAATCACTCTGGAACTCTGCATGAATTTGCCCTACAACCATACACATTATCCAAATTACCTTGGCCACGGGACTCAAAAGGAAGCGTCTATCAGCTGGGAGTCATCTCTCTTCCCTGCACTTGTTCAAACCAACTGTTACAAATACCTCATGTTTTTTGCTTGCACCATTTTGGTTCCAAAATGTGATGTGAAAACAGGCCAACGCATCCCCCCTTGCAGGTAAAATAATGGACTATCTACATGCTATCTCAGAGAGAACCAAAAGAATACAAAGTTGAGTTTAGACTAAATAAATATTGTCAAGGACTCTGAAAGTTAACAAATTCAAAAGATAAAGAAGTCAGAAGAAAATGAGTATTTGAGTAAGAATTCATCCTTCAAGCACCAAACATGGAAGGTGTTAACTTCCTTCTATGACAGGTCACGTGCTTTTATCTGTGTTCTGATTTGGTGGATCACAAAGTATCCTCTTGAATGTAAGTTAATGTTGGGGTTCTGCTCAGTAGCAGAGCATCCTTTAGAATATATGAGGCCCTGGGTTGGATCACTAGCATCCTAAAGCAAAGCAAAGCAAAACAAAACAGAGTGTGAGGGAGCTAAGGAAGGAGCTGTGTCTGCCACTTTGTCTGGAAACACTGATGTGTCCATTTTTTAGATTAATTAAATGTGTTCTCCATCAGTGTGTTGAGGATGCTGTCCTGTGATAGTCCTTACAGGTCAGTGTGACTCCATAGGGAGATAGGCTAGACATGCGCAGGAGGGACAGTGATCACATCACTGACATTTTTCTGCTTGTCTGAATGAAAGTAAGGCAACATCTCAAGAACAGAGCTTAAACCTTGGGTCTGAACAATATCCGAGAACCAGTACTATTGCTGTGGAGTCCATGGTTAGCGTCAAGTCTTCTCTAGCCGCTTTGTGCTCTTAAGACAAATTACTCAGTCTCTTTGGTCCTCAGGTCCTTTCACTGGTGAAGTAAGTATTTTGTTTGTTAAGTTTTGTTTCAGTGAGAGTTCAAGAAAGGGCTGTGAAGTTAAGTAAATGCCGAGGCTCCCGAATTGGATGAAAGCGCTGTGCTGACTCGTGTAGCTATGAAGATAGCACATGGGCTCAATTGCTTGGTGGCAGCTGTGTCCCCATCTGGGACACATGTTAGAGGTGGTAGTCAGAGAATGTGCATATCCAAGATGACAATCCCAGAAGTCACCGTTGCTACATTCTGCAATGCTGTCTTGCAATCAAAGGTGGCTATTCGGATGTACTAGCCTGAATGTGAGAGGTAACTTACAGAAACCATATGTTGGGAGCAGAAGTCACATGGAGCTTTAAGAAGAAGAAATAATACCAATATAGTAGACAGATGGGAAAACAATAAATTTAAGGCTGTATATCAAGTGGATGATGAAGTAGGGTATCTCTAGAGTCAGGGCAGGAAACAATAAGATTTCAGAATGACTCGGGCAGCTGAACAAATCATACAAGATGAAGAGAGTAAAATTTAGTGTTTGCTTGGACAAAAGTAATTCTGAAAATTTTATAACATGCCCAATGAAGTATTGTTAGAGTATCTACTGACTGCATATTGAAAAGTTATTTGTAAATCTTACTCTGTTTTTCCTAAGCAAGGTCAATGATGATAGTGAATTGCTACTTTGAACAGGTTTTCCCAAGCTGTGTTTGATTTTCTTTTTATATCTATGTAAAATTCCCCTAATGCTATAACTATAGTTATAAATGTATATCCATATTGAATTTTATGGCTTAAATTTTATAACCTAAAATGACTGGTTGCAAATGGTTCTGAGATATTGAGTGAACTTGTTGATAAACTTCTTTTGGTGACTTTAATTCTATTTTTTTTTAGCTTTAATGATATATGTCTTTCAATTTCAGTGACAGCAATAGGAATATTTTGATATGTATGCATAAATTTATTTCATTATAACAAACTAATATGCTCCTAAGATTATGAATTAATGCGTGGCTGCTTCTGCTGAGTCTGTTTACTAACCTTAACACTTAATTTTTGAGTTACACATCTGAAGATAATGAACCTTACTGAGCCTCCCAGTGTTACAAAAGCTTGAAGATTATTATATCTTATGTTCAAAATCCCCCTTGACTGAGGTTATACCATCATGGCAAGTGCCTACCACTGAGGGCCACACAGATTTTGATAAGAACTTCCTTGAACTTCTGGGGTTGCTATTAGTATTTTCATTTTATAGTAAAACTCAGAAGTGGTAGAGTCAATGGTTACCTTAAAATGACAGCTACCGCTGAGTTTGTATATTTGTTATATATCTAGCAAAACTCTAATCCTGAATTAGTGCCTGAATAATATTGAACTTACCATTTTTTTTAAACTGAATATGAAAATGGCCCATATTCATTATTGTTGAAAATTCCAAACCTAAACTAGAAATTGAGTTTTATCTTTAGAATAAGCAAGGAAGCAGTATTGATAGAAGCTGAAGAAGGGGAAACAGAGGCAGAGCCCCTGTAAGCCAGCGTAGCACATGAACCCTCCACCCCACTACTCATCAGAGGAACGCTCAGCTGGAGGTTCTTGTATTTGCTCATGGTCCACGGTGACAGATGATAGGAACTGATATTGGGCATTCCTCTGCTTAGAACCAAAGGCTAGAGAATGTTGGCCTGAAACACACTAAAGTAGAAAGCCAACGGGCAGGGGATCTGAGTCTTGAAGAGAATTTCAGTTTTCTGTTTTCAGTGCAGTCTCTCTTGGTGAAAGCAGGTGGGTCCTCTTTGTAGGGGTATTGATTGTTTGGGTTTTCTAAGTGCTGATTATTTATCTATGCACGCCGGTAGGTTTCTACACACTTCCTTATACCTGCAATCCCACATAGCTTTAAAACCTAACTGCACTCTAAGCATACACTTGCAGTGGAGCTGGATGACTTCTGACATGTTGTCTTTCTGCTCACAGACCCCTGTGTGAGCATTCCAAAGAGCGTTGCGAGTCTGTTCTTGGGATTGTGGGTCTCCAGTGGCCTGAAGACACAGATTGCAATCAATTTCCAGAGGAAAATTCAGACAATCAAACTTGCCTCCTGCCCAGTGAAGATGTGGAAGGTTAATGTTCCAGTTTATTCTAGTAGGGCATCTAACATGGATGAACATGTCAGCCAGTTTTTGCTGTCTCTGAATTAGGAAGGGTTGCTGTTGGCTTTCTATTTAGTTATCAATTAGACTTCATAGGTGAGTTATGCCAGAAATGATTTGATCACCCTAGAAGGCTCTGGCATGCATGTATCAGCTGTTATCATTGCTATCACATGTAAAATAATTTAAGAAATGAAAATGAACTCAGAGATGAGCTTATTCATCCAGAAATGTCCCACTTTATGCATACTCCACTTACAGAACTGGTTATTTGTAGATGCTGTTTTAATCTTAGGAGACGTGAAACTAATGATAAACCCCAACCCTTGGTTCTTCCAACTGGAAAAGCAGTGTAGGATTATGAATAGGAAAAGTAGATTTGGGGACTGGCCCATCAAATGAAAGATTAGAACCTCTGGGAAGATGGGATCATGGACTGCACCAGGGATTTCAGGCTCAGGCCATCATTAGGTGTCCGTTCAGAAAGGGAACTAGTTATCGCAAAGCACAGATGCTAAGTGCTGACCTGGAGAGAGGGTACCAAGGGTGAAGGAGAGGAGTGGAGATGAGCAGCGGGAAGAAAGCCAAGTGAACTCCGGGTGCTTCAGCGGTGTGAGGCCTGTCCTATCTTCAGTACTTGCCCGTTCTCAACACCCCAACTGGAAACACAGGTGTTAATTGATGTCTGTGCAATTCTGTCCACTGAGAGCAGCCCTGCTTTTTGACAGAATGTTCTCCGAGTCACTTCAAGTGTCGCTCAGGGCGGTGCGTTCTGGGTTCCAGAAGATGTGATGGTCAGGCTGACTGTGATGACGACAGTGATGAAGAGAACTGTGGTAAGTGTGTGAGACAGCTTTCATATGTGAACGGCTGCTTGTTCTAAGAGGTGGCATCCCATCTAAGGCTAATGCGTTTTCTCCTGACATCAACAAGCCATAAGGCATGAATTGATAGGATTTTTCTACTAAATTACACTTTAATTTATAATAAAGTTATAATTTATATCCTTAATTATATATAGATGTATATACATCTATATATAATAAGAGGAAAAGGTCACAAATGTGAGGAACCATTTTTGTTATTGAATTGCAAAGCAGTTGTTATTTGGTTTATGGGAAGAATAATGATGTCTTGGCATTGCCTTCAAGGGCTGCTAATCAGGTATCTGCATCCATGAAGACAGTTTAGGCAACAATGATCACATTTAATTGAGATTCATTTTCATGCCCCTATCGTCTTTGCCTCTGTTGAAACAGATAAAACTCTGCTTGATACTTTTTCTCTTGAGACCCAGAGTCACCCATGGAGAGGCTGAAGATGTCACTGGCAATTTGAACACAGCCAGTCTTAGTTCATTGTCCTGAAAACCGTAGTTCTTGTAAGCTGAGCGTGTCCAGGGATCAGAACACAGACAGTGCTTTTCAACACACAATGCCCGCCATACAGCAGAATGATTGAAGTGTTATCTAACAGCTAGCTTGCTTGTGATTATTTAGTCTGTCATATCCCAAAATAAAATTGACACTTTATTCATTGGAAGCACATACAGCAATATATCTTTTGAGATCATTTCATTCCGTTGGCTTTTGAAGTATGAAATATTGCCTTCCCCCTCAAAATGAATTTTCATAGTGAATGTTGTCCTCCTGGTCAAAACAAAATGCCATAAGCAATCAACTGAACCACTATCAGCTACCATAAATATGGACACGCACATCACATCCTCTGGAAGATTACAGCTGTCAGGATGATGGTACAGAGGTCAGTGTAATTTTGCTATGGAGCAATATTTAATAATTTGAGAACTTACTATCGTTTGTGAGCTTTCTATAAAAAGTGAAAATAAGAAAAAATTCACCAACTGTTACATCAGTAGTGTTTCCAGAATGTATTAGATTGTTCACTTAAAACCTTGGCTGGGGTGTGGTATTCTAACATATAATTTAAGAGAGATTGTCTTAGATTATTCAAAGGGATTATATGACTCTATGGAAGTGACTCCATTTTTCATGGCTGACTAAATGTTTGGCAAGTGCTTAGTTTAAACCAGAATGGGTTATGCTGCTTGGGGGTGCACACCTGAAATCCCAGACCTTGGGAGGTGGAAGTAAGAGGTTGAGAGGCAAAGGTCTGCTGTGGGACGTTCTGTATGGCAAATGTGTTGCTCTGATTGTTAGTAAATAAAACACTGATTGGCCAGTAGTCAGGCAGGAGGAAGTATAGGTGGGACAAGGAGGAGAAGAATTCTGGGAAATGGAAGGCTGAGTCAGAGACACTGCCAGCTGCCGCCATGACAAGCAGCATGTGAAGATGCCAGTAAGCCACGAGCCATGTGGCAAGGTATAGATTAATAGAAATGGATTAATTTAAGATATAAGAACAGTTAGCAAGAAGCCTGCCACATCCATACAGTTTGTAAGCAATATAAGTCTCTGTGTTTACTTGGTTGGGTCTGAGGGGCTGTGGGACTGGTGGGTGACAGAGATTTGTCCTGATTGTGGGCCAGGCAGGAAAACTCTAACTCTTTAACTATACAGTGAGTTTGAAGCTAACCTGGGCTGCTACATGAGGCCTTGAGTAGAGAAAACAAAACAAAACAAATAAAAAAAAAATCATCCTGGCAAGAATAAATGGTCTTCAATCTAAAATACATTATGAAACACAAATTCACAGTACTGTAATATAGTACTTAAATGACCCCAAAATATCAAGATGTTAGTTAAATAATAAGTTTTCATAAAAATTTTAATCTTACAATGGACAGGATACCACAACGATAAAATAAACTAAGCTTTATTTTATTTTCAAAATATCATATCTAACATTGACAGCTCTGCTGTAAAAAGTTAGAAATGGATGAGAAATTAATTCATTTGGAGCTAAATTGATTGTTTTAATAGTAATAATTTACATGAGAAAATTTGCACTGGGTTTTCCAAAGTGACCCATGATGGACAAGTTCCCCTTTGGCATGCTTGCATGCGCTCAGATGGGCTGTCCAGTGTGCTGGGAAGACACATCACTGATGACCACTAGATAAAGAAGTCAGATTGTCAGGCCCCAAGTGACTCTGGGTACATCATCCAGTTTATTCTCTGCTGTTAATCTCTCTTTTCATGTGCACATAGGTCCATGAGGAAATAGAAACAGGGAAGTTGGGTTACATTCCGCCTTTCCCCTTGCTCTGACTTACCCTATGTCTCTTGCATTTAAGGCACTCAGTGCTTGAGACTTCCTATCATGAATCCACAGTTCACATGGAAGTTTTAACAACACTATTGGGGGTTCTCTTCAAAACAACACTTACTTTAGTTGTGAAACATTCGACATGACAGGAATTAAACTGATTGTGTATTTCTTTAGCAATTTTGTATCTGGAAATGTGATTACCAAAGCACACAAATTATAGATGTGCTTTCAAAATCAATGTGTGAGAACTTAGCAAAGAGAATTTGGCTCCTAGTGGGCTCCTGCTCTCATGATTAAATTTTTTTTTTGTTGCACTTGCTAACATAAACAAGCACTGAAAAGTTTGTTACTATTCAGCATTTCAACAAATGCTTGGAAGGACTGTGCAAGCCTGAAAGCATCACCAAAGAACTGACTTATGGGAAAGAAGCCCTGGAGACATGGAAGGGATTAGCACATTTGGCAGTTAGTAGAGAAGCAATTCCTCATCTTACAGGTTGATAGTTTGTCAGTGATAAAAATATATAACAAATCCATATACATTTACACTAGTAACTTGATAAACCAAGTTTCAGCATAACACTTTCTATGAACCAAACAGTGGGAAACAAACAGGCCTGAACAGAGAAGCAAACACGAAAGACACAAAGAAAACAGCAATGTGCTGAGGACCATGTCTGGACCCATGGCCCTACCAGCCAGGGTCTGTGTTGAGGTCCATGGCTCCTGTTACCATTCAAGGCCATGAGGTTGCCCAGGGTCTGAGCAGCCACCTGAGGCCATGTTGGAATCCAGGGACCATGCTGCTGCTGGGCCCATGATGATCTGAGCGGCCTGTGCTGCCTCCTCAGGCCGTGGTGACATCTAGGCCCAAGCTGCTGTGGCTGGCCATATCTGGGTCCCTAGCAGCTAGGGGCTGTGTTGATGTCTGTTGCCAGTGTTACCACATGGGTCCATGTAAGCCATGTGTTGAACAATATGTTAAAGTACAAGGGCCAAGGGCCATGCTTAACTGGCCCTGCCCCCTCACTGGCCAAGAGTGAATCCCCTCCCTTCAATCAGAGAGCTGGCACTCCCCCTTGCTGGCCCTGGGATAATGGACCCTGACAATCCGGGCATGGGAGAGCTGGCCCCACACCCCTCATAGGACAGCTCCCCCCCACACAAGTTGGGAAAGATGGCCGCAACCCTCACCATGGGTGTGAGAGAGCTGGTTCTGCCACTCATCTGAGGCATCATGAGGTCAGCATCCCGACGGACCAACTCAGCTACCACCCAGGAACACATCAGGTCTTTGAGTTGGCACTCCCCAACATCTATCCCATCCATGACCTGCTGGCACGTGTGAAGGGGCTGGGGAACCATAGCTACAGAATCTCCATGGCTCAGGGCAAGAGCAGGATATCTGAGAGGAGTTTTGGTGAGGGTCCAGCATCAATGGTGTGCCAGAAGACAAAAGCCCTTGAACCAGAGCAACAACACAATGAACGTTTGCAAGTGAAGCTATTTGGACAAAAGCATCTACATCATGATACCCAGCAGCTCCCAATGCCACTGAGATGGATGAAGAGGCCATGGAGAAGTGGGAAGGGTGGAGCAGCAAAGTGGTTTTTTTGTTTGTTTGCTTGCTTTTTTGTTTGTTTTAGGTTTTTTGTTTACTATTCTTATTTTTTTAATTTTTATTATTTCTTTTTAAGTTTTCCTTTGGGAAGGAGATGGTATAAGGGTGAAGGGCAGATACAGAAGGACTGGGCAATGAGTGGGATTGGGGGGCACAATATGAAATTTCCAAAGAATCAATAAAAAGTTATGCTATAAAAAAAGAAATCAGCAATGGGATTCTGTATTTGATTTTTAGATGTCAGGCTTTAACATTGACTGTGTAAGGCTGAAGTTTGCTTTCATTAAGGTTATGACCAGTCTGGGCGAGCTATTTATAAATGTGGTGGTACCTGTGCAGACAGTGACTCTTCTCAGTGAGGCCATGAGATGAGAATATGGCTTAAGCAAATCTTTATATCTAATGTAAAAATAAAATCTTGAATTACCCAAGTATAGCCTAAAGCTGTTGCTGGAGGGCTTCTCTCCAGGTTCCCCAAGCCCCGCAGTCCCACAATCCATGTATAAAATAATCACTCAGATGCTTATATCACTTATAAACTGTATGGCCGTGGCAGGCTTCTTGCTAACTGTTCTTTTATCTTAAATTAACCCTTTTTATAAATCTATACCTTGCCATGTGGCTGGTGGCTTACTGGCATCTTTACATGCTGCTTCTCCTGGCGGTGGCTGCAGCATCTCCCCCCTCAGCCTTCCGCTTCCCAGAATTCTCCTCTCTCCTTGTCCCATCTACTTCCTGCCTGGCAACCTACTTCCTGCCTGGTCACTGGCCATCAGTGTTCCATTTACATAGAGCAATATCCACAGCATAAAGCTCTATGAAGTATCCTAACTCACCCATATCTGTTCTTAAGGAGTCTTTGCTTTTAGAACAAACATTGAACACATACTTACATCAAAAATGTTACTTTGTAGACAAAGTGATTTCTTCACAAATAATACTATCTTCCACATGACAAATGCTATGACCTTTCATTTTATTTCATCTCTTCTCCCCTTCTTTTCCTCTAAGAGGTATTTGGTCGTACAAGCTTTTCTAGCAAAAGAAAATGTACAAAAGGAAGCATTAATGCTCACAGAATACTCATTTAGGGTTGGAGAATGTGGACAAACCGTAGATGACCAATGCCTCTTGTTTGTACTATTCGTGAGCACACACTGCTGAAGGCCTTACACCCAGTGATCTCTTCCTGTGTTTGTTTTTATATTAGTCCCTCCCAAGAGTACAAATTCTTCCTTAGCTCCAAAGGTCTTCTTGCACCAGGCTCCTTTCTCTCATCCTCCACTAGTGTAGTGGTTTCTCCAACAATAGCACAAAGTCAGACCTGTGTTTGCTCTGCTCTCTGGTGGAATAAGAAGTTAAGGCTATTGGACAGGAACTGGGGCACTTGGCCAATTTCAGGGTCCATTTTGAATCTCTAGAGGACATCATCTTCAGAACATTGTAGTTAAGGTTGGCTTCCTCTGCTAGCTGAAAACTCCAAATACCATGACCATGAGTTCCTCGAATCAATGTCTGGGCCTCCAGATGAGTGGCCAATGAAAGATTCTCACCATTTATCTCTAATATATTTGGGTGATGAAACACTCTAAATCTAATTTTAGCTTAGTAAAATTTCTACTCTGGTGGAGCGTTTTGATCGTTGTTTTGAATGACCATTTTTAACAGTGAGGTTTTTTTTTTTCTCATAATGGATCCCAAGAATCCTAAGTTAATTATCCATGAGATTTCTCTGAATTCTTTGTTGTAGGTCTAATGAGAAATAACATTTTTAAAGAGTATCCTTATTTGGTCTCTGCTCTTCATTTTACATATCTTAAATTATATTTTCCTGAGAACTAGAGTTTTTTGTTCCTTAGATGAAGTGGTATTACATTTGAATTAACCACATTTTGAGGGTCTACCACATGCTAACCATTGTTCTTGGAGAAATGACCAGCACAAAAAAGGACAAGGGAGCACTTGTCTATAATCCAACAGGTGGATCTTGAATTTGAGGACAGCCTTGAATACAGAGTGAAACCTCAAAAACCAAAAAACACATAAGAGTTTAAAGTTATGAAATCCTTTCTTTCATACCCTCACAGGATGGCGAGGAGGATGGATCTTCTGGGCATCTGATTGTGGCAGAGTCTTGGCATATCTTAGCCGATATTCAGACACATTGCACTTAAATCAAACGATATGTAGGAAGTGCAGTGTAAGTGCTTGCCCCTCAGGGGGAAATGGAAGTCCAAGTTGTAAGTTCACAGTCCTGACTTCTTCTCAAATTATTTCCGTTTTTCCATACTAGCTGATGAGGTTTCCACCCTTAGATCTCTGGCCACCAAAAAGCAATGGCTTTTGCACCTGGCTCTTCAACGAATTTCGTAGGTACTTAGCATACGAGGAGCCTCTTTTATGAAACATACAGATGGCCCCTCAGTTTGAAGGCTGAAATTACATTTTAAGATTGAACGCGTTTACATCGCTAGGTTTTGGCATGTTTGCTTAAAAGCATAACTTGCTTTATAGATGAGCCTTGCATGCTGGCAAGTTGACTCAGGAAGCAAAAGGAACAACTCAGGAAGGATGCTAATGCATAGGTTTTTTTTTTTTTTTTTTTTTTTTACTGTTTTCCATTCCCCGTATGTTGATTTGGATCTTTTGTTGGGAGAGTTGTTCTGTTTGACGTGCAGAATCGGGACTACTGGATGCTCCTACTTTCAAAATCACTTTATTCATAGTAATCACAGATGTCCAAACTCTTCAAGAAGACATCATGCCTTTATGCTGAAGTTTTTCTTTTTATATCTTATTTGGTTAAATTTCATCATCATCTTCAACTGTGCATCTACCATTAATAGCTTTTTCTTCTGTTTCCAGGTTGCAAAGAGAGAGATCTTTGGGAATGTCCATCCAATAAACAATGTCTGAAGCATACATTGATCTGTGATGGTTTTCCAGACTGCCCAGATAGCATGGATGAAAAAAACTGCTGTAAGTACCTTCATGAATTTGTTAACTGTTTTTTTTTTAAATTTTAAGTACCCACTGTCTCACTTTAAATATAAGCTAGAAATTCAGAAATACATATCAAAAGTTTTTAGTTTGCTTAGTTCTTTTGACTAAACTTATGTCTATCAAGGTATATATTTATAGAAGAGAAATGTCTATAAAATACATACACATTTATTCTAATAATATGGAAAGATTAAAATACTGCCCTGCATCCAAAACTGTAAGACATAAAATGTAACCATAAGATGAAACAATATGTCAACACTAAATCTAGGGAGAGAAGAATGGTTTGACTCGGGTTCATTAAATATTTTTAACTGATGTGGTAGTTGGTTTCCTGTTAGTTAAACAGGACACCCAAGGGAATCAATTTAAGAAGTTAGGTTTATTTTGGCCCAGAGTTTGGGATGTTTCAGGCCATTAATTTGTAGGCCCATTGCTTTTGAGCCTGTGGCAGGAAAGCATATCATGGGGGAGGGGAGACAACAAAGACGCTATTAACGTCCAGGCTGTGTGTTAGAAGAGAGAAAGAAGATGCAGTGATCCATCTGTCTCCTTCAAGGTCACACCTTCACTGGCTGCAAGATGTCCCTTGCATCTTCATGTTTCTTAAGCACTTCTTCAGCACCACAGACTTGAGCCTAAACCCTTAAGAAATGGGCTTCAAAGGACGCTTAACCCAAACACAGCAGTTGAATAATAGGAAGTATTCAGTAGTATGTGAACTGTTGTCTTGAGTTTTAGAAGTAAATATACATACATAAAGAAAAATATCAAGATCATACAATGTTTACACTTACGCTGGTATGATTAAGTTTTGTGCTTTTGAAGTCTTTTATGTCTGGATGATATGCAGCCATTATCTTTAGAACTAGTTAAAATTTTCTTAAAGTGTTTTACTTACAAGTAACAGAAAGCTCAACTCAAATTAACAAAAAATGAAGACATCTATTGTTATGTGGCTCATACATGTCTTATATTATTAAAGTAAAAGTCATATAAAGTGAGTTCATGAGACTATAATAGAAAGATATCATCTTGTCTGTGCCTCTTTTATTTTAGCCTGACCTCAGGCTGGATGGTCCAAAGCCAAGAGCATCTGGGTGAATGAGTTGCCTTGATCGTATTCCATAGGAGGAAGAGGGGATGGTGCTCTTTGCTATGGAGTACCACCGAGATTTCCTGTGGGTCAACACTGGGCAGAGTCACAGCATATAGAAAGGGGCTTTTGTGTGGATTAGAAAAGACGTTCTCTGCAAACGCGGAAAGCATAACCCCAGGCAGGGATTAGAAGAAACTGCTCCAGTTTGGCTTAGGTCCAAGGCTAAGGCACATGGCCTAGCCCACAGAGTTTGGGTGAATGCTATTTCCCAATGCATAAATCATAAAACCATAGACCAAGGGTCTGTTATGGAATCACGTTTAATCCTGGACTAATAATTACTCTCAGATAAGAATAGTCAGAAAAATGCAGTGCCGATGTTAAACTAATCAAGATCTTCCTCTGGGGGCTTGGGATGGCTGGTACGAGCCTGGACAAAATCAGGTTTCCTTTTCATGGACGAAGAGGGGAAATGGATGCTAAGTAGGCAATCAAGGAGATTGACTATAATTTTTAAAAATCCAAAAGAGATTTGTATGTGACTCAGAGAGTAATTTAATAGTAGGATTTCTAAAAAGCTATCTATCTGTGTGAAGAGAGCTTGCTCTCTTCCTGGAGTGTCTGCAGTCTACTTTCTCAAACATTCTCTTCTTCTTCCTTCTCGGCCCCCCCTGCCAGCGTTTTGCCAGGATGATGAGCTGGAATGTGCCAACCATGAGTGTGTGCCACGTGACCTGTGGTGTGACGGAGGGGCCGATTGCTCAGACAGTTCAGATGAATGGGACTGTGGTAAGCTTCTGGTCGCCGCCATCTGCCCTGCATTCATATGCCTGTCAGCCATTTAAGCTAAATGAATCCTAAATTACTTCATGGGTTTTACCAACCAAGTTCATCTATTTTGTTTTACTGTTAAAAAAAAAAAACTGACAGTGGTGATTCATGGGTGTTATTTCTAAGTAACAAAAAAAAAAAAAAAAATCCCCCCAAGTTCCTTCTCTGTTTGAAATGTCTGTATTATATGGATGGCATTTTGCATTCAAATGTTTGGAAGCATGTCATTTTTTAGACTTAGTTTTTATTCATCACTCAAATTCAATAGTGTTGGATCATCAGTCATTCTTGGATCATTTACATCCCCTGGAAGAGGGTATGGGAGTGGTCTCTTTGTAGGCTCTCTGCCTTGCCCCTCATCAGGTTCTTGCCACGGCAGGACTGGAAGGCATCTCAGCTAATGTGGCAGTTTGTAATCTTGATTTTCTGATTAGTTCCCTCATTCCGCACACATCACTCCCCTCATTCACTCAGCTTCTACCTTCATATTTTGCATCCTCTGGCCAAGTCATGAGTTTCCTGTGCGCTGTGATCAGGTACAAAGTGTTCCGCAGATGGACTGCGACCGACCCAGTGCAGAGGCTAGGGATCTGGGGGTATGCCACATCGATCCAGACTTAGCACCATCCTTGTGTACTTCCATTTTCAAATGCTGAAAAAAAAATATGCTTGGAGTTTCAAAAAGCTCCTTTCAATTAGTTCTGCTAATCCCTGGGTAAATTCAAGGCACCGAGGCTCTGCCTCTGGCCATCTTCTAATTCATAAAGGAAAGTCAAGAACTGTCTGTCTCCTGCATTAGAGTCTGCAATGCTTTGAAAGCAGAGAACACATCTAATTCACTTATTTTAGTCTCCTGTCACATTGAAGGAGCACATAGCAGGTCAAGCCCAAACAGTTTTTAACTAAAATAAATATGAATGAATGTATGCAATCAAAGCAAAGGCATATAAACTTAGGCTTCTCAGGAGAAGAAGTGTTCTTAATTAGGCTTTCTCGAATTTTTCCCCTTCAGTGACCCTCTCTAAAAATGGGAACTCCTCCTCATTCCTGGCTGTTCACAGATCTGCAACAGAACACCACGTGTGTGCTGACGGCTGGCAGGAGACGTTGAGTCAGCTGGCCTGCAGGCAGATGGGTTTAGGGTAAGGTCAGTAGTTTGTAGCACTGATGAGTTTCTCAGAGGGCTCCATGAACCTTAGCAGTAATATCTTCCTTATGAATGATGTAGGACTGGAAAATGAGAACCCTCCAAAGCCCTGGAAATGAATCGGCAGGAGGAACTTATTTAATTCTAGGCACCTGCTCTGTAGAGTGTGGACTGCAAATCTGTTATGATGAAGCCTCAAAAGTAGATGAAGTAATTGTGTTTTAAGCACTTCTGAAATGAACACGTTCACTATTTATAAAAGCATTCAGATGGTCTCCTCTGTGGAACATGGATGGAAAACTCTTCATTCCCCTCCCCGAGGTTATTAGAAATTCCTTTTTAGGCAACACATACTTTCTTAATTTTTTAAAGACAAGTTGAAAAACAGAAGTCGAAGCTGCTGGTATTTCTATTTATCCTAAGTAACACAGGAAATGTACATCAAGGAATAATTCACCTGTTTTGCTCCTTAGTGGAATGAAAAGACCCACACTGGCTTTTACATACCCAGGCTGAAATGGATGCTTTGAAATGTGGAGGCACACTGTTTTGTTAGGTGTTCTGCTACAGTTCCTTCAGCAAAAGAAAGCCATCATCTACATCACCACAGAACATACATAGGAGGATGTATGCATATGTATCTGTTTTATATGTATCTGTTACTTATGTGGCATTTTGATTTATTATGGTAATGATATATGTGAGATTTCAATGTATATATAGGAATGAGAGAAATAGATAAGGGAGTCTTGCAATTCTAAACTTAAAAGCCAGAGTTGTTGGCATGTCCCAGGATCCACTGATCGATTGATAATTCTTCACAATAATGAGTCATTCAACTCAGCAACTAGCCACATGTTTTTGCTACCCTAGTTTGAAGAGCATATCACTACTAACATCTTGAGCCCTCTTCTTCTATTGTAAAGACCCACATCTTTGGAAATTTGAGTAACTGGTACTATTTACAATAAAAGAATTTTAATCTTTTCCAGCATTAGAAAAATTATAGCTGTCATGATCCATTAAATTATTGTGTCCAAATGAAATGGGATATGATTTTGATTAGATAAATGAAAACCTTGTTGAAAGTGCTTATCTTGGGTCTCTAACCAAGACCTAAGGGTATTTCTTAATATGAAAATTCAATTACATAATGAGACTAACTCTACTGAGAGTTCTGAGGATAAGTCAGACCTGCAAAGATTTACAACCAGAGCAACAGCTTTGAGAGCACCTTTCACATAACCATTGAACTGCAAATAGAAGAGACCTTGTTTGAAATGTCTCCCTTTATCCTTTCTTTGTATTTCTCGCATATCAGATTTTTATTGAGCTAAAATTCGTATAGCAAACGTGACTATTTCAGCTGAATCTGGCGTACTCAGAGTGTTGCACAACTGTCTCTATTGCCTTTGTCAAGCACATTTCTATCACCACCAAAGAAAACTATGTGCCCACACATAGTTACCCTCAATTGCCCTCCAGGTCCCGTAAATCATTCATATACTGTCCATCTCTATGATTTTCACGACTATTCTGGATGTTTTAATAAGGAAACATATAGCATGTACCATAGTTGCTACAGTATGTACCAACTCTTCATTATGGTTCATAGCTAAATATTATTTCATTGAGTTGTTATACCACTCAATATTTAGACTGCTCAGCCACACTTTCAGTGTTATGCCACATTCAATTATCCCTTCAAACATTTGGGTTGTTTCTGCTTTTTTTTAAGTGCATATGAGATTTTTAAATAATTTATTTAACCAGATATGATATTAAATACCTTGAATCCCAACACTCAAGAGGTAGAGACAAGAGGATTGATTGCCTCCAGTCATCCTGGTGTGAGCTTCAAGGGCAGTTAGATCTATAGAGGTACTCTGAAAACAAAAGTTCACTTTTTTCATTTTCCCTATTTTATTGACTCAGTTTTATTTTTGCTTTTTGAGACAGAGTTTCTCTGTGGACAGCCCTGGCTGTCCTGGAACTCATGCTATAGGCTAGGCTAGCCTTGAACTCACAGAGATCCATCGGACTCTGCCTCTTGAATGCTGGAATTAAAGGCATAGGCCACCACAGCCCAGCTATGTTTTTCAACTCTGAAAGTAAAATGTTAATATTTTAGATAAAGCCCCAGTAGATATATGGATGCTTTCATTTTTGATAACTGTATTTCACCGAGAGGCAGGGAGAATCTGATTGAAAAGCCGTGATTCTTGACTGAATTCATGGGTAAATGGGTAAATAACATCAGGTCATCTAAGAGTAGCTTCAGGTATACTTGTAAATTTATTTTAGGGCCTCATAGGCTGACAGAAATACAGAGAGATGGAATAGGGAGAGAATGAAGTTAGTAGGCGAGTGAGGTCACATTCCTGGTGTGAGAACGAGCTGATTGGAAAGCCGCTGCTTCCTGGGTCTCTGGAGACCAGCTGTGTTGTACAAATTCATACTTCTGTACCTGATGCCTCAAACATACTATAATAGCCTTCATCTTTGAGACAAAGTCATTGATTGCAAAGTCTTTCTGACCATGATTGGTCTGCACTCCGGGTGGAAGGGGAAGGAGATTGGCTGTCCCTCTTCATTTTCAGAATGGAGTGGCCCCTGCACTGCCAGCCTCTGGGTTTCATGCCCACTCTGTATCAAAAAGTTGAACCTTAGAAAGCAACTCATAATTAGTCCTACTCACCTTCCATATTCTATTTTTGTCTTGTGGAGTATTGCTTATGAGCACTGATCTAAAGTAGACATTGTGTAGAGCATCATCATTGGGCTTGATGGTATAGTAAGAAAGATGCTGGGAGAATAACGAAGGACATACAGGTCAGCTTTGTTTTTATATTTGACAATGGTACAGACTTAGAGCAGGGCTCCTGACATTCCTATTTAAAGTATATAAGAAGAAATAGTCATAGAGATGACTATTTCAATCTTTGCAAGGATTGAAAACAACAATATAATTTAGTATCCACAACTAACTCACCCTTCCTCTAAGAAGGGTGTTCACTGATTTCAGTGGGTACATTTTAGAACTAGTTCATAAAACTCACTTCTAAGTCAAAGTATGTGTTTTCAGTGATTGTGCAGCAGTATTTCTGGTAGAGGCAGTTGATTAAAAAGATGTACATGGGTTTTTTTTTCAAGACTCAGATTCTGCTATCCATTACTTAGAACAAAAATGGAAGACTCGTAATTGTTTGTCCGAGTAAAAAGATTTAGTGTTTTCGTTGAACCTGAAGACTTACTCTCATCTGTAGCTTCTTTCAGAGTTCACCCCAGGCTGGAAGCACAGTGTTTTGCTGGTTAGAGAAAGGTATAAATCAAGCTCCTGAGTTCTTTTGACAGCATATCAATTCCTACTTTACAGAATCAAAAACATATGCACATATACTTAAAGAACAGCACAGGTCAGAACTTATTCTGCCCTCTAATCCTTGGCAAATACAGGTTTGAGACATCTGCCATTTGTGGATAAGTTTAGGAGAACATGACCTTCTATGTCTCCTGGCTCCTTGAGCTCTATCTCTACAGAATGTGAGCTCATTTGCAAAACTGTGTCTTGGATCTGTTTGATTGGCAGAATTACTTTATGGAGTTACCTGTAATTTGAACTTTTTTTGCCTTAATTTTTTTTTAAAGTCAATCAAAAGATAAAGAATCATCCTTTTGGAGAATGTTCCTATATTTTGGGCAAAACCACAGTCAAAGATACCACCTATTATATTACCCAGCATTCTCTAGTGTCCCCTGATAGGATTAATGCTGCCATTGCCTCCTGAGGTTTACTCCCTGGGAAAGAACTGTTTACATCAGGATGGCTGCCTTACTCACATGAAACGTGAAAGCTCTGTGCTCACTGCAGTTGAAGATTCAGCCCAGGATGCTGCTCTCATGCATGTTAATCCTGGATAAGTAGCTCATGGTAGTCACAAGGTTTCAAAGATTGATATATAATTTGCTTATCATAAATTCACCCTTTCAATTTGTACTATTACAATGCTTTTCCTATATTCACAAAATTATATAATCTATACTGTCTGACTCCAAAATGCTTTTATTAGCCTCAGCCCATTCTACCACACCCTCAAAACACATGGCTATTAGAGGCCAATTTTCATTTATTCCTCCTCCAGCCCCTGATGACTACTAATCCATTTTCTGCATCTGTGGATTTTTCTACAGACCACATTTCCCATAGCAGAATCATATAATATCTGCTTTTGTTTTTCACTTTTTCCATTTAACATAGTGGTTTCCAGGTTCATCCATTTTGTTGATTTATGACCCTGCAATAAATAGTCACCTGTAAGCTTTCACATGAGCATACATTTTCAAGTTTCTTGGGTAGTAAATAGAACTAGAATCACTATAGCAAATGATAACTTACATTTAAAGAGCTGCCAAACTCTTTTCCAAAGAGGCTATATCATTTCATCCTCCCACCACCAAGGTATGAGTTATAATTCCTTCATATCCTTGTCAACTGTGATTGCTAAGTAATTTTTTGATAGTCAGCCTAGTGGGAATGTAAAAGTATTTTCACTGTGAAATTGATTTGCATTTCCATAATTGCTAATGATGTCCAACACATTAAAAAATGTAGTCTTTCACTACTGCCTTAGATTCCCAGATCAGATAGGACTCTTTGTCCCTAAGGATCCATTCTTTTCATTTTGTGTGTGTGTTAATGTTTGCTTACATATATGTCTGTGTACCATGTGTATGCTTGGTGCCCATGGGAGCCAGAAGAAGGCATTGGATCCCCTAGAAGTGGAGTTAATAGACAGTTATGAGCCAGCATGCGAGTGCTGGAAATTGAATTAGGGTCCTTTGCAAAAGCAACAAGTGCTGTTAACCACTGAGCCATCTCTCCAGCCCTAGATTTCTTTTTATTATCAATTATCTGAAAAAGTCATGCATGTGTATTTTGATCATATTCATTCCTCATTATCTTTTTTTGTGTTTTTTGACTGGGTAAAATCCACCCCACATAACATAATCCAAGAGTTTTTTTACTTCTTAAAAATGCCTACAGTACCAAGTAGATATTTGCATGTCTACGCAGAAGCAACATGAAGCAAAGTCCATGGAGTGCCATGACCTTCACATGGCAGCTTTGGAGCCTTTCTGGTAGTCTTGTGTTGTATGCATGGGGAGTTAATTTCTTGTACAATCCTAAAATGTTGGTAGTTAAATATCTAGGTGAAAAGGAAATCTAGAGTTCAATGTGTGTGCTTGTAATGCTTCCTAGAACATTGCATTTTGGCTAACAGAGAATAATTTTCCTGTTACCTATGGTACCCATAGAAAGATGATTTTTTTTTAAGTTCTTCCATGAGACTACTTGGTATCTTTGAAAAACAAAAGCAAAGTATTCCTGGTGTTATGAGAACATATGATTATAGCCACTAATGGTAAGCTCTGCCAGGAATTTGGATATCTATTAGCAAACTGAATTTCAAAGTGTGTCAGTTGAGTCTGTGAATGATTTATGAAATTAAATGAAAATTTCCTAGTGAGGTAGAGAAAAATCTCCATTATCAACCGTAATGAACAAGACAGGATCTCAAGTTAATCAGATTTACTTTCTCTCATGCTGTAAACAAGTCATCATTAAAATTAGATCCCACCAGTGCTTATCAAATCAAAACCAGAGTCAAATACTGTCCAGATCTAGTCTTTACCCTTCTTGTCTTGACCCAAGTAATAACAGGACCTATTGTGAATCATAAAATCCGGGAGCAGGAATTTATCTTGGTCCACACGAATCTCCTAGGATATCAGATTCCCAGGCCATTCCAATGAACATCGATTTGGACATGAATGTGAGTAAGAACTGGGCAAATAAGAACATGGTACCACTTGAGTGACTTTCAACACTTGGCCCAAGAGGACTGAGTTGTTTCTCCTGGGAGCTGTTACATAGCAGCATCCTTTTGAAATGGCACCTGACAACTCTCAGTGTTGGCTTAACTTCTGATCTTAGGTCCTCTTCATGTTGTCTTTCAAAATTACCCCCCAAGTCAGCAGTGATATACCTTCATCCCCAAATTTTTTATCTTTTCTTGCTTGATTACAATCTGGATAGAAAGTTCAGTTCTTTTACTCTAGCATTTTATAAAATGTCAATCCCTGTTTTACTCTACCAATCCTCAAGCATCCCCTGCTTCTTCACTATTAGACACTCTGATCTGATTACTGATGTTCTAACACCTTGAATTCCTTCCAACTAGAGCAGATTCCTCTTGGAAGCTGTATGCAAGAGCAGAACTTAACTGTCTAATAGGAGTGACCTGTCTTATCAGAAGCTGCTTTCTTTCTTCCTTTGTGGCTTTTGGAATCGTAGAAAATGCTTTTAAATGCATAGACAACTTGATTCAAGTAAGAAATGTAAACTCTAGATAAAGAATCTAGGTCTTTCTGCCTGGAATTCTGATCACTAGACTTTCACCCAAACCCCTCACCCTGTCATCGTTCATGTCTCAGCTCCTACCTGGATGACTTAGAGATGCTTTCTGACCAAAGCGACCTCCACTCTCCCACATTTGACTTCGCCTTTTTTGAAGCCCTTACCCAGGGCCTAGAATGACTTTTGTAAACTAGCTTTAGTTGATTTTTCTCACTGAAATGATAGCCACTGATTTCTTGTTTCAATTTTCATTTCTCCTTGTTAACTCATTGTTACCCATTTTATGTCTACTTGACTGTGTCAGTTACTTAAACTCTCTTAAAGCAACATTGGTTTCTGAGTTTCTAATTGTCTGGTAGCCAGCCGTACCTATTCGAGCACAACTGTCTAGCCTATTTAATAAACATAAGTCAAGGTTAAGTTTAGCACCCACCCTTAAACTTTGTACATTACCCAAAAGCCAACATACAAAGGGCTGTGCAGATCCCCAATCTCAGGGCAGAGTAATCCTTTGAAATAAAATATTCCAGTTAATGGTCCTGGTGGATAAATGGCAGGCAAACCATTTATCTGTGTTTCCCTTCTCCTCTGGAACACACTTCCCTTGCGTCTCATGTTCGTGTTTCACTGTCCGTTTATCCCTGGAAGACGAATGAGTGCGAACATCTTTGAACAGGACCTTCTCTTCTTGGCTGAGGTGAAGGGACATTAATCAAAGCCAGATGACAGTACCTCACTCCCAGGCTCTTGTGGGTGGCATGGAGATACTTAAAATTCTTCAGCAAGATTTCTTTCGGTTGGACGTGGAAACTTCCTTCCTCTTTGGTCACGATAGTGATTGAATGTTTGGTTTTTTTAGCTACCTGTAGAAAAGTCAGGTGAGGACGAGAAAACCACTACTTCATCTTCCTCCCTCCCCTGATGTGAAGGGAAATGGAGATGAGAGAGCTAGAGCCTCAAGGGTGCTCATTTCCACAGCACCAGGTTTTGAAAGATGAGCACACCCCTTTAGAGGCCGTTCTTACCTCTACTCTATTGTTGACACTCGGGTATTGTTGACACTCGGGTATTGCAGTGCTGGTACCTGTAATCAACTGGTTTTTTTTTTTTTTTTTTTTTTTTTTTGATGTAGTGCTATATTAATCCACAATTTAAATTTTTTTTTTCTTTTTTTTTTTTTTTTTTCTGAGACAGGGTTTCTCTATGTAGTTTTGGTGCCTGTCCTGGATCTCACTCTGTAGACCAAGCTGGCCTTGAACTCACAGAGATCCACCTAGCTCTGCCTCCCAAGTGCTGGGATTAAAGGTGTGCGCCACTGCTGCCTGGCTTGTTTACATTTCTTACTTGAATTAAGTTGTCTACGCATTTAAAAGCATTTTCTGTGATTCCAAAAGCTGCAAAGGAAGGAAAAAGGGGGCATCTGATGAGACAGGGCACTCCTGGTAAACAGTTAAGTTCTACTCTTGTGTACAGATTTCTGAAGAAAGAAAATGGCACACTGAAATAGAAACTGGTAACTTCTAGCCTTACACAACGATTAAAAATAAGCAGAAAAGCGATCAGCATAAGAGCGATCAGCATTTTCTTTAAAACCAAGGTGCTGTCAATAAAATGCTTGAGTCTCATGTGTCAGAAAGGCAAAGGGATGCCCCAAAATGTCTTCTCTAAATTATCAAAAAAGAGATGGGAGTTTCCATCAAAATATCCAGAAAGACAAAGAATGCATTCACACAAAAATGTACTTATCACTTGACACAACTGACTCAGTTTTGTAAGACTGAGTTTTATTATCAAGTAATATTTTAATTTATAATGTCTATGGTTGATTGCTGTTTACAACTTAAATTGAGTGTTTTAAATACTGTTACTAGTATTCTAATACTAATGTTAAATATTATTTAATTGATAGCTATGACTAATAAACATTTACTTCAGTTAATAGTTTCACAACTTTACATATTGAAATTAATTAAATACTCAATGTTTTTAATATTGTGAAACTGAATGCATATTAATTAAATTAATAATTAATAAATTAAATAAAAAATAAGGTATAATTTACTACTATAAGGTAATAACTTCCTCTTTTTCCTTAAAGCTAGTTTTGTCATTTATACCTATAGATTGTGCCCAATATAATGATTATATTCCACCTATGAAATAGACAATAGATTATACATTTTCAATTGGAATGTCAATAAAAGCATATTTTTTTAAATTATGAATTTAGTAGGAAGATAGATTCAGACTTTATGCCCCACTCCAAACAATTGTTTTAAAGAGAGTTGTGCTATGGCAAATGTAATCTGAGCTGTCTAAACAGACAAATGATTCAATAATAGTATTCATTCATGTTTGTCTGAAACCCACTAATGCCACTCTGTCAAAAAATCTCTAGCTCATTCTTCAGTTTGATAAGTAACTTAACCAGCCTCCACTTACTTATCTTGTAATGGGCTCAGAGTTGTGTTCTACCTTAAGTTTTATCTACAAAATGGGACCTAAATAAGGATAATGATATGATAGGCTCCAAGAAAAGACTTTGGAAGCTGGATCCTAAGTATTCTCATGGAAATGTTCCACATTCTGAACAGGGTACTAGGGACAAAAAACTGAGCCTGTTGCCTACACAGGCCTTTGTATTTCAATACCAGCTCTCAAGCACTGAGAGTCAACATTGGGGTTCTTCTTCCTCAGCACCAGACACACTACAACAGGGTTGATTGTGCTGTGGACATGTGTAAGCTCTTGCTGTTCTCTTAATGTCTAGTTACAGGGCCCCTGTATTCTGGAGATTTGTGCTCACTTGCATTCTTAAAGTAAGCAAGGCCAGTTCTAACAGGATCGTGGGGGTACCTGTTATTACACATCAGGCCCACAGATGAAGATGGAACCAGAATGGTCTGAATTGTTTAATGATCTGATGACAGTTCCTTTCAAAGTATCAGGATGTGCCTGGGGGACACAGCTCATCCGTCAAATGCTTAACCAGTTTTCATGTGGCCTGAGATTGATGCCTGCACCAAAACAAAACAAAACAGAACAAAACGTCGTCTGTCAGGACATTCCAGAACTCTGAATAAGTTTTGACATCTCATTTCAACAAGGGGAAAATCACACATTTGTGGACATCTTTTGCTTCCGTGTGGAGCACCGTTGCCTTGCTTTCTACAGGGGGACCATTCTATAACCTCAGTTCTGTAGATAGTTAATGCCTTTATAAAAATGATATATTATTTGCACACCACTTAGATGTGTCCTTCTACATATTTAAATCATCTCTAGATCACTAATGATACCGTATTTACCAGTGAAAATCCTGTATAAATACTTGTGGTTTAAGGAATAATGTCAGAAGTGTACAGATGGCTTCGCTCCTTTCAAAATCATGGAGGTGGGCCCCATGAGATCTCCCTCTTCTGCCATAGCTTTCTATTGGTGGTGTGCTTCTTCAGGTCTAGTTTAGGTAGCCATGTTGTTGCGGAATCATAGGTGAAGCCTCTCTGTCGTTTCTAGGGGACACGATCTCACAGCAGCTTCTGGTCCTCTGGCTCTTACGTTCTCCTTGTCCCTTTGTCTGTGCTCTTCCCTATGCCTTAGATGCAGGAATTGTGGTGTAGATTTATCACTTGTGGCTGGGCACATGTGACTCATTCTCTGTATTTTGATTACTTGCGGATTTCTGTAATGACCTCCATCTGCTGCAAAAAGAAGCTTTTTTGATGAGGGGTGAGAGCTACATTTGTCTGTAGGCATAAGGACGGATATTTAGGGTGCAGTTAGGGATTATGTTAGTTTAATAAAGTGGTAGTCATCTATTCTCCTCTAAGACCCATGGCTTCACTAGCCCCAGTGATTGACCATGTTTCCGGTACCAGGCGTGATTTCCCCCCTGTTGAGTGGGTCTTAAGTCCATCCAGAGAGCTGTTGGCTTCCACCAAGACATGAGTGACACTATTGTTCCTTTGAGTTAAGGTACCACTCTGGTCATCACTCTGGTTATCACTTTGGTTTATAGGTGTTGCAGCTGGGTAGGACTTAGTTGCTTCCCTCCCTTAGAACTTGCATAACTAGTCCTCAAAGAGGAGGCTTTCCTGTCTGAACCACTCAGATCCCCCATGTCCTGTGTCTGAGGTTCATGGTGTCTTCAGCAGTAGGGACTTTCTCTCAACCACTGGGAGGCGACCAAGAGCAACAGCACTAGCCTATATTGTTTGGGGAGTCTCTTGGAGAGCCCTGACCAACCATTTGAAAGGGAGTTCCTCATGCTTGGTGTTGAGGTTTTTATTAGATAATTTAGGGCTCTTGCTGGAGAGTATTGTCATCACAAGTAGGAAAATTTCATTTGAACTATTTGTGTGTGTGTGTGTGCATGTATGTGTATACATGTATATACTGACTTATATCTGTTATGTAATTTGGGTAAACAAATATTAATATGATTCCTTACGGCTTTTTCATTCCTCCTTAGTGTTACTCTGCCCTTTCCTCTCCCTTCCTTCTGTATTGACCTCTCTCTTTCCCTATCACAATTAACACCCCATTACTCATTTACCTCTTCAAAATCACTTACATCTTTTTATTTCCCTGCTTAGTGATCCCCCGAGGTCCCCTTTTTACTTTCCTGGTTTCTGCAGTCACCCACATTTATATACTCGTGTCTGAAGATTTGGAGCTAGGAACTGCGGATGAGAGAGAACATGTAATGTTTGTTTTTCTGGATCTGAACTACTTCACTCAATATAGTATTTTCTAGTTCCATCCATTTACCTGCAAATCTAAAAGAGTCACCTCCTACACTGGACAGTAGACTAGTAGAATGACAGTCACCAGGGACCAGACGATGGGGGACAAGATGAAATAATTATCACTTGAATGGGTGAATGGACCCATTTAATTATCAGATGTAATGAAAAGCATGATGACTTTACCATGTTATGTTCTGTTTACTGGAAATTCATTAGAATTATTCATTCTCACAACAAAACAGTGTCAAAACCATTTCATGATGCAGATGTCTATAAATGCATCACATTGTGCACCTTTAACATAACATCTTTCTCTAAAAGGCTATTTTAATATATTTGGAAAGAAAACTTGAAACCATGTTGATGCTCAAACTCTCTCTCCTAGATCCTCACTAGTGATTCACTGTTTTGTCACCAATCTCACAGATTCACTATGTTTAGTAATGAGCTCTGTGGATTCACTGACCCTGTCTAGTAATAAGCCATAGGCACCATCACCAGTATTGGAAGAGTTAGTTTTGTGCATTAGAAACATCTCAGTATGCATTTCAGAATGCATGAAAACAAATTTTTATAACAAAACTCTCGTCTCCCTACTGAGGGTTTTCTCAAGCTTTCCACTTGATGGAACTGAGCTAATTGCTTTGTTTGTTGGAAGCTTGTGGTAAGGGAATGATAAGGCACACGGCGTGTAGTACTTTGTGGGGTTTCTTCCCAAATTAACTAACGGGCCTGGTCCTTTAGATATGAATCACCCAAGCGAAAAAATCAATTAAATCAACATTTTGTATAAAAACCTAAATTCTTCGATACCTAACCTTTTAAATATTAGAAAACAGTGGAATCATCTTAATCAGTGTAACTGAAAAAGACAACCATGGGAAAGTGTCAGTGAAAACTGAGTGAGAATATAAGAAACATGACAAAATTACACTAATATATTTCCCAAGTCCTTCTTAATTTTCATTGCATCAAGTTTCTGTGACATATTGAGGAAAATCCACTTACAATTGTTTTTGGTTTTTAGAAACAGGCTTTTTCCTGTGTAGCCTTGGTTGTCCTAGAACTCACTTATAAACCATTCTGGCCTTGAACTCAGACATCTGCCTGCCTCTGCCCTGCAAGTGCTAAGATTAAAGATGTGTACCACCACTGCCTGGCCCACTTACAATTTTATAGTATTCACCTAGTAATTGGCCTTTGAGTCTCTGTATTTTGGGGCCTGGATTATAACGAAGAAGGAAAGAGACAGAAAAAAATTCATTGTTTACTTTGGACTTCTGCTTTTAGGTTTTGGAAGTTTTAACTTGTAGATGTTATAATTCTAACACCTCATGATGTTCAAATGTCAACAGTTATTTTATTTGTTATCACCTGTGTATATTTTTACTAACTCCCTCCCCATTTGCTAATCATGCTCCATTCCAAATTCTCCTGAATGAATTTCTTTTCTGGAAATATTGATTTACAATGTGATATATTTTTAAAACAAATGAGACATGTATAATGATAATGCCTGTACAAAGACCACTATCCTTAGAATATTTACCCAGTATTTGCTTTGTATCAGAGAACCATCCATGACTGAACCGATACAAGGACCAGAAGGCCAGCACTGGCTGAGGTTGCACTCGAGCTGGGAGGATCTCAATGCGACCACCTTGCAGGAGCTGCTAGAGCACGGGTAGGAACCTCCACAGCAGCCATGTGTGTGCACATTATGGAACAAGAACAGATCAAGGGCATTTCCTCTCTTTTTAACACGAAAACACTCAAATTTGCCACACCAGTAAATAACTCACAGAATATCTCTTAATCTTTACATTTCGACATCAATTTCCTCTTCACTGATAGGGTGAATTTTGATAAATTTCACATTCAATTGGAACTACAGGAACTATTATGTTAGGGAAAAAGCTTGAGATCAAATCTTAAGTCTTTATATGTTTTGTTTTGAAATAAACTCTTACAACTGCAGGTACTATGTTGGACTAGTTTACAGGCAGGATTAATTAATACTACTAAAATGTTAGAGTTTGAGGAAATAATAAACACCAAGTAAAACTAAGGTTATGTAGCCTTGACAACCTTACCCTCTTAAATGATGACATACTAACCAAGTTTGTCCCCTTTGGTTATTGAGGCTGTAGCAGGAAAGTCAGTGGAAGGAACGGAGTCTTATTTCAAGATTTGTTTTCATTTATGTATCTGGGTTATAAATTTCATATTACAGATGTGTGTGAGTATATGCACATACATGCAGGTGCTCACCCATGAGGCCAGAGGGTGCCAGGTTCCCAGAACTCTGAGTGACAGGCTTCCTGACATGAGTTCTAAGTACAGAACTCAGGTCCTCAGCAAGAGTACTGCATACTCTTAACTGCCGAGCCACCCCTCCAGCTCCCTCCTTTTGAAAAGATTTATTTTGATTTTTAATAAGAACATTTTTGTGGCCCTGGGGCTCAACCCTAAGGCTTCATGCATGCTAGGCAAGTACTTTGCCACTGAGCTATATTTCCAGCTCAAGGAATGAATTCTTATTAACTACTTTATTACATTACAGGTTGTCTTATCTAGATTGGCCCATTAATTCCTCACCAATAAACTCCTGAATTATAATTATTTTAACAGCTGAGGAAACTAAGGGTTAAATTTAAGAATATTTAAACAACTATGCCAAAGGCCACAGCCTATATAGAGTAAGTGATGGTAAGCTCTACTGCATTTATCTGCTACAAAATGTAAGTGCTAGATAGAGCACATTGTAAGAACTACAAAGAAAAATACTAAAGGTGGATTTTCACCCCTCAGAAAATCACAAGGTTTCCTCATTGGTTAAACTTAGCCCCCAAATTTCTTAATAACTTGTCAAAATAAGTACTTTCTCCAAGCCAATATCTTAAACCTTTCAACACAGTGATGCTCCTCTAAGTGCTGGGTGTGAGAAAAGCCCTTCGGGTCAAATAAATAAATAAATAAACGGCCCACTTTGGGGCTTTGTAGACCTGGCTCCCTAACTAAATGAGATATTATGTAACAAGTTTGCTACAAGGAGTGGGGTGGGGAATCTTTATGAGTCTCTAATAAAATAATTCTCAACTAATTTTTGAATGTCTTTTTTTTTTTTTTTTTTTTTTTTTTTTTTTTTTTTTTTTTTTTTTTTTTTTTTTTTTTTTTTTTTGGTTTTTCAAGACAGGGTTTCTCTGTGTAGCTTTGCGCCTTTCCTGGAACTCACTTGGTAGCCCAGGCTGGCCTCGAACTCACAGAGATCCGCCTGGCTCTGCCTCCCGAGTGAATGTCTTTTTACACTATGTCCAGGTCTAGTCTCAGAAAATGTATAGATGTAAGTGAAAGGAGAGAAAGATTTGATCCCAAGGAACATATATCAATTGAGTGCGTTCAGAGATTTGAAGTCAGTAGGCAACATTGTTTCAGATATCAAGGGTCGGAGGCTTAGAGACACAGCTCAGGTGATAAAGTGCCTGCTTCTAAAGGTGGAGACCTGAATCTGAACCCCTGGCATGAACGCTAAGAAGATCTGGAAGCACATATAATCTCAGTACCAGGGAGATAGAGACAGGAGAATCCCCGGGCCTCGCTAGGTAGATGTTCCAGCTAAATCAGTGAGCTCTAAGTCCAGTGAGAGATCCTGTCTAAAAAATGTAGTGAATACCTGAGGAAGATACCAACCAAAAATGGCCACTAGCTTCTACATACATAAGCACACATGTACACACACACACACACACACACACACACACACACACATACATACATAAGCATGCCATGCCATGTGGGATTATATAGAATAAATTCAAGCTCACTTTTTCCTGTTACATCTTCCTAGATCCACAGTTTAACCTTGACAGTCTGGGCAAGATGTTTTTCTAGTCTAAGTGTCATATTCCTTTATCTTCTATTTAAAAATGTAAAGTAATATTTTATTCCTCTCAGTCTATATCTTGGGTTTTTTTTGGGAGGGGGCATTTATGATATGTTAATCCCTCACTATAGATTCTATCAAATGAGATGATGTAAGAAGCTTCATGATAAGAATTTCTCTTTCCATAAATGTGATGGTTTTAGTTTCTTTGCTACTATAACAAGGCAGTGTGCATTCTCCCATTGAAGGTTAAGACTCTACCTGTGCCCTGAGAAGTCTTACAGTAAGACATCTGTGCTCAGAGAGTATGAACTCCCCTGATAGTGGGCCCTGTGTTGCCTGACGTTGATGACGTGTTTCAAGTCAACAGTAAGCATGCAACTTAACATTGTAACGTTTTATGTTTCCAAACCTAGGCAGTCCTGTCCAAGCAGAAGTAAGATTTCCCTTCTGTGTGCTGAGCAAGGTGAGACTGGTGTTATATCATGGGGCGTGACGTTAATTTAACTGTGCTGGCTCCTGGGAAGCAGGACCATTTATGCATGACAACCAGGGCTCAGAATCTGCCTGGGTTTGGTGGTGAATCACGGACTGTGGTTTCTGCTCCCTGTTAGACTGTGGTCGCCGCCCTGCTGCTCGGATGAACAAGAGGATCCTTGGGGGTCGGACTAGTCGTCCTGGGAGGTGGCCCTGGCAATGCTCTCTGCAGAGTGAACCCAGTGGGCACATCTGTGGCTGTGTGCTCATTGCCAAGAAGTGGGTCCTGACAGTTGCCCACTGTTTTGAGGGGTAAGCTGCACCCTTTCATTTCACTTTGCCCTGGATCTTAATCATTTGTTGCTTGGAAATTCTCAGTGGTGTATGTAACGCTTGGAAATCTTTTCAGTGCAAATATAGCCGCTCTCCTTCCCGGGTCTTTCTGCCCTCTTCATCTTCTGCTAATGGCCAGTGGCTATATGGTGCTTGGAATGTATACGCTAGGGAGGGAAGAGGATAATGAAGACGTTCAGAAGACTGATTTCCAAGCCCGGTTCAGTCTGTGTTCTGGACATCTTAAGTGTATTATACACATAGGAATACACATGGAAATAGTTTGTCTGGAAACTACATGAGGTTTAGATGCACAACCAGTAGGTAGTTTGGGAAGTAGAATTAAAGTACAATATTTGTGTTAGGTTTCTCAAAGATGCAGAACCAAGACTTCGTCCCTACAATATCTTCCCCACAGCTTTGTGTGGGTTGGAAGTGAGGTAGTCTATTTAAAGTCCTAGGAACCAAGCCTGGCAGCAACTAGTAGGACTGATAAAAGTGCATGTATCTTTAAAAAATATTGCTGCAAACATCCATTGTGTGTTTCTCCCTGTTACTGTGGTCTGAGGATACTTGCATTTCCTAGCATCACTCAGGCCCTCCCACACTTCTTTTCCCTTACTTCCTCATCATCCTGAAGGGAGCCCCTGTTACAGCCTGATGGACATCTCTCCATGGCTCTAAATACATGGTGGCATTGTTGATTTCCACAATCTGAAATGACACTTTGTACGTCGTTAATGCTTTTCTCTTTTGGCAATATCCATGGGCATCCATCCCTCTCGGTCATTTCTTGTAGTGTTGTTGCATTCTTTGGGAAGCTAAGTACTATTCTGGATGGACTTAGCATGAAATTTTCTACTAGTCTTCAGTTGAAGACTACTTTTGGAGATACCTTCAATTTGGTGTTATAAGAATGCTGGGGGAAAACTCCTTCTTATGCAAAGCTAGTCTCCTAGGGGTGCTGTTGCTTCTAGAGGAGGGTGTGAACACACTCAGCTCCATCAGAGGATTACAGGCACAGATATGCGCTCCTTGAGGGCCTTAGTAGGAAGACTTTTTTAAAAAATCTTTTTTTTTTAAGTTTAGTTTCTTTTAATTTTTGGTTTTGTTTTTGTTTTGAGATAGGGTTTCTCTGTGTAGTTTTGGTGCTTGTCCTGGATCTCACTCTGTAGACCAGGCTGGCCTCAAACTCAGAGAGATCCGCCTGGCTCTGCCTCCCAAGTGCTGGGATTAAAGGCGTGCGCCACCACCCAGGCTTAAAAACCTTTTGAGATTGTAATATAGTTATATCAACACACACACACACACACACACACACACACACACACACACATGCATGCACACACACATACATATTTCTAAATACATAAATAAAACTTGCTCAGACTACAATGTTACTTGTATTTATATGTTTTCAGGGTTGACAATTTAATATTGGATAATTAATTGGTGAGCTCTTTTCTGGGGAAGACTATTCCTCCCATCCTCCTTCCTTAGTTGACTATAAATTCCCTATCTAGGTGTGATGGTTTGAATAGGTATGGCCCCCATAGACTCATGTATTTGGATGCTTGGCCATAGAAGGTGGCACTGTTAGGGGGTGTGGCCTTGCTGGAGGAGGTGTTTCACTGTGGAGTCGGGCTTTGAGGTCTCATATATGCTCAAGCCATGCCCAGTGGAATAAACTCCTTCTACTGCCCGAGGATCAAGATGTAGAACTCTCAGCTCCTTCTCCAGCATCATGTCTGCCTGCACATAGCCATATCCTGCCATGATGATAATAATGGACTAAACCTCCAAAACTGTAAGTTGCCTCCAGTTAAATGTTTTCCTTCACAAGAATTATCATAAAAAAAAAAAAAAAAACATAAAAAAAATAAAAAAAAAAAAATAAATAAAAAAAAAAAAGAATTATCATGGCCATGGTGTCTCTTCACAGCAATAGAAACCCTAACTATGACACTAGGGTTGAGGTCTCCTGAACATCTTCTACCCCTATCCATGTTAACATGTCTATTAGTGTTGTCACTGTTCAGGTCATGTTTAGTCAGCCATATCAGTGAGGCTTCATGGGCGTAACTTCTCTGACATTTCTAAGAGACACAATCTCATAGCAAACTCCCTGATCTTCTGACTCTTACAGTCTTTCTGCCCCCTGTGCTGCAATGATCCCTGAGCCTTCGGTGAATGAGTTATGTTGTAGATACATCAGTTGAGACTGGGTTCCTCAACTTTACATTTGGTTGGTTGTAGTTTTCTGTAGGTTTCCTTAACAAGGTGTGAGAAATATACTTATCTGTCTGTATAAGAACAAATATTTAGAATGTAGCTAGGGTTTGTGCTAGTTTAGAAAAGTGGTGGTTATAAGTTTTCCTCCAAGATCCATGACTATACTAGTCTTAGGTAGTTGGCTAGGTTTGCAGCACCAGGCATGATTTCCTTCTTGTTGAATGGGTTGTAAGTCCAATTAAAGAGCTGTTGGTTACTGCCAAGGTGTGTGCCACCACTGAACCCTTGAATAACAAGAGTTATTGTCCCACAGTGGCCATTGCTGTGGTTCACGGGTAGGTAGGACTGTTGATTGCTCCGCTCCTTTAGAAGTTTTCACGTCACTTTCTGATATTACAAAAGCTAATCTTTCAAGTCAGATCTGGCTCAAAGCCCTCTGAGTATGTCTGAAGTACACAGTCCTCCATCTCTGGGGAGAAACCAAGGGCAATTATCAATAGCTTGTGAAGTTTTAGGAGTCTCTTGGACACCCGACCAACAAAGGTGACAGACATTTAAACAGTATTCTGAATACTTGACAAATGATGGTAAAATGATAAAAAAGAAAGAAAAAGAAAAGAGAGAGAGACAAAATTTGATGACTCTACCAAGGAAAAATAATATGTAAGTATCAAACCAGTACCTTCTCCTGAGAATTTTCATATGTGAGACTGAGAATGATTGGAAGAGTCTCCAGAGTATGTCTAGAAACACACTGTGATGTTACTGCTCTAGAAGAGACCAGATGTTTCCAGATGTCTTTTCCAGTTCTGCTTTGCAGCCCACAGTAAGCAGAAGCTTACACTGGCAAAGCACATCTGTCAGTGGTGATGACCTAAATGAACCCATGGCTCTTCAAAGGAGCAGCACTCCTAATGTGCTTCTTATTGATCCAAGTTTATGGACTGCTCTTGCCATTTTCACCTGTGGTTCCAGAGTTTCCTCTTGCACTGGAGGATCTGTACAGTGAGGAGGAAAGCTTGCAAGGCTTGTGTTTATAATTCATGACATGAAAATGATACCCAAAACATGAAGAAATTTCGTGGAATACGAAATCTAACAACTGTCAAGAGGGCCCTGCTCATCAATACGAGGCTAGAGATTGCCCAACTTCAAACTAGCTCTTGCTTGACTGTGTAGTCTTAACCTAATTCTGTTTTATGGTGTCTCCAGTGGCACGACAGGCTTTTCAGAGCTTTTAATTGTCAGGCATATTCTCTGCTGGGGCCATCAATTGCTGCAATTATTGGGATTTCCTTCCTATCCTGAACCCATACTTTGGCAAGGCATAACATGCTCCAGCTGTGGGCCTTTTCATCCTGTCTCTTTTAATTATATTGGTGGGAGAGAAAAGACAATTTGCTTTGCATTTCCATGGAGAGGTATTTAAAAATTACCAAACAAAAGTCAAAACCATGAGATACTAAGTTGACCAGATCAAGCCCCATATGCCCCAATACCAATTCCACTTCAAAAGTTATAAGAAGGAAAAAACTTTGACATTCCGTGGTAACTTAACAGGCAATTCCTTCCCTTCTTTCACCCTTGAAAGACTGAAGGCTGAACTTCCTGGGACAGCCCACAGTGAGTGATGATCAAAGCTTCTAATTTCTTTCCAGGAAGCTTGCAGGCCAAGCTGCATGGCCACAACCTTTAACCCTGTCATGGCACTTGTGTCTTGATTTCTTTCACCCCAGCCAGTCCAGAATGTTGGCTGTATTTCTGCATTTCTGCCCACATTACCTAGCATCCTTTCTCTCCCCTAAACATTTATGGTCCCATAGGTGCGGCACATCTGTTCTTTGACAGGATCTTCAACATTTTCATCCCTGGATCTTTTGGCTAGATATAGCAGGAAGGCCTCCAAGGTGAAGAGCACATTTTGTGATTTTTTTCTTCATGTTCTTAAGAACAGAGACAGAACACTATTCAGAGAGAGAGAGAGAGAGAGAGAGAGAATGATGATGATGATGATGATGATTCATGCCATGTCTGACTTTCAACATCATCAGGATCTTTAATAATCTCTGAAACTCAGGAAAAATTCCTCTTATTTGTCACAGAACAAATCATGCCCTAATGTCTCAACTCTCCTGATCTGATAGTTTTATAATTCACCCAGAAAGGGAATTACTGAAGTCTGTGCTGTGTCCTTAGGATTACCCCTTCATCTCGGTGCTTATGAACTAGGTCAGTTTATTCACAGTTTATTTTTCCATTTCCTCTTCTGGCAGGATTTGATACATTCCCATCAGTAAAAATGTTCATGAACACAGACACCCTCAGCTCTGGACTCATGCCTCTCCTGTGGCACTGTTCTCAGCCTTATGAAAGTGTAAGCAAATGTTTTAAAGACTTCTAGGCTCCATGTGCTGCCTTTGATAGAGATATTCCATTCTTCTCTCCAGAACAAAAGAAGTCTATAATAAAGATAGCAGTTGGCCTGAATTACCAACCATTCACCATAGTTTCTGGAACTTCTAAAACTACCCGCCTCCCTTCTACTTTTGATTAAAAGGAAGCTTTAGGCAAATTAAGTTTGGCAAAGTTGAATCAGAAAAAGAATGGCTGTGCATTGGGAAGCCTTCAGAACCAGAGGAGGTAGAGACTTCCTGCTTCCTGTGTCATCACTTCCTGTTCCGGTCCACCACACCTGGGACAGAAAGGTTGACAGTTGTTGGAGAATCTCATGCACCCAATGGCTAATGGAGCTCATGTCAAATGCATGACCCTGAGCTTCAACTGAGCATCTAACTAATGCAATGGACACTTTCATAGTAAAGCCATTTTTCACCCCAAGAGACAGTAATTATTTGACAGTTTTTATCTCAACAAACCTCCATTATCCTCTACTGATCCCACCTCATATCTCATGAATAATATAGATATTATTCTGTCAGGTCATTCATCTTGTCTTATTCCTCGTTCCAAAAATTTCCTTGTATCTTTGGTCATATTTCCTATTTTGCCTTTAGTTGTAATGGGTGATGTGCCCCTTCTGATTAAGAACAATCATGTCCCTTCTGAGCTTTTCATATACTTTACTCCTTATAGTATCGTTCTACTCTGCCTCAGTTTCTCTTTGGGATCTAGATAGCTCCTTTCACATCTGTGCCTTAACATCACTGACTTAAAAGCCCCTCTCTTTATGTTACTGCCAGCTTCAACTACAGCTCCACTTTTTTTAATCACTGTTCACTGGAAGACTCCTAAAATGTCTGCTATAGTTACCCTCTCCAGTTACCCTCTAAGAAACGGTGTTACTGGAGCTTGGGAATGCTGTCCACCTCACCACACTGAGTTTTCAGTTTCAGCTCACTGGAGTCTCATGACTCTATCCTTCTTAGAATAATGTTCTCTCTTTTTATTCTAGAATAATGAAAATCTTTTGACTTTCATCTTGTTTTCATGACCTACTGTTTTCTTTTCTTTTTCCAGCTTCTCCTATTTTGGGACCACTGAATGTTCCAGGGGTCACTGCCTGGCTTTCTTATCTATCTTCAGTTACTGTTCCAATTATATGCCATATTTGAGCAAATATGAATGTTAAGTATTATCATACTTAAAGTCAAATATTGTTAATAGATTTCAAATTTGTGTTTTCTGCCCATCCTACCTTTCCTCCCATTACTATCTACTTCACATACACACACACACACACACACACACACACACACACACACACACACACTTTACTGCTTAGAAAAGATGTCCAGTGAGATGTATAATAAAGACCCTACTTTACATGGCTATTGATTCCTCTTGTCTTTCAATGATCAGCTAGAGGGTCAGTAGTCTCTCGTCAACTCTTCCTCAATACTACACATCAGTTCAGTACCAGTTCAGTATTTCAGTGTATTCAGCACACATATATTCAATCACATAGAAGATGAATTTTATGGATACTGTCTGCATATCATTCTGGAATGGTGAGGTGGGAACAGGGAGAGTTGTGGGTAGAAAGTTCTGCTTGGCTCTCGTTATCTATTAGGATGCAATGAGCTGTAACAGACAGCACTTTGCACGGAGGAGCCATTTCCATTTCCTTCATTTTTCTTTTGAAACAAACTCCTATTCATTTTATGGCTAAGACTTTTGATAATTGCTGCAGTTTCATACCACTCTGTGATAGACTCCAATTTCACAGTGCTCGGATCCATATGTAGTTAAACTTTAACTGTTTAGATGATTCTTCCTTTCCCCCCACTTACTATGATCACTTGTGATGGTAGAATACAGACAGTGATTCTACTGAGCTGGACCAGCTTTGGGATTGTGTGGCTGCATTATAATGCCTACCTGGCTTCTTCCCTTCTCCCTTCCTCCTTCCCTTCCCCCCTCCCCTATTTTTCCCTTTCTTCCTTCCCTCCATTCTCTGTTTATTCTTTTTTTCCTTCCTTCCCTTCTCAAAACCCTCTCCAATCTAATTGTTAAAGGCCCCCCACACACACGTACAAACACACACACAAACACAGACACACACACACGTTTCCTTAAGTCCTCCTGTTAGTTTTTCTGGGCCCTTGCTTTACAGAGCTTTTTTTTTTTTTTACACTTTTTCTAGTTTTATCCCTGGTGGCCAACTCCCATCACATCTGGAAGATATGATCAACAGGACAGTATCTATCCCTATCATCTGCTATTGGCTTAACCCATGAATGGGTTTCCATCTACGTGATAAGCCTTTCTTCCCTCGTTCCTTGCTTAATACCCAGGGATGCTACTCATTGCTCCAAAGTTCAGTAGATATTGTGTGGTGCAAGTGTGTAAAGGAGCAGCACTCTGACCCCATTAGTTTCTGTCACTCTGTGACTTATGTAACTTCCCATTGAGTATTTCCATATGTATCTCCTTTCACTTTTACTTGAAATGGTCTCTCAGTGGTCTGGAACTTGCCAAGTAGAGTAGGCTAGTTTGCCAGAAAGCCACAGAGATCCGTCTGTCTTACCCTTCCCAGCTTTTTTTTTTTTCCTAGTGTGAATTCTGGGGTTATAATTCAGATCCATGTGCTTACAATGCAAACACTTTCCCATCAGAGCAATCCTCTCAGCTGCCGGACCCTGAGAACTTCGGCACAAATATCACTCGAGATGGTGCAGTTCTCTTTGGTGCTATTTTGAGCTTTGGCATCCAGGTGGGAAGTAGTCTTCTTTATGCCGTGGATATTAAGCTCATGTACTTGACTCTGTGTAGCCTGATTTCCCCCTTTAACTTTATAACCATGTCCTGTTTGTCACTGGGCATCCATGTAGCTTTAAACTCTTCCTCCTGTCTTCTTCTTCCGAGAGACAGGGCCATCTCTGCCTTCATTCCTGACCCCCTTTTCTAGCACAGGCTCAGTGTGTTTCATGTCATGTTTAACATGGCATGAGAAAATGACTGGTCTACATAATGAAATCAGTCTGCCATTCACACATTTCTCCTTGACTTCAGAAACCCCTTTCTGCTTTCTTCGTTCTCTTTTTCCATGGCTGTGGAGGGAAAAACATTGAGAAACACTTAACATTTCATATCACATGCATAACAAAGCAGAAAGGGATAATTCTGTCTACAGTTTCCTTTTTTTTTTTTTTTTTTTTTTTTTTTGTTCTTGGTGGATATTAATGCTGTAAGAATGCTAGGCTGTGTAGCAAGACTACCAAATGTGAGTTAATAACAGTTTTTTTGTTTTATTGACCCCTGCATTTTACTGTTGGGTTTAAATTAACTGCAACAACATTAATTAAGCACTGAATTTTGATGTTATTTCATTTTATTACAAATAATTAAGAATGTTCAATTATTTTAAATATTGCGTATGACTTTTAAGCAGAGGGTGAGCTGTTGTAATAACTAGAGCTGTGTTATTGTGGTTCTAGGGTAAGAAGCTTCTAATGGGGCAATTAATAAATCAATCTGAAAAAATAGTGTTGATTCCAGATGTCTTAAACTATAAAAGTCCATGTGAATGTGGCGTTTCCTCAAGGGTCATGCAGCTTTACTCCTGTAGATTAGGAAGAAAAAGTAATAAAAGGTTGGAGAAAGGGAGGAAAGAAGAAAGGAGGGAAAGCATACCCTTTAAAAGACAGCGTTTTGTAATGAAACAGAATTTTGTAACATTATCTTGTCATGCACAGGACATAACACTTCCCCCAACATATTATAGTCATTTCCTGAATTAACTGTCTTCACTCAATCCTATCATTTGTATGGACAGAGGGCATGCCTTTCTTGCTTGTTGTAGCTTGTATGCTTGTCTAGCATAATGCTTGGCCTAGAAAAATTGCAATTGATCTGTATTTATTGAATTCATGACATCATTTTTTTCATGACATCATTTTTATAGGTTTGATAGTATTTTCTTTAAAACCAATTGTCAAAGTACAGACTGTGTGACTCTGTGGAGCTGTTAGTGACATTTGGGTCAAGGATCTAATGGTATTGAGATAAGCTTGGATGTCAAGATTGACTGTTTGCCAAAGCCAGGACAGCCCAACCCAGGCTGCTGTTCAGCTTTGGTTTCCTATCAAGTGATATGGTGGAGATGTCTAAAGAATTGGTACCTCAATATTTCTCCAAATGATTCCAGGTTTACCCTGGCATAACACATGGCTGGTCTACATGATGAAATCAGTCTACTAGAAATGATTTGACCAGAAGTTTGTAAGTGAGAAAGAGTGGTAGAGTAGCTAGTTCTTTATACCACAGTATAAGGGAGTGTCTGTATAAATGATAACTCCTTAATACTACCATCCAACAAATATCTATAGCTTTGACCATAGCCTACTCTGGACATCAAGAGTATGTAAAAACAATAGAGCATAAAGTGATCAATAATTGACTTTGTTTACATATTGGGAGTCTACTACTAATGCTTTAAAATAATTCAGATTAAGTACTTGTTATCAAGTGCCTTTTCAAACCCACTATTTTCCTTGTCCTAGAAGGCCATATGGATATAGCAATTAGTAACACCAATAAAGTCCCTGTTACAGTTGGAATCTAAAATGTGCCTCCTCTTCTGGTTATTTATTTATTGTTTGCCAACTTGACACAAGCTAGAATTATTTTGGAAAAGGGACCTCAGTTGAGAAAATTCCTCTATCAGATTGCCTGTAGAGCATTTTCTCAATTAATGATTGATGTGGAAAGGCACAGCCCACTGAGGTAAAGCTACCCTTGGGCAGGTGGTCCTGAGTTGTATAAGAAAATGAGCTGAGCAAGTCATGGAGAGCAAGCCAGTAAGCAGTGTTACTGTGGCCTCTGTTTCAGTTCCTGCCTCCAGGTTCCTCCCACCTTGAGTTCCTGTGTTAGCTTCCTTCCCTCAATGGACTGTGTGACCCAGAATTTAAGCCAAGTAAACTCTTTCCTTCCCATGTTGATTTTGGTCACGGTCTCTAGCACAGGAACTAAGCTAAGATACCGCCTCGGCTCATACTTCAAACATTTGTACTCCAGCTGGTGGTACTATATTGGAAGGCTGAGGATTCATCAGGAGTTAGGGGCTAGAAGTGGATCAACCTGGCCTCTGGTTGCACTCTTGCTCTCTGCTTTCTGAGCTGCCATAATGCGAGGAGCCTCCCCCCCCCCCCCGCCCCCACTTTTGTTACCATGCCTTCTCTACTACCATGGACTGAAATCCCCTGAAGCTATGAATCAAGGCAAATCTTTCTTCACTTAAGCTGTGTTTGTGGTATGGTCACAGCAATGTGAAAGTAACTCACATAGCTCTTGTTTTCACCGATATAAAATTCTGTAGGGTAGAGAGTAGACAAATGTATCTACTAACATGACACATCATTGTTACCCATGAGAACCATGCAAAGGAAATTAGAACAGGGTCATAAGCAGACAATAGAGAAGGCAGAATAGCAAGGTGCAGGATACACATTGAAGTCAGAGTGAGGAGGGCTTTCTGATGCCTGCAATATTGGGTTAAGAGAGAAGAGATTCAGTTAGTCACCAGTTATTGGAAGCATTTGATTACTGAAGATAAATTCTGAATGTTTAAACATCACCAACCATGTGGACAGCCCTTGACAATCCTGGCTATTATCAAACATCCAATTAAGTGTGTTTAATAAACAATTGGATCAAGTTTATGACTCAGGTCAGAGAATCTAGCTCATGATATACATTTAGGAGTCACAAAGAGTAATTTAAAGTGTATTTAAAACCATGGGGTTACAGGAAATCATTAAGGGAGTGTGGAGTGCATAAAGAATTTGGAGGAAGGGTCCTGGAGCATGTCAATATTGACACCAAGAGTGTGGGAGAAGGATCCAGAAGAAGACATAGGCAGGGGCCAGGGAGCAACACATGTGGTTGAGGGAAATTCCAAAGAGTGATAAGACCTATAAACTTGGGGGAGAAAGTGGATTTTAAGGTAAGATTATCTAAAATATTGATGACAAATGCTCCCCTAAAATGGAACCTGAGACTGACCATTGGGGTTTGTAAGTGGCCATTTAAAACCCTGCCTTGGAAATTTGCAAACAGGTGCCTTGGAAACTTGAGACTTCCTGAGGTGTGTGTGCTTCCTTGGAAGGACCTCTTAGTCTTGGCTTTCCCCTTATTCTCTCTCTTTTTTTTCCATCTTCCTCCCTTGCTCCTCTCTCTTTCTTTTAATTTTGAGTTATCATCCTTATGCCATGAAACAGGTAACTTGCCCTAAGACCAAACAAATTCTGTTTTCAAGAATTCCCTATTCAAGAAGGCTCAGTGCTTACTACCAAAATTGCAGTGACACATGGGAGATTAGTATAGTCCTGCACGAAGATGACATGCAAATTTGTGAAACATTCCATATTTATAAATATAATTAAATAGTTAAAGAAATAACAAAAGAAGTCTGAGCGTTGCTTCCTCATATAATTCCACTCAGCTATTCATTTCTTGGGCCATTGTGTGACCATTTCTTATGTGAATGTATTAGGAGATAGGCTTGGAAATAGCTATTGTTTATATACAAAACTTATTTTTAAAGATGTGTAATTGAAGCAGATAGAACTGAAGGTGCTCTTGAATTGTTTCAGGAGAGAGGATGCTGATATTTGGAAAGTGGTATTCGGCATAAACAACCTGGACCATCCATCAGTCTTCATGCAGACCCGCTTTGTGAAGAGCATCCTGCTACATCCCCGTTATAGCCGGGCGGTGGTGGACTATGACATCAGCATAGTGGAGCTGAGTGATGATGTCAATGAGACAAGCTACGTCAGACCTGTCTGCTTACCCAGCCCGGAGGAGTATCTAGAACCGGATACCTACTGCTACATCACAGGCTGGGGCCACATGGGCAACAAAAGTAAGCCAGGGCCATCAGCAGTGTTTGACTTTTCAGCTCCTGTCGGGGAAAGCACCAGGCTTCCTTCTAGGCTTTGGCTCCCATTTCCCTGGCAAATCATAGCCACACAGGGCAACTACTTTGGGTGTGCCATGTTCTCCCCTCTAAGCCAATTGTAAAAATGAACAATCTGTCAGGACACACAAAACTGCCCACCAGAGATGCAAACCTCAGCCCCCTTCCCCACAGCTCTAACTCATTCTCCAGGGAGCTACCACCAAGGTTTTGGATCTCCCATGCAAGGTGAGGTCTGCCAGACATCCCTGCTATACAGAGCAATGGTTTGGGCTATCTCTTCCCAGAATTTCTCAGAGGCTGTGTGGAATAATTAGGTAGTTCCATTTCTGCAGTCAAGCTACACCATCACATTTTCAATTCTGTAATTGATTTATTCTTATCTACGTATACAGTACATCCTTCTATAAAGAAATGTGATGCATATCTTACTATTTAAATTGCTTAAATTTGGCGCTATAAAAAATGCTTTGGACACAAAACACATAGAAATGAATTTTGTTAACCACTTACTCTCAACCTCCCTAAAGGACATTTGCATGTAGTTTGACCTATTTAAAGTTTAGAATAAGAACAGAGTCAACAAAATAGTTGCATCAGCTGCAGGAACAGGTCATGCTTCTCAGACTGGTGGTGGATATTGGCCTCCTAGCATCTTGCTTTAACCATAGAAACACCAATTTAAAGGAACTTGTTTTCTCCTTGAAATTTAGTCCAGTATTTTTTGAGCTGTTTCTTTTCTGTATGGTTAAAAATAATAATGGGAAGGAAATGCTTATAGACATCAGTGACTCTTTCAAGAAGATATTCCTGTAAGAATTTTAAAGGCAGTATTGCCTTACAATGCCACCATTTCTATCCATGTTGCTTTTTAAAAACCGTGATTAGCATTGTAATGAAATGAGCAGAATATACTTCATAGTGTCTCTATCTGTATTCTTCACAAAATATTTATATACACTTACAGTAATAGGGTACCGTAGAGCTTACACAGCAGTTAGAGGATAGGATAAAGGACAGGCAATGGAATTCATTCAGGAAGATCCCACTGACCTTAGTCATTCTAGTCTCTTTCACAGAAGGAATGAGATAATCCTGTAACACAGGATTGTTAACACAGAGGAAAAGCATTGTGGTCTAGAAGATGCTGATGGTATGAGCCTCGCTTACCCTAATGTGCAGTGCATGTTGGCCTCTGTCTCATCATCATCATCATCCTTCTGACGACTTGTTCAACTTGTACATCACATTTATTTTTCCCCAAATGATGAGTATTATTGGCACTGCTTCCCCATGGCTGTTTCAAAGAATAATCTGTATGATTTTTAGGATGTCCAAATAAGATTTATGAGGTTTTGCTTGAAGACAGCAGCTATTATTCTTGAAAACCTTTAAGCAAGACAGGAATCATATATTTTATCTGTTGTAAGCAAGAAATGATATCATCCCTTTCAAATCTTTCTGTCATAGCCTCTAGGATTAAAGATTCGACACCAGAAGAATGGCCACAGGAACACATGTGAGGAGAGCCTCTCCCTGTGAGGGTCAGCGGGTTTTCTCTGGTCCTAGAGAGCAAGACAGATATGCTGAGCTAAAAACTCTGCCTTGTTTTCCCCTTTTCATTGTTAAAGCTGATGTTTTTCCATAGCACATGACAAGGTGGGGGGAACACAATCATTGCAACACTTCTGCTATACTAGAAAAATAAGGAGTTTTGCCAGATGACTGCTATCAAATCTTCTCAATAAAAAATTGGGGCTTCCAATTTCAAGTCTCCTCTTTGAAAAAAAATTTTTTTCCAAGACAAGTTTTCTCTGTGTAGCCCTGGCTATGCTGAAACTTACTCTGTAGACCAGGCTGACCTCAAACTCACAGAGATCCACCTGCCTCTGCCTCCCGAGTGCTGGGATTAAAGTTGTGCACCCGGAAGATTTTTGAGATGATACTTAAGGGAAAGATGTGGTTCTCTAGGTATATGAAAATATTCCCATACTATCGTTCACTTTGTATTTTGCTGGCCATACCTTTGAGTTACTTTTATGAACTTGTGCATTTCTGGTTCCTTCTTCTTTTTGAATGCAGTGCCCTTTAAGCTGCAGGAGGGAGAGGTCCGCATCATTCCTCTGGAGCGCTGCCAGTCTTATTTTGACATGAAGACCATCACCAGTCGGATGATATGTGCTGGCTACGAGTCTGGCACTGTGGACTCATGCATGGTAAGCTGCCTTCTGACTACGCAAGCCATCAGAGTCTTCCATGACCTCGGTGAGCTTGCATAGCTCGTTACAAGTCATGTGTGACCCCTTAGGGACATCTGTGAAAATGGCTCACTGCCAGGAGGACAGTTGTGTCAGTCCGTCTCCTTTGATCACCTTGGTGGCTAGGACAAGACTAATTATGAGAGGCAAGTGGAAACCACAGGTTTAAATCCACTGTCATAAGCAGCAGGGGAACACCTGGAGTGTACAGCAACATGTCATTGCCAGGTATAACCATGAAGACATTAGGATATATGAGGCCACCACCACCCCACCCCCAGTTCCCATAGTGTGTGAAAGGAATTGTCTCTAAAGTGACCACCCTGACATTGCTTGAGATCTCGTGGCCCTCATTTGATTACCAGACATTTGTCAAATGTCACTGCCTCCATCCTCAGACAGGGTGTATGGCCATAGCGATGTGCAAAGTGTGCCTCTTAGCAGTGTAGGGGAGTGATTTTCTGTTTTAACATTCGTCAGCTATTGTGCTGAGCTGCCTCTGGGGTTCAAATGGGTAGGTACACAAAGTAGCTGGCAGGCGAGGAGCAGGTGCCGAGTGTTCTGCACAGCTGTTCTGCGGCTCCGGAGTGATCAGAGTGCGCCTCAGACTTCAGAATTAAAGAGAGCTAAGCCATGCTTGCCATTACCCTGCACAATTAAATGACATTTGTGATGGTTCAGAAGAACATCTTGTACAAGTGATTAGTAGGGGGCGGTGTTTTGATTTGCCATTTGGGATACTTTCTACTTTTATAAGATCAATCCAATTTAAAGAATAAAGTTGTTTGAGATAATTCGTTTTGATACATCAAATTTTTTTTTATGACATTTTGCTATTTGCAGGAAGCAACTAAGAGTTTTCAGACCTTGTGATGAGAACAAAAATCTCTTTACTAACTACATCTATCCCTTTAAAGCTCAGAATCCATCATGTTTATTGGGAAGTCCTGTTTATACAGTGGAAAGCAGACACCTTCCCAGGCTTATGCTAGAAAACTGTGTTGAAATTTTCCAACTCAGTTAAGCTGGTTTGGGTTTATTGTACCCTTAGGATGATAACCCTGCCACTAGACCTCTGAAATCCCATGACTAACAGCAGATGCTATTTCTTGCAGGGAGACAGTGGTGGGCCTCTGGTTTGTGAGCGACCTGGAGGACAATGGACATTATTTGGCTTAACTTCGTGGGGCTCCGTCTGCTTCTCCAAAGTTCTGGGGCCTGGAGTGTACAGCAATGTGTCTTACTTTGTTGAATGGATCGAAAGACAGATATATATCCAGACCTTTCTCCAAAAGGAACTCGAAGAATGATCAGAGACTTTGCCAGAAACGCACACAAGAATGGCCCTCTTGACTGCGAAGAGTGTCCAGAGTGTCCCACTAAGTGCTGTATGGACGGGCTTTTCATGGGCAGGGTGCCCAACCTGCCAACACTGCAAGACCTCTTGTTTGCCTCAGATCCATTTTACTCAGCTTTTGATTTTTTTCAACTTTTTCATTAAGTTCACGACTTCTTTTTTAAAAGCACAGACCAAAGTAGGTTTTGTTTTTTTCCCTTAGGCTAACCTTGAATGTAGTGTGGAATTATCAACCCCATAGAGACAACATTTGGAGCTCTAGGGTAACGAGTTATAGGGAGTTCTTTTTCATACTGTCACACCAAACACATGGAGATACTGATGGATCTCCTCCAGGTTCAGTTCAAACACTGCAGCATAGGGGGCACATTTCAGAACTGATCCTGGAAACTGGCTTTTAATTCATAAAAAGCCAAGATGAAGTACATGCTTATATTATTTGCCAGACTCTTCTAAATAGTTTGGAGAAATTATGAAAGACAGAGAAAAGACCCATCGTATTGATCTAGACAGTTGAAGTTGCAAGACATACAGAATGTAAAATTCTCTAGCCATCAAAACTAACACTCAGAAGTATAATTCTATCCCTTCTACATTCAAATTAAGATTGTAATTCCATAAAAAATCTCCATAGGACTTTCCCTGTTACTGGGGATTTTTAGTCTATATCAGTTATATGACCAAGATTTCAACAACTAGGTCAATTCTTGGGGAAATATATTGTTTGCCTATATGAAAATGAATGAGAACCTTCTCCACTTTGGAGACAAGCAATTAAAAGGGGGAAGAAAATCAAAGGTATCCCACCCCCAATTAAATCTGGAAATTAGTCTTCCTGTGTTCACCCAAACCAGAAATGTTACAGAAACTATTTCAAAGTGGAGCAAAATGTTGCATGGAGCAAAACATTTTGCAATTTCCCCCAATGATGTCTAACATCTGGTATTGCCATTTTGCCTCATTGATAATTAAAACAAAAATTGAAAGATGTTTTTAAGCACTGGGCCACTTTACGCAAATCAATTTCCAAAGCAATTAGTGGTTAAAAGTATTTTTTTTCCACTAAAAAGCTTCCAAACACAAACCTTAATACATACCTAATTTAATTAGCCAGACATCAACTATGTAACATCCAAATGCCTTTTTGAATAAGTAGGATGTACTATTAAACTTCACCAGCAACCAGCCTGCCTCAGCATTCCAAACAGGGACTACCTGCAGTTTTATATGTGTATTTTGTATGCTTTTTCTATGTGTCAATATAGTTCAAATCCAACAAGTTGTTTCAACCCTTATTTTCCATGTTATTCACCTCTTGTCCTGGAACTTGTTACAAAGAGTACTTGTACTGTGTTCACAATGGCATGAGGGTTTAAGACCATTGGTCTGTTTTGTTACAATTGCTGGCACATAATTAATGAAGCAATTTTTTAGCCTTGATGAACTCATATTCAGTAAAATGGACATGTTGGGGTTATTTTCAATAATTATGAATACAAATGAAATGATAATTTTTTTCTTCTTGAGGAATATGGATGGAATATAGATACCACCTTCCAGGAAAGTGATTCTCTCTCTTATAGCACAGTGGCACCCAGTTTCCTGTCAGCCAAAATTTACATGTTATATATATCTCACTCTCACAGGAACCTGATCTTTCAGACTAGTAACAACTTCATCTTTAGTCTTAGGAGTTGCTAATCGTATTAGTTGTTCCTGGAGTACCCCAAAACATCAGCCCTGCTAAGAGAACACGAGTCTCCAATGCCTGCGGAGCATTTTTGCAAGCGTTCCTACTCTTTAGAAAACTTTTATAATAAAATTATACCCCAAACCATTTATTATTCATTTTCTTGGATTCCTCAGAATTTGGTGAAATATTCTAAATATGAAAACATACCACACCACACTAGCTATGCTAATTTTGCATAACATTGTTATTCTCTTGTAAATTCGACCTTTAAAAAGCTTTACAAAGATCTGAATCTCCTCAGTCTAGCAGTCGGGAGGTTTTTTTTTTTTTATTTTTTTATTTTTTTTTATTTTTTATTTTTTTTTAGAAGTTTTCAAATTAAAAAAAAAAGGCAAGTTAATCAACATGTAATTAAACGCAGCAATACTTTTGTAGCAAGATACACAAATGATTCCATCAAGGATATATGTAGCTTCAGATTTTTCTAACACATTGAGTTTGCACCTAATTTATGAACAAAGTTGTGAGGGTTCAATGCTTTCATATATTCCTATGGACAGATAATTTATATCTTGGAAACGACCTTCTTCCACTCCTTTTTGGTATATCCCTTTAACCTTTAGATGCTTTAAAGCCTTTTATATGCATAGGAGCATGCATGTCTTTAACGTTTATTTCAGGAATGGCGATCTCAAAGCAAGGAACTCCAGTTGCTATAGGGACAATGAATGAATGATGTGATTTTTCCCCCCATAAACGAAGAGGTCCAAACAGCATCCTGGCAAAGGCATGCCTTAGCGTCCTCCTTCTCAGCTCTGACACCAATTATACCCACATTCAGAGAGGAGGCACGCGAGTGACGACAGCTTTCAGTGAACATTATTCATTAAATAATTTATTTAAAAAAAATCTTAGGGAAGCAGAAGGCCACTTCCTTTAGCCACATGATATTGTCATACTTCCAAAAAATGAGTCTATATAAAAAGACATTTGACAACAACAGGAAGGTACAGAAAGTGACTAGGACAGTACAAGCAGGCAACGGTTAGGCCCTGAGAATAACAGTTGATAAGACTTTGCTGTAGATACTGACTTTTAGCATAGAGAGTCATGAAGGCAGTTCCACATGACGGGTAGGTGACAGCTTTCAGGTGAATACAGAAGTTTTGAAAGACTTCAACGAGAATACATGACCTCACAGTAGCCAACTGACTCGCCTGGTGTAAACTAGCTCCTAGGCACTAAATGAAGCCAGCGTCCAGTCCACGATGTGTCACAGCAGGAAACTTGCTACAGACATTGCTACCCTTAAATATGTTAATTTTTTCTAAGAGCTTGGGAGTCCCACTGAGCATAACCTGTATCAGTCTCAACCCAGATTTCATTCTGTAGAGGCTACAAATGCAGACAGGCAGTTGAGCACTGTTATGACTATGGACTCTCAAATGGTCTCTGGAGGACTGTTTTGAAGATGATTGTCTCACGGTGGTGCGGGTATCGTCAGTTTTGGAACTCAGGGGTTGCTCAGTTTCTAGGCTCAGCTGATTATGTTTCATTACCTAGTTGTCTGTTTTCTGATCGACAACACCTGCACATGGGGAGCTCGTGTGTCATCTCGTAACAGTAGACAGAGCAGAAGTCAGCCTGGTGCTGTTGGAAACACTAACCCTCTTCTCTCCCTTTCCTGCAAAGGCTCTACTTCAGCACAGTGCTGAAACGAGGATGCTAAACACCTGCAGTCGGGGACCAAAGGCTTCTTCTCACGGGAAACAAACGGTTCTTGGGGATTTGACTTTAAATTAACGAGTTTTCCTAATAAAGCAGGTTTTTTGATTGTTTGGTTGGTTTTGGTTTTTTGAGACAGGGTTTCTCTGTTTAACAGCCTTGGCAGTCCTGGAGCTCGATTTGTAGACCAGGCTGTCCTTGAACTCAGAGATCTACCTGCCTCTCCCTCCCAAGCGCTGAGATTAAAGGTGTGAGCCATTGTCTGGCTATAATGAACCAGTTGTAAAAGTACTTTTTTTTTTCTCTTAAAGAAAATTCAGGTTGTATCTCACTCAAAGTATTTTCCAAATGCATGAGACTTACCTATAAAATAAATATATTTCAAATGATAATTATCCTTTGATAATGTTTGCATTTATAAGACAAGTAAAATTCCTTTAGTCTCATAAAACAACATATGATCCTGAATTAAATATTCCATTTCCCTGAACTCTGCTGAGGTCAGACACTATCCCTTGTTCACAAATGTGCACACAGGTATACAACTGCAGACATGGTGTTGGTTTTTCCATGCCTAGCAAAAGGCTGATATCCCTTGTACAGAAATGCAAGTGAGCCTCACTTTTGAGAGACACCTCTTCTGAATCCTTCCAAATTGGAAAGATTTCCTACAGGGCTAAGCAGGGTGTCCTGTGTGTTTAACATGTTGAAGGTTCAGGCATCTTCGTGGCTCCCAGTTCAGAGCAGCCGAGGTCTAGCACAGTCTCACATGCAGGTAAGTTTTCTTGCTCAACCGCACACGCTGTTGTTGACTTCATTGCAAGGGCAGCAGAGGGGCCAGTCATGGGTCCTCCTGACCCGGCAGCTGATTGGAGGGCATATGGAGATGCCACTTGATTGATCTTGGCTGTCCCTCTCCACTTCTTGAGAGCTTCTGCTCTCTCCTCTGGAGCGAGTCTGTCAAAGCACTTGGCTTTCAGAACTGGAGATGGAAACACGGATCCCTGAAGAACTCGATATAGAAACCTAGGTTACAAAGACCACCACAGAGTTAAGTTCACTTCCAATGCATCATGGGAACCATTGGAAATATTAACCAGCTTAAAAAAAAAAAAGTAAAAGAGTCTGGGAGGCACTTGGCTTCTGAGATAGAGGAAGGGAAGTAAGCTATAAAATGAAGATTAAAGTAATATTAAACCTGGTGTGTGTCGGGGTGAGCCCGTATGATTCCAACACTTGGAAGGTTAAATTAGAGGGATAGCCATGAGTTCAAAGCCAGCTTAAGCCTGACAGTGAGTTCCAGGTCAGCTTGGGCTGCTGTGCAAGACCATGACTTTAAAATTCAACAATTAAAAATATTTAATAAATTACTATTTGTAGGGCACTCAGCAAACGATAAGTACTCTCTCTGCTTGCCAAATAAGCATAAAGGTTCCCCTCTTCTATTGTTACAATGACAATAAATTTCAACATGAGTTTTGTAGGGGTAAGCATTTGAAGCAAGGAAGGTTCTTCTGCGTAAGTGAAGATGGCGCCTGTTAGCAGATCCATAACCCTTGCCCACCGGAAGCTTCTTTTGGCATGAGATAGATGATGTGCACTCTAACAATATAACAGGAGAGCCTTTAGGAAGTGTGAAGGCTACGTGGGGTTTGATCCTCCGCCTTTGCCATATGTGGATGAAGCTTTAAGGCTTCATCCTCCAATGAGAATCACCAAACCTGCTGGTTCCTTGACGTGGGACTTCCCAATCTCCAGAGCTCTGAGTTAGTACATTTCTGTTTGGGAGTTACCTAGTTTGGGTATTCTATGGTAGCAGACCAAAAGCCAGGGCTCAGGGGACAGCAGAGAGAATGATAGGGCATGATAGGTCCTTGGATAAGCAAGCCCATGAGGCAAAGTTTCTTTCTTCCTGTGAACTGTCAATCGGATTGGACTTCTCAATGACAGAGGTCTTCACGTGCTTAATCTAGTCCTGTTCTATGGGACAATGGAAACCAATACTGTAGCTAGCATGTAGGCTGGCTTCCTCACCACTGAGCAGGGCAGTCTGCCATTCATTCTTAGGATGAAGCCTGTGATTCCATGTACTTACTCTCTTGAGAAAACAAATTACATACATACCTGGGCAGAAGAGCTATGCAGGTTGTAAGGACACAGACTAAGTAGAACACTGGATCCAGCATGTGCTTCTGCATGATCCAGTAGGGGTTGGAGGGTGGGTTGCAAGTCACACACAAGGCTCCAAAAGCCAAGGCAAAGAAAAAGTACGACAAGATGCTCCCAACCATGACCAGCATGTGGATCCATGTCTGTAAGACAAGAAGGGCCAGAAGACGAATGCTCACTGGTGGCGCACTGCAATCTGGGAAAACTTGCTCCATTAAAGAAACAGTACAATAAGCTCTGAGTGGCCCATTTTACAGACCTTACCTCGCAAGACACACGACACCAAGGGCAAAAGGGAAGAGTGTCATTCATGAGTGGCTCATGCCACTGTTTGAATTCTACAAAATTAAATCAAAAGCCAATGGGCGATTCTGTTGACTGGTTCAGTTTGTACTGTCCATGTACCAGGAGGTGTTTGGATTTCCTTTTCCATTTTTTATATAGTCACTCGTTGATTTGATTATGAAATCACCTTTATTCAGTAATCTTCAAAACTTTAGCCATTCACATACCCAGTAGCTACCACATATGCTTACCCATCCTCTTATTCTCCCTTAGTCAGCATTCAAGTGGCTTGCAGCTTTCTACTCCCTTTCACGGAAACAAAGTTCAATGAATGGGAGGGATGCTTAGACCTCTTAGGGTAGAAGCTTGTAAGAGTTGCTGGGCCTTCTTCCATGTTACTTGGTGCAACATGCATCATAGCCAGCAGGGTACATGCTATTGCTGCCATGGGCTTGGGCTTTCCTTCTTTGGGAAACACCATCTTTATAAATCTCTTTTCTAGAACTTCAATTTTCAAATAAGGTCCAATTCACCCTTACTTTATTTCCAAGTATGCAAAATATTTCCCCACAGTAGACATCTTCACAGGAGTCACAAAGATTGCTCAGATTTTATAAAATGTAGAAGCTGCTCAGAAGATGTTGCTAACTCCTTGATTAAAAATGAGGAATCTGGATGCAGACATCCACGGCTAGGCCCCGGGTGGAGCGCTGGGAGTCTAATTAGTGAGAAAGAGGAAGGTTTCTATGAGCGAGAATTGTTGAAACCAAGGTTGGATAAAGCACAGGGACAAATAGCCAAACGAATGGAAACACATGAACTATGAACCAAAGGCTGAGGGGCCCCCAACTGGATCAGGCCCTCTGAATAGGTGAGACAGTCGATTGGCTTGATCTGTTTGGGAGGCATCTAGGCAGTGGTACCAGGTCCTGGGCTCATTGCTTGAGTTAGCTGTTTGAAACCTGAGACTTATGCAGGGACGCTTGGCTCAATCTGGGAGGAGGGGACTGGACCTGCCTGGACTGAGTCTATCAGGTCGATCCCAGTCCTCGGGGGAGACCTTGATCTGGAGGAGGTGGGAATGGGAAGTAGGCTGGGGGGAAGGGGAGGGGGGCAGGAAGGGAGAGAACAAGGGAATCTGTGGCTATTATGTAGAACTGAATAGTATTGTAAAATAAAAATAAATAAATAAAATAAAAAATGGCATGCCCCAGAACAATGGGTCCTTCCAACCCTCCCTCCCTCTCTCCCTCTGTCTCTCCTTCCTTCTTTCCTTTCATGTTTTTCTTCTCACATGCTCTATTTAAGCACTAGTCTAGTTTTTCCCCCTCTTATTATGTGATTTTGCAAGTGAGACTGTGACGTCACAGCCCACAGTTGTAAAGGAGTTGGCACAAGGAAGTGAATGCGGAGAACATTGGGTAAAACTGCCCAGGAAGTGGGAGGTGACCCCAACACAGTGAGCAGTGCGAAGGACACATGTTTCAGGCATTCAAAGAGGCTGACTTTCTTAAAAAGGGACTGCAGAGTCCCTGAGCTCTGGAGCACATCCCCTGGAGAAGGAACACTTCTGTGAGCTGTACTTCTGTGGGGACATTACTGCATGTTTAGCTTTCACTCTCCTTGGAGAGAACACTCCACACCGAGCATAGCACTGGCAACATAGCCCTCCTATGTGAGAGCCTGTTACGGAAGCCAGGGAGGCGGGATCTCATCCCCAGCAACTAGGACTGTAGCATGAGGCAAGAGCAGGAGGGAACACATGCAGTCGGTTCAGACCACTGTGTATCCTGACAAGCACGTCCGTTAGTTTCTGCTCTCTGGCCCTCCGCTGACTCCTTGGGATTTTGTTTGTTGGACCATGGTTCCCCAATGTAATTTTCAGAACATGTCTACTTGCTTAGGCTCTCCAGAATGGACTGTTGTTTCTTTCCTCAGTGAACCCCAACTGTATGTCAGTTCCCCTGGATCACACAAACCACAGAGGCTGTGGCGTGACTTTGAGTAGAACCAAAAGTATTGCTAACAATTGTGTAAAAGTTCAACAGTTGCTCAAAGGAAAGCAAACAAAGTTCTTGGATTTCCTTGAGCTAATCTGGTCTTTGCACAGATTAACATTTTAATCACATTTGGGGCTTAGAAGATTTGGTTATAGGTCATTATGCATAAGCAAAGCAAGTTATGCCAAAAATAGATATTTGGTCCCACTTTATGACTTGGTATAAATAATTTGATAATATAGCATTGTATGTTTTGAACCATAACTTCATCCAGTGACTTCCTGTTTGAAATCCATTTACTTACCCTGATGATAAGTATACTCCTGTAGTGGTCAGGTGTCTACCTACTCACTGACGTGGGTTTTTTGAACACTTATTCTGAATCAGTCTTATTTCTCACAGTGGTTTATATGGTGAACAAAACAGGCACAAACCCTGGACTCACACAGATTATAGTTTGATGCAGATAAACATGAACCAGATAATCCCATAATTAAATGAATAACTATAAATTATTTTTAAGCTTACAAACCAAAGCAAGAGAATAAAATGAGATACCAGGTGATACAGGGAAGGTTCTAGAGGAAAAGAGTGCTTGCTAATGTACACAATGATTTAAAGTAATATTTTGAAGTTAGTAAAAATTCACAAACACAAGGGAAAATGAAGTATCTTCACTGATAACAGGAAGTAGTGAGGTTCTCATGTGATAATGAGCTCAACGCATCTGAGAAGCTGAAAGAGGGAAAATGTGGTACCAGCCCTTGAGGAAGGAAATGAAGTCGGGCAGAGGTTCAGAGTCTTATTGTGCCAGGCAGTGGTGGCCCACGCCTTTAATCCCAGCACTCGGGAGGCAGAGGCAGGAGGATCTCTGTGAGTTCAAGGCCAGCCTGGTCTACAGAGCAAGATCCAGGACAGGCACCACAACTACACAGAGAAACCCTGTCTCAAACACACACACACACACACACACACACACACACACACACACACACACACACACAGAGTCTCACTGTGTGAGGTCTGATGAGCTTTATTAGGGTTTTCAAATTCATCCTAAGCAAAATATAGAGGATCTTTGCCCAAGGAAACAAAAAATATTTTGTATGACCACAGGGCACAATGTCCTCATTTACTAAAGTTAACAGAGAAAGGTTATGGCGCAGAATGTCATGGACTTTAGGGCAAAGCCATCAGCTTGGTCTAAAACCTACTGAGCACAGCTGGTGTTTTCCTATGTATCCACGGACCCACGCCTCTATGAAGTACCCACCGGTGACAGAAACAAAGCCACACACAGGTACTTCTCACTTTCTCTGGACTCGGCATCAAGGCACCCAGTGACCCTCCACTTTGCGCTGAATGACCCTTTCTCTATAGCGCCATTACAGTTATCAGCACCGAGCTTACAGCCGCAAAGGGCTTGGCAGGTCTGCGGCCAACAGAAGACACAACCCGGGCAGAGGGAAATCACTCACCAAACTCTTGCTTTCGATCACTAGATGGAGGAGAATGATGAAGAGAGCTGCTGTGTTCAGGGGATTCCCAAATGTAAAGATGTCAATGTCAGAGCCCTGGTAGGTCTACAAGAAGAGAACAACAGGTGCTGAGTGTGAGGAACGGCACACACTTGGTGGTGTAACACCATTTTATCTATAGCTCAAATGTGGCTTGACTATCCTCTACAACAGTTCAATCAACTAACCGGTCACTTAGGAAAAATGAACATTCTCAGGGAAGAGACCGACTCTCCCAGATAGGCTATCTATCTACGTTTTGAGCTTTTAGGTGGAATTCTCTTCATTCTGAATCATCATTGATCTCTTTTGTTCATAGTTCAGCTCCTAAAGGCACACAAACACATCAAATCCGTTCCACTTCAGAAATCACTGCAGCAGCAGCTGTGACTATCCTAAGCTTACACTTGTAGGTAAATATCCCCTCCCTCTCACCTACGCATTGTGAAGTCCTTGAGAATTGCCAGTTCTCAATTCTCTGTTCTCTCAGTCTCCTTTTCTGAATGCACGTCCAGTTGCTGTGTATAAATTCCTCTGGCAGAGCAATATAGTGAGAATACTCAAGGGAGCTAATTCAAGTAATTTCATTTGAACACAGCACAGAAACTGCCAGCCTAGTGAGGATCATCGTTTTTACCCTCAATGCTGTCAGCTTACTCTGTGATCACACACGTGTTTCCTTCTGGAACAAGGTGCAGACAGCTGCGCAGCTCTAACGTGCTCGGTGCCAGCTAAACTTTTATAATGAATGAACTTTTATTCATTCTTTGCTTAGTTCGTTTTTTCTTAACTCATCTGTAAAAATATGGTTTTTATTCAGTTCTGAAGATATTTCTTACAGGCACTTAAATTTAATACTCTGAGTCTTAGCCTGATAGAATTAGCCCAATACTCACTAATAGAAGCTCTTCTCTTTCTGATATTGCTCGATGATTTTTTACTAATGCATTTATAAATGGCCAGAACTTAAATTTTATTTAAGCCACTGACAAAAATTAACGGACAGCTTAGAGTTAATAAGAGACCCGAGAGAAATCAACTAGGTACTTAATTGAATCCATTACGTAACATATCGTGAGGGGTTATCCATCAGTCAGCTGACAGCCGACTGGAAGCAAAGTACACAGAAGCATCATCGAGCCATTAGGGGCAAACACAGGAGCAAACGAAGACTTACAAAGTAAGGCACAAAGAAGCAGACCAGACTTTGATAGAAGGCATCCAACAAGGTGATCCAGAAGGTGAGGGGTAAGTACGCCTGGAAATGAAACACAGATTGGAGAGAGAGAGCAAAATTAACAAGGGTCAGAGCAAAATGACAATCCTCTGGTCCTTCATTCTCTATTTCATAAGGCCTGCTAGAAGAATGCAGGCTGTGAGCTAAGACAAGTTCACTGTCGGGTGTGGCGGGAAAAGTAACAAACCAAAGGAAATTTTATTCAATGTACTTGATCCATTTTTTTTTTTTAAATCTAACTTTATTTTTAGCTTTTTGAGAGTCTTCCACATTGATTTCCAGAGTGGCTGAAGCAGTTTGCAATCTCATAAACAGTGGCTGGAGCTTCCTTTTTTTTTCTCGAATCCTCTCCAGCATTGGTTGTCAGCTGTTTTCTTGCTCTTGGCCATTCTGACTTGGGTAAGATACATAAATGCATATATGTGTGTGTGTGCACACATATACATACATATATATGTATATATGTAAAAATAACAACTAAAGGAAAAGAGGTCATGATTTTGTGAGGAGAGGGAGTGGGAATGGGAGAAGTTGGAAGGAGGAAAAGGAAGGGGAAAATGTAAGTATGTTTTAATTAAAAAATAAGATCTATTTTATCATGGATCAACATGTGTGTACTCTTGCATGTGTGTGTTGTATATATATGTGGGCACAAGCATGAGCATGTGCATATGTGCATTTGTATGCCTGCACACATGTATCGTGCTTGTGTGTGTACATGTGTGTGTTTGTGTGCATGAGTGTGTGTGCTCAGTGTGAGTGTATTTTTTTTTTTTTTTTTTTTTGTGTGTGTGTGTGTGTGTGTGTGTGTGTGTGTGTTGCTTCTGCTTGGGACTGACTGAGCTATGAGCTACACATGTAAAACATGTACTCTGCCACTGAGCTACACCCCAAAGTCCTTCCAGATCTACTAAATACCTGAAGCAGGGCTAGCTAGTCGTAGTAACTTTTCACGTCTATTGCTCAGAAAGCACTATTCAAATACCTATCCAAATCCATCACTTTTCTCTGCTTACGCTATTCCTCCCCCCCCCATTACCATCAGATCTGTCTATGAATGACTGGATAGCCACCTTAATTGCCTGCTGTGCTTTCCTCTGTAACCCTCAACCAATCTTCCCGTGTGTTACAATGTGAATATAAAATCTCCTCCAATCATCTCATGTCTTTCAATCTTGATCCCAGCTGCTGGTCCTGTTTTGAGAAGTTTTGGAATCTAAGATCGAGACCTGGCTGGCAGAGGTAGGCCAGCTCGGCTCTTCTTCTGCCTGCCCAAGCCCTGAGACTTGACTCTCTCTGTACATCTGGACCCCACCCTCATTGCTCCCTCCATCCCGTCCCTTATGACATGACCAGTCACAAACAAATGTAAGGTAAAATAAATCCTTCTTCATTAATAGGCTCTGTCAGGTATTTGGTTATAATAATGAGAAAAGTGAAGAAAAAAAAAAGAGCTACAGAACTAGCAGAAGGTTCTTGGGACAAACACTAAAATCATCAGGGAAATGCAGATTAAGACCAATTTATGATTCTATTTCCCATTAGTCAGAATGGGAATGATCCGGGACACAAGTGACAGCAGATGCTGGAATGGATACGGGGAGAAGGGCATTCTTATACACTCTTGGTTGGACTGTAAATTAGTGCAGCCACTTTAGAAATCAGATTGGTTTCTCAAAAAACTGGAAATAGAACAAGTGTATGACCCAGCTCTAGGACTCCTGGGAAAACCCCACTGGACTTTACATCATACTTCAGAACTACATGCAAATCCATGTTCATTGCTGCTGAATTCACAATAGCTAGAAAAATAGAACTAACCTAGATGTTCATCAACTGATGAATGGATAATGAAAATGTGGTACATGTCCACAGTGAATATTGCTCAGCTATACAGAGAAATGAAATCATAACATTTGTAGGTAAATGGATGGAACTTCAAAAAATGATACTCAGTGAGGTCACTCAGGTTCAGAAAGACAAACATCTCATGTTCTGTCTCATGTGGTTTCTAGTGTTGAGTCCCATTTTGTTTGATTAACTTGGAATACATGAGGAAGCCAGGTAATGAGAAAGGGGCATTGAGTAGTGGACACATTAAAGAAAGGGAGCTGGAAAAATAAAAACTACTGGGACTGGAAAGATTCAAACATGGAGTGGGTAGGGAACGGGGAAAGGGTGAGGGAAAGATTGACCAAAATGAAAGGTGTAAGAAAACGCTACAGGGAAACCTATGAACTTGTAACCCAAGTAAAAAATACAATCAGAAGGAGAGTGTAACGGGTCCCATGAAGGAACAGGGCGTGCTCTGGGTTAAAGGGTATAAGTGGGGGTGGGGGTGGGGACACGGGAGCATAGGGGATAGAGGGTGATTCAACCAAGACTGAAGATGAAGAAGTCTTAAGGAAATCCACTACTTTGCAGGCTAATTTAAAAATAAAGTACACATATTTAAAAGGAATTTGAACAAAAGTACCCTGCATGGGCAGACAGTGCTGCTCCCAGACGGCATAGTTTACTAACAGAAAAACTCAGTGCTAGGCACAGGATACTTCCCTGTGAGTTCTTAGTCACAGGAGCTCCAGGGGCCCCCAACACAACATAGGCTACCGCCATTGCTCTCTCGGTTGTCACCATAATTAGACGGTAAGAGCCTGTTGCTGAAGACACCACTCACTTTGGCTACAAGGCATAAATAAACCAACCTCAACTGACCAGGAAACCTTCTCTTTACTGGCTATCTTACACAGTGCCAGAAGATGCTATGCAGGCTTCCGGCGCGTGCGGTGGTGGGGGGTAGGGGGGATGGGGGTGGGGGGTGGAGCGGGGGGAGGCAGGGAAATAAATCAATGATCTCAGCCAGCATGGGAGAGTACATGCCACAATATCAAGCTGCATACTAACAAAGTATTCACTGATGCAACAGTGTCATGACAGTTTTGGGGATAGCCAACCACTTTCTGACTGGCTGTCTGTATGCTCCAGAGGAGCTATTTCATGCTTGGCACTGTAAACCTGGGAGATCATAGGTTCTAGCTGGAAATCTACTGTTGTTACGTTAAATATCCATGCTGTCAGATTGCATTCTAAATGTTTATGTTGATATCTACAAATGTGTGCTGCTCTCAATTTTGGTCAGAGGCAGTGTTAAGAGTGAATGCAGAAAATCTTCACTGCTCTAATTGCCAATTTGTATGTAACTCTGAGTGCTCAGCTATGGATGAATTATCTACACCAACCTCCCTTCATCTAGGGCTTAGGGAACATCTAAGAAGATTGAGTAGAATGAACGTAAGAGCTGGTGAATGAGGAGAGCTAGGAAATGATGGCTTTTGGATACGACAGGGCTGTTGGATGCATCTCCCCACAGCAACTGTAATTATATCCATAATATCAAGACCATCAAAATTCCACAACAGACGGAGGGAGGGGTCCCTGAGGCTCCACGCCTAGTAGAGGAGCTATGGAAAATAGATGCTGCTGAGGAAGTCACTCTACTTTGAGGACAGAGACACTAATGGATAGCATCATACCCATGTGCGTATGGGCAGTACTAATTGGACTGGGATTACCAATAACAACAGAAAGATGGAAAACATGGAGTTAGGTGGGAAACCAGGTGGGAGCACTGGGAGAAGTTTAAGTAGTGATGGGAGGATGTGATAAAAATACATTGCATAAATGTACAGAATTTTCAAAGAATAAATAAAAATTATACATGTATATGTGTGCATTTATATATGTATATATGTGTGTGTGTATGTGTATATATACATATATATCCAGTACACAGTACCAGCCACTAGATTTTTCCAAAAATATATTAGCTCATGGCATCTTCCTAATTGATCAAATTGCCTCATTCCAGTCACTCCAATGAGTCCTACTGCATCTCCAATATAATTGAAGTTCCTGTCCATGACATATCAGGTCCAACTCAATCTTCCCACTGGTTATGTTTTCATTTTCATCCACAGCATGGAAACAGACAAATCTATTCATTTCCTCCAGGCCATCTTCCCTACTGGGAGTTCTTTCTTAGGCCTCTCACATGACTGCTTCTAATTTTCTAAATCTGGAATACCCTCTTCTCATAGAGACACATCTGACTAATGTAAAGATATGTCCACCTTGTCATTCACCAGCATGGCATCATAGACAGTCTCTCCTATCAGGAAAGCTGCTAAGTATATTTTGGTTCTCAAAACCGATTGCAAGGTTCAGAGTGGAACTCTGGCTCTTGTATTCAAGTGATTAAAAAAATGCTTCGCACAAAGCAGGTACTCAAGAACTATTTATTAGGTTAATTCACTGTTCTTTATTAATGTCCCTGTTTTCTATCCAAAGTTTGAAGGAAGAGGAAGACCAGGAGAGAGAGAGAGAGAGAGAGAGAGAGCAGCCAAACAACTGAAAATGGGTTCTCATGCCATCGTCAACCCTGATCGGATGGTGGCGTGTGTTCAGATGGATTCTGAGGATTCGTCCAGACTCAGTGGTAGAAAGGAAGACCTTTGGTCTTCCTTCTTTTAACTGATGCCTTTCTTTTCTTAAACTTTATTTTGACTTGAAGAGCATGTCTGAGTAGGTGGATGACTCAGTGTCCACACCTAACAGGACAGTCAACAAAGTGGAGTCACACATTCAGCCTGCAGGAGGAAGAGGTCCACATAAGTCTTTACTAGCCCACAGTCCACTCTAACCAAACAACTACGTGAACTTCCCTAAAGCTGTCCAGTCTTCTTTCACAAGTGAGCACAGGCAATAAAGGAATTACAAATACCATAGTCCTGATAGTGTCTTTTCTTAACATGCCCTTCTTGGTCTTTTTTCTCAAATATAAACAGAGACAGAAATGTCCTTGGGAAATCTTACTCTCCCCTAAGAATAAAGCTTTATTAATATGCCCATGACTCATATACAGTCTCCTGTTTTTCAAAGGACTACACTTTGAACCTTTATATAATATAGTTCTCTTTCCGTCTTTGTCCTCTGCAAAATCAAACAATGACTTTACTTCCAGCTTATAGTCCCCTACATCTTCTTTTACTATTTCTTTACTGGAAATGATGGGGATAGTCAGTGTCTTTCTTCATCCAAGTGTTCATAAAATCCCAGCAGCAGCATGGGACAACAGCAGAAGAAAATTTTTCTGAGACAAAGGGACACCCAAAATGTCACTGGACCAGAGTGACTTGAAAATAAGTTAAAACACAACTTCACACTTCTGGGGTTGATCAACAAACCCACAATGAAGCCACATGAAGAAGATGACTTCCAGAAGTACAGAGTGGAAAGGTGAAGGAGAAGATAAACGGGAGGCTGAGGGCTAACCTACAGAATCTCATGAAACTAAAGAAAAAATTCAAACATGAAGCAAAACCAGAAACGAAGACCATGTGGGGGATGAGTGGTGGAGAACAGTGACAGATGTTGGGAAAGGAATCCTCTGACTGTGCCTCCACGTTCATAGCCTTTGGAAGAGAGAGATTCTGAAGGGAGCTGTAGAACGCCAGGACATGACCCACATATAACACAGAACTTCCTTGGAGGTCAAGTCCAAAGAAAGAACAGATCCTGGAAGGGAAATTCAATGGTACCACTTTTTTTTTTTTTTCTCATGTGCCTGTGCTGGGACTCTGCCCAGGAGATTATGCTTCATCAAACTGGTTAGCTTACAGAACACTGTACACAAAGAAATGACCGCAGGATTCAAGGGCTGGAAGCAATGAGCTCAGTTCTCCCCAAAACAAGACTGAAGTAGTCTATGCAAACTAGCCTGTGACCCTTTTCACCAAAAGCCTCCTCTCCACTCCTTTCCCAGAGGACACGTGACTTAGCTGGGGCTTGGGGTGCAGGACTGTGTTCAGTGGCTCCTACCATACAGTCCGGCATCTGGACCTGAAGTAAAGGCAGACTGGACAGCTTTAGGGAAGTTCACATAGTTGTTTGGTTGGAGTGGACTGTGCGCTAGTAAAGACTTATGTGGACCTCTTCCTCCTGCAGGCTGAATGTGTGACTCCACTTTGTTGACTGTCCTGTTAGGTGTGGACACTGAGTCATCCACCTACTCAGACATGCTCTTCAAGTCAAAATAAAGTTTAAGAAAAGAAAGGCATCAATTAAAATCTCTTGCATCAAATTTCTGTGTCCAGATCGATTGTTCAAAATAAAAATACTGAGTTCTTAATGCGGCTGGAATTGTTCCATGTGTTATCTTCCTTAGTCCTGCAGCATTTCCAGAAGGTAAACAAACTGAGACACGGGCAAGGTAAGGAACTTAACAAGGTCACACAGCAGCGACTCAGAATGTAAACACGCCATTATTCCCACCCCGAGATGATCTGTACCAGTGGCTTCAAGGCAGCCCTTGGGGACCAGCACACAGATTTTTGATGGCTAATCGCCCTCTGCTCTGCCCAGTACTTCCATAGAGAACCCACCCATTTGCTTCAGCTACAGTCCGGGGAACGACATACCTCCCAGAACTGAGCAACAAGAAGAAGACATTCCTAGCTTTGGTGATAAGTACCAGAGAAGGTGAATGATAAGCTCTAGGCTTAAAACATCAAAGCCAGACATCCATAATTGCTTAGAGGAAAAGACGCTGCTCCCATTGCCCTGGATTTTGTAGCTGTGTGTGTTCATACGTTTCTCTTTTTCTTTAGGTTATCCTGAGCTGTTTCTTTTCTTCTGTTCCTTTTTTTCCTGTCTTCTTTCTTTCCCCTTCCCCCTCTTCCTTCTTTTCTTTGTCCATTACAAATGTGAGAGTTCTAACACCAGCATTCTCCGTATTGGAACATGTGACCACCCGGGTGCTCAGCGTTGCCCATACATAGGTGTCTAAGGCGTCTTGTCTTCTTCTGTCGGGAGCCTCACAACACTCCTACAATAACACTTTACATTCTGGCCTAAACACCACAGTGGGAAGCCCAAGGACTAAAGGGACCATGAGAGCTCTTTCTGCTGCACAGCACAAAGGCACACCCCTTGGGCCTGGATGTCGGGATAAACTCACTAGCTTAGCACCAAGAGCAGACTCCTTGTGCTTGACTTGCATCCCCTACAAAGTAGAGAAAATGGCAGACCCACCTTTGCGGGATATTGGGGCATTAGATTATGGTAAGCACTTAGAACAGCGTCTTCCATCATGTGTAATTTCCTGTTACAACCAGGTTGGGCATTATTAATCTTGCAAAAGATGAATCAAAAACAAGAATATTTAGACAGCCACCCCAGGTGATAGACTACCCTGCCTACTACCCACAACCCTCCAGGGAAGAGATGACCAGGAAAGCGAGCAGCAGAAGCAGAGAAGCAGGAGGGGAGCCAGTGCTGAGCCAGGACCTAGAGATCAGTGAAGTGGAGATGGGAGCCATTCAGATCACTTCCGTCCTGCGAGACACCAGACACTGAAGAATTAACTTGGACTTGGGGACCAGACTGAGCTGGTTTCACATCCTGGTTCTCTCATTTATTAACTCTGCCAACTTGGGGGAACTTACTTAATACATTTGGGGTTCAGATTCCTCATTTTGGAATGGGAAAAACACTAGATTCTGTCTCAAAAAGTGTCCGTGTGAAGATAAACGAGGAGGGAACGTTTGCTGGGTACTGTAACAGGTTGGGAAGTGGGGTTTAACAAATGCCAGCTGTCGCTGGCAAGGTAGCAAACTCTAGAGTTTCTTCTGATAAACACATAAGAACTTTTAAAGATTTACACTCATACCACAGGCCACTGACTTAACATCTGCCATGTGAGTATAGATCAATGGTTCTCAACCTGTGGGTTGCGACGCCTTTAGGGGTTGCATATCAGATATCCTGTGTAGCAGATATTTACAGTACAATTCATAACAGTAGCACAATTACAGTTATGAAGTAGCCGTGAAATAATCCTATGGTTGGGGATCACCACATGAGGAACTGTATAAAAGGGTCCCAGCATTAGAAAGGCTGAGAACCACTGGTCTGGAGCATTGGAAGCAAGAGGGCATGTGAAATAGTTCTGAGTATCCTGTAATATGTGGGCCTGGTTGAATGGAAACACGCTGGCTTTCACCATGATATGCATCGGCTCACATGTTTCTGCCTGAACGCTTACCTCTGATTGCTGACCACTCTGGTAAAGTTCAGGCAGCTGCAGGAGGGTCTCCGCGGACACATCCTTCTCCAACACGCCGTAAATGATGGGGGGAACAGAGGTGAAGAGGAGGTTGAAGAAGATCAGAACCCAATAGTCAGTCATAGAGGTTCCTGAAAACCCACAGAAGAACTGGTACCAGAAAAGGAGGTTCACATAGGCCTGGGGACACGAAGAGAGACATTCAGAGCTTAGAGACGTCAGTGTACACTCAGAACACATCCCACACTGCAGTCTGAGTTCTGGGCCTGTAGTCTCTCTTCAGCTTTATCAACCACAGATGAAGAACACAACTTGTCATGGAGTTCTTTAATTTTGTTTGCTTTTTAGTGAATATCTTAACAAATTATACACATACTCTCACCAGTACTATGTGGTGTTGGCACTATTCAAAATAATTTGAATAATATACAAAGAGTTCATTTAATCCTCATAACAACTTGGGAAGTACTGTTGCTCTCATCTTACAGATGAAGAACTAAATATTTTTTGGACCTTCAAAATACATACATGCAAATCTTAGCCTCCAGTGTGACGGTGTTGGGGGGCGGTCAGATGGTGAGGTTATTAGGTCATCATGGTGGAGTCCATGTGCATGGGGTTAGTAATCATATAAAATGAACCTCTGAAGGCTTTCCTCTCCCCAGGGAGGATGTAGCCAGAAAGGACCACTACCAAAGCCCAACCACACCCACTCCCTGATTTCTGACCTCTGGCCCCTAGACTACTGAAAATTCCCTTTGTTATTACTGTGGCACTTCATTATTACAGGCTGAATAAACTAAGCCATTGAGACCCACAGAGAATAAGACATTTGTACAAAGCTACCCAGCTACTTATTGGCCATATAAGTGGGAAAGTTGTAGATATTTGTGCTCTAGATAAAGAGAACCAAGATTGTTGTTTGAATGTTAAATGGTCTTATTAATAAAAAACCCAGTACCAGATATCAGAGTGAAAGCTGAAAGACGGGAGAAAAAGAGCAGCCAGCCACTCATTCTTACCTCTACAAAATTCTCAGCCTAAAGAGAGTGAGTTCCTGTTTCCTCACGCCTTATATACCTTTCTCTGCCCTGCCATATTACTTCCTGGGATTAAAGGCATGCATGCTTCCCAAGCAAAGGCATGAGATCTCAACTGCCTGAGCTCTGTGTCTAATCTAGTGGCTGGCTCTGTCGTCTGATCCTCAGGGTACACAGTATATCACCACACAAGGCGAGTGTCTGGCTCAGAGAAGGCATGCCACACATTAGTTTTCCCACCTTTCTGCCCAGTCATGTCTTAGTAGTTAGGTAGAATGATGCCAACAGAATGGCCAACATCCAGTTATCTTGAGACAGAGAGGTTCCCAAAGCATGGGCTTCTCATGTTAAAATCAGATGGTCCCTAGACGAGGAAGCGGCGACCCTAGGGGTCAGTCTCTCCCCCAGCACTGTATCTTTAACGTGGTCAGTGCAGCAAAACCCCTTTGCTTTCAGGCAGGACAAAGGGATGAGCACTGGACTGAGGTCCTGGGGCTTGTTTCTTATTTCAGGGGATATCTGTTGTTTGATTGTCATTTTTTGAACCTCTGCACACTCTGGTTTCATCCTATGTACAATCAAAATTATATAATACCTTGGGACTAACCATCAAAAGTAAGTTAGGGAGTGCCCACAACCTGTGATGAGTCTAACATATATTAAGAAATTGGAGGAGGGGGTTGCTAGTTACTTTAGCATTCTGATCACTACTACTGCTACTGCTACTGCTATTATTATTGTTATTATTATTATTATTATTGCAAGGTTTATAGCTCAGGCTGCCTCCAATTCTGTCTAGGGCAGCCACCTCCCCATGTTTCCCAAGGAACCATCCAATTTTAGTCAAAGAAGACCTTAAACTTCCTTTACTCTGTGGATGTGTGTGTGTGTGTGTGTGTGTGTGTGTGTGTGTGTGTGTGTGTGTGTGGTGTGGTGTATGTACACACACTATGTGCAAGTGGAGACCAGAGGAGGGCATCCCTATCCTGCTCTATCACATTCTACCTCACTCCTTTGAGACAGGGTCTCTCACTGGCCTTGGAGCTACGCTGGCAATCAGTTAGGCCCACTGACCCCAACTCCACCCACAACAGCGCTATGGTTACAGAAGCACATGAGCAAACCCAGGTTTTTAACGTGAGTTCTGTGGATCTGAACTCAGGTTATCTCCTCTGTCCAGCTCTTACCCACTGCACCATCGCCCCAGCCTGACCTCAGTGTTCTGAACCTCCTGCCTCTCCACTGAGGATGTGAAGACACAGGCAGTTTCTGCATGATGGGAATCTAGCACAGGGCTTTGGGCACGCTACACAAGCATCCTTCCTTGATAGAGTGCAGAAGCCATCACGTAGGAGCAGCAGCTTGATTTATTTATGCATTTATTTACTTATTTGTCATCCCCAGTACCACAGAAGCAAACCTTTTCATTTTCAACCGACAACTTGAAACGTTTCATAATCTTGCTTGTCGCTATCTTTTTATAGAAGGTCGAAAATCGGATTTTAAATGAACCAGTCAGGCCTTACTGGAATGTAAATGCATAGGGAGCAGAGTGTGCCAGCAGATGGGCAGGCCTCAAAATTTGTCGTCAACAGTTCAACACGAACATTCCCGATCATCTCTGGGAAGTCATGAGAACAGCTTCCCTGTTCTGTTCTCCAGGTACTAATGAACACAGCCAGTCATCCCTCCCAGAGGCCACCAGGAGTAGAAGGTTGGATTGGAGACGGGGTGGCAAAATCCTCAGCAGGTACATACCACATTCTTGTAGAAAAAATAGAGAATCATGTTGGAGAGTCGTGTGTAACACCAGTGCCCGTGCACAAGAAGGAGCTTGCTGAGATGCCTGAACCGAGAGATGGCGAAGTCACTGGCCATCACGGCCTGCAGAGGAAACAGGGAGAGAGGACCATCCTGAGCAATGGAACATGCTAGAACACACACAGCCTAGCAGGTGTAGCCTGACCATCAATTACTTACCTCCCAAGTAAATCCCAAAAGAGAGACTATACATATATACATGCATATACATACACACATTTATACCTTATATACACACACATACATACGTACACACATACAGAGAGACAGACACAGGCACATCTTCCTCATTCCCAATCTTTCATGTCTCCTTTCCTTTCCCTCCCCTCCCAGCTGTCTATATTTTTCATGTCATGTATTCAAATCATAGTAGATTTCTTTTTAGTGAGAACTTAACCAAGCTATCACATGCCTACAAAGTGCAATCTTACAATGCACATAAGCTTTTAAAAAACAGAACACATGCCGGGCGGTGGTGGCGCATGCTTTTAATCCCAGCACTCGGGAGGCAGAGCCAGGCGGATCTCTGTGAGTTCGAGGCCAGCCTGGGCTACCAAGTGAGCTCCAGGAAAGGAGCAAAGCTACACAGAGAAACCCTGTCTCAAAAAACAAAAACAAAACAAAAAAAAAAAACCAAAGCAAAACAAAACACAGAACACATGAACACAGCAGACACTAGCCAGAACCACATATTATTCACAAGTGACCAACCGTGGAACAAATGAAGGTTCAGCCTCTCACTCCTTACCCCACAGCCCCATAGCCCCACTGAAATCTTATCAGTGAGAAGATTTCCCTTAGTAGGCAGATGGTCGTGGTAGTCGGGTGTGTATGCACTCACCTGCATGCCTTCTTGACCTGAGACACCTATCCCAATGTCGGCCACTTGGATCATGCTAACGTCATTGGCACCGTCACCTTTACAAGGCAGAAAAAAACATGAGACACACGTGAGGAGTAAATTGCAGAGTGGCTAGTCAAGAGAACACATTGGCCCTTTGTGGTTTATCCCACTTTCCAGAGGTACTTGGGTTTTTTTGTTTTGTTTTGTTTTGTGTTTTTCAAGACAGGGTTTCTCTGTGTAGCTTTGCGCCTTTCCTGGAACTCGCTTTGTAGACCAGGCTGGCCTCGAACTCACAGAGATCCAATGTAGTATCACACTGCCGTCAGAAAAAAATTCCAGACTCAATGCTGTCTTCAAATCCTTCGTGTTGCGTATCTTAGGGTTCTATTGCTGTGATAAAACGCCAGGATCAAAAGAGCAACGGGGGAGCAAAGAGCTTGTTTCAACTCACAAATCGTAATTCATGATGGAGGGAAGTCACAGCTGGAACTCCAGGCAGGAGCTGATGCAGAAGCCATGGAGGAGTGTTGCTGACTGGCTCTCACTTCCTAGCTTGCTTAGCTTGCTTTCTTATACACTCTAGGACTTATTTCCCAGGGGAGGCACCACCCACAATGGGCTGGGCCCTCCCCCCCAAAAAAAAATCAATCACAAGTTAGGAAAATGCTCTATAAGACTTGCCTCCGGGCAAATCTTTGGGACGCATTGTCTCAATCACGAATCCTCTTCCTAAATAACTCTACCTTGTGCCCAGTTGACAATAAACTATCCAGGACACCGTGAGACCTTCTTAGACTGATCTTCCCCTTTTCACGTCATCACGCTCCTTTCAATTTTCCAGACACATCCTGCTCTTTCTGGAGGCTACACAGGCCATTTCTCTGCTTCTGTAACACTGTCCCTGTCAATCCCACCTCGCTGAATATCACTTACGGAGGCTTTGTTTACATGTCATTTTCTCTAGAAAATCCTTCTCACATTGTCCTTAAGTCAGCTGGCCCACTAGGCTCCAGAGACACCCTGTGTGCCCCTGTCCTGTCTACCACATGGTTTTACAGTTCTGTCTAGAGTCACTGATCTACTGCAACACTAGTTTATCAGAATACACAATATATCACCATAGAAGTCTCTTCAGGTATTATGCTCCTTCAAGTAATGAGCATGTGTTGTCCCAAAAGGGCTACTGACTGAGCCCACATGGTTTGTTAGGGTGAATTTATAGATGGGAAACTGGCTGAGGTCTGGAAGTCAATATCTTATCTTCTCTACCCTCAGTGATTGGTCAAGATGGGCACTTGATTTAATTATCGCAAAGTCCAAAGGTTTGGCTTTAGGTACATCATCTTAACCCAGGGATCTGAATCATTCATTCATTTCCATGTATAAACAACAGAATGGTTGGACCAAATTCCACCCCATACTATCTAAACACTCATATGTGTCAGAACTTCATGGCATGCTGTTCTCCCCATTGAAACTTATTGTTTCATGGTCTTAGAATGTCAAACCTTTAATACTCACTGGACCTACAATTCACTAACTTTTATGTTCAATCAATTCTTCCTTGCTAAGTTACAGATTTTTATTCCAGCTGGACACTTGACATTACTGCCAAGGCATCTGAGACTTTTCAAGCTAAGTAAGTTTAAGACCCTGCCCCTCAAGCCCCTGCCTCCACATCACCAAATGTCAGATCCCACCCCTCAAGACTCTGGTAGTCCCGTTGACAACTCTTCCTGTCATGGCACATACCCAATTCATCTGCAAATATCAGCAGCTCTTTCTTCACAGCATGTCTGATCATATTTCACTTCCTCCTCCTCTCTTCCTATCTGGGAAGAATTATTTAACAGCCTCCCAAATATTTTCCCTTATTTATGTCCTTGTAGCACATTTATTCTCACACAGAGGACAAAGCGATCCCTTTCAACACAAGGCAGATCCCACCTCAGATCAACACTTTCCATTGGCTCTCACTTCCTTTTTCAGATCAAAGCCAAAATTTTACAATGGCCTTCAAGACCCTGTGTGATCCGGCCACGCCCACCTCGCCACCAATCATTCAGCTGCAGAAAACATTCCCCAGCCTGCTTTGGCCTTAAGTGGCACACCCCATCTTTTGGCTTTTCCTTTACTGTGCTGTCTGCTAAGAATGCTTACCCCCGATCTCCGGCGGCTCCTCTACCATTTCCTTATGTCTTCACTCACAGACAGCCCGGGCAGTCAGTTCTGCTCTGGGAACCAAACTTAAGATGGACACTCTAGCATTTGTTAACTGATACTTTCCACATTCACACTGAGTTGTTCATGCATTTGTGCTACTACATACCCTCAAACTGGTCATAAGCTCTATAAGAAAGCTATCAGTTACAGATATCGCTTCATAGCTATTGTCCAGGATGGGGGAAGCCTGGTACAAATATGCCACTCAAAACCACTCATTGAATAGATACATTCTTTTAATTCCTGAATTTAACTTTTCTGAAGATAGAAATCCTGAAGTTTTCAGTTCCCTGATCCAGTATTTAACTCTAGGTAACTAAGTTGATGGGGTCTAAGACATAACTCAGAGAATATTATCATACTGTTCTCTGTGCTCCATCCCTAAGACCAGATTCACAGCTGTACAGACAGAAGGCAGGGGAGGAATGTAAGTATAGCTGGAAAAGGAAACACAGAATTATAAGGTTAGACAGAAGGCAGGACAGGCAAAGATCAACCCCTGGGGTCATACAACGGAGAGTGCCAGGCAGGGTGCCCACCCTTCCCACCTCCACTCACCAATGGCCAGGGTCATCACGTGAAGATGGTTTCGAACCAATTTCACCACCTCGCTTTTTTGAAGGGGCGTGGCTCGGCAGCAGACCACAACCTGGCACCAGGCAGTCAGCTCCAGGAACTGCCTTTGCAGACTCTCCTGCAGGGCAAACTCCAGAGTCTTCCCAGTGATAACCAGTCCAGCGCGTCCAGCATGCTGGGGGTCAGGAGGCCGCCGGAAGGACTTTCTTAGTGACGCTGGCTCTGGAGGGGCTTGAATTCTCTTCTGAAGTTCTTTCAAAATCGCACTCATCAGCATCTCACAGGCACCCTTGAGCAAAGAGGGGGCGACAGTTAAACCTCGGGGCGCCACTAGAGAGCTGGCTCAACTTTTCATTCTCTTTCTTTAGCCATTGCTGGGTCAAGGCTGCCTTGGGTAGTGAACCGTGGGTTATTTTCAAAAAGCCCACTTCATAACTTCTCAATTTTGCGGCTCTTCCACGGGCTTCTGTGGATGTGAGGCCAGGTAAGAAGGAAGAAGCCCTTCGAACACAATTCTACAGCTAAAATGTCAATGCAGGATGTAAAATTCCATCGCATCAGTCCCATGCAGGCTCCCTGGTGGGGGGTTCAGTCTCTGTGAGCCCTTATGAGCCAGGTTAGTTGATTCTTTGGGTTTTCTTGTGATGTCCTCGACCCCTCTGGCTCTTACAATCCTTCCTCCCCTTCTCCCACAGGATTCCCAGTGCTCCATTCTGTGTATGTTACTGTTGCGTACCTTGTGTGACTCCTAACAATGGGCACAGGGCTGTCCCTGACTCTTTTGCTGGCTTTTGGAATCCTACTCCTCATCCTGGGTTGCCTTACCCAATGTTATGTTCATAAGAGGGGAGGTACCTTGTTGCGGGATATTTGGGCAAACTGTGTAAAATGTGTTGCTGTTTTATCTTGTCTGCCTAAGGCATTTGATTGGTTTAATAAAGAGCTCAATGACCAATAGCTAGGCAGGAGAGGTTAGGTGGGACTTCCAGGCAGAGAGAGGAACTCGGGATGAAATCTAGACCAATGTCAGAGAGACTCGGAGCAAGTTGGATGTACAGAACGGAAGAGAGGTAAAAAGCCACATGGCAGAATGTAGATGAATAGAAATAGGTTAATTTAAGTTATAAGAGCTGGTTGGGAACAACAAGCTTTCATAATTAATAAGCCTCTGTGTCATTATTTAGGGGCTGGCAGCCCAAAAGAAAGTCTGATGGGAAAGCCAATTACAGTGCCTAGTCTCCCTGCAGCTTGACATGTCATGTTTGGTTGATATCCATGGGAGGCCACCCTTTTCGGAAGAGAAACATAGGAGGAGTGGATGTGGGGGAGCTGAGGGGAGGTGGGGGGAGGGACTAGGAGGAGAGGAGGGAGGGAAAACTGGGGTAGGGATGCAAAACATAACAATAATAAAAATCATTAAAAAAAATTCCAACAGGTAAGTATTGACTCTTTCCCAAGGTCTCATCCCACCAACTCCTAGTTGCTTGGCATTAAGCAAACACAGAAGCTCTCTGAGCCTCAACTTCCTTATCTGCAGAAGGCACACACTACCTCCATCCACACTGCTTCGAGGACCAACCGAAATGCAGACATTTCAACATTTTCATCTTTTTGTTTAACACATTATCTACCCATAAGTGTTGGCTGAGAAACTGTATGAGAGAACGTTCTGGGCTTGGGGGACACAGCTTCACGGAGCTTGCACTCTGGTCAGGATGTTCTTAGTCATGCACATCACATCAGGTCTGTGTGCATCCGCACTCTACATGACACAGGGAATGCTTTAAGGGGAGTTATCCCGTCTACTCTCCTTGGGGTTTGTTGTTGCTCTTCTGGAGACAACCATGGGCCTTACACATGGTAAGCATGCGCTCTGTGTCTGAGCTGCGCCCTCTGAGCCTAACTCACTTTTGAATCCTTTATAGTGAAAAAGAAAGCCCATCCTGCTGGAGAGACAGCCCAGCAGCATAGACCATCTTCTGCTCTTGCAGAGGATCAGAATTCAGTTCCCAGCACCCACTAGAGGCCCACGAATACCTGTAACTCAAGTTTCAGTGGGATCCAACATGTTCTTCTCCATTCTGGGTGCACCTGCATTAACACATGCATAAACTCACACATGTACATGTACACACACACACACACACACACACACACAATTTAGGCCCATCAAATACTCATTAAATATTTGCTGAGTGGATTCTACTCAGGATGATTAATAATAAACTTACCCAGAAAGTCAAATGACCACTAAGACTAGATCTCAGGTCTAGGATCGGGAGACTTAAGCCTACATGCCCAGCTTGAAATATTTTGTTGATTCAAGAACATCCCATGAGTGATTTTATTTTAAACTTACCAAGCATTTCTTAACCCACAATAAAATACAAGGAAGAAAGGAGCAGATAGAGAGGCATGATACAACAAAGGCTTAGTGATCATATTCTGTACAATTATCATGAATGTAGTTTGAATAGTGCTGGGCCTTTAAGAGGTGCATCCCTGAGGATGGTCATGGGGTCATGACCACCCACGTGAAGGAGTGGGTGCTGGTCTTTCACAATGGGTTAGCCTACTAGGGACAGATAGTTCCCCCAGAAACAGATGGGGAAAGGAGTTGGCTTGGCCTCTTCTTACTCTCTTGCTTCCTCTCCTCCCATGTGAGCTTTTCTACCACTCACCAGCTGTGCACATATCCCCATGTAATGCTCTCCACCGTGGGACACCCACCAGAAGCTGTAGCTGGCACCATGCTTGTGAGCTTTCAAACTGTGGGCTAAATAAACCACTTACCTTCCATACAGTACTCAGCCTCACAGATTTTGTTATAGTCCCACAAAATAGACAGTCCAGATCCAGCTATAAAATGGAGCTACCCAACTCCCTTGACCTTTGAACAAATTTGATCCTATATACCTCTAAAGCCATGAAGAAAAAGTCAGACATGCTTATTATAGACCAAAATTATAATAGCAAAAACTATGTTTGCGCAAATATTCTTTAATTTGGTGAAATTAATATGGCATAATTTAGAAATCAGTATATTTAGTCTTTGAAAATCAGAATATTCCACATGAGTGGTATTTATAGTTGAACATAATTATAACTATAATAATATAAAATGGTCTTTGTAGCCTTAGTATTATACGATAGAGTTTACAGTCTATACAGATATTCTTCATAATATAATTGTGAATCACCTGCAGCTTTATGATTACACATAGATGTTTAATCTATGAGGGTTTAGTTTTTTAGCAGTATGTACACCCATGTGCATACACATACACACATGCATACACATATACAGTCATGCACACATACATGTATACATACATACAGCCTTAACTACTTATGGAATCCAAGTTTGTGAGTTCAGATGCTTGCCTCCATTTATTTTCAACCTGGACTCTCAGGCTTTTGAGTCATATACTGCCAAGAAAAGAGTGACATTTGGGTCATGTGATGCATGCCCTCTCAGCAGAAGCTGAGCAAATGGATACACTACTATTTATTATTATTATTATTATTATTATTATTATTATTATTTGGTTTTTTGAGACAGAGATTCTCCATGTAGACCTGACTGTCTTAGAACTTGCTTTGTAGACCAGACTGACCTTGAACTCAGAAATCTGTCCACTTCTGCCTCCCAAGTGCTGAGAATCTGTTTGGTGGGACTTCTTTTTTTCATCTTTCTTCTTTTTGTTGGTGATTTTGTTATCTGAAATGGCTCCTAATTACAGTGCTGCCAGTGTCCCTGAACATTCAACAGCTATGATGTACAGTACCGAGAAATGTCTGTGTTAAATACTTTCTTTTCAGGCATGAATTAGAGTGAGGTTGCCCACACATTTTATGTGAATGAATTTACAATAAATGTTAAATAAGGTATCATGAGAGAGAAACACACATGATGTATTGATCAATTGGCAATATATTGTGACCACAGGCCTTTATGAAGTAAACTGTGAATCTCCTTTGGGATAGCAATCACTATTCACTAGTTCAGGTTCAAGGTAATGCTATAAAACATAACTCCACTAACTATAGGAAGTGGTTGTTTATATATAGTATGTAAATCACAATATAATAGATGTATCTTGATGCAGAAGAGACCAAATTCAATGCTAATTATTATTTCATGCTTGATAAATCAAAATATTCTGGTGTCTCTGCCTATAAAATGAGCTAATGTGTACTTGTTACAATTGTCAAATGTGATCGTGCATGGAAAGCCTTCTAGAGCTTCCCCTAAAGATTATAAATATTAGGTTATTCTTAGGAGAAAAGTTTGGTAAGCATACAATGTAAACCGAGGGAGCAATGCTCAGATGTCTCTGTGTATGTGAGTGCAGTAAACCATGTCAGGACATGACAATGTGAACACAAAAGAAAAAAACCTTCCTGAAGATGGAAATCATGAAGGCTTTTAAACGGATACAGTTTTGTCTTAGTTTTGCCAGTAGTGAAGTTCACAGAAATTTATGAAGTTAGTACACAGACATGACCTCGGATATTCCAGAACTCACTGGCTGCTACGTGGCTCCTTAGATTGTTACAGAAGCAACTCACCACGGGACGGAATAGGCTTTGTGATCTGAGCCCTTTTTAGCTTTTAGGGACTCCTGAGGAATGGAGATTGGAAGAGGGACATATTTACAGACTAGTGATTGAACCAATATTCACAAAATGAAAGTAAATTCCGCTGTTTTCTTTTGATCTACATAGAAAATTCACATATATAAACTGTTAATAGTAGCAACTAAAATTAACCAAATATGCACTAAGTACTTCTTGGACTGGTAGTTTTAAATCCTTCCAATATAAATTGTGTATTTTAAATAAATTTTATAATCCTGCTGATTTTTACCCATCAATAAAGTATTTAAGTCAATACATAAAAACATATACTGTGTTTCTAAAAAAATAAAAAACTAGAAGAAATGGTTTTACATGTTTGTATCATGAAGAAATGAGAAATGACTGAGGAGGCAAATATGCTTAATCAGATTTAGACATTACAGAATCCGTACCCAGATCAAAGCCCCTTTGATTGTAAAGAGTGACTAACACACCTGACCTGAGTGATGCAATGCCCTACTTCTCAAGATGACACAGATCACCACGTTTATCCTCACAGACATTGGAAGCACTTTCCCTGACAAATGCAGGAAGTCCCAGGTCCACAAGGCATGCAATGTTATGCTTGGTTTCCCATGTATGCAGACTTGGAGCTATCTGGAAGGATGCTTGAACTGTCAATAGGCTTTCTCCGAGGGACTATTTTAATATTTTATCTTTTCTAAATTGTTTGAATGTTTAATAATTACCATGATAATTAAAAGTTAGAGAAACGTTTTTCATGTCTAAAAAGTTTTTCATGTCTAAAAAGTTCTAAGTCAAATTAAAAAAAAATTACTTTATTTTTCATTTGCTTGTTTATGGATTTGGGGTGTGTGTGTATGTGTGTGTGTGTATGTGCGCGTGCACTCATGCCATCGTGTATGTGTGGTGGTCAGCTGGCAATTTTCAGGAGTCAAAATCAGTTATCTCCTTCTACTAAGTTGGGTCCAGGGATCAAACTCAGGTCCCAGGCTTCGCAGCAGCATTTGATCAGCACTAATTCATTTTATTTTATTTTATTTTTTTTTATTTTGTGCTTCTAGATCTCTCAGTAGATGTTTAGCATTTTTCAGGTGCTGCGGGAACTGGAGAGCCTCTGCAGGAGGAAGTGCCCAGGTCTACAGAACCCTTTCACAGAACCAATGTTGACAGGAGACATTTCCCCACTTTTTGCACATATCCACGTCATGGCCCGGGTGTACCTGTCCATGACAGGTGAGGAAGAAGAGGCCACACCGGGCAAGCAACTCCTCAAGGACATATGCTTGTCAGTAGTAGGTAAATATTTCCCTAGCCACTCAAGCACATCCGTTTTGAGCCACTGAAATGATTCGGCCTTTTGATGGTGCTGGGGGCTGACTGTCGGTTATGAATATGGCCCCTGAGTCTGCTATAAAAGAGAACTGCGTTGGAGAAGGACAGCTCTCGAGTTTCCTCAAAACATATTACCAAGCTGAGCGTCAACGGAGGCTTAGCCATAAAACACCTAGCTAAAAGGGATCCCACGAGGTGGCTACAGAAGACATCACGAAGTCAGGATGCCGCGACAGAGTGTTGCTGCTGCCTGAGTTCCATGGGGAAGGGAGGAGACAGGCAGAGCTTTCAAGCACAGTGAACAGTATGCACACATCTCAGAGTGGATCTCTTTCCTAGGAGCTGTCTGTGAAATGCCCATTTAACGTATTTAAATACCCATCCTCGTGATTGACCACAGCCAAAAATGAATGAATGAATGAATGAATGAATGGGTGGCTCAAGATCTTTTCAACTCCTTTAACACTCCATGTCTACAAGTGTTGGGTGCTCGTAGGCGCAGTATCTAAATTTACCACTAGAGGGCAGGATTATGCTGAGAGCCTAATTTTAAAATGTATCATGAAAATGTCTAGTTACTAACAGAAATGACTACTTCCCTCTAACTTGAAAAGGGGGTAGGTTCTTGTTTCAAGATTTTGTATATACTCTCATTTTTGTCTGCTTTTGTCAAATTCATGGTCAGACAGTTAGAATCGGGGAGGGGGGGGAGGGGGAGGGGTGCCCAAAATAAAAGGGAAGTTTTTTCTAGTACTTGTATTCACCCATGATGCCTTAGAAAAATGATGGCATCCTCCCCAAATACGAGCAAGGTCACTGGGTAACATAACATCATAACATCACTACAGATGATCAGCTCAGTCTCTCCCTTTCCTGGTGTACATCCATCGCCTAACACCCTGCAGGCTTTGAGTTAAAGAGTGTTTGGCTCAGCAGCATCACGCATACCTTACTCTGCGAATTGAGGATGAAGAGCTTGTCATCTGGCTCCAGGAGTTTGCATGCATAAGCTATGTTGACAGCTGTCTCCTGCTTGTCCCCTGTCAGCATCCAGATCTTGATGCCGGCTTTGTGAAGGGCTTCTATCGTCTCGGGGACTCCCTCCTGCAGGCGGTCTTCAATGCCGGTAGCACCTGAAGAGTAACCAAAAATGCAAGAAAGGTTTCTGAGAAACCAGAGCCAACTGGACCTCACTGGGCCATTCACTGAGTCCTTTCCATGGGACATCCAGTCCTGAACTTTATAAACTGCCCCAATAGCTTCCAGAGATTCAAGGAAAGCTGCAGAGCAGACGTAAAATAGCAAGGATCATGGAGTTTATCAAACCTATTCTCCTTTGGGCTAGTATTCTTATCTACAAATTCAAAAGCTGGTCCACTTATTTATATAACCTTGCCCTGAATTCTACAGTTCTATGAAACTCCCCAGGGTAAGGGCAGGTTCTTAACACTCTTGCCTATAAGATACAATGTCTGTTAGGGATACTCTTTCATAATGTCAGTCCACAATGTCTTTTTCTGGAACAGGATGCAACCAGATGTGCTTTGGAATTCATGTTTTTCCCACCAGTGATGTGGTATACGTTTTCTATTTTTTTTTTTTTTACATTTTCTATTTTACAATACCTGTTAGTCACATATATTTATCTTTCTATAGAAAACTCAGATTTTCATGCTAATTAGAGTATTAATACTAAAAATAGTGCTACATCAAATCGGGTTTGATTTTGCTGCCAAATGAGTTTTGGCATTAAACCCACAGAGCCTTATTTCATTTGGAAATGCAGATTAGGAAGCATACATCTAAGCTGCTTATACTACCGCAAAGACATTATTAGTATTTAAAAGGGACACGAGTATTATACTTGACGGATATTAAGTGAGGTCATGTTTCCACCTAATCAGAGGAATGGACCCAGAGGCGGCTCTCTTGGTGAGTTAGCCCTTCTATCAGAATCTCCATCTCCATCCTCCAAGCAGTGTTTCTCAACTTGATGACCCCTCAAAGTCACTCAGGAGACTTTCAGCAATTCCCGTAATCAAGAGCACACATAAGACCGACAGCCCTGGGCTGTTATAGTTCCTTAAATGAATCTCGGGTGCGGGCCAACCTGATAGAAGAGATGCCCCTTGTGCAATCTGAGTTGGAATCAGGAAAGAGGAGAAGAAAAACAAACTTCAAGATCACTTGCAGGTACAGAATAAAGGACATGTGCCCTATACTTGGGGAGCCCTGAGTTGCTTTTCAGTTAAAGTCTAAGCCTTTGAGCATGAAGACGTCACTGTGTTACTCTGTGCTCTATTTCTTCTAAATAAGATGCATATTTGTTATAAAGATTTAAGAAGACAACATATATTTAAGACTTTACCCAATTCCTCGCAAGACACTTGCAAAATCCTTCTCTCAGACCAGGATATTTGCTTGGCTCTGTATTCTGAGTCCGGTGTTTTGGTTTACATCTTACCAAGAATGCCTCCCCTGTTCCCACCACAAATGGGCCCTCTAGTTCACTGACATGGAACACAGGTCTGGAGATGCTGGAACACGAAAAGAGATCAGGATGGACATGGTAGGGAGAATCATGTTGCTTCCTACATCCACATGGCTAAAGAGGACTGGAGAAGAATGGATTTAGAGACAAAATCTGTTCAGGCAACACAGCACCATTTACCTACCAAGTAATGTGAGCTTGTTCTCTAGTCTCATGGCAGACTCAACTAGCAGTTCTTCCCTATTATCAATGCTGGTTTCAGCCAGAAAGTGATTCCTCAGCCATTCTGCATATTCAGCGTCACTCATGACCTAAGAGAGGAAGAAAAGAGGCTAGGAAGCGGGCTATTTAACCTTGTAATATCCTGCCAGGGCTGACTGGGGACAAAGTTCCATGGCAACAACTTCCTTCATAAATTTCACCCTCAGGGCACACTTGTCTCTGACCTATACTCCTTCACCACAGGTTCGCAAGATTCCCAAACTCTGCTCAAGTGAATGCGAACCTGCTGATAGAGAGACATCACAGCTTGTTTATCTCAGGAAATTTTAAGCGTTATCTTTAGTGAAAGGGGGTTAACCTATTTAATTAATCCAGGATAGAAGGAGGTGGAACAGGGCTCCTGTTGGTGGTTAAATCTGGGAGCATTCTAATGGTGCAGCTAAGAAAATGTCCTCACGATTGCTCATCTGAGGGATGCCACAGCCAACAGCACCTCAGAGGTCTTTGAAGACTCGTTCACATGGTTAAGCTTCTGAGAAGGTAAAAGGAGAGGTGCCCTATAGGAAATGTAAGAAGGTCTTGGTTCTAACAGAACTTAAACAACTTCTGGAAAAAGGAACCAATGTCTTCCTGTTTTCACCTGCCATCATGGATGAATCTGTATTTCAGGTCTTATAAGCAGGGACATCAAGTGGAGAGGGCTGAGCAATTTTTCTCTTATACACTCATTTTTGCCTGGCAGGTAATTTGATTTGGGAAGATATAACATCTATTGGAACATATTCAATGAGAAGGCAGAGTTGATTCAACTATGAACTCCCCACTCCCCTATAATTACATCATGGAGGCATTTGCTCCTTCATGCAGCTGGTTGACTGGGTTTCTTGGAGGTCCCCAACACAGTTGGTCCCACTTTGCCTCCCACAACAACTAAGACCTAGAACATGGGTAGTTAGTGAGAGGTTTGGGCAATAACAGTCCCCAAATCACTTCTGGGGCTCTACACTTTCATTTAGAAAGGACAGGCCATGTCTCAAGGACTGCTTTCGGTAAAGAATAATCCAAACTGGGATTAAAAACCTGGCAAGTTAACTTGGATTTAAAGATCAATTTATGGGCACATAAGAAAACAAGACAAAATAAAACTCCCAAGACTTCATGAGAGAAAAAAATGAAAGCTGCTCTCTGGTCATTTTTTTTTTCAAACAACATTTAATGCTAACAAATGGGGGACATTATACACAAGGTTCTGGGGGGAAGGTAGTAAGATGTTGGGATTTTTACTTCCCGAGAAACAACTGTTTGCATACAAAGCCACTTGTATGTAATATGTGAGAATTCTGAGGATAGAACACTTAGGCACCTGCCAAAAACAACAACAACAACAAAAAAAAACAAACAAACAAAAAAAAAACCTTTGGGGACAGAAACCTAACCCAGTCACATACAGCATGGAGAGGCTATGTACAAGGACCCCAGTCTGAGGAACCTCCTTGGTACCTGGATTGGGGTTGCACTCGGCTACCCACTCAGACTGGGGCACCCTCAACATTCTCACCTTTTTGGCGATACACAAAGTACGCAGCCCACGTTTGGCATACTCGTCCAGGTGGCTCTGTGTTTTCTCCCTTATTATCATCTGTTGTTTTTCCAGATTTGTCCCATCTGAAATCATGAACAGAAAATCATTATTCCTGCCAGCCTGCCCAATTAGACTTTTTTTTCCCCTTTGAAATATGACAGTTTAATCCATAATAAACAAAAGGCATTTTAGCTTTGAATCTCAACTGTGTCTAGGGAAGGAAGACAGCAGCATAATTCTTGACTTTGATTCTCTCCCCCTGGGCAGAGGAAGTACTAAAGCTTTGATACAAAGGCTGCCATAATGGGTCAGCCCTACCTATCCTCTCGGGGCACCCTTCCCTTGCTAGGCAAAAGGCTCTTCCTGCATTTCACACAGAGTGACATTAAGCCTCTCAGGAACCCATACAAAGGTATTCTGATGTCCATTTTCCCAAACAGGTAACTATGCAGAGGCACAGCTAATGATGGATTTCAGATGGAAACAAACCATGGTCTCTGAGCTTCAGAGCCCCTCTGCCTTCCCACCCAATCCTAGGCAGCATTTTTCCTTTTCAAGTGTGACTTCATAGCCTTTACCAAAACACTAGGGAGTGGAGGCTGAATCCCCAGCCCTTCTGATCACCACCATGGCAACCACCTACCTGGGGAAGCCACGGACAGCAGCTCCATGATCACAGAATCAGCACCCTTTGTATACACCACGACTTGTTTGGAAAGAGGATGCCGGACCACGACCGACATTCTTTTCCTTACCGAGTCAAAAGGAAGGATGTGTAAGAGTTGAAATGTTAATGAGCCCAAAGCAGCAAAGTCCACCATGACCTGCTCTGGGGTCCGAGACTGTAAAGTGCAATGGTAAGCCCTGGCGGCGTACACCAAGGCTGCTTCATCAGGACTCTCTGCTTCATAACACAGGTTGGAAGCCAAGGGCGGTGGTCCATCTAGGGCTTCAGCTGACCCAATGGTGAGCCCTACAGCACTGTTCTGTGCCTCAGTTTCTGTACAGCAAGCTGAGTTACTGGCCTGAGGGCTCTCACCCATCTGGGAAGACTCATCCTCCACAGGAGGAGACAGTTTTGTTCGACTAAAGAAAGAGATTCTGCTCACAAAGGCACAGGGAGCCCCAGAAGTCGGGTCCTTCCCACCGGCAAGGGACGGCGAACTTGATCTCCGGACAGACAATTTCTGGAAGATGTTTTTAATCTCTTCCAAGGACTTGATGGGCATTCCACTCAGCGAGGAGAGTCCAATCTAGGAAAGACAATGAGAGAGGTCTCAATAACATGCCCAAAATTAGGTCATTACAACTCTAAAGTCAGCTGGGGGAAAACATGAGATATGAAAGAGTTAGCACTGTCTTAACTGTCAGTCTGCTTTGTCCCTAGAAACTTCATAGCAAACAGGAAGACTCAAAGCCACTAGAAAAAAAGGATGTGATGGCATAATACATCTCTCTAACTATTTAGGAAGATATCAACAATTGAAAACAAAGGATTCAAAATGCTAATATTGGACTTCCTTATAGAATTGTTTCTAAAGAAATAACCCTACATGTATAAAATCTATAATCTTCATTGACACAGCCTAGCAATGGCAATTAAAAGCAAATTGAACCAGGCATGGTAGTGCTTGCACATAATCTCAGCTCTTAAAATGCAGGAGGAGCCCAAATTCAAAGCCAAGCTGGGCTACATAATGAGACCCTGTCTCAAAGAATCAACTATGAAATAATCAGTCACCATTAAACTAAGAATTCAAATCAATTAAATATTCAATATCAAAACAAAAAACATCTTTTTGAAATTTATTTTAAGGTGAAGCTTGTAGAGAGCACGAACATATTACCAGAAAAGTTCAATGCTTTTGGAGTCTTACAGGAAAAGTCCAGAAAAAATAGAAGGACAAATACATATGAGCACACATCACCAAGACCACAGGAGGAAATCAAGCGAAGGGCTAACAGAATGCATTTTTCTTTTCTCTTTTCAGAGTCTAGAAAAGGCTGTGATTTTGACCTTTACAACAAAACAGGCCAGAAAATGAAAGTCAGTTAAAGGGGAACTTATCCACATCGTCATGTGACTTTAATTCTACTAGTACACAATTTGTTCTTATTTGCTCCGTATCTCCTTTCATGCTTTTAATATCAGTGATTGGCCTTATAGTTTTATGCCTATCATAAAAGACCACCCAATGGATTTGAGAATTTATTATTTCAGAAGCATATGAAGAATTTACATAGTTTCTTCAGAAACTAACTTTATAACCATCTGAAGGGCTCTTGCTGGTCAATCTGTGACGTCACCAGTGACTCAGAGGTAAAAGCATGCATCTGCATGGTGAAGTCTCTGTTTCTCACAGTATGTTTCCTTTCTCTCAATGCCCTAAGAATCTGGGAGAAGCAGGGGCTCTTTATGCCTCCAAAAGATTTTGTTCCAAACAGTAAAGCGTTACATCCTTTAGGAATACATCAACCATACTTTGTAGAAAGAAAACACTGAAAGTTACCAACTTTGAAAACAAGTGCAAAACATTGTGTAGTACAACTTTTATTAATCCCATCATTTATTCTCTAATTACATAATCACTTTTTCCAGAGCACCTTCCCAGGCAGCACCTTGTAAAATACAGTCTCTGATCAGGTGCAGCTTAATTGGAAGTGAATTACTTTTATGTTCAAGTTCCCACCTCTGAAGTTGCCAAAAGAAAATGATCAGTTGGAAAATTAAAATTTAATTGGGTTTTGCTGTAAATTGAATTTTAAGTGGATATGTGGGAAAAGCAAGATACACCATGAGGCTAGCACACCACGCTAGATCACCAAGCTCTACAACGTTTTCCTTCTTAAGTGGAAATGAGTTTTCCATGAGCTCTGAGCTGCAAGCATACAGAGAAACTGCTGATTCCTGGCACATCATACTCCTACTGGATAGTGGGTAGACTGAGTTAAAATAAACCTAGCTGGTACATGAAGGAAGTTTGTCACAGTCACACCCATTAAACTAATGCCTCCGATTTTGTTGGAGGTCGTGTAGATGATGTTGGAGGTCTCAGAAGTGTCACAGACAGCTTCAATTTAGTAAGGCAGCGAAGGCAAAGCGGAAGTTCTTGTGAGCTATCCTCTCCTTGGCAAAAAACAGGGTAAGCTCAGAGTCCCGCTGTTCAACCCCCACTCTCAGCCCCACCCCACCCCACACTGGTTTCACAACCCTGGCGAAATCCTTCCAAAGCATCTTTAAGATGGGAAAGAACAGAACCAGAGTGCCTAGCTCTTTGAGAGGGCTAACACATTAGTACCAGCAAATCTCTTAGAACTCGGTAAGTGCAGGACCAAGAACAAGTCCTGAGCAAACGGTTTACACCTGCTGTTTTTGCTGCTGCTGCTGTTATTTATTATCATCACATAGCAAAACCACTACAGATCCATGTAAACTCCACGTCGTCCGCTGCTGAGAAAACCCTTGTGTGCATTAGAGTTTACCTTTTGCCGAGGCTGGTTAGGGGCAGAAACCACCACGGTATTGCAGATTGCCAGTGCGATGAAGAAGTCCAGGATGTACAAAATCTCCAGGGGTGGACTCTGCGTGGCACCATCCAGTGGGGTGAAGAGCTGAGGGGTAATCTGGCTAAATTTGTCCAAAAGTCTGGTATCTGGTACCACGTCTGTTTCCTGAAGAGGCAATATGACCAAGTGTTGTTATTGACATAAGGAGCTTCTACAGTGGGTATCTAATGAAGCATGAGATGGTAAACTGGATTTTAATTTTTTTCTACATTTATTTATTTGTGTGTGTGTGTGTGTGTGTGTGTGTGTGTATGTGTGTGTGCATGTGCATACTCATGCATGTACTATAACACATATGGAGATCAGAGAACAATTTAAGGAAGCTGGTTTTCTCCTTCCACCATATGGGTTCCGGAGGTCAAATCTGAGCTCTCAGGCTTGGCAGCAAGTGCCTTAATCCACTGAGTTATCTCACCAGCCCAGTAAACATAATGTTTAAAAGACTAGTGCATATGATGTCTTGGGAAATAAAACAATAAAATGAAGCACATATAAATAAAAGGAAAATCCAGATTATATATTATTAATGATGACTATTTTGGCCTTTCAGTTAAACAGACGATAGAAACATCACCTTCTCCCAAAATCTGGTTGAAAGGCTATTTCTCACTTTGAAATACATAATGCTAGGCACATATTTTATTGTACTTAGAATTCTACCATAGCTGTATTTTATTCAACAACTGATGGACACCAATTATTTAAAAAGTGAGATTTAATCTATACCACAGTATTAAACAAAACTTTTTTTTGCTCAATTCATTAATATCATAAAAACAACTTTCTGTAAAAAACATTATAAGCAGGCTAAGAGACTAACTGACATTTCATAGCCTACGTATTTATTTACAGCAACGATGACCTCCTCTTAAGAAGTCCTGGTAAGGATTTACTTTAAGAAGTTCTGTCACTAGAGTGGGGTGCAGGAGCCCTGTTTCATCTAGCACAGTGCATCTCAGACTCATTGGAGAGTACTAGTTTTCACAAATGTGTCGTAGTAGAAGTCTGATTTTCACATGGCATCGTTTAGTCTGCTGAAGAGAGTACTGTTTGGAATCACGGTCCCCCGAAGCAGCACTGTGTTGCAGGGAGTCTTGGATGCTGCCAAGCACAGCACACTGACTACAGGGAAGCCAGAGAGGTGACTGGCAGTAGAGAGTGCTACAAGGACTGTGACACTGTCCTCACATGGTCATGTCCTCACATGGTCATGTCATGGTTCACTTTCATTGTCAGCTTGACTGGACTTAGAATTAGTTAAAAAAAAAAAAAAAAAAAAAAAAAAAAATCCCTGGGTGTGTCTGTGAGGGTTTTTCCAGGGAGGTTTCATTAAAGAGGGAAGACCAATTAGAAATGTGGGTGGGTGGCCCCTTTCCACGTGGTCCTCCACAGAACAAGGGTGGCAGAGAAGGCTAGCTGGGCATCAGCTTTTGTTGCTCTGCTTCCTGACTGTGGGTACAGTATGATCCCGCTGCCTCAGGCTTCCCGTGCCAGGACGGCCTGTATCCTCTCAAACTCTATGTTGCTCTTGTCAGGAATTTTATCTCATTAGCAATAATCACGCCTCAGATAAACCTCGTTGGCTACAATACTGCCACTGCGCAAAGCCAGGAATTTTATTTCAAAAGCAAGGAGAAAACTGAGATGCCATGACCAGAGTCTCTGCATTTGGTGAGAGTGATCACAGGTTTAATGAGAGAAGAGTAATGCTGGTCATCACACGCCCTAGGCTCATGTCTCACTTCCACTCTGCTGACGGCTGGCCCAGGGAAGGAAGCTTACTCGGCACCCATTCCTTTGCCTGCCTGCCTTTCTTCTTTCCTTCCTTTCAAGTGGTGAATACTCATCTTTCAGGTTACCAGGGTCATGACATGTTTAAAATTCGCATGCTATCAGTTGTCACAAAGTACTCTTAAAATTCCATCTGAATTCAGCAAGTAGACGACTACAAAGCTGAAATCCTGGTCTGGGATGGAGGCGGGGAGAGCAATTCTAAAGCCGGTAAAGGAACTGCGTGCGTATTCATGCAGTCATGAAAGAGATGCTCCTGTCAGCGAAACTCTGCAGATCAGAACTGTCAACATGAAGCTGGGTCTCTATAGCTACTTGGGACCACAGAAGACACTGAAATCACCAGAAAAGAATACAAATAAAGGAAGAGCCCACAGGAAGATGTAAGGAGACAGCCAAACGAAGCTCGGGAAACAAGAGTGTTTTGATGGTTTTGACGAAATAACTTAATCCCTCATGACTAAGCCAGTTCTTGAGTCAAGGAGAGGGTGCAGAATTGTTACTTGCAGTTTTTTAAATCTAAATGACTATATCCATAATTATTTCCCCAAGACCAGAACCATCCTCACTGGGGCCTTGTTCTACAAGGTTAACATAGTTCTCTTGCTGTGCTGGACAACTGTTCCCATCTTGCAGGAAACCATGCCTGTTTAGTTGAAATAGCTCTAACTCCCCAGGGTTTGGAAGTCTCTTTAAGGCAAGGACCACAGTCTGCCGATCTTGAAATCTCTAACCCAGTACATGGTACATGATAAGCAACCCAAGTTTATTGTATACTACTATCAAACTCTTCCTGGCCTTCTATTCTATTCTATACAGGAAGGGTAGAGAAACAAATGAACTAGAGTCATTACCCATGGAAAATCAATGCATATAGCTCCCATGCGGCCTTAGTCCGGCATCTGGTTAATATTTAGAGAACATTTCCACTCATAATTAGATCACAGAATACGCAGAAGGACACAAACAGCTCATACCCCAGTGGTTCTCAACCTTCCTAATGCTGGGACCCTTTACACAGTTCCTTATTTTGTAGTGACTCCCAACCATAAAATTACTTTGCTGCTGCTTCATAACTATAATTTTGCTAGTTATGAATCATAACATAAATATCTGATATGCAGGATATCTGATCTATGACCACTGTGAAAAGGATGTTGGGGGTCACAACCCATAGATTGAGAACCATTCTTTTCTACACTGTCAGCAAAGCCTCGGTAGTTTCATAGTGGGAGTCACAGCTTTGCTGTTCACCCTGTGTGATAACACCCCATCATTTCCAGGTTTACGTTCAGTATCAGGACTCACACTTCCTACTTGGCTGAAGGAATTCTATTTCAGGCTTTTCTGTCTTTGGTTATTTTTTCTCCCCTATTTAGATCCATGTTAAACATGCAAAATCTGGCTAGACTTTGCTCTTTGCTCTCCTCCCTGTTTGCTGAAGGTTTTGTATGGCTTCAGCATAGTTTAAACGTTACCTGTTTTAGAATCAACAGTAACAGGAAGCTACTTCATCGTTTCTGCAAACCTCCAAACACCCAGGGTTTAACAATGGAAAACGATGCTCTGGCGGGAGGCAGAGCTGAACAGGCAGCTGGAAAGCTGTCCCGACTCCTCTCTAGAGCTCCTCTCCTAGGTTTGATGTCATTTCTATAAGATGAGTTTGATAGTTTAGTTCCAGGGACTTGTCACTCTTACACACACGTTACTGTGGTTTTTGGGGACATACAAGCCTTCTCTTGGACTCCTCTGACTCCCAAACACCATACACCCGAAGGAAACACACAAAGGCCACACACGGGTGACTTTTCCTCTACACAGACTCCTTCATCCAGCAGTTCTGAGGATTGGATGTGCCAAACAAACTGTCCAGTGGCTTTAGATAGAATGCAGAGGATGACTACACAGTGATAAAAAAACACCAAAAGACCTATTAATTAGACACACATACCTGTCTCCAAGATAATTCTGGTTAAGTCTTGGTGCTTCATAGAGTCAGCTATTAATCTTAAGTCAAGGTAGCCTTCTTCGGGTTCTGATATGACCAGCCCTGACCAGAAATATTACATTTTTCAGAAATGGTACCCGACTTTTCAACACTGAATTATGTAACAAATCTCCAATTTGTATTATATTTTTTTAAACTTATTATGTGTCACCATCATGCTGAGCTGTCATGATGTCACCTCTTTCCTAGACAAAGAAAAGCAGTGTTGTCTGGGCCATCAGAACCAGGCAGGGGCTCTTCTGTTCAGGATGTGATGATGTCTTGACACTTACAATGGGGCTACTGAAGGCAGCCTGTCTGGAGTGAGGCACCTCCCCGGATCCTTCTCCACTTCCTAGGGCAGGAGTGCTCCCGGAGAGGTGAGTCGAGGATTTGCTCCCCAAAGGCCCCCTGTGAACTGTCCTGCAGCCGTGGGCTCTGGGTTTTGCCATGTTGCTGAGGGAGCCACTGAGGGTGTCTGTGCATTCGTCCTCTTCAAAGACGGCCTCCTGATAGGACTCGAGTCTCTTGGCTGTAGGAGAGAATTCACACAGAGTCACCCTCTGAGAAGGAGTTGCCAGTTGAGTACAGAAGGTGGTTCCTGGGCTATTTACACCATCTCTTTCCTGTCCTGTCCTCCAAATTCTCCCCATGAGAATCCATAGTCAATAAATGTACCCCCTTCTTTACTGGGAAATGAAGACACAATGGATTAGGAAGTCCCTTCCTCTTGCATCTTTAGGTCTAGCATCTTGTGTACAGCTCTACCCACACTCTTTGTCTGCTCTCCTACTGTGATGCAGAACTCAGTCTTCCCTGTTTCCAGCGCCAAGCCCTTCACTTGTGATCTGGATCCTGCCCTCTGGGGCCTCAAGGACTTTCTTTTCACATTTGTCTTTCACGCACACCAATCTCTCCTCAACCAATCTCAGGACTTTCTGTCCTAACTCTTCATTGATCTCTTCTCAAGATCACCTAGAAGCTCCATCTTGCCAAGCCCAGTGATCACATGTATGTATATATTTACACATGTCACCTAGAAGCTCCATCTTGCCAGGCCAATGATCATGTATGTATACATATATACATGTGTATGTGTGCTCTTATCTCATTTGAACTCCTTCTAGAACTAACTCTTTGGGCTTCTAGCATCATCCTTACCTGTTTTCTCTTCACACTGGTGGCATTAGCTGTTTAGTTTTCCCAGCTGTCTTTCATACATGTTTATTTTATTTTATTTTATTTGAGTGTGTGTGTGTTTCACTCATATGTGGGTGTGTAGGGGTATATATGTGTGTACATGTATGTGAAGGACAGAGAACCTTGGACATTGTTTCTCAAGATTCATTGTTTTTGTTTTGTATTTTTCCTTTGTGTTTTGAGACAGGGACCCTCATTGGCTTAGGACTCACCATGGAAGGTAGAATGCCTGGCCAGCAAGCTCCAGAATCTGCCTGTCTCCACCTCCTCAGTGGTGGGATTACAAGTGGACACCACCATGGCTAGTCTTTGTAATGTGGGTTCTGGGCATTAAACTCAGGTCCTCATGCTTGCAAGCCGAGGGTTTTAGAGACTAAACTGTCCCCCATCCCCTAGGTACAGTTTGTTGTCTTTTTGTTGTGTTCGGTGTTGAACTTAGAGACTCAAGCATCTAGTCAAGTATGCATGCATGGTAGTATGAATGTAATTGGCCCCCATAAGCTCATAGGGAGTGGCACTATTGGGAGGTATGACTTTGTTGGTGTAGGTATGGTCTTGCTAGATGAAGTGTGTCACTGTGGGGAGAGCACTGAGGTATTTTTTCCTTAAGTTTCACTCAGTGTCACAGACCACTTCCTGTTGCCTGCAAGAGGTAGGACTCTCAGCTACCTCTCCAGCACCATGTCTGCCTGCACACTACCATGCACCACCATGATGATAATGGACTGAACCTCTGAACTGTAAGCCATGCCAATTAAATGTTTTCCTTTGTAAGGGTTGCTGCGGTCATGGTGTCTCTTCACAGCAATAGAATCCCTAAGACAGTGTGTTATATCCTGTCTCCAGTTACCTTTCTTCTCATCTCTCAGTTATTGGCAAGATGCAGGACTGCCTGCTCTTCTCCATCTACACACTTCTTGGTATTCTCATATGGTCTGATCTTTGAAACAGAATGTTTACATGCATAGCCTACAAACCTGTGGACTGGTTAGTTCTATGTCAACTTGACACAAGCTGGAGCCACCAGAGAGAAGTGAACCCCAATTGAGAGAATACCTCTATAAGATTGGGCTGTAGGCAAGCCTGGAGAGCATTTTCTTAATTAGTAATTGGTAGGGAAGGGCCCAGCCCATTATGGGTGGTGCCCTCCCTGGGCTAGTGGTCCTGGGTTCTATAAGAAAGCAGCCTGAGCAAGTCAGTAAGCAGAGCTCTTCCATGGCTTCTGCATCAGCTCCTGCCTCCGGGTCCATGCTCTGCTTGAGTTTCTGTCATGACTTCCTTTGATAATGAACTGTGATGTGGAACCACAGCTGAATGAACCCTTTCCTTCCCGAGTTCCTTTGGTCATGATGTTTTATCACAGCAATAGTATCCCTAACTAAAACAACCTGTATCTTCAACTCTAGCCTCTCACTGGAATCCACACTCATGTATTCTCCTCTCCACACGACACTTGCAGTTGGCTGTCATAAGGCTCTTCTAGAAGGTGGATAGTGGGATGGTTCATGCCTTGACTTCCCTCGAGTCCATCCTTCTTAACAGTGAAGGTTTCTCAGGCAGGGCCCCATTATTTACTCTTGCCTCTAATCTTGCCATTACTGCCTACTCCACATTTTTGTTTTTCTTTTCATCTCACCCCATAAAACATACACCTTAAAATGGTCAGAGAAACTCATGTGCTGTTAATATGTCCCGAGAGTCCAATGCAGTAGCTGATAGAAATGCTGGAGGAATAAATGAGCAGTTAAATAACTGTAATCTTAAATTCCACCCGGTAACAGCTGAGCTATTTCCTCTTCCTCCTCAACCTTTTCTTTACTCTTCCTCCTCACCTTTGTGCAACACTGTCTTGTCTATATGGTAACCAAAACCTTGAGCAACCCATTCTTGACAGCACATTTGTTCACTATGCATTGGGCCTTACACAATCCAAGCTATTACTGCTGCTGGCTAGCATCTTATTCTCACATTTACAGCAAATACACCGAATCACAAAGAAATGACTTCTTCCTCATACCCAGGGGCTCGCCAGCACATGCCCATCGCACATCAACTCTATCCCGAGTGTCCAGACTCCTCCCTACTTCTATTGCCTTGGTCAGGCTGCCATCGTCTTTCCAGTGAATCAGTGCAACACCTCAAAACTAGTCTCTTGGTCCCTCTGAAATCCATTTCTCAAATGGTAGCAGATGAGATCACTTCCAGTAAAAAACAAAACAAAAACTTCCCAATGGCCTCAGGATCCCCTCAGAATAAACTGCATTCTTCATCCTGCCCTAAATACCCAATATGACCTTTACCTCTCTCTTTCTTCTACACCTGCAGTTCTCAACCTGTGGGTCACAACCCCTCAAAGGCCCATCAGAAAACACAGGTATTAAATGACGATTCATTACAGTAACAAAATTAGTTATGAAGTAGCAATGTAAATAATTTTAAGGTTTGGGGGGTCACCGCAACAGAAGAAGCTATATTAAAGGGTCACAGCATTAGGAAGATTGAGAACCACTGCTTTACCTCCTTAATCTAACTCAGACTCACAGGCCTTATTTACTTACTTTGAAAATGTGAGCTCTCTACAGCATGAAGGCCTGTAGAGGAGCTGCTCCATTGGACCTGGAATCCTATGCCCTTGAACACCAAGATTCTGTCATTCAAATGTTAGACTCTAATGTCCCACTTTAAAAGGTCATGCCTAGGCATACAGTCCAAAGTAGCCATCCAATCCTTATATGCCACGCCATTTTATTCTGATTCTCAACCAGGTCCTGATCATGACTTATCTATTTATGCATTCTTGATGACGTTCTCCCATAGAAGCTCTGTGAGAGCTACATTGTTGTTCTCACTTATTATTAAAACTGTGTCGGAGGAACAGACAGTGAGAACACGCTTGTTGTGTTGGTGGTTGTGCCTACTCAGCCTAAGTCCAGCTACTGAATAAGATATAGATTGGGGCAAATTGTTTTATAAAGTGTTTTCACGTTCTACTTATTGTAATAATTTTGCCATATTTTTAAGGGAACGGAATGTCTAAGAATAAATATGGTAGCTTGTTTTTCTTTTTTTTTTTTTCCCTCCCTTTCTGTTGTTTGTTGAGATAGAGTCTCATTAAGCCCAGGATATTCATCATGCAGCCAAGGATGGCCTTGAACTCCTGATCATCCTACCTCTCCTTCCAAAGTGCTAAGATTATAAACATGACTTAAGTGGCTTTCAATAAACATTCACTCTTTCTGAAGCTCTCTAATGTAGATGAGCACATCAGATCACATCCAAACCATTCACTGGACATTTACAGTTTTCATGGGCTGAATGATATTGTGCACTACACCTTTGCTTCACTGAATCATTATGACTATTAACCCCCCCATTTTATCTTATTATTTTATTTGTTTTTCAAGATAGGGTTTTTCTATGTAGTGCTAGCTGTCCTGGAACTAGCTCTGTAGACCAGGCTGGCCTTGAACTCACAGAGATCTGCCTGCCTCTGTCCCCTGAGTGATGGGATTAAAGGCATGAGCCACCTCTGCCCAGCTCAACCTCCATTTCATAACTAAAGAAATAGACTTTATTAATTTGTCATTTCACAAAAACAGACTATATTGGTCTTAAGACCAGATTTATTGGATGCTATAGCCAAGATTTTGTGACCTAATGCTATAGAGTTTCTAAATATAGCCATATGAATGAGTGTGGCCAATTTTAACACACGTCAATCTCCCCTGTCAAATTTCTGTGAGCCTGTGTATTTTTTATCTTAAACAAGTATTTGGTAAATGAATAATGGATGAATAGGTACATAAATGAAGTATCATCTATAGTGTTAAGGGAAAGTTATGGGTAGGAATTTTACAGTTATTAAAGCATTTTTTTCATCAAAAGTCATACATTCATTTTCATCTTCAAAATACTTCTATCTGAAAGGAACTATTGTTCCTTCTGCAGCTAAGGAAACTAAAGAGAGGGATTAAATATTCCAATTATGGCTAAACAGCTGACTAGAGGTAGAGTTGGGATTTAAATTTAGTCTTCTTGCCTCTAAAGCCAATACTCATATCCCCACATCATGGCTCCTTAATTCTAAACAGTTATAAGAAGTTGAGTTGGGTTTTTTTGGTTTTGTTTTTTGTATTTTTTTTTTTTTGTGTGTGTGTGTGTGGGTGAAGAGATTCTCTGTGGAACTTTTGGCAATGGCTACTGGCACTCAGTGGTTAGACATCAATATATTATAGGAAATAATGGTGAGATTAATAAAACTTTGACTATTTCAAGATATTTATTGGTAATGAGATGACATTTTAAAAACAACTAAAATGCCTCAAAACCCACATTAATGAGTTCATTAATTCCTCTGAGCCATCATTGGGGGAATAAGGATCACATGGTTGTGTAATTAGTATATCATCAAGTAGCTCAGCTATGACTGTAGCTATTACTCCATACGCTTCATACATTACTGTAGGACAAACTTGCTCAATAAGTAGAACTTCGATAATGGAATGTAACAGATGAATGACTCGACCTTTACTCATTTCATGGAAAATTCCAGAAACATATAGGTCAAGAATATTACAGTGTGATTCAGAAAACAGAGCCACTGGAACTAAACTTCCAGGCCCAGAGAAAATTATATCAAAGATGGTTGTGAAAAGACAAGCTTTGTATCATATCAATAAGCAAAATATACCCAAATTATGATAAAGATAATAAGAATGATAAATCTTTCTCATAGAGTAGCTTCTGCTTTGGTTCTTTGAAGGTCTCAGAATGGGCCAGGAACTCGTTTTCTGACTCACACAGGAAACATAGTCTGTCATTATTCTCTATGTCTAAAGGTAGGTCCTGCATTAAACAAATTATCTCTTATTTCTTTTCCTTACTTCATCTCTGATGTCTTCTTTTGCCATTTCCTTCTCAAATATTCCAAAATCTGTTTACAGCCTACTATTTGCGTTGGTTTGATATCTGAAAGAAGTAGGTCTAAGACTATGGAAAAATTAGCTTATCGTAATTTATAATGTGCTCTCCAGAGGGCCCACATAAGGCCAAACACAGCATATTCAAAGTGCTTCCTTCCACACATCATCTGTACATGTTCCTTCAAACCATTCACAACAAACTGATTTCTCAACCATCCCTGGCATCCCATCTTTCACCTACTTGTAAACAGCCAAGCTTCCTCCAACCACATCATCCACATACAACTGATACCCAAACCTCTGCTCTGAACTAATTCTCCATACATTGCATACATTCCAGGAATGTCTGAGGTCCTGCCTTTAATACGCCAAGTTACATTGGTGCAAAATTCATCTCCAGAACTACGTGGCTGCCTGAATGTCAAACCAAATTTGGAACAAGTACCCCCCCTCCCCCGTGTGTGTGTTATATGATATGCACATATTCATATAAGTGTATGTTGGAATATGCATGCATGCATATGTGTATTCATTAGTGGAAGCCAGAAGAAGCCACTTTAATTTTTGAGATAGTGTATCTCACTGAACCTGGAGCTGATTGGTTTGGATCAATTGGCCAATGAGCTCCAAGGGTGCAGGGAAGCCCAACTTTGTCCCCCCCAGCAGTGAAGTTACAGGTGCATACGTCACTTTTTTTTTTTTTTTTTTTTTTAAATGCGGCAGATTTGAAATCAGGTCTTCATGCACACATTGCAGACATTTTAACAACTGGGCCATCACCTAGACCCAAAAATATCAACATTAATGTTACAATTAATATGATAATTTTATAATTACACATCTGTCTCCGCCACTGGACCATGAGCTACTTAAAAGGCAGAGCTGCTTCTTATTTTCAAAACAACAATTAAAAATAACAATAACAGCAGCTAATATGTCAGGACTTTATTTTGCCATGCTCTGTGCATCTTTGCACAAAGTATCTCAATGAAGTGAATACTATAATGGCCTTTTTCTCTCCCCGAGGCTTAGAGAAATCGTATCTTGCTGAAGCACACATACTTTGAAGGTGGTAGAAATGGGGTTCAGGCTTAAGAATCATTTTTTTTTTTATTCAAACTTTTTATTTTTGGACAAGTGTTTTTTTGATGCCTCCATAGATCAACAAATTTACAAACTGTGCATCATAAAGCCACTTGCCAGACAATCCCAAATTAAGGGACAATTGACCAAATCCCAGAACAGTGCCTGTCAAAACTGGTAAATTCATCCAAAAGACAGAATGTCTCTAGAAACTGTCAAGTGTACAGAAGCCTAAATGATGGCTGTTATTGGTATTCCAGGTGTCATCCTGGGACCACACGAGACGAAAGTGAAAATGAAGGATGCTTTCAGAACATGAGTTTCAGGTAATGATGATGTATTGATACCAGTTCATCACTTACCAAAGGCATGCCATGACTCATGTTAACAGGGGAAATGCTGGGATGACACACTGAACCCTATATAACATCTTTGTGACTGTTCTCCAATTAACTATCCCAATGTGAAAAGTTTATTTTTGAAATGACATTTTTCAGTAGTCTCCCTCTTGAAGAAGGAGTGGCCTTTTTTTTTTTTTACTTTCCTTTTTTTTTTTTCAGATGTGGCTTTTTAATTTTGATATGCATGCTAATCATGTGAGAATTGTGGTAAAATGAGATTTTAATCGCAGCTCCATAATTCCTAATACAGCCCAGGTGCTGCTGGTACCACTGATCATGCCAGGACATGGGCCACACTGCCAAGTTGGCAGGTTTGGAAACACATAACTGTATTGTCAAATGTGTTTAAATCATTTGTATGTGTGAGGGGGCTATTTCTACACAGCAGTATTCTTTATAGAATTATCTCCTAGGCAATTCTTTTGTTAGAAAAATCCTTAAACGTTGGCCATAGAAACCTAGGTACTGTTAATAGCTTTCATTTCAGCGAAAATATCATGTCTCAAACTGTAGTGTAGGGAGAATCGACCCTTTTCCCAAATCCATTTATTCCCCTCACCTCTGTGTGTGTGTGTGTGTGTGTGTACACATCTGCATTGAGGAAGATAGAGTGTTAACCAAAACACAGCTGAGCATCCATATTACTGCACCACTTCGTGTCACTTGAGCATCCAGTGTTTGCCAAAGTGTAGTATGTCACTCATCATCTAACTTCTATAGCGGTGACCCTTTAATACAGCTCCTCATGTTGTGGTGACCCCCAACCATAAAATTATTTTCGTTGCTCCTTCATAACTGTAATTTTGCTACTGCTACCCTCTGTGCAAGAATCATTCAACTTTCAAAGGGGTCATGACCCGCAGGTCGAGAACCATTGTTCCAAAGGAACAAGAATGCAGCATAGAGTTCAGTGGGGTGAGTTAATTACCCGGTACTTAGACCTGGCACTTTCTTGAAAGAATTATTAGGGACTTAAGTAGTTGGGAACAAAGCAACAGGTAGTTTTTGTAGAAATCACACACTCACCGTTTTCTTCATGGCAGTAGTCAAATCCTGCCACACTACACCTTCGAAAAACCATCTTATTCTCAGTGAGGGTTCCTGTCTTATCAGAAAAGAGGTACTGGATCTGCCCAAGATCCTCAGTGATGTTCAGAGCTCGGCACTGAATGGTAGAATCCATTTTCTCATTGTAGAAATCTATATCACTTTGAATAAAATAGATCTGTCCAAGCTTCACGATTTCAATGGACACATAGAGAGAAATGGGAATCAAGACCTAATAAAGTACAAACAATTTAAAAAGGTTAAAGTCAGTGAAAAAAGGTGAAGACAGCTAGATAATGCGCAAAGATAGAGAAGTTCTCTGTTGACTCCAGCAGAAATTACCTGCAACAAGATGATCATGGTCCAGAACACATAGAATCCTGTCAACACAGGTGATATCACCCGTCCATCCGGCTCAGGGATGTTAAAGAAGACCATGTTTTCATACCTGCTCAGCCATATTCCATGACCTTTAAAAAGTACACAGACACAAAAGGATGTTACACAAACAGTATGTAAATAGAGATCTACACCCCTCATGAAAAACAGACGAGAGTATATGCTTTGAATACTAATTGTTTGTTCTTTAAAAATAAGCTCAAACTCAAAGGGCTACACAGTCTCTTATCCTTGACTCTCCCTCTTAATCTCTTCCCGGGTCCCTTCAGTATGGTGGCTAAGTGTAAGTGGATACACTTAACATCAGTGTTTGTCAAGCTAAAGGCTAAGAAAAGAAAACAAGTGAGGAAAATTAACAAATAAAAATCTTCCCAGCTGGGCAGTGGTGGCGCACGCCTTTAATCCCAGCACTCGGGAGGCAGAGCCAGGCGGATCTCTGTGAGTTTGAGGCCAGCCTGGGCTACCAAGTGAGTCCCAGGAAAGGCGCAAAGCTACACAGAGAAACCCTGTCTCGAAAAAACCAAAAAAAAAAAAAAAAAAAAAAAAAAATCTTCCCCAAACCAGAGATATTATTTAAAAAAAATGTATCGGATGATACAGACAAGATAATAACAGATAACTGAACTCAACCCACCAAGTGCACCAGTTAAACACATCACGACCAGGAGCAGGACACACCAGAGGACATCTGTATTTGCTCTTCTCTCCAGTTTGCTGCGCTTATACCGTGGTCCGCTGTTGTTCAGCATCGCTTTGGTTTCATGACCTGCACGGAAAGCATAGTAGGTCTGAGGATGCATAAAACAAGAGCAGGGAGCAAACATCGCGGTTAAAAAATCCCCCGGCTGACAAGTTAATCCAAGGTGGCACGTAACACCTTGTCAGTTTAATTGGCGGTTTAGTTAGGAAAACCAGGATCCATAGTTAAGTTCATTAGGGCACAGTTCCCCTTCCGTGGGTTCCATGCTGAGGAAAGGAAACATGTTAACACAGAGGAAGCACAAAGGAAGGTAGGAAAAGAACAAACCTGCATAAACCACAATGCCTACGACAGCCTCTGTGTTCCTAATGGTGCATCCTCTGAGCAATAAATTCTCTTTGCTGAGGCCCACCCGCTCCTTGTTGGAATGTTCCCTGTAAGAGAGGCAGTATATAGATTAATGTTTAAATAGCAAAGGGAGGGAGGTAAGAGAACAGTCTTTATGCTGGAAGGTTCTATACCCCGTGTGGGAAGTTTGACGGCTCAGAGGAAAGGCTTCAAGTCTCTGGCCCATTTGCTTTTGGTGTCGTGGTTAACCCGCGGTGGGTAAGAGAAAGCTGTGGCACACTGCAAATTCCCATTACGTCTCGAATGTTGTTAGCTGTCACATTCCATTACTGCAAGAACCCAAAATTACTCTAAAGGGCCTGCTTTCCCAGGGCGCACTGCATTTGAGGACTTCATTGCTGGTGACGGAGACAGTCTCGATTTAGAACAGTAGTAGTTCTGATTTGGCTGAAATTAAGAATCCTGCTGGACACTGACAATTGGTGGCTGCTGAAGCCATTAGATGAAGGGCTGACGGAGAACTGTATAATCAAAGGTGAAGGCTGACAGCACCAATCTGGTAAGGGGACAGGGGACATCACAGGCCTCCGAGTTACGGGAAAGGAAGTGAGAGCCCCAGATTCTTCATCAGAGAATTGCAACCCGAAGTCTGTGGCTCTGAGGCCTTGTGACTCCTCTGGAATCATAAACAGTATTTTGTATGGATGAATGTGTACATCGTAGAGACAGAATCTGATTCGCTCAACAGATTCTGAAAGTGTCTAGGGACAGTTGACAGATAAAAGGGCCAGAGAAACAGGTAAATTTGACTAGAAGGAGACAGTTGGCCAAACCCAAATATGGTAACTGCTTCCAACAAAGACAGCCTCAACACAGGAAGGAGGCAATCCACTCAGCCGGAAGTGGGGTACATGACCTCATTTCTTCAGATAGGAAAACTAGAAATTGATTAACTAAATGTCATGTGTAGGACGTACTTTGGTCCTGTTTTGAATAAGACAATTGTCAGAAAACATTTTTTTTCTCATCAGCTGGAAAAATTTGAACAAATTCCCAGTACTAAATGAGATGAAAGAATGGTTTTGATTCTCCTCAAATGTGATCATAGGCTTTGTATTTTTTATTAATGTTCTTTTCTGCTCCAAGTATATGGTGACGTACTCTCGGTGAAGTGATGTGTCACAGGGCTGGGAAAGGAGGCAGGAAAGATGGCCTCATATTAGCGCCACTGTGAAATGGCCAAGGCTGAGTGGAACCTGGGTGCTCATCACACTTTTATTTCCACTTTCACACATTTGGAGATGTGGGTAATAACCAGTTTCAAAGTTATTGAAGTAATTACTTGACTAAACTGTGACAGCCATAAGAGTACAGGGCAAAAATCAGTGCAAAATTTACAAAATCAAGCAAAAATTACCTTTCACACACTGTGAAAACGTCATCTTAATTTTATCATTAGATTTGGATGGTTGTCTAAGCAATGGTCATTAGTTTATAAGCTGCTGTTGTTTCTTCCAAGTAAAATTTGTCAATAAACCTACTGCCCCGTCTCTCTGGAACTACAAAGAAAATAAGTAAAAACCCTACAAAAGTTTCATTTTGTACACAGAGAGGAAACCAGTTGGCCATTTTATGTCCAGTTTTACAGACTTTGTTCTATTTGGGAATCTGTGCAGAGATGTCAATTTAAGAGGCATCCGTGAACCTAACCTAACTCAACTCCTTGGGTTGAGTAGGAGCTCACTCTTTAACTCAAGCTCACATCAAACCTAGACTGGCTTCGAACCTGTGACAATCCTCCTGTCACAGCCTCCAAAATGATGGGTTTACAGCTCTTTGGTTTTATAGATGAGGAAGGTAAATCTAAGCATTCACATTGACAAATGGCATCAACAAGTTCTCACTGAGAACATTTGCTGCAGAATCCTTACAGAAAGAGTTTTAAAACATAAAAACATCATCTCTAAAGTTCTTTAGCTAAAATCAGTTTTTCCTCCCTAGACTCCATATTTTCTTCATTCCTTCATTTTTTCGTTTTTCGTTTTTCCTTGAATGTCTTGGTATGCTTTAGATGTCCAGGAAATGGGATCAAGACAATTTTCATCTTTAAAAATAGGAGATTAGGTGGGAAATTTTCTCTAAGAATTATGTCTGACATTTTTCTTATAAAAACAAAGTTAATGAGTATTAATTGGCTCAGAGTAATAAAAAATCTAAGTGCTGGAAGCCAAGTTTGAGATTGGAAAAGACCCCAAATTACAGGTGTCTTTGCAAAGAGTTAAGGACGGCACTGTAAGTGTTGAGTATGAATACTGCTATGGCTTCCCACACTCTTAAGGCAAGCTTCCAAATCAGCAACTCTTGCCAACCAGAATTGCACATCTGCTACTCTAATTCCCGAAAAGGGAACAGACCATCCTAGGATATCATTTATGTCTGCAGAACTATTTCCTTCCAAACTTTAACATCTCCTGGGTTTAATATGGAGCTCATGAAGGTGGGCATGGTGATACATGTCTGTCATCTCAAAAAGCTGAGATAGAAGAATAACAAATTCAAGGCAAGCCTGGCCTGCATAGTAAATTAAGGCCAGTATAAGCTATGCAGTCCCCAAAGATATTCTTACACCATTGGAAGAGGTGATAGGAATATTTTTAGAGGGTTTTATTGTTTAGATTATTTCACTATACACAGAGAAGAGCATTTATTGAATTACTTAGGTATACCACATTATCGATGGCCAAACTTGCAGTTTCTAATGATCTACACTGGATATGAATACACACAACCATTTTTGAACTAAGTATAACTTCTTTCATGCCCACAAAGGTAAGTTACACATCACTCACAGAAAGCCTCGGAATCTGCTGAGGTCATTGTTGGGACTTTCACATTCTATCCTACTGGAAAACTTCTCAGGATCAACTTCAGAATCCTAAAAATATTTTGCCAACATCAAAAAAAGAGAAAGAATTCATGATTAAATCTTGTTATTTAAACATTGTATCATGTTGGTCAATTCTTAATACATATAGTAACTAGGCATATTTTTTTTTTTGGCCTCCAAGTGTGTGCTATAAATCTCCTAGGATGAAGAAAATACAGTTATAATTATGGGATCCATAACAGGAATCAGAATGACCTTAGAATGTTCATATGGCATCCATAGAAACAAGAGAGCTTTTTCAGATTAATCACGTGATGCAAGTTACGTGTGGAAGTGCACACAGGGCTCTGCATCAGAGCTCCCACTCCTGGAGCAAACAGTGTCAATAAGGTGTGGAAAATATTTTGTTGGTGGTGCCTATAACCGGATGGTTTGCTAGATTCAGAGCACGTGGAAATACCTGGGAGTACATAAGCCTTGGATCTCAGCCAAAGTTCATGAACAAAACTCCCAAGTAAGCAGGACATAAATATCTCACAAAATTCCCTAGTGGAGCAAGCAGACACTGTTATGAAACCAGTAGCGATGCTGGCAAGATGATGCTAAAAAATGAAGATGTGGCTTCATTAAGAATGAGTCACCAGCTCGGGCCTGGTGGCTCACGCCTGTAATTCCAGCACTTGGGAGGCTAAGGCAGGAGGCTTGCCATGGGTTTGTTATGAGTTTAAGGCCAGCTGGGGCTATTAGGTAGTAAAGTTCAGGTTGGCATGAGCTACAGAATATCTTCTCAGAGAGAGAGAGAGAGAGAGAGAGAGAGAGAGAGAGAGAGAGAGATTGGCTATTGCTGTTTGAGTATATTTTTATGTCACTGTAGCAAATATGCAAAACATGAACTACATGATAATATGATTCAATTTGTTAATAATACCTACTGAATGTCTTTGATGTACTAGAATCTACATGATGCATGTTAACTATATGATGCATGTTAACTATATTGACTCATTTCTTTTTCACAGTCCAAAGGTGCTGGTGCATTACAATCCGGCCTAAGGACAGCTGAGGAGACACAGAGGTTCCAGGAAGTTGCCCAAGTTCTCAAAAGAAGCTGCGAATTACAAAGGAAGTAGCTGTGCTCATGTGGAACTGAACCAAAGCGTGCCTGTTAGCCAACCGGCAGCAGCCTAACACACACTGAGTGCTGTAATAGACTCCTAAGCTGTGCAAGATGTTGTCAGAATCCTAGGAGCAGGGATGCTTATAAAATGACACAGACGGAGAGCTCAGAGGCAGCTGAACCACAGAGGGATCTGCTTGAAGATCCATAGATGGGAAGAGGGGTCCAATATGAGAAGAAAATGTAAGGTCCTTGGAGGCAAAACACAGTTTTATTTATGCATGTACGATGAAGAAATTCCAACTTCTTAGTACTTCAGGTTTAAAAAAAAGACACTTAAAATTTCAAAGCCTTTACCTCAGGTGCTTCCAGACATGGAGAAAGGAAAGTGATATTTAACTATGAACGTGTTTTCACATGAGTCAAATGATGATGCTAAGAAAGAGACATCATGTCCACGTCAATATGAGGAAGCTCAGCCATAAAATGTATTTGAATAACTTCACAAGACCATTACTTTATGAATAAAAGGCACAAATCAGCGGCAGAGCAAAGATTTATTTATTCCAACCTGTATCAATCTAACTTCCCTTATTTTAGAAGATGCACAGCCTAGAAGTCAGTGGCATGAGAAACCACAAAAGTTTTTTTATTTTTTTTATTTTTTAAGCTTTGGAATATAGGTAATCAGACATTTTAGGAACAATGGTGAACACAGAAAATGTAAAACCCTAAGAGTAAGAAAATGAAATTAGCAGGTGATTATTTCTATGCAAATGAACTCAGCTGGGTTCCCCTAATGCAGCACCACACAGTCTGATTGCAGACCAAGGAGTGTGAACTTCAAAGTCATTTTTATCCCATTATCTATAAAACATAATATGCATCCCCTGATATCTGAAAATGGATTAAGCCTTCTGTGATTCTATTTTGCTCGTGGTAAAAATTAAATTAAAAATCTCTTTATCTATCCTGTGAAAATGAGCCCAGCCCTTTCCTGAGGAAGAAGGAATGCCCACAACCCCAGCAGAGAAGACATTCTTTACCTGTTCTGCATAGCCACGCACCACCTGTCTCTGCTTTAAATTGCTCTCTCCGTCAAGGCCGGAAGTCTCAATGTGACAGATCCCATCAGGGTCTGTGGAGAAGAGCAAGACCATGTCTGCAGGGATGATCTCGTTACAAGAGAGGCGAATGAAGTCCCCCACAGTGACATGTTTCCAGCAACAGTCAATGTACTTCTTTTCTTTCCTAAAATCGAACCAGGGTATAAAAAAAAAAAAAAAAAAAAAAAGACAAGAAAGGTAGTAAGAGGAAACACAATTATTTCTTAAAATCTTAGTATGGAATTTACAACTTTTTGTGTAATGCTAACGGAGACACTACAGAATTGGTAAAGTCAAAATTTCACTGAAGCTTCATTTGGGAAATGTAGTTATTAAGTCACTAAAAGGTTCTTTCTTCCCACCGTGGGATTTTAAACACTTCTGCTGTTGGAATACAAGTCTAGAACAGACCTACAATTAACATTACATGACTAGGTTCATATGTAGAACAGTTCTTGCACGTGATCAGGAATCAAGGACCCGGAGCGGCGACAAGACATGTTGTCTGGTCTTAGAGAGCCCTGTGACACACACCTATGCTGGATAATTACGGAAAACCTAATGAAATGCAACACCCCCCCCCCCAACATTAAATAATTGTTCTACCACATTACCACCTCTAATTGTCACTCAACAGAAACAAAAGCAGCCTTCCATATCCACGGACTCTGCATCTGAGCATTCCAGCAACTGCAATTCGAAAATGTTCGAAAAGAAAAACATGTACTAAACATGCACAGACTTTCCGTCCTGCTGTCCTTTCCTAAAGAAATGCATTTAACACCTATCGATGCCGCTTTTGCCTTGCATCAGTATTCTGAATACTCTAAAGATTAATTAAAGTGCACAGGCGAAGATGCATAAGATAAAAAAAAAAGCTGATGCTGCAACATATCATATGAGGGACTTGGGCATCTCTGCCAGTCTCCTGTGATCCCCAACCCTCTTTCCAAACACTGACAGAGGAGTTTACTCCTGAGTCTGCAGCATCTGACCCCTTCAAGAAAGAAGAGTAAAGTTTATCCCTTCTAAAATATCATTTCCCATTCTATATTTTTTTCAATTTTTTTTATTTTTTAGTTAATGTTTGTATGCATGCACTCTAGGCATTGTGGCATATACATTGTGGTACACGCTAACTTTCAAGAGGCCAAGGTATCAAAAATAAGTAAGTAAATAATTGCAAAGTTATTTATTTTCTATTATACTTATGGAGATAGAATTTGTATTCACTCCCTAGAATCCTGGGAGTTACTTATAATCTAAGTTTTATAACATATTAAAAGTCTTTATATCACCGAGTTAAATGGAAAGCTGCCCTAGATTACTTGAATCGCCTCTGCCATACAAACTACATCAGCTAGGTAAAGAAATGCTTAGTTTGAAGGGATAAACAAATGTAAATAAGTAAATAGCTTTACAAGTGCCTAATGCACAATATCAAATCTAATTAGGAGAAATCTTTGATTATCTTAATGGCTAATCAATAATTTATTTTGTTTTTTTTTCCCCCAAAATTCTCCCTAGTGTCTACATGTACTACTGAATTTTTCCATGGAGAGAAATAACAGAAAATTTTAAAAAATAGGTAGAGGTTATACTTTGAAAGCTCAGTCCTGTCTGCCACACATACCTGGGAAAGGGATTTCTAGGTATTCTAGAAATTTTGTTTTACAGAAAATGGAGTCACTAAAGTTCACACACACACACACAAAAGGTGTGTCTCTACTTCTGTATTCTCATTCCTGTAACAGAGTCGTGGACTATTGAGTTGCAGCCTAGTTAGCGGTTAGAACAGACAAGACACCGGTGGAAAGTTACTGAACTAATTCAAAGGATGGATGAGAAGGCTTGGATAATAAGGTGGTAGCAGGAGAAATGAATAAAAGATTAAATGAAGACATAATTAGATAGCAGAGAGAGCCATTTCCTGACTTGTTCCATGTAAGCAACTTCAAGGATGACAGAATGGTTCCTAATTTGCATGATGAGGTGATAGACAATGCCTTTCGCTGTGTTCCAGTTTTTGGAAGCAACTATTCCACATGAGGTGAGACAGAAAACTCATCGTAAGAAGTTTTTATGTGACACGAATTAGGAAGCTGAGGTGTACAGCTGGTGTAAGATTCTTATCCAGATGTTGTGAGTAAAGACATGGATGTGGAAGTCTGTGGTCCATAAAGGGCAAGGGGCAACAGGCAAGGAAGGAGACAAGCATCCTTGGGTGAAAAGTCTTTAAGAAGATAGGAAAGTGGAAGGGCATCCAAAAGGAAGTGATGTCATAAGAACCAAAGGAGAAGAAACTTTCAAAGAGAGAGTGTCATTAGTCCAACTCTACAAAGGGACCCTGTTTAATAAGAACCAGCACACCTATGACATTAGCTCATCCGGAGATCTGATGACCTCCAAGAAGGGTGACCACATGAACTCTGTTGAGAGGGAAAATGAAGGAGGAACTGTTGGTGATATCTACAGGTCAGAATATATACTTGACCACTGAGGGCATGCATTCTATCCACAACTTGTTTAAACCCTCCTATTGTGTGGGTAAATGGTGCTCTCAAAGCCCAGGGATTGAAGGTGCCCTCCAGTTCATGGTACTATTGGGAAGTAGTTTAACATTTAAGAGCTGGGTCCTTGTGGGAAGAAGGTATGTCATTTAGAGTGTGCACTTGAAGGGACTGGCCCCCCACCTCTCACTTCCTGGCTGTCATAAGGTGAGCAGTTTTCTCTGTCACATGAACCTGACATGACAAGCTGCATCACCATGTGCCCAAAAGCAATGAGAGCAGACCATGGACAGAAACTTCCCAAACTGTAAGTCAGAAGAACCCTCCATCATTTTAAGATTATTCTATCAGGCATTTTATTATAATAACACAAGCCCAACCAGTCTCTAAATCTTTCCATGTTCATCACATAGAAGACACTCAAATTTGTTTAGTGACTGGATCTTATGACAACTCTAGTGATGTGAAAACTTTATGAATAACTTTTATCTTAAAGACAATCTAAAGAAAGTCATGTCTTCTGTATTGGTTCATTCTAACTTAATTTGGCTAAGATAGGGCTTAAGTGTTTAATTTCTATGGGAGTGTTTGTTATTTTTCTATGATATTTACCCATAGAAATGAACTACTTTGTGATAGGCCAGATATTATAAAACAAATTTTCAGCCTGGAAATGTTAACACTCTTCTTCCAAAAGTTTGCTCCATTTAATAGCCTCATGTTTTCATCCTAAATATTCTGAAAAATATTTTGTCTTCCATTATCTTTTTAATATTCCATGGGCATTTAAATCAACATATGTAAATCAACATGGTATGGCTTTATAGCCTATTTTTATTTCTTTTTATCTTTATTGTTCCAAAGACAATTTGGGGGAGAAAACATAATAAACATTATTTCTTCTATAGCTCTGAGCAAAAATAAATTGCCTAGAATATAGATAAAAAGATATCAAGTTACCCAGGTTTCTTATGAACTGCAATCATGAAGTGATAAAATGGATATAAATGATTAGAATAATGCATTTCATCACTAAATGTATATGCAAATCATCTAAAAGGACCCCAGAGAAAAAGTTCTACCAGGTCTCCCATTGGGCAGTTAACATCTAGGAAACAGAAAAACGCTATTACAAAGTCTCCCATGCTAATTAAATGACTTGCCTGTGTGCCAAGGAACCCTCTTGCTAACTGCCATTAATCTGTCACCATAATGCTAGTGGCTAAGCTTTACTTAGCTGTTAGAATACACTCATCACTGTGTTTGCTGTTTTATCGTTATATTCATGATGAAATAAATTGGACCTTTAGGTAGCTTATGTAATCTGCCCAAGGCCACAGAGCTACTGAGTGGGGGGAAATCAAAATGATAACATTTTAGGAAAATACAGAAACCAAAGACACATTATTGACTGTAAATTAGTGGTAGAAGTCAACAAGCATTCACACTTAAAATAATCTACACACAAAATGCACGCACACACATATATATTACATACACATGCACACATATAGTGTCCTTCCCCTTTTGCTAAATTTAGTGTCACAAACTCTGGATTTTGTCACTATGATCATCTTCCAGCTGGTGTCCAAAGGTCAGTGTGGTCTAGCATGCCACCTCTCTGTCTCTGGCATTTCCTAAGTCCTCCAGGGTTACTGAATGACTCATGTTCTGTGGCTTTCAACTGCAAATCAGAGACTTTTACTCTAAAAACTAGTACTTGGTGGCATGTATCAAGGTTTTTTGTTTGTTTGTTTCCTTCATAAATAGCATAAAAATTAGAAGCATTTTTTCACTGTTCAAGTAATCTCACATCATCTTACAATGATGAAAAATAATCTTTTTTTAAAAATAAATGTTGTGAAAGGTACTGAAGAAGTCTAATATGTAAATTAATTATGAACAGAATTCACAGTCTTTCAGACTTTAGCTTGAATGTCACATCTTCAAACAAACTTGCCCTAAACTTTTTCTCTTTGATTCTCATAAGAGAATCTCTCTGTTTCTCACAAGTTGCCCTGAGCCATGCTGTCTATTAAGTATTCACTTACATCTAAAAAGAAGCACTTAGGAGCTCATATCAGGAGCATCACGGTTCAAAACTCACCCGAGTTCCCACTTGGATACATGGACTTTCTCTTTACATACTGCAAATGAAGTTACGCAATAACTGAATTTACCGGAATAAACCCTCTCCAGTGGATGCCTCGGGTATGGCTGCAATAGGGTGCCTTGGGTTTTATGCACAAAAAGAATTCTATTCTGTTTTCACAACCCTTTCCTCCATAGATAACTGACTTCCCATATTCCATTCAACTTTTTATATCTATTCAAGTTTTTCTCTTTATCTTGATCCTCATCGTGGTTCTCATACCCAGGCTAGTAACTATCTTGCCTCAGTCTCCCAAGTGCTGAGATTATAGGGGTTATGTCACTGTACCCAGCTCTCAATCCAGTTCAAATCCTTTCAGTTCCCCAGTGACTGAGTCAGGAGTTTTTTTGGTTTTTCGAGACAGGGTTTCTCTGTGTAGTTTTGTGCCTTTCCTGGATCTCTCTCTGTAGACCAGGTTGGCCTCGAACACACAAAGATCCGCTTGCCTCTGCCTCCTGGGTGCTGGGATTAAAGGCGTGTGCCACCACCGCCCGGCTTTTTTTTTTTTTTTTTTTCCAGGTCCATGATTGACAGTAGCTCTTGTTTCCCCTCTAAGATTTCAATTAAATTCATTGAAGAATTTTAAGAAGTGTTAATTAAAATCAATAATAACAACAAGGGGTGTAGCTCAGTGGTAGAACACTTGACTAATATGGAAAAGATTATGAAATCCTAGGTTCAATCCCTGGTACCAGATGAGAAAACAAAACAAAACAAAACAAAACAAAATAATAACAGCAGCACAAAAATGGTCCTGATCATACGTAAGGGTAGGAAGACTAACATGCTTATGATACAGTATATTTTAGGGACACACCCATCCCACTTACCTACTGTAAACTTTGGTTATTAAATTGTTGATCTGCTTGTCGATTTTGTACTTCCGGTAGTCTTCCAAGCCATCTTTTATTGCAATAATTGTGAGGACCACCACCAGAGGCAGCATCGTGATTTCCTTCTGGAAGGCTTCCACCAACGGCACCCAGTTCAGGACCACGAGGAACAGGAAATACAAATTGGCAGCCCTGCAAGCCAAGCACACACAGGGAGGTCTGCACACAACACTCCAATGACTGAAATAAAGGAGGCAAGACTTGGGTTGGTTTTTTTTTGTTTGTTTTTTTTTTGTTTTTTTGTTTAAGTCAGTATTAGATGGTTTCATAGGTCACAGAACAGGGAATTGGCAGAATCTAACAAATATGAAGTATTTGTATCTGTCCAGGACATTTGGCTGGGATCATATTTGAATAAATATGATTTTTTTCATTAAATATGAAACAGTGAACATTTGAACGGGATAGTCTCAAGTTACATAATGCATGTTGAAAAAAGGAAGTACTGTTTTCTCCTTTAAAGTTAAAAAGAAAAACCCAGGCATTCTGAGTCAGCACATTAGATTCAAACAAGGCTCAAATCTAAAGGCTCAAAGTGAGCAGGGACACCTGAGATTTACTCTCCTTGGACTTTCTGTTTCTTTTCACACTATTTAGAACCATAGTACCCAGGGAATTCTTCTATCCCCCAAACTTTGCTACTTTATGTATTCAATTTTAAAAAAAGAACAAACAAGAAATCTCAGTCCTGCACAGCTATCAGAAATTTCCCTTTTCCCTTCGACCATGAAACTCCTTAAAAGCATTATCTATCCGAATGTCTCCTTTGTCATCGCCAGTTTATTCTGTTTTGAAGTTTTCTTTTTTAACTGTCTTTGTTAGCTCTGTAGCTTCAATTATTTCTATATGGGTCCCACCCAAGTCTACAGCTCAAGAGAACACTGTAAATTCTGAAGTTAATTTACTCATCAAATGTACAGTGATTAAAGTCTACAGATGTAAACACCTATAGCCCTCAAGGCCATTAACCTCACAACCTCACATCTGCACTTTAAACATAACCACTATTCAGTAAATGTACAGAGAACCTATGAAGTATAAATCGTGAGAATCTCGGGACTCACACAAGCAGCTCAGGCATTTTCAAAACAAGGAACTGAACAGCCCAGCTGCTTTTTAGTTCTGCCTTTCCTTTTCCTGGCGAGTTGTCTAGTCATCACAACATGTCCATCTAAGGTTCTTCTCTTGCCCTTATTTTCCCAAAGCTAGATTATAACGCATGTAACGGGCCATCCTTCCCTTTATTCCCATGCTAGCATAAGCATGGGGTCTCCCTGACAGCTCACCAGGGTATATGCAGTGGCATCCTAACTGATACTTTTTATTCAGTGTATTTCTAAGGCCTTTCTTTTGATCACCAGACTGCCTCCGTACAGACACAAGCATGGTTTTCTCCTCTTCAGAACCCTGCCTGCTGTATGGAGTCTCAATTCTCTATTCTGACAGCAATACTCCTCTGCTGGGCTAGACCCATCTGTCCATTATCTCCTATTGCTCCCCTACCCAGACAGTAGGTATCATCAGAGAGGGAACCTCCCAGGCTTCAAGCGAGGCCTCTATGCTGAGGTCTTTGTGCTTTCACTGATATTCCTTCCTCTCCATGAGATATGCTTTGCCCATTCCTGGGCAGAAGACACCCCACCCTCCATAGTCACATTAAGTGTCATATCCCCTTCTACTGTCCCATGGACTAGTATGATTTCCCTTGAGGCTTCCACTCTGATTGACAGCACTCCCACTCTGCCCTCTCACTGTTTCTACACATACATAGATAACCTACAGCATCTATGGGGAAACTAGCAAGTTATACCTGCACTCTCTCCACTGGCCAAGATCTCAAGTAAGCTCCGATAAATGCCTGTTCAACTGAATTACATCACCGCCTCACTTAATACCATCGTATTACATTTGCTTAAGAGTCCCTTTATTTTTCCTGTTATCAAGTAAGAAAAATCTGCAATTAAAGCACACCATGGTTTAATAGAAAGGACATTGAAGCAAGACAGAGAAGGCCCAAGGCTATGGCATCCACTCTGCGGCTTGTTACTGCTGTGGCCTTGGCTGAGCCACAGACGATTTGCTATCTGAAGATAACAGATAACGTCATCTTCTCTGATAAACAGAAGACATCCTTCCAACTGTAAAGAACCGAGTGAATCCCAGGCACCCTCACTCCAGCCCAGACTTGAATCTAAATTGCCTTGGATGAGCTTATGGAGCACTCAGGACTATGATGAAAGTGGGTGGGTTGGTGGGAGTTTCAGTAGAAGATTGAGGAACAGTCTGAGGCTTTACTTTCTCTAAAAGTACCACAGTACCTGTGAAACTGCTCGAATAAGTTTCTTGGCACAAAATTCAGAAGTGTGTACTTGGTTGTCCGTATTCGGTTGTTCACGTAGGTTCCAGAAAACCTTTCATACTCGTCTCTGAAGCACTGAAGGTGAGGGATAACGACGCGGTGCTTTCCTGCCGGCTTGGGGTTCTGCGGGGACTTGCCCCCACAGACAAGCAGTGAGGAATAGTTGTATGGCCTCTCATCTTCATCCTGGGTTCTCCCACTCGTCAGCCGATGCCAGTGATGTCTGGCCCACTGAAGAAGCTCAGTCATGTCCAAGATGCAGGGAGACCCAGGTGGTGCAGGTGATCTGGCAAACAAAAACACACTTCCCATAAGCCTCTGTAGATGTGTAAAAGACAGTACAGTTTTCTATACCAGAAAAATACATGGCTTAGTGTTTTTCACAGGTAATTGCAGATGTACAGCTCATCATCATTACTCCTTTTAAACCAACTTATTGCTAAGGCCTGCACCTTCCTCCTCATGAAAAGACAGCGCCCACAAGGCCTTTCTATGACTTGGAGTAACAACCTTGGCTTTAATGTATGTAAGTCTTTTTGCTTCTCTAGTCATCAGCTTTTTTGAAACTGGACTATGTGTACATGTCAGGAAGTTGTCCTAAAGCTTAATTGAGTAGCATGCAAATGATCCAGCCTAAGGCGTAGTAGACAGTGAGACATCTATGTGGATCACAAACATGGCTACAAGTGCTCCCCCCCGCCCCATTCATCAAGAGGTGACCCTTTCTTTGCCTGATGAATATCTTTCTCTACACTGGCCACATGCCTCAGTCTGGCTAAAGGAACAGTAGGAAACAAGACAGCGGAAGTCTGGAAAGTGTGATCAGGCTGCTCGTTCTCACTGCTCCCCTGAGCCCCTTCACCACCACCGTGACCCACTTGTACCAATGCTACTGCGCATGTGTGGCTGAGGCCACCGGTTGTCAGCTGACCACATGGGGCACTCAGATGACAATCTAGAGCAAAGACGAGCAGGAGTGTCCCCAGATGAACTGGACTGAAAACAGCCACCTACCAACCTGAGTCCACCAAGGTTCTGTGCCAAACTCTAAGTGATGCACAATCCCATCCTCATTTTCTTTACTTTGAAGTTTTCCCAGAAATGTACTGTTGAAGAGGAAAAGCCTAGCATTTACTAAGAGCTTACTATATTCCAAACACATTGCAAAACCCTCTATGCATATTATTTTACTACTCAATCAATTAGGGCCGAAGAAATGGTTTAGTAGTTAAGACCATTGCTGATCTTTCAGAGAGCCAAAGTTCAGTTTCTAGCATCCATGTCAGGTGGCTCACAACCTCCTTTAACTCCTGCTCCTGTTGCTGGAGGGCTTCTCTCCAGGTTCCCCAAGCCCCCGCAGTCCCACAATCCACTTATAAAATAATCACTCAGACGCTTATATCACTTATAAACTGTATGGCCGTGGCAGGCTTCTTGCTAACTGTCCTTATAGCTTAAATTAATCCATTTCCATAAATCTATGCCTTGCCACGTGGCTGGTGGCTTACCGGCATCTTCACATGCTGTTGGTCATGGCGGTGGCTGCAGTGTCTCTCCGCTCCAGCCTTCTGCTTTCCTGTTCTTTTATTTCTCCTCTCTGTTAGTCCCGCCTATACATCCTGCCTAGCCACGACCACTCAGGTTTTATTTATTGACCAATCAGAGCAACTTGACATACAGACCATCCCCCAGCACAGCCAAGTGCAGACCATCTCAGACACCTGCACTCAGGCCCAGGGTCCTAATCATCCTCTATGTGGACCTGCTGGGTAAAGCCACGAGGAACCCAAGAAGGGCTCTCACAGGACATACAGAACATCCCACAGCATGCTCCCAGGGACCTGATGCCGTCTTCTGGCCTCTGTGGGCACCCACATACATGTATGCATGCACATGTGCACATACATAAAAATAACTATTTTTTAAAATTACATCAATCCTATAACACAAGTAGATACAGCCTATTCAAGTCATATCTGTCTGAATCAAGAGTTCATTGTTATTGTACCTCATTGGCCTAGTTTAGAGGATATGACACTTGGAAAATGTCCCTCAAAATTCATAAAATAGGCAATGAGCATGTCATTGAGCATGCCACAAAAAGTCCATAGGCCTTGATTTCTATCTTGATTGATCAAAGTCATCGTTGACAGATCCACACCTAAGTTTCTTACTTAGGAAATCTGTAATGTGTCCTTGTCATCTGAATTGACAATATCCCAAATGAACTCTGATTTGGGCATCTACAGATTTTATGGGGGAAAACTGGGAGATGTGTTGATACTGCACTAGGCTAGAATCCAGACACAATAAAGACCTTTCCCCAAGAGCTGAGGGTCTAAGTGACCTGATAGACATGTACATGCCAAAGGCAATCCTACTGTAAACCCTATTTCAGGTACCGTTGTCCTTTAGGAAGATTATTCAAGGAGATTTCCTTTCTAAGCTTCACTCCAAGTTTATAATGTGAGTACCAATTCATTTTTCTAAAATACCATACTAATCAGAAGTTAATTATTTTCCCCTAAGGACATTGAAATTAGACTCAATTTTTATGAATCTAAAACCCTAAGTCATTATCCACCAACATGGGCAGATCTGTCCTGATTCTCCTCATTCCAAGGATCAATATTTGAACAATCCATTCTTGATAGCACATTTGTTCACCGTGCATTGGGCCTTACACAGTCCAAGGACCAGAGCTACTGGACATCATCCTATTCTCACATTTACAACAAATACACTGAAACACGAAGAAATGACTTAAAATCTGTTAGATCTCTTTAAAAAGTCACCTGAAACAAAGCAACGAAAATACACAGAGTGAAAACACGCACGTATTCATCCATTCATTTTTGCAGTACTGGGGATTGAACCTGAGGCCATGCACATGCTGTACATACCCTAGGCAAGCATCCTACCTCTAAGCTGGATTCCTATCTATTTTTTTGCAGATTTCATTTTGAGATGGCGTCTAAACAAGTTGTGCAGGCTGGCTTTAAACTCATCTGTAGCCCAGGTAAAGGGTGACCTTGCTATCCTCCTGCCTCGGCCCCCTGCATAGCTGAGATAATAAGCCTGCACACAATGGCCTGGCTTGGAAATCCACTTAATGAAAAGAACACAGCTTCCAAGGCCATGTCTTTGCCTCTGAATATTGGATGCTGTTGTAACATAAAAGCAGTCTTATCGGCTTTATACATACGAGAGGAGGAATGTTTTTGCTATATCGGACTTGTCCTTGGGATCCTGTCCTCTAAGCCACCTACTTACAGAGAAGTAAGTCATTGAAAATCAAGCAGCTAAACTATCTTTTCAACACAGTGCTTAAATGTCTACACCTGGAATGTGTGAGAAAAGCCTGGGTTTTTGCCCTCTATAAAAACAGCTTAGTTTATTTTTTAAAAGCTGTAACATGAAGTGTACCCTAAGTAACTAAGGTAGTTCGTAGCAAAGCCAGAAGTCTCCGTAGAACGAGGAAGTGAGATAATGCTCCGCAAATTAATCAACACTGCAGAGCAAAATAGCTAACATATCACTGAGTGGTTTCAGGTATTTTCACAGTACTAGCACTGGGGGCCATCATGACAAATCTCATACTTCCCTTTAGAAAGCCGAAGTCAGTGGGATTTGCTATGGTTTCTGCAAGCTTTGGGTGGGAAGTTTTCCTTTGCAATTAAACCTTTATTAAGACACAACACTGCTCGTCTGTCTGGTGTCCACATCCTCGTGTAACAATTGAAACAGTCAGCTCTTCAAATTTCAGAGCAGTTTCCTGATAATGGAAACATGAGGTTAAAGAAACATGGAACAGAAACGTGATGTGTTAACTTCCAGTCATATGTGCGTCTAACAACCTCACCCTAACGAAAATACTCACGTGGTTCACACAGACAGACGGCTTTGCCTAGCACAAAGCCTGGCAAGAACTGTATCTCCCCACAACTCACCGGTTTCAGAGACATAAAGGCATGCCTAGAGAACATGTCACTGCCAGTGTGTGTCACTGTCTGCTTTTCTCCATGCCCTGTCAATGTCCTTAAATTCACATTAGAGTCTGCATCCACCCACACTGAGTTTCACCCCTTCCTCCTTCTCTTTATCAAGGAATTTCAGTACGGAACTGGGACTGGCTCATTGCTCCATACTGCCTCTCTCAGCCATTCCACCCTTGACAGCCCAGCAGCTCAGAATCAGAATCACTCCAGCTCATCGGCACTGTTGCCCGGTCCTCAAAATGGATAGCTGGGGACTGGCTCTGGGACACAGGCCTGGAACTTCAGCTACTTAGAAGGTTACGATAGGGAGATTATAAGTTCAAGGTCAGCCTGGATAACTTAGCAAGTCTTTGTCTTCAAATAAAAAATCAAAAGTGGATTGAGGAGAACCCACAAGATAGATCAGTGGGCAAGGGTACATGCTGTCAAGCCTGAGGACCTGAGTTCAAATCCTGGAGACCATTGTGAAAAGGAGAGAAACTGATTTCCAGAAGTTGTTTGACCTTTACAAGTACACCTTGGCATGCACATACCCTCCCACACACATACACACACACACACACACACACACACACACACACACACACACACACACGCACACACAAATAAATGAATGGATGAACAAGTAAATAAACAAATAAACTAATGTAGAAATGGTTGGCGATATAGCTTTGTATTGAGCACTTGCTTAGCATGCAGGAGGCCCTACTATCCAGTTTTTATTTTTTTTTAATTTAAACAATAAAATTTTACTGTATAGTTTACAAGTATATTTATTCTTTTTAAAGATTTTTAATTATTCTTACACCTGTATCTCTGTCTAGGCGTGGGTTATACGCCCATGTAAGAGGTCCCTGTGGAGGTCAGGAGCATTGGATTCCCTTGGAGCTAGACTTGCGGATGGTTGTAAGCTGTCCCATATGGATGCTGGAAACTGGACTGAGTCTTTTGGAAGAGCAGTAAGCACTCTGCACCACGAAGCCATCACTCCAATACAGTTTATTATTCCTAACCGAGCCTGAACATTTTTCCCAGCTGGGAGATTCATTCATTCATTCACTCATTGCTCCCTGAATCTCGCTCCTTGTTACCTGTCTGGGCCAGGTACTTGTCTCATCTTAGTTTAACTAAGTTGTTAGGTTATACATTTTGAGACATTCATTCATTCCTTTCCAATTTAGTGGAATACGTCCTTAGTTTATTTCCCAAAGCTTTTCTGAATTTCTTAAGTGCCTGTTGCAACACACACCTTCTTGTCGCTAACTCTTTTCATTCACTTCCCCTCTCTCTTCCTTAGTTTAGCTAAAATTGTTGACCTAATTTAGGTTTCAAAAAACCCAACTCTTTGTTTCATTGATTCCTTATATCATTTTCATTTCCAGTTCATTAGTTCCTACCTTCATCTTAATCATTTTTTTTTCCTGTCTAATCATTGTAGGTTTGGCTTTTTCTTGTTTTTCAGTGCCCTGTGGTGCACTGTCAAGTTATGTAAGCTATCAGTCTAACTGTGCGTGTTTATGTGCGTGTAGGTATGAGTGCTAAAGCACACGTGAGTGGAAGCTATAGAGTGTGGAGTCAATGTCAACCAGTGTTATTCTTTTTAAAAGTAAGTGCTAATTGGATCTGAGAACTTAAGCATGATGGAGGGAAGTTGTGCTTTCAGGGGACTGAAGAAAAAACAAAACGTTTGGAGGTAATTAGCAGACCAATAGGAATATTTTGAATTTCCTGTTTAAAACTGAAGTCCTTTTACACCAGGCAGCTTTGGAGTGTGGATGTGAAATGTCTCCAACATTCCGAGCCCCTATCCCCAGCTGGTGACGCCGCTTGGGATTATGGGACCTTTAGGAGGTGAGGTCACCAGCAGTGGATTTGGAAGTTACTAGGCTGACCCCAGTGTCAGCTGCTCTCTGTCTCCCAGTCAGTGGCCGTGTGAACAACTTCTGCCTCCCAGGCTGCCATCGTGAATTAAGATGCCCCTACCCTTCCTTCTCCTGCCATGATGGACTAAGTCTGCGTGAGACCATGAGAAACAATCTTCCCTCCCATAGGTGGTTTCTGTCAGGTATTTTGGTCACAGTGGTGTGAAAGTAACTAATGCAGACAAAATGACCAAGAATCTACCAAGTTTGTTCTGGTTCTGTAGCTTTCAAATTCTACTCCCTACCACCTTTAGAAAATACTCTATCTGAGACGCAACCTAACATATATTTGCATGTAGCTGCAGACAAACGCTCTACAAACAGTGCCCTTGCTACTGGCTCTGCAGATGGACATCTGTTCTGTCTCCCTCTTTCATTACAATAGGATTTGTTTCAACGTTCGCTAACATCCTCTGGAAGTCACTAGCTCCACACTGAACTGCAAATATCTATGGGAGTGGAGAGATCCGCATCCCCAGTCTGATGGATGCACACACTGGACTCTTCCTGTAGAAACCTGCTAAAGATGCCAGGGGGACTTGAGGGCACAGGTGCACACAGCACTTTCCCAGAATAGCCAGGACATTGCCCTTTGAACTTCCTAATTTGGCCAAGTAAAAGGTATGTCAGCGCTTAGAAAAGAGTTTCGTATTAGTGGTGATTCCCGTAAACACTCATCAAAGTTCCATTAAGCTGTGCCTCATCAAGGATCACTGAGGCTTGTGATATTCTAATGTCTCGCTTTTGGGGATTACTTCATCTAAAGCAGGCTTTCTTAAACGTTCCATTCATGAACCTTTCTCCCTCAAGAAACTTTTTATGAGATCCCCAAGTATGCCAGTACATAAAGCTGGTATGCAAATCAAACATTTATGGATAATAGATGCTAAGACATTCTTTTAAAACAGCCGATTTGCATACTAATAAGATGAGTGTACTTGCTTATTTTTATGTAAAGAGTTAAATCTGGGCTGGATATTTGGTACTGAATGTCATAGAGCATCTTTGATCTTTTTCAGTTATATTTCATAATTGTCAATGCCAAGGACACTACTTTCCCTAAGTGCATAACACAAAATGCCAATAAGAACACTTTAAACATTGTTGAAAATTAATTTTAAAAAAAGAGGTTATGAATTTGAAAGAGGGCAAGGAAAGATACATTTGAGTAAGAAAAAGTAAGGAGAAATGATGTAATTATATTATAATCTCAAAAAAATGAAAGAACCAATTTAAGAAATTGGTAGAAATTCTGTCCTAATCCCAAGGCAGAATCTATTTAATGACCTTATGTGTTTTAAAACACAAGTCGGCAATTCAAACAGCAATTTTAAAAATCAAATGTCTAAATACAATATAATCCAAAGATAGAGTAATTCGATACTTACATGCTTGGAAACAATGGTAGGAAAACATATTAAAAAAAATCTTTGCTTTCCATAATTAAACCTTAGGTTTCTATACCGGCAGAGAGCTCTCACTTAAACACTAAGTGAAGACACCACATAACGTACAGCAGCCCCAGTTCTGAACCCAGGTCTTTCAGCCCTCACTGGTCCTGGGTGACATGATGGCGCTGCTCTGTGCCACGCACACCTGGGGTGCATTCAGAACCAAGGCTTTCGGTGAGACCGAGACAAAATGCAGGCGGGCGCTGCCAGGAACACCTCAGGTGTATCGCACAGTTCATTTCATTTCGGATCATTCATGTTCACACACATTTTATCATTACCAATCTGGTGTCTGCAAGCCACTTTTCATTTACCGAACCACACACGGAGTGGCAAGCCATGGGTTTAACTAGCTGTGATCTAGAAGTCACAAATCAGCTGAGTCTAATCGGGCAGTTCTCTACTCAGTGATGTACTTTGCATCAGGCTGCCAATGAGCACATTCTTGTAATTTCTTTTTAAGAACACAGAGAATCAGCATTTTAACATAGAGATAACACATTGATAATTGGCTTCTCCTAAATGGAAATGTAACAGAATACTGGCACACATTTTTGTCATGTTTTTCATTATAGCCCCTTGACTCTAGCCTTCCATTTCCTAGTTCATCCATTTTAACTAAAGTTGTAATGAGCAGTTTGCTCATCCTTTGTTACTCTAATCGACATATAATGGTTATACATATATACAGAGCATGATATGATATTTTAATATATTTTACAATAATTAAATCAGGCTTAATTAACATATCTAGCACCCCCTGCACATATCGTTTCGCTGTGATAAGAACATTCGAAGTTCTTTCTTCTAGCTATTTTGAAACACCGAATACAATATGGTAACCATATTTACCTCGCTGTACAACAGAATGTCAGAACGTATTTCTCCTGTCTAACTCTAACTTGGCATCTCTTCAGCAGTCTCTCCCTATTTCTCCCTTTCCCCTAGCCCCTCTGCCTCCTGACAGCCTTCTACTCTATACTTTGATGAAACCAATTCTATATTTCACACGTTTCATCAGCCTCACCACATTTCGACTCATCAAAATACTCCTGCTGTGTTGACACAGGCTCACATATTAACCACTGTATTTGTCAGCCATCTGCCCTACAGGGGCCATCTCTCCACCTCAGTGTGTTAAAGAGAAAGTAGATGCCATAGAGATCACGGGACACACGGTAGATGGAAACTTGGCCTTCTCATCCACACTTTCACTGTCTGCCATATCTCTTTGGCCATCCCTAAGCAGAGGCTGGAACCTGTACGCTGAGGTGAGTTACAAACTGTAAGTGCTTCTCCTAGAGTATAATTTGATTTGCTTGAGTCTAAGTACATACTCTGTTCAATGTACCTGTAATACCTGGGAAGTAGCCAACACTGAATATTCACACCAATGTCGCAAAAGATAAGTGTGACAAGAAATGACCCCTATACCACCCAAACTCATCCCGAAACGTTCTCTCCTAAGCTCATTTCAACCATGTTTGTGAATCAGCTGCGTTCTACTTGTTCGGTTTCCCAAGCTCCCATGATAAGAATGCTCCAGGGCCTGGTTAATCAGGCTGCCAGGTCTCCTCCCAGGAGACTCTGGTCTCAGGGACCTATAGTGAAGCCCATGCCTGTGTAATTTTATTAGCACCCCAATGACTTATCAGTGAGATTGAGAGCCTAGAATAACCTCTGTACTCCTGCAAATGCTGTTCTCTCTTACCAGAGGGCTGGCCAAACAAAATATTCACCACACTAGCCCCTACTGAACTGCTGACCTGTTTTTAGCTTGACTGTGCAATGGGAGAGACTGGGAAGAGTTCACACAGGCAGAATGGCAGGGCATTCCCTATTCTGCTCCCATTTAACAACCCTAAGCATGGCTCTTTGTACTTGGCAGTGTGTTGCAAATGGCTTCCTTTTTCAATAAGGAACTTAAGCAATTGCCCTCCATGTGTCTGTTTAGGGCTTGGCCAAAGCTAAATGGTCAACAAATATCTGTTGATCATTGCACTTTTAGAGAAAAGTGGTGTTACTGGAAAAGTAGACACGAATTCAGTACCGCTGTCTTCCTCTTAGAAGCAGGAATGAAAGTTTGAGGAATCAGAGGTTATCAGTGTTGGCTTATGATGCACCGTTCCACCAGTGATAGAAGGAACCCGCCCCTCCAGGTCTGAGAAACTCTTTCAGAAAACACAGGTTTCTCTGCTATTGTGTCTATAAGATCAGTAAACAGTGTAGCAGTGATTAAGGACAGAGAGTGAGTCCAGGGACCAATGTCTATTCCTGGTACCTCCCTTACCAGCTAACTTTGCTCAAAGGGTTGTTGTAAGCATCAAATGACTACTTCAGTTCCTCGGAACAATGTGTAACCCTTTACAAATGCTAAGTAAAGGTGAGCTCTTGCAGTATTAGCTGAGAATTTTTATGTGTAGATGATAGTAACAATCATACCCCAGATACTCGCCTCTGTTTAATTTTTTTAAACTCTAACTCATGCTCAACCACTGGCTGCATTCATCTTTCAGTAACTTTGCTCCTCAGTTAACTAGAGTGCTTTCTAAGCAACTAAACGGCTAAGGATAACAACACCCTCCTCCTCCTCCTCCTCCTCCTCCTCCTCGTCTCTCTCGGCTGCTCCCAGGGGCAAGTCTGACACCTGGAGACAGAAGCTCCATAGAACAACTCAATGTGGAACACTTTTAAGATATTTTTCAAGATCATCATTCCTAATGCGAACGATTTAGGCATATTCCCCAGTAGCTGATTTATCACTGTTTTCTGCTAACAACCCGAAGTTCCCATGGTAGAGGTGGCCTCATTCACTGATAGGCACTCAGACCTGAGGATTAAGAAAAAACATTTTTTTGTGGCATGGGCAGGGGTGAGATCCATTCTCTCCTCCCTCCCCCACCCCATCAACCCCTGAGGCAGGTGGGAGAGCTGGTCCTGAGGTCATAAGAGCAAGATTGCTGTTCCTGACCCCCATCAGTTGCAGCATTCGGGAGAGCAGGCCCTGTATCTTGCCTGGGCAGTACAATAGAGCCAATCCTGTTGGCGGATGATCATTGTGAGCATGAGAGAGCTGTCCTCGTTACTCATCTGTCATGTGGCAGCATGGGCAGGGAAGAGATGTACCCCTCACCCCTGCCCATCAATGCCTGAGGCAGGTGGGGGAGCTGGCCCTGCCCCTCATCAGCTGCAGCACTTTGGAGAGTGGCCCCCATGCCAGGCCTGAACCACACAGTCCAGCTGGCCCGGAGGCTGTTGATGTGGGAGAACTGACCCTGAGGATGTGGAAGTAGAACTAACCCCACCCCTTGCTCATGGCTGCAAGGGGTTAACTAGCCAGAGCAATGCAGGAGAGCTCACTCTGGTGGTGAGGACAGGGGAGAGCTCGCGGGATGACCAACCCTGCAACTACCCAGGCCCAGAACCAGGGTTATGAGTTGGCCCACCCCCACATCTACCCTATCTGTTAAGCATGTGAAGGGACTGATCCCGCAGACCCAAAGCTTCAGGATCTCCACAACACAGGGCAACAACAGGACATCCAAGAGGAGTCCCAGTGAGGGCCCAGCATCAACAGTGTAGCAGAAACCAGAGGCCTCGAACCAGAACAATGAGTCTTTGCAATGAACACTTGCAAGTAAAGACACGTGGATAACAGGGTTTAATATGAGACTCGCTGTGTTGCACTGCAGCTTCCATGATGAGACTGATTTTTCTTTCTTTTTTCTCTTAAATTTTATTTTATTTTATTTTGGGGGGAGGTTGCAAGGGCAGAGGGCAGATAAGAAGGGACAGAGAAATGAATGGGATGGAGATGCATGATGTGAAAGACAGAATAAATAAAAAAAAGAAAGTTAAAAAACAAAACAAAACAGAAAATGTCATGGATATAGCGAATCATCACCTCTCAGTCTTCCACCTACTTTCCTTACTTCCTTAGAAGTACCGCTATTCCAAAGTCAGTGGGTATCATTCTTACATATTTTAAAATACAGGTTCACATATTTTTGTTTATCTACAAATAATACATAGTATTAGTTTTGTATATTCAAAATTTATGTAGGTAGAGGAATAGGGGGACAGATTTGATCAAAACACATTATATACATGTATGAAATCTGCTGTGGATATCACTCTATATAAATAAAACACTGATGGCCAGTGACCAGGCAGGAAGTATAGGCGAGACAAAGAGAGAGGAGAATTGGGGAAAAAGGAAGGAGGGAGAGACACTGCAGCCACTGCCAGGAGAAGCAGCATGTAAAGACACCGGTAAGCCACCAGCCATGTGGCAAGGTACAGATTTATAGAAATGGGTTAATTTAAGATAAAAGAACAGTTAGCAAGAAGTCTGCCACGGCCATACAGTTTATAAGTAATATAATTGTCTGAGTGATTATTTTATACATGGATTGTGGGACTTCGGGGATTGGTGGAACCTGGAGAGAAGCTCTCCAGCAACAGAGATCCCTGAACAATAAAACAATTTTTTGAGTTTAAAAAAAAGAAAAGAAAAACATAATTTTAAACCACACAAAAAGTGGGCACTTAAAGTTCAAAGATGATCGGTTGGAACCAAAGAATGTTTATGATATAGATACTTCTCTTTCCTGAGCTAGCTTCCTGAGGCATTTTTTTTTCTAGAAGACACACACACACACACACACACACACACACACACACACACAATCTTTTACTACTAAACTATAGCTACATATAGAGCTGATTAAAGTCATTTACTATACACAAATCACTTAAAAACACACTAAGTTCTCAAAACTCCGCTTCCCTTGGTGAATGTTTAATTTGGCAAGCTGGAAGCAGGAAAGATTACCAAAAGGTAAATACAGGATAATGAATTCCTTTGGGCCCAGTTAGCACTTGAAAGTTTCAGAGGTCACCCCCAGCCGACAAACAACTTCAAATACACACATGAGGTCATTTGTCTAAAAGACAAACACAGGTTCACATATAGTCACTTCAAGGCTGTCTTTCTCAGCATGCATTTGAATCTCCTGTACCTTGGCCCATTGGTTTCTGATCTAGCAGGTCTGGGATAGAGCTTAAAAAAAAAAAAAAGCATGTTTAACAAGTTGGCAGCTAGTGCTAAGCATGCTATATCACACATTGTTGGGAAGCCTGTTTCATTTTAACATAATGACCAAGGTAATATATTAATAGCTTGACAGTTGATACAAATAGAACCTCATTGATAAAGGCTGAAATGAACCGAAAGTGTAGAAAGGTCAAGTTAACACTCACATACCACCAGCACCACCACCACCAGCACCACCACCACCATCATCACCAACAACAACCACCACCACCATCACCAAGTTAGTAGGTCTTAATGATTCATTCTATAGACTTAATACTATTACTGCTAATTTCAACCACCATTCTCAAAGGCTTGGCAAGGAAGAATGATGTATCTTCACCTTGACAGAATTATACCTTTCTTTTTACAACCCACACAAGCAATACTAACAAAATACCAAAGTTTTTCTATGCTGCAAATCTATTTATCTATCAGGTTTAATAGTAAGTACTGAAAAACTTACAACAAAAGATTTCTAAATAGGAGACAGGAAATCTTTCATAGAAGGTTCATCTCAGGAAAGTTTCTTGGCTGTACATCAGAGACAGCCAGGAACTGAAGCAGAGAGTATCCTGGTAAAACTCAAGCTTGTTCCAATCTATGTTATCTATGACCCAGTTTTCTAACTTATGCTACAAGAGGCTTAACTCCCAGGGAGACGGATTCTTTATCTTACGTGCCATGGGAACAACGTGAGATTGCTTGATATCTTGGTGGGTTTCTTTGCTCTATCAGGTACCATATTGGCTCCCTTAGCAGCGATTATCTCATTACCTACGAAAACAGTTTCTTTCCTTCGCCTCACATATTCTTTAGGAAAGAAGATAAGCATAAAACGTATCTGGGTGTATCTAATGTAGGGTTTTGCGATGACAAGAGTCAACTTATTTCACAGGAAAGCTGTGGCTCTTGGGTAATGAAGCTATATTATCCATTTTCCACACCGAGTAAATTGAATATCTTGAATGAAATAAACTTGGACTTTTAATGCTATGTATTATTTCTTCATATTGAACTTTTTGAACTAAATCCCATGTAGACATGCATATCCTACATCTTAGGTATATACATGTGGCCAGGCAAGGGGACTGCCTCACTCAAAACATTGCTATCAAGTAATTACTTTCATAAAGAGTGATCACTATCACAGAAGGAGGTGTTAGGTAAGGTTATAAAAAGCTTAGTCATACTTTCACTATACTTCTAAGAAGGAAATGTTTATGATAGTTCTGTTATTTTTTTAAGGGCCCTAAATAGGAAAAGGCCAAGTCAAATCACATGCATTGCCTTATACCTTGTTGGAAATGAGTGCTTAAAACTAAACTCATTCTGTTCCCAACTCATTCAGCGAACATGCCCTGACAGCCCACCACGTGCCAGATACCACGGGTGATGCTTAGGAACAGACAGAAAAGATTCACGTTCTGTATCAGAGAAGCAGCCTCTCAGGCAGGCTAAGGGAAGCTCCCACCCCCAACATACACTCAGACAGACACCACGTGAAAATGACCCACGCATTTATATGCCCTTCCTGATAAAGGGTCAAATTAGGTTTTTCAAATAAACATGTTTATTTTCGAAAAAAAGGCAGAGGAATAATAAATGACTGAAGTACCTATGAAGATGTATTGTTTTATACTAGAAAAAGTCTCTTTTTTTTTTTGTTTCCAAATACATCAAAGTTTCTTCAATTATTTAATGGGAAAATAAAGTTTTTACATATTGAATATATATTTATATGTATATATATATATATATTACCCATGTACACATAGCCACATGTTATGCCACATTTATATATGCAAACATATGTAAATTCATGTATGTAATAAATGTGTATGTGGGATGCTGAGTTTTATAGCCACAATATCTCAAATGCTGGACAAGTATTCTCTGCTGAGCTATAGCTGACTCAATATTTTGTGCAAAGATATTTCTCAACTGATGATGGGGTGATGGTCTGGTAAAACCACAGCAAGTTTAAAGTGCTGTAAGTCAAATATAACACACCAAAGCTACTGAGAATCATGGCTTAGTCTAGTTTCAGTATGCTCAGTACATTTACACTAGCCTAAAGTCAGGCAGGATCATCTAACACATCTGTTTCTCAACACAGTGTGGAGCATCTCTGTAATTTACCAAATACCTATATGCACAGAATGCTGGCAATACAGCAGTGCCCTGTGAAAGACCAGTTCTTTATTAATGTGACTATGGCTGCTGTTACTGCTGCTGCTCAGCGCCACGAGAGAATCCTATCATGCATTTCTCTAGGAAAAAAAAAAAAAAAAAGTTCAAAAGTACATTACTGCTTCTACCAAATCTGTAATTTTTTTGTATCAACTCACAGACAAAAAACAAAAAAGAAAACCAAAAAAAAAAAAAAAAGCAAAAGAAAAAGAAACAAAACTACAGTTGGACAACCATATGTTGAGAACCATTGGCATATATTAGCAGACACGTTTATTGGAGAAATGGGTGGGTGGAAGGATGGATGAATGGATGGATGGGTGGATGGTTTTAGATGATCCATTGGGACACAGAAAGCTTCAGTGCTTCTCTTTTTCCATAAGTCTCTTATCTTCTTGAAGGGAACACATCTATAGATGAGTCTCCTTTGGTGGATACTTGGCATCAGTCAGTTTGAAGAGAAACAGGCAAACATTTCGGATATAGAGGCTTATCCCTGTGTTATTTATTGTCTCACCCATACTCATAGATGACTGCTAGTTACCTTAATCAATTTTGAAAACTGAATAAACATATACTGAAACATTGAAAGTAGCTTTTTTTTTTTTTTTTTTTTTTTTTTTTGGTTTTTCGAGACAGGGTTTCTCTGTGTAGCTTTGCGCCTTTCCTGGGACTCACTTGGTAGCCCAGGTTGGCCTCGAACTCACAGAGATCCGCCTGGCTCTGCCTCCCGAGTGCTGCGATTAAAGGCGTGCGCCACCACCGCCCGGCTTGCTTGCTTGCTTTCTTTCTTTCTTTCTTTCTTTCTTTCTTTCTTTCTTTCTTTCTTTCTTTTTTTTTTTTTGGAAAAGTAGTTATTTTTAATACTATGTTTTGCTTTTGGTAACCCTAGATACTTCTAAAATACTATGTTATGAAAATAATAGAATAGTATGTTTTTGAGATCTGGCTTTTCAATGTTAATAAGATATTAGTATATGATATATTAATATCATAAACATAAGATATTAATATGTGATATATTAATATTACAAACATAAAATCACAACAATACTTACAATGTTCAATTCCAGCCATAATCTGTGCTGGAATATTTATTAAACCATTTGTATTTGCTAATTTCAGAAACATTAGATGCAGTCAAAAGAAGATTTTTCACAGGTACTTGAAACAGGATCCAATATGTAGGAATACAATTTACATTTAAATAAATGTTACTTTAAACAAGACTCCAATACCCAGTGATCCATCCACCACTATCAGATCAGAGACCACTCTTCTGCCCATCATTCTCACATGGTTTTACTTTCCTCCTTGACAGGTTTAAATTTTATGACCAACACCTACCCCTCTCTTATGTAGTCTTTACATCTGCTGTCACTTTTCTCACTTCCTTCTTGGAAAAACCCATGCTCTGCTTCTATTCTGAGCAGTTACAGCAAAGTTTGTATACATTCTGTCTCAGTGCCCTTGGTCTCAAAGGGCTTGAGAGAGACCATCCCAGAAGAGTCGCTTGTAATTCACAGTCACAAACCACAAGTCAACACAGACTGTAATCAGAGAATCCAGTCTGGTAACTCATACGTCCATGCACAATTGTTTCAGACATTTTTCTTCTTTCCCTGGTATCTAACATTGCCCCTCCTCCAATATCCCTTCTGTGCCTGATCTTATTTCTTTTATCAAGGAAAGCAAAGTCCTCATACAAAAACTTCCACAAGGTCCCCGGCCAATCTTCTCAAGCATAGACTCTTCCTAAAACCCAGACTCCTGCACTGAGCTGCCAAGGAGGCAGCTCATCTCCAGACAGACACGTGATAGACTAAGCTGGTTAGTCATACCATATTCAGACCAGCCTCCATCACAGATCAATTTGCCAGTCGGTGGCTGCCCCACCTTTCTGATACACAGGTCCAGAGCCTCTGCACTCTCCTTGAGTATGGCTTTTTCCTCATATTCCACATCCATATCCACTTTTTCCTTATATCCACTCAGTCAGCCAATTCTGTTAGCTGTCCCTTGAAAATAATCTGAAACTCATCACACCTCACTGTCTCCTCCAGTACCGGTCCCGCCCCCCACCCACCCACCCCCCAAGGCCATCTCCATGACCCTGGTTCTGTTACAACCAGAGTTAGATCTGGATAGTCCCTCAATGGAAACTTGTATTGGCTCCCATGTTAACTGTAGTAAAAACATATGTCTGTACATGATCTGCCTCATATTAAGCCCATTCTGTGCTTTATTGTCCATTGAACTTTCCTGTCATTTTCCACAGAGAATTCTTTTAGTATTTTAGCTTTTGTCAATCCACCTCCTCCATCAGAGTAGAAATTTCTGGGTTTTTTTTGTTTTTGTTTTTGTTTTTATTCATGAATACAGGTTTAGCCTAGAACAGGATCAAGTAGAGACCTTCAGTGAATACTTGCGGTCTGAACTAATGAGTGAATGAGTGAACTAGCATCCCTCATATACTCAACGCAGCCGCAGTCCTGTTGAGCGGTGTTAGCTCCATTGACTTAGACTGGAGTCACTGGCGGCAACACATCCTGGTATCACCCTATAGCTTTTATCGTGCATGCTAGAGTCCTAAGAATTTATATGCAGATCTACAGCATCTAACTATGAAACAGACATTAATCGTGTAATACAAGAGAGGAAATAAACCAGTAGAACCAAGTTTTCAAAACAGCTGAAGTATTTAAACTGCATTGCTCTACAGCTCTCGGGGAGGACACTCTTCAGAGCAGCCTATGTTTTCAGACCGCTTAAGACATCACAGAAAGTAAAAATCAATTTCATCCAGGATGGAAATCATCATGCAACGCGTATGTTGTATTTCACAAGGCACTCGGTACGTTTTCTTCTCTGGGAATTCAGCACCAGTGCTCTGGGAGCTGAGGTACCGTCAGTGCCTTCAGAACTGTGTCTGAATCTTGTTTTCCCCACCTCTGTGAATGTGCACACACGGTTTCATAGGCTGCCCCACCCCACCCCATCAAAGAGCTGCTGTTGTAAGAGGAAACTCCTTTAACTCCAAAACAGAGGTTAATAAACATAGGTAAATCATGACTTCTTTGGTCTTCAAAAAGTATAAGACCAAAACGAAGATCAAAATTAACAAGACTGACTTAATACAATCATCGCCTGCTGTTCAGATACCTCCTGTCTTTCTCGCCATTTAGTAAATAAATAGGTACTGAAAAACTCGCACCGGACTGCCAGGTCCTGATCCAGGCACTGAAGCCAATGTCCTGCACCAACTCCAGGGTTCTTGGCCTGCAGGAGTACACAGTCTAGAAAAGCGACCCAGCCACAAGCCCCATGAGGTTCCCCCATTTAACCGAAACCTCAGAGAGTAGCTGCCATGAGAATAACAGTGGCCAGGCAGGTTTCAGAGCAGAACAGAACATGAAAACCCCAAGCAATAAATAAGTAAACAAGTTCTGAAAGGAAGCAAGCACACAGAGAAGCGTTCACTTTGAAAATGAGAACCGAAGGGTCTTGTTAAACCAGCAGAATGCACGTCTCCTGCTGGGCTTTCTTTCCTCACATACACTAAAGGGGGGCAAGCTCCTGTTTCATGTGACGTGTGTGTGTGTGTGTGTGTGTGTGTGTGTGTGTGTGTGTGTGTGTGTGAACTGTGGTAAACACCCTGGACTGTGGTTACAAAGACAGTCTTGACATTAGTGTTAGGAAGATAAAGAGCAATGAGCAAAGATTGTTTAATATCAACATCCCCATATAGCCACCTCATTCACTGTTAGAACAGTAACCAAACAATGCTGGCACAGAGCAGATACTCAAGGACTATTTTTAAATACATTAACTACTGTCTGTCAGGTTCTAGGGGTTATATTATGCATCTTGGCAATAATTCTCTTCACACAAAACAAACTTTAAGAGAATGAAGGCTTATCAATTATGACAAGTACTGAATGAATGAGCTGGTCCTTTGCCAGAGATCTGTTTGACCAATTTCATCTTTATCCTTAAAATGGCTTAAAGCCATCTTGCCTTTGCCTGAATAGGCAGTTCTCTTCAGCTTTAGACTACCGATTATGTAAATGGAGCCAGGTTGGCAATATCTGGAGACACTTTTTTTTGGTATGGATGCCACAGGCAAGGGAGGCTGTTGAATATCCTACAGTACACAAAATGCTCCCTCATGAGACCCCAAATCAAGAATGCTGCTGAGAAACCCAGGATTAAAGCAAGCCATCCTTTTGTTTAACAAAGGGATGAGTGACAGGCTGGAAAGAATGGATTTTTCTTTTTTAATCACTTACAGCTGATTAATTGTTCAAATTCATACTCCATCACTCAGTCCCAGCAGGATTTCTTATAACCCCAATTTCTCCATAAAAGATAAATGGCAATAATAATACCTACCCTGTAGGTTTGTTATTAGGAGCTCATAAAAATGCAAGCTACCTGAATATGAAAGACCAATAGATGGTAGTTATAGTATAACAGGAATATTTATTAATTGTTGAAGATTGATATGTCTGCTATTCAGGAAAGCATTTTAAAGACCATAAGGCTTAGGGCTGGAGAGAGGGCTCAATGGTTAAGAGCACTTACTGCTCTTGCAGAGGACCTGGGTTTGATTTCCAGGGTTATCACCTTCATATGGCATTCAACACCCCTGTAACTCCAGTTCCAGAGATCCATGCACATTAATCTCTCTCTCTCTCTCTCTCTCTCTCTCTCTCTCTCTCTCTCTCTCTCTCTCTCTCACACACACACACACACACACACACACACACACAAATCAATAGATTTTTTTTTAAAGATAACAATACAAAATAAGCTTCATTTAGACATGAACTCCTTTCAAGTTGGAGCTCATTAGTGGGATCCACCTCACTGTTTGAATACCATCCTAAATTGTTCTATTATCATCAAAATTCATCTCTTATAAAAAGTCTATATCATAAATTATTCATTTATGATCTAAATATTTACATGAGGAATATATTTTGGAAAAGAATCTGGAAAAACACACAGAAGTTGATATACTATATAAAATTTATAATACAATATTTTGAAAATGTTAACACTGGTTAACTTTGATTACTGCCATCAAGTTTGATTTTTAACTGTCTTTCTTATGGCAACCTCTATTTTTACCATGTTTATTCCAGAACTATGACATGGAGCTTCATTTTGATCTATAAAACTAAAGACTTAAGTTAACTCTAATCCTAAGTATCTTACCTCTTGTGATTTTGAAACCTTCCTATGTTGGAACACTGCATAGTCAGAAGTTAATGAAATGCTTCTACATTTAAACTATCGGGAGTGTGTGTGTGTGTGTGTGTGTGTGTGTGTGTGTGTGTGTGTGTGTGTGAAGGGGGCTGTGGATGCAATACTTTAAGTTTTGGGGTATTTTGGGGGGTATTTTTGTTGTTGTTGTTTTGTTTTTTTTGTTTTTTGAGACATGGTTTCTCTGTGGAGCCCTGGCTGTCCTGGTACTCACCCTGTCTACCAGGCTGGCCTTCAATTAGAGATCTGCCTGCTTCTGCCTCCCAAATTCTGGGATTAAAGGCATGCACCACCTACGTTTTTGTTTTCTTTTCCCTTTTTAAGAAAAATCTAGAGCGTATAACAAGCACACTTGGTAGTAAAAGATAGCATTCATACTCAGGTCCCCAACGAGTGTGTCTACATCAATGTCTAGCGTTATGTCAGATTAACATTGATATAATTCTATAACATTGATATAATTGATACAAATTCTCCTTTATAGGAACTTCCTGTTACCAAGCACAACAACATTTAGTTTACTTCTGTTTGTAACAGGAATCTACTGTCAGGGAGCAAATGGCATAAAACCAGCCAACACTGTCTTTAAGAATTAGACATTGTGCTTTGATCGCTTTATAAATTTGGGGGTCTTCAATTGGTAGTGTTTCTAGTCAGCTCAGAGGAAACACAAAGGTATCAGTGCTGCAACCTGCAAGCAAGGCTTGGCACTTTGGCCTGACTAGGGGCAATGAGTTAACGAAGAAAGGATAGACATACACCCAGAAAAGCCAGGGTCAGGTGACCATGCGTACTCTGATGGTGTGGTACCAGCTCCACAGCCCCCTGGCCCCGCAGCCTGTTTAGGACATACAGCCCAGTGGGAGGAGTTAGCTCCTCTCAGTAGGCGCTCTCCTGGAGGGCAGCAGTCTCAGGATGCTGGAAGCATCCGGAAGGAAGATGCTGCAGCTGCTAGTTTTTGCACACACTGTTTGTACACATTTGTCATACTTACACACACACACTGTCAACATTCACACTCCAACCGGAAGAAGCCTTTGCCAACAGGCCTGCCTGTCAAAGTTCAGCGAATATGCTGGCCACCTCACCTGAGGTCTTCACTAAACCTGGTTTTCTGACTTATCCCTAAACAGTCTCTTGGGAAGCGATTAGTAAATACTGGCTCAGTCTTTTTCCCTGCCAGATACAGGCGGTCCTGTTTCCAACTCAGGAGGTCTGCGCGCAAGGCTAAGAAATTGCATTTCAAACAACTAATACCATTGCCCCAGGTCTAGGGACTACACTGAAAACTATAACCCGGCAATTCAAGTCTACTGTGGAAAGTCTTACTTATAATTTATATCTTCCTCATAGAGTATTGTCCAATGTTGTTTTTATGCAGCAAACCATTTCCATCCCTGTGTATATTATTCTTAAAACAACTAGTCAAAATATTTTCCTTATATGCCAGAAATATTGATTGTTTTCCTATAATTAACCCTAACAATATTTAGAGCAAGGGAAAACAATTTGGGGAATGATGAAAGAAAAATGTAGTAAATAAGGAAGATGAGTTATTTTTGTAGCTAAAAAGGGAATTACTAAGCCTCTAAAACAGTATATGCACTTGAAAAATTAGATATAACAATATATGACACCAAATATTTTCTAAAGGTCTTTTACAGATTATTTCCCTTACCTATCTATGTATCTATCTTTATATATAACATATTTATTATATATTATAAATATATACTATATATTTGTTACATATGAATCAAATAAGCACATCAAGACTCAAATTTTGAAACATATCCTTTGAGGCAAATGGCATTCTTGGACACACAATGAAGAAGACAGGCATTCCTTCACTTATTTTGTTATACTATAGATAACAGATTTCAGTACAGTGGATAAAAACCTGAATTCCTAAGACCTAATGATTTGGTTTTGGAAGTTATCGACTGACTGACTGTAAGTCTGTTACAAATACTATATGGATAAGCATTCTTTCTTGATGACTAAAAGTGACTTCAATGCATCACATAGTGTTGTCGAAGATTGGATTACATATGCCAATTATTTATGTTGTGTCAATGTACATATTTCAATTGTCTCTGAGGCCCGTACGCTAAGCATGACAAGCGAGGCATGTGACACTAATACCGGACAGACCTAACTGTAAACGGTATGAAACGGAAGTCAGCAAGCTCCGGGGTTTGAGCCTAGGTCACAGTGACAGAGCTGCCCGCACCGAGAAGTTCAGAACCACTGGTGAATATGGAACCTGCTGCAGCACCTCCTGCACAAGATGACGAAGAAAATCGAAACCAGCAGGCCAAGTGTAGCTGCTTCTGCTATCCCAAAACCAAAGTAAAGAGATGGGGCACAGGTACCCTGCACTGCTTCCTACAGGAAAGCCATGGGTGGTAGGCATGACTACCATACCACCTCTGCTGTCACGGTCAAGTTTGCCACCAGAAAACCAAAAGAACTGAAAGACCAGCAGAAGGGCTACCATCCCTAGTCTACAGTAAATGGGTCAACTTATTACCGCCAACACAAAGGAAGTCAATAAGAACAATAAATTTGGGGGCTGGAGAGATGGCTCAGCGGTTAAGAGCACTTAACTAAGACTGCTCTTCCAGAGGTCCTGAGTTCAATTCCCAGCAACCACATGGTGGCTCACAACCACCTGTAATGAGATCTGGTGCCCTCTTCTGGCCTGCAGGAACACATGCAGGCAGAACACTGTATACATAATAAATAAATAAATCCTTTAAAAAAAAAGAGAGAGAACAATAAATTTGACGGTGTAACAATAAATTTGATGGTTAGAGCTAGAGGTAACAAAGGCTGTCTTTGATGATTGAACAAAGTCATGTCTCTAGCTGTTTTTTATTTTATCCACCCACCCCCGTTTTATTGCATGTGTTATGTATGTCTAACGTTTATTTCAGAGTCTGATCACTTCTGTTGTTCTCATCCCATTACCAAATACCAGCGATGCTGTGATGTTAAGAACTGATGTGCCAGTGGTGGTGGTGGTGGTGGTGGTGGTGGTGACGGCGGCGCACGCCTTTAATCCCAGCACTCGGGAGGCAGAGCCAGGTGGATCTTTGTGAGTTTGAGGCCAGCCTGGGCTACAAAGTGAGTTCCAGGAAAGGTGCAAAGCTACAGAGAAACCCTGTCTTGAAAAACAAAAACAAAAACAAAAACAAAAACAAAAACAAAAACTGATGTGCCATTAAAAAAAAATTATGAAGTTTTTCTAAGGTGAGACTCTGAAAAAGAAAAGTTGCATTGGTTATCCATGTAAAAATGTTTCAAGAAGAAAAGGTCAGTCATCTTCATGGAATTGTAAAATGGAGCCCTGAGAGTCACCACATCGACCTTGAATCAATACTGACACTGTAATCGGCTATGTTCAAACCCATCTGCAAGAAAGAACACAGGCTCTGCCAACACTTCCACAACTGGCCACCTAACAAGCACTGACATCCCCGAGCCTGGGTTTCCAAGTCTGTGAAATGAAATATCTATCCCCAAGGTTTTCTAATGATGACTAAATAAGCCCACTGTGTCTCGCCCACTACCACTAATTCATTCATGAAAGCGATTTTCCTTTATGCTCCCACTCTAAGCCAGAAACCAACCAGGCCACAAAGCAGACAGACAAAACTCTCCCCTTACCTTCTCTGGTTTATTTACTTGACCTTGTCCTAGGTACCACATTGGTGGTAAATAAAAAAAAAAAAAAGCCCTAAAATGTGATGAAAACAGCCAATTCAATGTTTAAAGATCAAATAAGGGCAATCATACAGTGTGGGAATTTAGAGAAACAGAAAGTCCCATGGGAAAAAAAAATTACTGTATGAGGTCCAAGGACAGAAAGGGGAAGAAAGGCTTCCCAGAAAAGAGCATTTTAAGTGAGCCTTGACAGCTGCTCAGAATCCTGATAGGAGGGAGCCATGGACTTTGAAAAATCAACGCTGTAAAAGGAGAGAGGTTGGAAATGCTTTGGTAACTCTGAACAGTTCCCTACAGCTGGAGTCTCCAGCACATATTAGGCAGTGATGGGCCATGAAAACGGTGATATACATGTGGACCAGAGTGAAGTTGGAAGTGTTGGGGTGAAGGGCTTATGCTTAGTTTGGAAGAAATGGGAAACTGTGAAAGATATTTGAGAAGAGTGTGCTCTGGTACAAAACTTGAGATATTCTCACAAGAAGTGTGAGAGAGACAATAGAATGAGACTCTCCCAGGACAATGTTGTAAAGAGCTTCAAAAATAGTTCTCCAGTGACGACCGATGGAAGGGACCACTTCCCAAGGCATCTGTGAGGGCACCTTTGTGTCGAGAACGGCACATGTATCTGGCAAGAACAGTATCTCTACTCGCTGTGAGCCATATCGTCCTTTCCCTGAGTGGTCCTATGAGTTCTGCGCCGTCTGCTCGCCTGTCCTCTGCCTATTACCATTACTACATCCTTACAATGCCAATATCTCGTTCATACACCCATGTCCTCAGCTCACTCATATTGACCATGACCAAATGAAGCTGGCAAAACCACACATGCCCAACTGGGCATCGGGACTACCATACACCCTTACAGCCTGGATCGAGTGAAACAAGTACCTTTTTAGCTATCATGATCTCAGACCCCCTAGCCTTTTGAACTGTAAGAAGTGAATCTCTGAGATCTTCTTTAAACAAGCTATCCAGTTTATACTAATGTGTTATGGCAACCTAAAAAACAAAGACAGAGGTAGATTTAAAATGCTATAAAAATGATCCTCAATGAAAAGTAGACCCAGGGCTGGAGAATTAGCTCAGTGGTTAAGAGTGCTTGTTGCTCTTGCAGAGGACCAGGGTTCGAATCCCAGTACCTACGTGGTGGCTCACGACTGTCTGTAACTCCAGATCTGAGGGATCTGAGGGACTCTTCTGGCCCCAGAGAAGCACATGGTGCATAGGCATGCATGCAGGTAAAACACTCGTTCACATGAAATAATGAAATAAATAAGTCTGAAGACAGCAGACATACATGGGCAGTTCATAACGAAAAATAAAAATTAAAATGTCTACATTTGGGGATGTGTACAGACATCCCAATAACTTCAAACAATTTCAGCATTATAACAAATCTCCATGTCTGCACACAAATTAGGGAAACCAAATCAAAACAAGTGATATGGAAGGATGTCCTTGACAGGAAAAAATGTAAACATAACAGTTGCAAAATGGTATCTGACTTCTGGAATTAAAAAAAAAAACTACACAAAAACTAATTTATTGATGAGAAATAACCCAAATGTCAGTGGTTCTTATGTTAGTTGGAGAGATTATAGGTGATAATGCCACAGATTTGATTTGGTGGCATTAATTTGTACATTCTAAATTAGTAAATATATCTGAGTCGTCAGGAAAAACACAATGGTTCTCTTAGTAAAAACAACTTGTCTGAGAATGTAGAACATGTAAGTGGTATCATCTCAGCTCTCTCTTTCAGAGTTCCCACAATCCCCCTTATTATCGACAGCACATGCTGAGTATCAACGTTTCTGAGCGAGGCTGGGTGCTGAATGTGTAGGGACCCAGGAAAGCTACTTTGGGCTGTATCTATTAACATGTGTGGTGATAATGTCCTGCATCTAGTTCCCGGGGTGGTAAACTCTCCTTGCTTAAGCACTGATGACCTGTTATGTGTGTCCTCATTGATGCACTTTTCAGGGTATTGCTTGTGATGTTTTTTTTTTTTTTTAAAGGAGCCAGGTGGTGGTGGCGGCATATGACTTTAATCCCAGCACTCAGGAGGCAGGGGCAGGCGGATCTCTGTGAGTTCGAGGCCAGCCTGGTCTACAGAGTGAGTTCCAGGACAGGCTCCAAAGCTACACAGAGAAACTGTGTCTCGAAAAACCAAAAAAAAGAAGAAAAGTCATGAGGGGGCGATTTACACCTTAATTAAACAGTAAGTCAAGCATGGAATGAAGTCTTTTTTTTTTTTTTTTTTTGTTTTTGTTTTTGTTTTTTTTTTCAAGACAGGGTTTCTCTGTGTAGCTTTGCGCCTTTCCTGGAACTCACTTGGTAGCTCAGGCTGGCCTTGAACTCATAGAGATCCACCTGGCTCTGCCTCCCGAGTGCTGGGATTAAAGGCGTGCACCGCCACCGCCCGGCTGAAGTCTTTTTTGTGTGAACATTGTTTTAAATTCTTTTAAAATTGATACTAAAATGTATGACTTCCAATAGATGAGTCACCAATCTTATAACAGGTTATAGCCAAATCCCTAGCATTTTCCCTCCATTTACTGAAAATAAATAACAGCCTATCGGTTATTTAGTCCCGAACGATGAGAAGCATTCACTCTGTGTTATAGTAAGGTCAAACATTCCCCACATCCTGTTTCAGATTGCTGAACTTTCCATTTTCCCCCCACACAGCAGATGTTAGGCTGAAGAACTGATGGTCGAAAGCTCTCCTTTTTCTATTAACTTCTTTCACCAGTTTGATCTCATTCTGATACATACAGGCTATTAGGATAGAGGTCTATAAAACACATCTCAATGAGAATAAAAATCTGTAAGAATTCCTTATTGTCTCTGTAGGTCCATTGCAGTTGGGGCTTATGAAGAACCCCGAACTAACCATTCTGCTACAAAGCTCATGTGCCTCATTTTTACTCTTAAGAGAGCAAGAGGGTTTGGTGTTGTTTGTTTGTTTTGCTGTTGTTGTTTTTGAGTGCATTTTTCACAGAAGCATGGCCTAGCAGTTTAAATGTGGATACAGTAACACTGGTCAGAAGGAGCCCCCATACTCCATGGAGAATCTTTCAAGGTTGGAGTTAGAGGTTTGCTCTCAGCAGGTAGATTGTTTTCTTCCATGTGAACAGCTGTAACAGCTGCCTTGAAACGAAGCCAGGAGGAATTTTAGTAGTCCTATCCTAAATACCCGAATGAGACTACTTTGAATATATTCCTTCTAAAAGCACATAGTCCCAAACCAGCCTTCTGATTTCCCAGGTTGGAGGAATGCATTGACTAGCCCACATCTTTCCCTACTGACATGGTGAAATAAAACACGTTTTACCATGTCAGATGAAGCGTGCCCCCAAAAAACAACTAAGTTCTTCAAAGTTGGGAGTATGCAGGAAGGAATGCGGACATCTTTTTTTATTTAATTATTTTCAGCATTCCGATCAAAACAGTTTCACAACAAGTTCCAACACAAACACACAAATACCTTTTCCTCCCTAGGGATCAACCCTCGGTTTATTCGCTGGGAGAAAGTACCAACATTTTCATTACCAGGGGGAGGGGTGCAGACAGTCCGAGCTGCTTTAAACTACAGGATTTCGAAACAGAATGACGGAACGTGTGCGTGCCTGTGTGAAAGGCGCAAGTGTGTGCACGGTCCATCTTTTACAAAAGACCTGTTTTAAAAAAAAAAAAAAAAAAAACAAAAACAAAAAAAAACGCAACGTCCTGTAGAAATCAAGTAACTGAACTGGTGTGATCGCTTCTCCATTTTCAAGTCCTGTCCCGGACCAGAAGTGGCAGAAATGCAGTCACTAGCCCGAAGCACAGCTGGGCTGAGAGTGAGCAGAGGCCGGGCGGGGGCGGCTAGCCGCGTCTCTCTTACCTGTCCCTCCCTCGGCGCTCATCACAGCATGGTCACCACGGATCCCAAGGTACCAGAAGAGAACCAAGCGGGGATCCAAAGGGCGGGGTGAGTTATGCTTCCAAGCCAGCCATTTGTCTTTGAGAAGCAGAACAGAGCCCACTTCTCAGTTCCCCAACTCCGCGTGCCGGGCGCGGGTGCCTGAAGCCGGCGGAGCCAGCGACTCTCCCTCCTCCAGGCCTCCCGGGCTCCCGGCGGACAGAGCTTCCGTGGAACGCCAATCTCCCGCGGTCCCGCCCCCCTGACGTAAGGGGCGGGGCCTGGCCGCTCCCGGCTCCAGCTGTTGGACCCAGCAGAGGCCCCACCCAGCCCAGATGTCCCAGTGACCCAGAGCCTGTGGGTTCCCACTCTGGGGGTCACCCTCACAGCGGTTTGCAGCGTCTTCTTAAATTACTGTGATTTTGTTGAACAATGCGCTCCTTTACCGAGGCTTGAAACACTTAGTGGTTATGTTTTGGAGGGTAAAGACATTAAATCTAAAAATGTAATGTTAAAGTTGCGTGGCTAGTAATTATTTTATTTTAAAACACACACACACACACACACACACACACACACACACACAGTTCTGATTTGGGCTTCTTTCTCTTTCCTTTTGACTCCTTTATTCAGGACAACGTGGCTTTATCCTCTCATCTGTTTGTTTTAAGCTCACGCATTCTTTCTTTCCTTTTTTTTCTATGCTTTTCTTTTTGTTTCTTCAATTTTATTCTCCAAATTAAAAAAAAAATGAATCGATCTGTCTGGTCTCTCAAAACGTTTGCCCAACTGCTTCAAGAAGACAAGAGGGTACGTCGACCATGCTCCAGGGCAGGCCCCATTCCAGGAACAGTAGGAAGGCCCAAAATGGACTGGATTCGAAAAGTTCGAGTGTGCTGAGTCGGGAAGAGAGAGTGAAAAGTGTGTGTTTGGGAGGATCAGGGGAAGAGAGGGGAGTCGAATCAAAACACATTATATGAAATTCTCAAAGAATTAATAAAAAAAATTACCTAGGGATTTAAAAAAAGAAGGTGAAAGGTCATTTAAAGAAACAGAACATTCAAAATAACTCAAAGTAAGAACCCAAACCCAGCTGCCACTTTAACAACTTAAGAGGTGGATAAGAACTCCTCAGCTCTGCTGTTTTGTGCGCCTGGCTCTGGTCTCTCAAGTGTTTGCACATCAAATGCACATCGAGAGAGAACGAATTGGAAAGGCTGGTTAGGGCCTCCCAGTCGTGTGCTCACCAGGACAAACCAAAGGAGCTGGCTGGGAAGCTTGACACATACCCCAAACCAAGAGATGCCAAACGAGTTTTTGCACCCTCCCGGGAGGTGCCAGGCAGGAAAGAAGAAAGTCTGGGTGTGGCTTCCTGTGGAGCCTTGTTCTGCAGGCAAGGGCAAATCTCCAGGACTTAGTCAACCCCTGGCTCCTGAGACTCTTGGCCCTGCTAAGACTTCTGCAGTCACATCTCTATTTCTGACAGGATGGCTGAGTTCCTTTGTCGTCCTCCTCACTGTTTGTCTGTTTTGTTTTTGTTTTAATTCTTGTTAGTTAACTGTCTGGTAACATTGAAAGCCTCAGCTTCGCCTCCCTGCCCTTCCTGCCACAAGCAGGGATGTAACAGGGAGGCCTTTTCTTTCTTTCTTTCCTTCTTTTTTTTTGGAAGGTGCATACCAGGACAGCTCAGGCATACTGCGGGCATTGGCAGCTTGTTTGGAAATGCTTAAGTGAGTGGTTCCAACTAGCTACACAGCGGAGCTGGATGCCAAAGCCCCACCCAGGCCAACTGACCCAGAATCCCTGGGGGTTGGGCTCTTGCTGTTCTTTCTCTCCATCTTCTGTCAGAGCCCCTCCTGGCATTCTAACTAGCCTCAAGGTTTGAGAATCACCCCTACAATCTGAATCAATGTCTTAGAGAAAAACCCACATTGCATTCATAAGTTCAAAGATGCAGTTGCTGAGTAATGGTAAACACTGTAATATAACTTATCCTTACATATTCTTTATATGCTTGCATATTTCAATATGAGTATGGAAAATACACTGCAAAATCCACATCAGAACTGATCAGTTGGGGAAAGAGGGAAGTGACAGGAGATCACGAGCTTTCTGTCTGTGTCTGTGTCATGTGACCCAACCAAAGGAATTGGTTTCCTTTCTGTGGTTTATATATGTGAAACCAAAAGTATAAACTTTATACTTACAAATAAAGGCTGTTGTAAATGGCCACTGTGAAGGGGGATTTTCAGTTGTTTGATAGGTTAGGTTGTGCTTTATGATTTGGATTGGAGGGGGTTTGATTGCTGTTACTATCTCTTAAATGCTTTTCTGAGCATTTGTATCTTTTTACCTGATGATTTTCATCTTTTATACAATATGTAAAATTATTAACTTTTTAGTTATTTAAACGTGCTAACCAATACAGTTATTACTGAAATAATGTTTACTTTCTTATGATTTCAATAACATATCCCATTTTAGTGTGCTTCTCATGAAGACTTGAAAAACTAGTGTTCACAGTATATAATTCAGATGAAAGAAAATTCCATCTTTCCCTAATGGGAAATTATTTAAACTCTCAATAGTAGTAGCTTGACAATAAGTTATTGACGGGAAATACACAGTATGAGAGTTTGTCATCTAAGTCTGACTTGAATCTAAATCTTAGTTATGTGAGCATGGAGCATCATCAGTAAACGGATCCAGTCAGTGGTTTATGGTTACATAAAGTCAGGTAGCCAAAGTTCTTATCGTTAAGTAAAGACATAAAAGCTGCTTGAAATAACAGCTATCAATTCACTGGTTCTGTTATCTCATATCTCCCCATACATGTTCAAGAACTAATATAGCATCAGTAGACTAAGAATTATCAGAAAACATTTTTTTTATAAAACTATAAACCAACATGTTTCTTCTCATGGTTAATAAGATACTTCTTGTCCATGTTTGTGTGAAAAAAAAGTGACTACTTATTTATTTTTTTGTCTACCATTTTAAGATAAACATGTTGTGATTTCCTTCAGATTATTTTACACAGACTAAAGCAGCAGAGGGCTGATTTCCCATATTCATGATGAAGCACCTCTTCTCCTCTGTACTTGTTGAGAGGGCATGACTCATGCACAGATGGGAACAATTCCCAACTCCAGGTCTAAGTAACTTTCAGAAGTAGGGGAGGAAGAGCTCTGGTTTCATTAAGCCATCAATAGGCTTGTTTATTAAATACGTTATATTATATTTCCTAATTATGTTCATTAAGCCATCACAGGATTTTTTCATTTTTCACCTTTGCTGTTTTCCGAGTGCTTGGGGACTACTCTTTTGTGTTATAAATAGTTCTCAGCAGTCTATCACTCATTTAATATTCTTTGCAGTCCTGTGAGGTCATTCTTCACTCAGAGATGAGCCATCCAAGGCAGGAGCTGCAGCAAACTGCCCATACAGTGAGCAGGAGCCATAGAATCATGCCTTTCTCTCTCACAGTTTCAGTGTGTAGATGTAGAACTCTCAGACTTGAATCGTTTTGCGAGTTCGGTAGAGCATTTCCATTGGGCAAAACCCAAAGACAGAAAATGGAGCCTTTCATAACAGGATCAGAACTAAGTGGCACCATTAAAACTATTTTAAGATACTACTTCATCCCAGTCAGAATGGCTATCATCAAGAAATCTGAACATGGGAGCTGGAGAGACTCGGTTGTTAAGAGCACTGACTGCTCTTTCAGAGGACCGGGTTCAATTCCCAGCACCCACATGGCAGCTAACAACTGTAACTCCAAGAGCTGACAATCTCACACAGACATACATGCAGGCAAAACACCAATGCACACAAAATAAAAATAAACTATTAAAAAAAAAGAAATCTGAACACAAATGTAGAAAAGCCTGTGAAGAAAAAGGAACTCTTGATCATTGTTGGTGGGGGCAAGAATAGACACAACCACTGTGGAAATCAGTTTGGATATTTCTCAAAAATTTTAAAACAGAACTAGCATATGTCCCAGCTATTTCTCTGCTGAATATATACCCAGAGAATCCCATACCCTAACACAGAGATATTTTCACATGCCTATGTAAATTGATGCATTACTCATTATGGCAAAGAATTGAAATCAACATAGTTGTCCATCAATAGATGAAAGGGCCGGGCGGTGGTGGCGCACGCCTTTAATCCCAGCACTCGGGAGGCAGACGCAGGCGGATCTCTGTGAGTTCGAGGCCAGCCTGGGCTACCAAGTGAGCTCCAGGAAAGGCGCAAAGCTACACAGAAACCCTGTCTCGAAAAATCAAAAAAAAAAAAAAAAATAGATGAAAGGGTAATGAAAATTGCAACTCTCTCTCTCTCTCTCTCTCTCTCTCTCTCTCTCTCTCTCTCTCTCTCTGTGTGTGTGTGTGTGTGTGTGTGTGTGTGTGTGTGTGTGTGTGTGTGAAAGCTAGTCAGCTCTAGATAAAAAATGGAATAACAAAATTTTCTGGAAAATGTATGGATTTAGGGTGTATAATATTATGCAAGACTACATAAGAAAAAATGCACGTTCTTGCTCATATGTTGTATCTAGCCAATAACATATGCATGCATGTAAACAAGTGTATGCTTAGGTATATTATAACATGTAGAAAAAAGAACAAGACAAGCTAAATATTATGGGATGAAAAGGGGTAAATGCAGATAATAATGAGTTATGAAAGAGGATATAAAGATAATTGTTTGGGAGAGAGAGTACATAAAGTTATGAGAGAGAATATAAAGACAATTATAGCTCTAACTTTGTCATGGATTTTTCACTTTGTGTGGTAGATAAGTGAATAAAAATATATATGACAGTTAAAGTGTAAAATTCAATGTGAATATCCACAGCTTTCATTCTAAATGGCTATTTTATCTGTACTAGTATAGAAGTTCATTGAGCCGTATAGTTCTTGAGTCTGGTTAAGTTTGATGTGTGATTTCTTTTCATGTGCAACATTTTAATAATAAAATTTAATATTTAAAAAATAAATCTTCAGAATAGACAGAATTATCCACAAATTTTGCCTGTACGTGTGTATTGGTTGTGTACTGTTTCACTAAGACTCACAATTACTGCCAATCAATTTTCTATTTCCTTTTACCTTGGGTTGCTTTTACATTCCTTTGCTACCCACAAAGAAGAAACAGATTTGACTTCATGCCAGCTCACCTTCCACAATACTTGCTATAACACTGACCCTGTGGATATCAGGCAGCTAGTCCTTGCTGGATATCAATAACAGGTGAAAGTACTGGCAGATGTTGCACCTCCAGGTTCCAGATAAGCCCATCAAATCTTATGTGATCTTCCATGATCAAGAAAAACACTGTCAACAGGACAAGATTAGAATTCCTTATATGGAACATGATCCTTTAGACCAGTGAAAAAGTCATTCACCAGTCTCTGACTTACACAAAGACACTTTGGTCAGACTAGGTGCAGCTGAGATCGAGACACACATGTCTCTTGAGTATATGTATTCTTCACTGAGCATAAAATCCCGGATTTGGGAGACTTTGGAAAGATGAAGGCATATGAAACAGTTCTACCTTGAGAGCAAATGGGATCCAGCCTCCATGAAATGACACATAGCTTTGGGTCAGAGGTGGAATAAGACTATCTTAGATGGACATGGCTGAGTGGTGTGCAAAAAAAGTGATGTTTAATAGACACATCCCAGCTGATTCATTTTATGTGGTACATGTTTTGTACAAATGAGAGATCTCCTTGCTGTGGTAATATAGTGTACCCAAATAAAGCTGGAGATCAGATATATCCTACATTTCTATATCACCCTGCCAACATGCCAGGAGCAAATGTAAGACAGTAGTTGTTCAGCTCCCAGGCCAATTACATGGAACCTGGAGTATTTGGAGTATATCATGGAAAATCACCCCTTGGTGCTGATAAAAGGGAGTCTGGGTCCCATGTTCTCAAATACCTCAGCAGGTATCAGCCCTTAGGGAATGTTGGGTAGGACTGGGAGAGGAGACCTGGTCCCAAATCTCCATTTTCATACATTGGGGATATCTAGCTTTACTTATGGCAGACAAGGGTTTTCAAAGAATTCCATTTAGCAAATACATACTGCAAATTAGAGCTTTGGATGAGTCAGTGAATTAGATTAAAAATCTAATCACTGTTGTAGAATGTTATTTTAAGATGTGCTACATTTGTTTATGCTGTGGAACATTTGTTTAATGATACAAAGATGTGTGACATTCTTTTATGCTGTATTTGTTTAACTCTGTGAAGCTGTGTTACTTTGCCAGTATAAAACACCTGATTGGTCTAATAGAGCTGAATGGCCAATAGTGAAGCAGGAGAAAGAATAGGCAGGACTGGCAGGCAGAGATAATAAATAGGAGGAGAAATCTGGGAAGGGGAGATTGGGAATGAGAAAAGGAGGCGAGGAAGACATCAGGTTCCAGCCACCCAGCTACATAGCAAGCCACAGAGTAAGAAGTAAAGAAATTAATATAGAATAGACAAATATAAAAACCCAGAGGCAAGAGGTAGACAGGATAATTTAAGAAAAGTTGGCTAGAAACAAGCCAAACTAAGGCCAGGCATTTATAGGTAATAATCAGATTCCTCCATGTGATTATTTGAGAATAAATAGTAAAACAACCAACAACAATTCCTATTAGTTTTCAGTGTTTAAATTAAAATCAGTGTTACATACAATTCATTTTGATCATATTCTTTCCTATCTCTCAACTTTCCCCAGGTCCTCCGAACCTCTCTACCTACCCAACTTCATGTACTCTCCTTCTCTCTCTCAAAAATATAAAGCAAAAATCAAGACAAAAATCACCCCCCCAAAGGTACACACACACACACACACACACACACACACACACACACACACACACACGGACATGGAGTCCATTTTGTGTTGGCCAACTACCAACTACTGGGCATGGGGCTTATCCTGGAGTGTGGTTGATATGCCCAGTGACATCGCATCGAAGAAAATTTACTATCCTTTTTCCAGCAGATATCAATTGTGAATAGCTCCTTGCTTAGGTGTGGCACTTTGTATCTATTTATACTTCTGCATAAGCTTCCTAAAATACATGCTTATGTGTTAGAAATTTAAACAGAGTTTCCATGTAATAGGGGAGACAATGCCTCAATAGGCATCTCATGTCACCAAGTAAAACCTCAGTTCCAGGAATGGGTTACATCTTTTTTTAGTCACTGGTCAAAAGGGTCCCACAGACCCCAACATCACAGATTACAGCTAAGGCTACTAGTTACCCTCCACAAACAGTAAGACCCTACAGCTGAAGACACCATTGTCTTCAGTCATTGGACATGGAGAAACTGAGCTGGTATCCAACTAGAAGCTTAATTTCTGTGACTAATGTTCATGGTGCTAAAAAGTACTTTACGTACAACTGGATGAGAAAAGTAATCATCAGTATCACCCAGACATAATCCTGTAACCTACAACAGAGACCTGTCTGCAAGATATACTGATACAACAGTGGCATACATGTTCTGGGAGTAACCAATCACTTTTTTGATTGGATATAGGGTTCATTCCATGAGATGGAACCCATACCCAATGCTACTACACTGGCCAAGAACTTGAGACTAGAAAGTCATGGGCTCTAGGGGGGAAACCTACTGCTATTATTCTGCTAAAGAAACTTAGTAATTAAATAACTCATAATGACATACTGCTGTACTTATAGATCAGAGTATCACTTAACTCTCATTAGAGATGCTTCTTCTTGTAGTAGATGTTAATTAAGATAGTGGCCCACAATTGATCAATGGTCAGAGGGTGAGAAACTAAGTCTTAAATAGAATGTCCTTATCAAATCCCTCCCCTTCATAGCTCAGAGATCAATAGGAAAGAGGAAGCAGAAAGATTGGAAGAGCCAGAAGAGGATGATACCAAGGAAATAACATCACCTGGACACAACAGACCGATACACATGTGTCTTAGGATTTCTGTTGCTGCAATGAGAAACCATGACCAAGAAACAAGTTAGGGAGGAAAGGATTTATTTGAATTACACTTTGGCATTGCTGGTCATCACTGAAGGAAATCAGGACAGGAACTCACAGGGCATGATCCCAGAGGCAGGAGCTGATGCAGATGCTATGGAAGGGAGCTGCTTACTGGCTTGTGTGGTGGTATTCTAATTGTACTGAAATGTGATTTTGATTGTATGTTAATAAATAAAGTTGCCCGGGGGTCAGAGCTATTAGAACCAGAGACAGAGTGTGGCGGTGGTGGCACACGCCTTTAATCCCATAGATCTCTGTGTGTTCAGGGATACAGCCAGCATTGGAGACTTATGCCTTTAAGATCTAGGGGGCTGTACATTCAGACAGTGACGAGGCAGTCGCGTGTTTGGGTTTACAACCAATGAGAAGGCAGAATGACTAGAAAAAAACGACTTACACACAGGAAATAGCTCTCTTTCGAGAAGCTGGGACACAGCAGGAGGAAGGGTGAGATTTTAGCTCTGAGCTCTGACCTCTTGGCTTTCTCTTTTACATTGTTTCTGTGTTTCTTATTTAATAAGATGGTTGGATACATCTACAGGCTTGTTTTATAGAACCCAGGACCAGCAGCCCAGGGATGGCACCACCCACCATCGACTGGGCCCTCCCCTATTGATTACTCAATGAGAAAATGCCTTGCAGCTGGATCTAACTGACACATTTCCTTAGCTGAGGAATCTTCCTCTGATGACTCTAGCTTGTGTCAAGTTGACACAAAACCAACCAATACAATATACCTCAGAGACTTTTTCAGTTTTAAAAAGACTTATTTATCATTTAAAGTGTGTGTGTGTGTGTGTGTGTGTGTGTGTGTGTGTGTGTGTGTGTGTGCTGTACATGAATGCAAGTGCCCACAGAGGTCAGGGGTGTCAGATCCCCTTGATGTGGAGTTACAGGTAGTTGTGAGCTGCTAATATTCAGTGTCTGCAAGAGCATCAAGTGTTATTAGCCATCTAGCCACATTTCTAGTCCCCAAACACTCTATTTTTAAAATTATTTTTTATTATTTCAGAATTTTACATATGTACATAATATGTTTTGGTCATATATACCCCAAACCTCCAATTCAAATTCTCACAGATACCCTGCTACTGTTTTCCCCTCCAAAATTTCTTTCTCCTTTTCTTTCTATAATTCAGAGTCCAATTAGGGCCGCCTATATGCTCATGGTATAGGACTATTCATTGGAACATGAACAATGTGCCAAGGACACACCCCTGAAGAAAACTGTTCCTCCCCAAGCAGGGCTTGTGTAGGCAACCACAGATGCTGTGATTTCATGATTTGGACAAACTTGCATATCCAAAAGGTGCTGTTTTGCAGCTATCCTCATCCTTGCCAACCTCTGGCTCTTATAATCTTTCTCCCTCTGCTTTCTAAGTTCTTTCTTGAGCCTTGTGAAAAGGGGTTGTGATATGGAGGGATGAAAAGAAATAAAAGGGGTAATATAGAAATGATATAATAGGGTAGATTATTGAATCTACTAAAAAGTAACTACTAGTTTCAAATAGTTTACATTGTATGGATTTTTGTATACTGATACAAATTTAAGGTTATTTTTGTTATAACATACTGTATATGTTTCTACTCTTGTTTAAGGTATTGCACCTATGCAACCCATTTGAAAATGTAATGTAAAGTTCTAGTTCTTGAAAGCTATTGTTACAAACTGTTTAGATAATTAAGAAATGCAGGTTAATAGTTGGTCATCTATAGAAATCAAAGTTGTAGTCATGTTAGGTATGTTTTCAAAGTTAGACAGATATATTTAGATAGATAGGTGGTCCTCAAATGCTTTAGAGATCTACAGAATATGACATTTAAAATGTTTTAATAACATAAGGCTTTTCATGACAGTGAGATACATCTGCTTCTGGCAGTACCAATCTACTTCAGAGAAGATGATGGGCATTGAAGAAACTCCATTTGGAGTTTGCTTTCAATGTGGCAAAGCTAGCCACTGGGTAAGAAACTACCCTTTGCCTCAATCCTGACAGTATGCTGTCCAAACTGGACAAGCAGAACACAAAGGAAGTCGACTGTCAAACTTTCCCAAGACAAGGAAGGCCAGTCCTTCAAATTCCCTATTTCACAGAAAAGTCTGCCAAATGTTCTAGGCCTGTAGGCCAAAGATGGATGCCCCAACATTGCAGAGGAAACTTGGGTGACTGTCCAGGCAGCCAGATGTCTCTGCCATTTCTATAGTTTTGGAACTATAGTTGTTTGCTCTGCACTTCCTATTTATTCAGGTAATATTTTATCCTTTTCAGGTCTCTAGTGGGGTTGAAGACTAGGTAGTTATAGTCTTATAATTTTCCTTGCTACCACATTCAGAAAAGAAACTACAAAAGAAAAGTAAAGTTTATAGGTTAAGAGACATAAATGCTTAAGTTGTTTATCTAAGAAAATGTTTTAAGGTCTAAAAAGATATTTTTACATTGGTAATACAAGTTATGATAGAAAGTGGTTTAGGCATAAAACTTTGGACTCACCAAGACAGGATAGATAATAGAGTACTTTCTCCAGTGTTGCCAAATACAAATGGACTAGATATTGTGAAAGTAATTCTTACCTGATAAATATTCTTATTGTATTAGTTTTACTGTGTTAGAGTTAAAACCTTTACTTTTTATTTAGACAAAAGGGGGGAAATGTTGAAAGATACTTGATTACACTGTTAACCCCAAGTTTGATTTCACATTAATTAACTAAAATCAACCTTGGGTCAGTGTAGCAGGAATCTTAAAAGTTCTTATTAATAAAATCAAACCCGAGGCAGAGTTATTGGGGTCCATGCTGGTAGATCAGAGAGACAGAACAAGCCACAGCTATCTCACCTTGCCAATTCTTCAGCTGGTCTTGTCTCCTCAGACTGGAAGCTTCTGTGTCCTCATCCCAATGGCTCTCTATAGATGTAACCAACCGTCTTATTAAATAAGAAACACAGAAACAATGTAAAAGAGAAAGCCGAGAGGTCAGAGCTCAGAGCTAAAATCTCACCCTTCCTCCTGCTGTCCCAGCTTCGCGAAAAGAGACCTACTTCCTGTCGGTTCGTTTTTTTATAGTATGTCGTTCTGCCTTCTCATTGGTTGTAAACCCAAACACATGACTGCCTCGTCACTGTCTGAATGTACAGCCCCCTAGGTCTTAAAGGCATATGTCTCCAATGCTGACTGTATCCCTGAACACACAGAGATCTTATGGGATTAAAGGCATGTGCCACCACCGCCACACTCTTGCTATGGCTCTAATAGCTCTGACCCCCAGACAACTTTATTTATTAACATACAATCAAAATAATATTTCAGTACAATTAGATTACCACCACAGCTCTCAGCTGAACTGTGCTGCTTCAAAGCCTGAAAGCTTAACCAGCCACATGCTTAACCAGCCAAATGCTGCTAGTTTCTGGTCCTCACGCCTTATATATCTTTCTGCTTTCTACCACCACTCTCTGGGATTAAAGGCTGGCTTTCTGGGATTAAAGGCATGTGTCACCATGCTTGGCTTTTTCCAATGTGGCCTTGAACTCACAGAGATCCAGAGGGATTTCTGTCTCTGGAATGCTAGGATTAAAGGCGTGTGCTATCACTGCCTAACTAGTGGCTTTTCTGTTCTCTGACTCCAGATAAGTTTATTAAGGTACACGATATTTTGGGGAACACAATACCACCACAGGTCAGGAGGTGGAGCCAGCAACTAGTTGACAGAAAGTAATTGTAGAAAGTTAGAGGGAGTCTGGAAGACAAATGGAGAGACACACAAGAAGTAATAGGGAGGGACTTTGAGTGTGGTGCTCTTTTATTGGTTTGATGGGGCAGAAGGACACTGTCTTTCTGAGACACTGGCAAAGAGGGAAGATCAGCTAGTTGCTCCTCAACCTCTCTGAGGTAGCAAGTTTTCATCCCAGACTCTAACTCCCAAGTCTTATTGATAAATAGAATTGTTGTGGAATATTAGTTGAAGATGTGTTCATTCATTTATTCTGTGGAACATTTGTTTAATGTTGCAAAGATGTGTTGCATTCTTTTATGTTGCATTTGTTTAACTCTGTGAAGCTGTGTTACTTTGCCTGTCTAAAATACCTGATTGGTCTAATAAAGAGCTGAATGGCCAATAACTAGGCAGGAGAAAGGATAGGTGGGTCTGGCAGGCATAGAGAATAAATAGGAGCAGAAATCTAGGAAGAGAAGATAGAGGAGGAGAAGAAATATGAGGACACTGGTGGCCAGCCACTCAGACACACAGCCAGACACAGAGTAAAAAGTAAAGAAAAGATATACAGAAATAGAAAAAGTTAAAAAGCCCAGAGGTAAAAGGTAGACTGGCTAATTTAAGTTAAAAAAAAAAAGAAGAAGCTGGCTAGAAACAAGCTAAGCTAAGCCTGGGTATTCATAAGAAAGAATAGGTCTCTGTGTATTTACTTGGGAGCTGGGTGCAGCCCCCTAACCCCCAACGAATAAAGAGTAAAGGAAACCAACAACATATAATGATAGAGATTTAGTTAAAAACTACACTTGGTGGTAGCGGGAAAGCTGGTGCCGGCCGAACCAGAAGTCCCACCAGCAGTGGGCCACTGACAGGTAGACCACGGACGGGGCTGCAGATGGTAGTTAAAATATCAGTAGATTCAGGGGCAGCCACTATGCCAACGGAAAAACAACAGTGGTTCACAAGTTCCAATTAGAGCTGAGCACTCCACGGTCACTTTTTCTGAGCATTTTGATCACTTATAAGTCTCTTTATTAATTCCTGTTCACTGTGAGTGTTGTTGGGGTCAGGGACAGCCCCTAATGAGGGCTATGGTGGTTTGAATCAGAAATATCTCCCCTTGTCTGGGCCATTTGAATACTTGGCCTCCAGCTGGGGGTGCTGTTGGGAAGGCTTGGGAAGTGAGGTTTTGTTGGAGGAAGTGGTGTCACTGGAGACAGATTTGAGAGTTTAAAGACTTGTGTTATTCCAAGTTTTCTCTCTCTGCCTCATGCTTGCAATCTGAAGATGTGAGCTCTCAGTGTCTTGCTCCAGCTACCCTGTCTCCACTCTGCCATTGTCTTCGTCATTTTTTATTGCTGTGAAGAGTCACCATGTCCAAGACAACTCTTATAAAAGGAAGCATTTAATTCAGGGCTTTCTTGCAGTTCCAGAGGTTTAGTCCATTATTATCATCATAGCAGGAAGCATGCTGGGGAAGTAGTTGAGAGCTACATCCTGATCTACAGAGGGATGGGTGAGAGACTGGGCCTGGCATGGGCTTTGGAAACCTCAAAGCCCACCTCTAGTGACACACTTCTTCCAACAAGGCCACACCTACTTTAACAAGTCTACACCTCCTAATCCTTCTCAAAGACTACCACTCCCTGATAACTAGGCATCCAAATGTATGAGCCTATGGGGGCCATTCTTATTCAATCCACCAGTCAGGCTGGGCTTTTTAAAAAATCCCTCTAGGATCATAAGTCCAAATAAACACTCCTTTATAAGTTGCCTTGGCTGTAGTGTTTATAACAATAGGAAAGAAACTAAGGCAAGGGCTAAGAGCTCCATTAAACTAAAATGTTCAGCATCACACTAACCAGTGAACGAATAGTTTCTACGACATGTACCTGTAGCTGCAAAGCCCGTTTTGGCATACAAAAGTGACAGATTTATGGGATTCAACTAATAAAAGGAAGGACCTTTATGGTCTTTAAATACAATGTCAACCACTGCAAAAAACCACAAGGTTGTAAAAATCAGTCATAAATTTTTGTCACAAACTTGGATGAACAAAATGTCTCACTGATGGCAATCATTGGAGACTTGGAGAAATTTTTAGTGGTTATCTAAAATTGTATGTAGCCATTTCAAGCATATTAAAGTGTTCACAAGAAGTGAAACACAGACCTTTTTTATACTCTTTGATCCCTTTTCTCTGGAACCCTTAGAATTTGTGTACTTGCAGACATAGAAAATACTAGAATGATTGACAGGGGATGTAAGGAAGGGGAAAGAGATGTGACTGAGATAGTTGGTACAAGGTTTCTTATTGGTTTGATAAAAACATTTTTAAATTAAACCACTTCAAAAAGAATGTACATTAAAGGGGTGGATTCCATGGTGCATGGCTGATATCTCAGTAATAATAATAATAATAATAATAATAATAATACAAAAATGTTTACTAAAGCAAATGAAAGTGTGTCTCAGTAAGAAACTTAAAGCGTTTTGTACAAGGTAGTTTCAAATAAGTTCAAAGTCTGTTATTTCCCCCAGTGGTGTAAAGTTTAACCATCATGATAAATCTGTTGTACAAAGAAGACACAATAAATTTTGCACAAAGTCCCACATGGATCCATCTGTCTATCTTAGTGAGATATACAAACATTATTTTAGTGGGGGCAGGGAGGCAATAACATGAAGAAAGTGCTGGAAACTTCCATGTCACAGTATCCTCTCCTTTATAGTAAGTGTGAGACGGTGTGGCTCCATTAACTGCCCTTGAGGAACTTGGAAGGAGCATCTACACTTATGGAAGGTAGTTAGAGAAAAGATGGCAAATTCAGAAACAGTGTGACCACTTGGGGTTAGAAGCTGTGGGAACAATGGGGCTCAGCCCTTGTTGGGGCTCTTACAAACAAGGAGTTCTTGATGTTTTATTTAATTTAAGAAATAAAATGACCCTGGAAACCACAGCAAGAATTTGAGTCTCTCGGATGCCCAGTCATTTCCTAGTCACTAAGAGGGTCAGAACTTAGTTTTTACTTCTCTTAAAAGTGTTCCCTAAATCTCCAGCTATTTCTTTACTTACTCATTTAAAAATATATTCACTGGGGCTGGCAAGATGGCTCAGTGGGCAAAGTTGTCTGTTGCTAAGCCTGATGACCTGAGTTCAATACCCTGGTCCCACACGGTTGAAGGAGAGAACTGACTTCTGAACATTGCACAACCTCTGACTTTCACAGGTATGTTGTGGCATGTGTGCACCTCCAAGTACACACAAACACCCAAAATAAGTAAAATGCATGAAAAAATGTAAATACAATAAAACCACTGGATACTCATCGGCAACTATTCCAGGTTCAGGGAATACAGAAACAAACACAACAAAACAAACACCTTCCTCTGACCTCACTGGATGGACGTAAATATTTAAAGCATCAGACAAGAGTTACATATGTAGACTACCATGAGGAAGGAGGAAATGTAGTAGCAGAGTAGGAGAGACTCATGGCTTTGTTTGGGTGGATGAGGTGGGGGAGGATTTAGCTAGAAAGGGTCATGTGAGCAAATATCTGAAGGTGGTAAGTAACCATGGATGAGTCATAGACATTCCATCTAAAAGTATTCATTATAAAGATTCTGAGGCAGGGGCATATGGTATATTAGAAGAATAGCAAAGTATTTATGTGTCTTAGTGGGCTCCAAAAGGCCTGCTCATGCACCAGGTATGGATTCTGATTCTACTGCCAGGGGGCCCAAAGCAGATCAAGCTACATGGTTGTCTCACCATGCAGAGGGCCTAGTCCAGTCCCATGTAGGCTCCACAGCCATTGATCCAACTTTCATGAGTTCCCACTAGTTTGGTTTGGTCATCTCTGCAGGTTTCCCCATCATGATCCTGATGCACTTGCTCATAGAATCCCTCTTCTCTCTCTTTGACTGGACTCCTGGAGCTCTGCCTGGTGTTTGGCTGTGGATCTCTGCAACTGCCTCCATCAGTCATTGGAGAAAATCTCTGTAATGACAGTTAGGATATTAACCGGTCTGATCTCTGGGGCAAGGCTGTTCAGTTCAGGCACCTTCTCCACTTTTTCTAGTAGTCCAAGCTGGGGTCATCCTTGGGGATTCCTGGCAACTTCCCTAGCACCCAGTTTCTCTCTATCCCCATGATGTCTCCCTCTATCATGGCATCTCTTTCATGGAGTGGGAAACAATCTGACCTATTTCATATAGGACCTATTTAAGTTCTTGTTGACAATCATCAACAGTGGACAATGGCTGAGCCACCAGTTAGGACATACCTTTAACAATCAAGAAAAGAGATGACTTTGGCCTAGTTCAGAATGGTAACTATGAAGGTAGTGCTCTGTTTATAAGTATGTTTTGGGGGATAGAGCTAATAGGATTGTTATGTGAGTTTTTAGAGATTATGAGGTCAAGAATAATTTCAAGACTTGGGCCTGAACACTTATTTAATCAATCTGATTATTGCTTATCTCAGAATGATCCCTAGCTCTAGATCTGACCCCCATGGGGAAGGAAGTGAATATGTGAAGTCAAGGTGCTGAGGCCTTCATTTTGCTTTCATATATGCCTGACAATTAACTTTCTAGAATTAATATTTATTGACTTCCTGGAATTAATAGTTATGAAGCACAACATTCTTTTTAAGGATAGATGTACTAGGACACTATCATCCCCTAATAATATTACTACAAAATTCTATCACATAGGATATACTTTTTCTTTTCTTAACTACCTCCCATCTAGACACTTTAGTAAACATATTCCAAGGACTTCCTCTCCTTTGATTTAACAGCACCTTATAAAAATATAAAAAAAGGAAGTAATAATGTTTGAGTTGAGAGTTCACAGAACTCCACTCTTTGGCTGCCTGGCTTCTATCAATTGGTTCATGTTGAAAGTGGAAAGACACAAGCTCTAAAATGCTGTGCCTCATGTCTTTCATTAAGGAACCTGTAATTAACACTTTGGAACCCATATTAGTTCAGAGTTCAAGGTCACATTCAAAGCCCATGGATGGGTAAGGAGAAGATATTGTAGACATCAATTATCTTAGAGAACGTTCTTAATTTAGATGCTCAAAAATGGAAAAAAAAAAAAAAAGCAATGGCTGACATGTTCATGTGCTCCAATATCTGGGGAGGGGCGGGGGAGAAATAGAATGACTCACAGGAGGGTTATCTGACTTTTAGAAGGAGATTAAAACAACACAATTTAGCTATACATGTTGTTTTCTGATAAGGCTAAAGAGGTTAGAAGGGATTTCTTGCTTTTTTGCTTTTCGAATTCAAGTTCTCTCATCGGTCACCAAAAGAAACCGCACATTGCAAATGGCAAGGCTGACATTGATGCCTCATTAAGCCTGTTGTCCGGGAAGATTTCTTTTATGGTGATGAGTGTAAAAAATATGGTGACAAGGAGTAATAAACCAAAGAATGTCCAAGCTTCTTGATTCCTTTTTAATAATAGTTGTTTACTCTGTGTGTATGTATTTTTTTCAAACATGCTTGTTTGAACCTCTGTGTTTTTTTTTTTTTCTAAATCACTGTGTGATATACTGTTAGAAATAACCTTCAAAGGTGATTGGACTAAGACTTTACTGGCTTCTTCATATGTAGATGGAATAATAATCACACAGTGTTACCATCTCGTGCAACTTAGAAATGATCCTGCGGATGCCTGGGGTTCAGATCCTAACCCCCTCATCTTTTAACCCAGTAGCTAGGAGAGGTTATGTGTTCATAAGAAACTTAATATGCTGAGCGTACCATCTCCAGAAGTTAAACTAATAATGCCAACTGTGCTATTTCAGAACTGCTACCCCGTGGTTAAATTCAAATTTATAGATATTATTAGATTTCCTTTTAATATGGTAGCTGGGTAATCTTCCTCTTTTTTTGTGAGATGCTTGTAAAAAAAAATTACGTGTCTGGTCTTTCTGAGTTTTTCATTTGAGAGAGCTCTAGGATTTGCCTTGGTATCCTGGAGTGTGGAGCGACATTATGATTATGCATTATTTTGATGGCATCAGCTGGGAAGTTACTTTGAGGGATATCTATTCTGATGACTCAGAAGTGCAGGCCTTGTATTGGTTTAAGTTTCTGCCAGTTGCATGGAAGCATTTTTTTTTTTTTTTTTTTTTACATAAGTACAGATGCTGACAGTCCGTTCTTCCCTTTCATTATGTGATCCCAGGATCAAAGTCAGGTTCTCAGTTTTGACAGCAAACACCTTTACCCACTGATATATCTCATGTGCCCTAAACCTTGTAATTCTTGTCTGTGTGTCCCTAATTTAGGACAGCTCCCTCTCTGGGTACTCTCTGTCTCTCATTCTCACCTTGCAGAAAGGTGTGCAGAGAATTCATATATTTATCTGATAAATACAGGCTGATATGCTGCTACATGGCTGGCTGCTAGCTATGAAACGTGACCAATCCTCACACAGTTGTGAGGTGGTGTGGGAAACTCACCAGTGCTGTGGAATGGTCTGTATGTCAAATTGCTCTGATTGGTCAATAAATAAAACACTGGCCAGTGGCCAGGCAGGAAGTAGGTGGGATAAGGAGAGAAGAGAATTCTGGGAAGCGGAAGGCTGAGGCGGAGAGACACTGCAGCCACCACCATGACCAGCAGCATGTGAAGATGCCAGTAAGCCACCAGCCATGTGGCAAGGTATAGATTTATAGAAATGGATTAATTTAAGATATAAGAACAGTTAGCAAGAAGCCTGCCATGGCCATACAGTTTGTAAGCAATAAAAGTCTCTGTGTTTACTTGGTTGGGTCTGAGCAGCTGTGGGACTGGCGGGTGGCAAAGATTTGTCCTGACTGTGGGCAAGGCAGGAAAACTCTAGCAACACACCAGGGTGCAAGTTCAAGTGCTGTGGGAACAACTTGGCTAAAGGCAAAGAAGAAAACTTCCTGGATATAGTGGGATTTGTAAGATGAATTCTGAAGGAGGCTGCTGAACAACAACAATAATAATAATAATAAATAAATAAAAAGGTAAATAAGGATAAGAGTGTCTCAGATAAGCTGAAGCATTCTGGTCCTGAAGAGCTATTGTGTGGGATGCATCTGGCATATTTAAATTACTGGTAAGTATAGAGATCTTTTAAATAGTGGAACCTTTGGTTGGATAGAGCTGTCTTTAGTTCGGCTCAATTCTGCACTGCTGACTAGCTGATTGGCTCTGTATTCTACCTGATCTCGGGCTCCTTCCCAGTGTCTCCTTCCCTACTGTATGTCTATATTACTAATTGTCATCCAGAGAGGGGTTCAAGGAGTTGTTTCCTCCCCTTGTACGGCCAGGTCCTGCAGCAGAGTGTGAGGGGAGCACTTCCTGGAAAATTTAGTTAACTCAGTGGAATGCACCATCTTGATGGGGAGTCTTTCCATTTATCTCTAAGATTCCAACCAGGATCCCTGTTCCAACAGACATGAAGTGTCTGCCCCCCCCTGCTGTCTACACTCAGCCTCACCACTTTCCTTTTCTACAGTTGATTACAGAGTCCAGCTCACTGAGGTGAGAAGTCCATTCATTCTCCCCCATCTCCAGCCTTGCATTTACATGGGCAGTGTCTCCCCTTCTTTAGAAAGAGCAGTTTTTAGCCGGGCGGTGGTGGCGCACACCTTTAATCCCAGCACTCGGGAGGCAGAGGCAGGCGGATCTCTGTGAGTTCGAGGCCAGCCTGGGCTACCAAGTGAGCTCCAGGAAAGGTGCAAAACTACGCAGAGAAACCCTGTCTCGAAAAACCAAAAAAAAAAAAAAAAAGAAAGAGCAGTTTCATTTCTCTATGGAGTTAATATTCTTGTCTACCAGGTCTTGTCTCATTGCAGCTTTATGACCCTCATTACAGTTTTTCTTCAAATCATTTCTCTATCAGAAAATTACCCCCATCAGCTGACAGATACTTGGGAGCTGAATATATGTATTCTCTCTATATATTGTTTTAAAGTAGAAGGAAAGGAAAAAGAGAGAAAAGATAGAAAGGTTAAATGTAAGAAGGGAGAAAGTAGGAAGCCATGAAGGAGAGAGGGATGGGCAGGAGGCAAACAGAGCAGCATGGTCTCCTGGGTCCAGCAAGGGATGGCCTCCTCGCTCTCTCAATATCACTCATCCTAGCTTTACCGAAATTATTTTAAACACACCTGTTCCTTAACCCCTGCATTTGCTTTCATTTCCCCTTTTTGCTCTCCAACTGTCTTTTGATAGGCCATTGTCTATTAATACTTGTCAAAGTGAGTTTTGTTATCGTAACTGGCTTTCATGGCTACTCCTTTGAGGATTTGTTGATCTTTTTCTTGACTTTTATTCCTGTTTTTTTTTTTTTTTTTTTTTTTTTTTTTTTTTTTTTTTTTTTTTTTTTTTTTTTTTTGGTTTTTTCGAGACAGGGTTTCTCTGTGTAGCTTTGCGCCTTTCCTGGAGCTCACTTGGTAGCCCAGGCTGGCCTCGAACTCACAGAGATCCGCCTGCCTCTGCCTCCCAAGTGCTGGGATTAAAGGCGTGCGCCACCACGCCCGGCAACTTTTATTCCTGGTTTTAAAAATGGGGTTGGAGATTTCTTTTCAATAAAGAAAAGCATGGGTGGGAGATGGCACGTAGTTAAAGTGCTTGTCGCACAATCCTGAGGATGAGAGTTCAGATTGCCAGACTTACGTGAATGTCAGGTGGGTGTGGCAGCCCACTCGTGGTTCCCATGCCCAGAAGGCAGAGATAGGAGCAGGCTGGCTAACCGGACCAGCCATATAGGCAAACTCTGGGTTCAACTGAGAGACCTTGCCTCAATGAATAAGACGGAGAGTGATTAGAAAAAAAAAAGTTCTGGCCTTGCATCTCCAGATACATGTGCACATACTTGTACAAAAATGCAGGCACACCTGTGTATATGCACACACTCAGACACCCCCCCCCAAACACATATATACATGAGGAATGAATAAATGTGTTGTTGGTTGTTTAATGCTTTTTTGGGGGGCCCACCACCCAGCTCCCAAATAAATCACACAAGGAGACTTATTCTTAATTATAAATACCTGGCCTTAGCTTGGCTTGCTTCTAGCCAGCTTTTCTTTCTTTCTTTCTTTTTTTTTTTTTTTTTTTTTTTTTGGTTTTTCGAGACAGGGTTTCTCTTGTGTAGCTTTGTGCCTTTCCTGGGACTCACTTGGTAGCCCAGGCTGGCCTCGAACTCACAGAGATCTGCCTGCCTCTGCCTCCCGAGTGCTGGGATTAAAGGCGTGCGCCACCACCGCCCGGCCTAGCCAGCTTTTCTTAAATTATCTGGTCTACCTTTTGCCTCTGGGCTTTTCCTGTTCTCTTACTTCTGTAAATCTTACTTTCACTCTTACTCCGTGTCTGGCTGTGTAGATGGCTGGCTGGCCCCTAGCGTCCTCCTCTTATTCCTTTCTCGTTTGTTCGTCCTCCTTTTCCTCCCCAATTTCTCTTTTTATTTCTTCTCTCTGCCTGCCAGCCCCGCCTATCCTTTCTCCTGCCTTCCCATTGGCCATTCAGCTCTTTATTAGACCATCCGGTGTTTTACACAGGCACAGTAACACAGCTTCAGGGAGTTAAACAAATGCAACAGAAACAAAAGTAACACTCCTTAAAATAATATCCCCCAACGTAAATGGATGAATGAAAGTTCATTTTGTTTCCCCCTCAGTCGTAAGTGATTTTCCCAAGGTCTTCTAAGTTCATTTTCATTAACTTTTTACGTCTCTACCCTGAGAATTCCCTCACTTTTTTTTTTCTACAATGTGTTTTTGACCGTTTCCACCTCACCTTCCTTCTGGCTGTGAAGTTGCCTTAGCACCTCCTCTGCAGGGTACCCCTCCCTTCTCTGTCTTCAGATTTCCTTTTCAGACCTTGCTGAGCCCACTGCTGGCTAAGGAGGCCCGGCAAACTGGTAAGGCAGCAGAAGTCCCATGCTAAGGCATGATTGCTGTGAGTTTGGAGCCAGAAGAACTACATACTGGCTTCAGGGCAGAGTGGGCTACAGAGGGAGACACTATCTAAAAATAAAACCACTCTGAAATGAAAGAAAGAAAATGCCACGTAGGATTGATAGGCTACCTAACACTCCCCACTCATCGTAAAGGGCAGGATGATTGTGGTTGTCTTTGAAAAGAGTCCTTCACTCTCTTTGCTAAAATATAAACTCAGCACCAACTTGTGAGATGCTAATCGAACACCCATTTAGGACTGATATAGGAATCAACACTATGGGAGTGTGGAAGGGAAGGGGTGAATTCCGCCAACAGAATGTAGGGGTAGAGGCAGCAAACATTTAATAAAGGGTTTAGTATAGGATTTTAGTGGTGCTTAACACATGGATAGGAATGACCTTGTGGAAAGCAGAGGCAAGGACTCCAGCTAAATAGACTTTTAAGGTTTTAAAGGAGACTGTGGCCAGACCAGGCCTATAATAAATCTAAAAGCACTAGGTAATCTAGACGCTTCAGTGGAAAAGAGACTTCCAAGTAAGATCTGCTACTGAGCAGTTGTGGCACATGGACATTATGTGCTGAGTCATCTACTTTATTTAAACATCTTGAGATCAAAATGTTGTGCTTCCCCCCCCCCCTTTTTTGAGATAGGGTCTCATTATGTAGCTCTGGCTATCAGGAAATCACTATATAAACCAGGGTGGCCTCGAATTCACAGAGATCTGCCTGACTCTGCCTCCAGGTGCTGGGATTAAAGGCACGTGACACCATGTCTGGCTATGATCAAAATCTTAATCTAGTCTGAAAATAAAAATGCTTTCATTCAAACATCCAGAATAACGTTTAATGAAACAAAAAACTGGAGCTGTGGCTTACCTGTTGACACATACAATTAACCATTAGACATGGGTTTTCTTCAAACTACAAATAGACATTAAAATAAAACCAGAGTAAAGACCTTACATGCTCTAATATTACAGTCTGAAATCTAGGATCTCCAGCTAAAGAACTGTGAAAGCTCCTATATACAAAGAACTTAAAATTACACACACACACACACACAGAGACAGAGAGAGACAGAGAGATAGAGACAGACACAGACACAGACACAGACACAGACACAGACACAGACACAGACACAGAGACAGGTAGGGGCTCAGAGGAGGCCTGGTCCATATGATCTGTCTCCCTTTGTCCTAAAAGAATGTTAAAAAGTTCCCAGTTACAAGTTCTGAGCATTTACTGCCCATTGTAACCTAAAGGGTAGGGTCTAGAATATACTTTCAACAGTTGCCTTCATTTGCTGAACAGGCAGAGTTGAGAAACAAAGAAGAGAGCTACTTACCAGTCCTGGCTAGTAGATGGCAGCTCTGAGCCTGGTACTGCTTTGCCTAACACACCCTGGCGTTAACTCTGCCTCTGAATATTTATTATTTAAATTCACCCAGGGTAGAATGTTAAATGCTCAGTCTAAATTGCATCATCTATCACCTACATGACACATTGACTGAACCCATATCCAATGCAGGAAAGAAACATTACTTTATTTATTCATTTCTTTGACATAAATGATGCTCCTTAAAAGTGACACTTACTAAAGTTCCATAAATAAAATTTTATTTCAAATACTCTGGAGAAGTTCATGGTTAAAGGAGCCTGATGACAGGCCTTCTATATTTTCTACTTTCTTATGATCCTTTTATTATGAGGCTACCAATGATGTACCACATGTACTCTGGGCTGATGATTTCTGAGGGGTCCTCCCCAGACCCTTGTTTGCAAATGAATCTATTGCTGTCATTAGTATATGGCCTTTATGAGAATTTTAGAAAAAGGTTTCTTTGATACAGTTTTATTAAACTAGCTTTTAACAAGTGCTAAGACAGAGGCTTATCTTTCTTAGGGCCTTGATTTATAGTTTATACTAAATTTCTATAATTCCTTTGGATTAATATTTCCTTGTGTTAACTTTTTACAATAAAATGGAATGAACAAAAATGAATTGACGATGGTTGGGTGGCCAGTCTCCATTCTCAGCTTGATGAGATCGAGAGTTCCCCAGGAGATAAAGCTTCCCGACATATCAGGGAGGGAGCGTCTTCATTAAGGACGTGGGAATACTGCCTTAACTGTGGGCAGGGTCATTCCCTGGGCAGAAGTCCTAGATGTTGACACATGGAGAAAGCGAGCTGAGGACTAGCATTTCTTGCTCTCTGCTTCCGTTTGCACATGTTATATGACCAGTTCCATTAAGCCTCTGCCACGCTGACTTCCTTGCCACAGCTGACTAGAACTTTGAACTGAAATAAACACTTTATTCTCTAAGTTGCTTTTGTTAGACAATTTTTATCACAGCAACAAGAAAACAACCAAGTCAAATGGTCACTGTGCTTTTGTGTCATTTTAAAACTTAGCACCTATGGCAATTTTTACTCATCATTCTACCTACATACATAGGTATGAGTGACAGGTCATTTTGTTTAATATTAAGAACACCAGGATTTGCTTCACTTTCTTAGCTTAGGTTCTGTGACCTCTGGTAACATCAACATCCAAAGACCTCAGTGTCCTGAGGAGATATTGGGTCAGATGACTTACCAAAAACAAAACAAAAAACAAAAAATGAAAAAACAACTAATTGCCTGTAATTGTATGACTTAGCTCTTGTTTTTTCCTGTTATACTCTATAATTTTCAATGATGTCAACCGAGAGGCTGTCTTAGGAAATGTTTCATATGCATCTAAACATTCGTTATGGCACTATAAGGAGAAGTTTCTTCATTATTGGCTTCAAATTTTGACTTAAAGTTTTACTGACAGTAGTGTTTATAATGTGTTTTGGGTTTGGAGAGTTTCTTCTTCTTAGCCCAGTGTTCATCTATTCCCATTCACCTGTACTATGGATACTTAACGCAGTTCCAAATCCTCTTTTTCTTGACCCACTGAAGACCCTTGTCTCTGATGACTCTGACCAGAAGTCCCACTTCTGGATGACATTATGCGACAACCGCTTTTATTTTCTTTTCTGAAACTTACCTAGGCTAAAAAAGTACAAGGGACGCAGATCAAAGTTATGTTGTCTTACTATTTTGAGTGATTTACCATGACTGCTTTGAATTATGTGCTTCCAAATCACTTGTTTCTTCGGTAAACTATAGCACTAAAATGAAGCCATATGTCCACATGTAACTTATAGACCTTCAAAAAATACTCATGTATATATGTCTCCTTATTTTGTCTTGTATTTGAAATAATGTGCCTGGTTGTGATGTGGCCTGACAATATAAAGTTTTTAATATCTGATATTTTAATAACCGATAGTAACATCTATTCTATTATAATTAATACAGAATAAGTAAATAAGTTAATATCTGTTAAGAGCATGAAGCATTTCATTCCATGACTCTGTGTTACTTCGATTAAAATGCCGCTGTTGATAGGGTGTTATAATATGTATGTACGCTATATTTGATAGTACTTGTCCTATGAGAACAGCATCTCTCTTACTATGTTATAATTTCTTGGTTTTGGAGACATTTTACAATAGTATTTCTCAGAATGTAATATAAGAATTAGATAATAGGGCTGGAGAGATCGCTCAGCAGTTAAGAGCACTGGCTGCTCTTCCAGAAGACCCAGGTTCAGTTCCCAGCATCCACATGGAAGTTCACAACTGTCTGTAACTCCAGTTCCAGGGGACCCGACACCCTCACACAGGCATATGTGCAGGAAAAACACAAATTCTCGTAAAATAAAAAAAATAACCTTAAAAAAGAATTAGATAATAACCACAATGATGAGATATCTTTACATGCCAGTGGAAAAATGGTAGATTGGCAGAAACCAAAAACTATATACTTGAAGACACCAGCCTGAAACCTAATGTTGCTGGGTCAAACCAAAAATAATATAGAATCAGAAAAAAAGCAAGAAATACTGTGCAGTTGATATATTGTACACCCCAATAAACTTACCTGGGGTCAGAGAACAGAACAGCCGCTAGATCAGACATAGAGGCCAGACAGTGGTGGCACACCCCTTAATCCTATCACTTGGGAGGCAGAGATCTGTCTGGATCTCTGTGAGTTCAAGACTACACTGGAAACAGAACCAGGTAAGGTAACCAGAACACACCTTTAATCCCAGGACCTGAGATCTTATGTCTTGCTTGGGAAAGACACGTGCCTTTAATCTCAGGAAGTGATAGCAGGAAGCAGAAAGGTATACAAGGTGTGAGGACCAAGGTTTTTTAAGCTTTTAGGCTTTTTAGCACCAGTTCAGCTGAGATCCCTTCTGGGTGAGGACTTGGAGGCTTTCAATCTGAGGAAACAAGACCAGCCGAGGAGGTGGCAAGGTGAGGTTAGCTATGGCTTGTTCTATCTCTCTGATCTTTCAGCATTCACCCAAATAGCTCTGGATTTTTTTCTATTAATAAGACCTTTTAAGATTCGTGTTACAACACTTCAGTAATTCTGGGATAAAACCAAAAGAAGTCTTTCCAAATTCCAACAAGTTCATTGGTTAAACCTCTTTGTTAAAACAAGTACAGACTAGTCTCCCTGTACTGAAATAATAGGCTTGGTATAATTTATGACGAGAGAAGGGAAGTTACACTCGAATGGTTCTCACCAATATACTAAGCATCTAGAAGGATTCCTCAGGCTTGCACAGCATGGCCACTGTGAGCAGTGTCCCCACAATTGGTACATAGTGGAGACACGAACCTGGAGGTGGAGGTCCGTTTCAAAGAGTAAGAGAGTGTGGAAGACATTCCCTTTCTCATTTCTTCAGCTATTCCAGGACAGGCAGGACCATCTGCATATATATTTTTTTAATCTCTGGAAGTGGCTCAAATCTTTTACCAGCTTCCCTTTCCAGCTGTTTTGAGGACCCAACTCTGCTGCTGAAAGCTCGTCATTGTGCATTTCACTGGCAGCCTGTCCGGGCAGCCAGACCACACTCACCACGCTCTACAATTACCCATTCACTTGCCTTTTGATCGAGTTTCCTTAATCTTCTCTGGCCTGACTTCCTCTTTGCCTCTAGGCCCCCGACCTTCATTTTCGTAGAGTGTCTTCCCTAAACATGTAATTATATTTTCCAAAGCCCTTAGAGACGTAAACCTTTTATAAGGTCTCTCATCAGTTTTACAACTTAGAAGTGTCTCCCAGCCATCTCTGAAATTTAATCAAGAAAGGAGATAGCAGCTCTGTGGGTCCTAACTTTGTTCTAAGTCACCCAAGTGCCTCTTGTCACCGCGGCATAAGAAAGCCTACTTTTCTTTGGGGTACGGTCAATTAGTAAATGTGAATGGCCTCTGTTCTCCTAACTCCAACGCAGAACTCCCCTGGCCTTCATTTCAGTGGGGCTGAGTTTCCACTGAGTCCCAGCTTCCCTTCGCCATCAGCATGGTCTTGAACAGGCTGCTCTGTCTCTTTAATCTGGTCCAGTGAAAGCGTTTTGATACTTTCAGTTTCCTGCCTGGATTACCATTCTTATTTCATAATAATTCCTCAGATATCAGAAAGAAATCAACCAGATCAGTAAATTGTGTGTGTATTTGTGTATGTCTATGTGATAAATGTGTTTGTGTGTGTGTGTGTTTCTGTGTGTGTTTGTGTGTATATGTGTGTGTATGTGTGTGTGTGTTTCTGTGTGTATATGAGATAAATGTGTTTGTGTGTGTCTATGTGATAAATGTGTGTTTGTGTGTTTCTGTGTGTGTTTCTGTGTGTATATGTGATAAATGTGTGTATGTGTTTCTCTGTGTGTGTATATGTGTGTGTATATGTGTGTGTATGTGTGTGTCTATGTGTGTATGTGAGATAAATGTGTGTGTTTGTGTCTCTATATGATAAATGTGTGTTTGTGTGTGTGTATGTGTGTGTTTGTGTGTGTATATATGATAAATGTGTGTGTTTCTGTGTGTGTATATATGTGTTTGTGTATGTATGTGTGTTCGTGTGTGTGTGTGTCTATGTGATAAATGTGTGTTTGTGTGTCTATGTGATAAATGTGTGTGTTTTTGTGTGTGTATGTGTATTTGTGCATGTGCGTGCGTGTGTGTGTGTGTGTGTGTGTGTGTGTGTGTGTGTGTATGTGTGTGTGCATGTGTATTTATCCCATAGCATGAATGTGGAGCTCATAGGACAACCTAAGAGAGTTGATTCTCTCCTTCCACTAAAGCTGTGTTCTTACTTCCAATCACTCACTAAAAATCAACTGGACAATGTAAAAAACTCCTGCCGGGTTCCATGCACAGGAATTATGATTTCATTCACCTAGAGATGAACTAGTCAAAAGGATTTTGTAAATCTTTGGTTGATTCTAATTTGCAGTAGGTAGTCTGAATCATTGCCTAAGATTCTCAGAGGTTTTTGTTTGCTTGTTTGTTTGTTTGTTTGTTTTATTAAATCAACTCTTCTGTTTTTGGAGTCAGCAAGCACTTTCTGGAAAACCACTTCCTGAAAGACTGTGTCTTATTACTAAAATAAATGTTGTCTGGTCTGTGCCATGCAAGGAGATCTCAAAACAACGGGCAAGCAGAATATTCATGCCACAATGCAAATAAAGACGACAATGAAAATCCACCTGAAGTGGGACAGAAACCCAGGTGAGTCACCGGTTAAAATTCTCTAGGGATTATGTCTGACTTCATTAGGCTAATGTGTGCACACAGCGAATGCTGTCAGAAGATTCCACATAAGGTAAACAATAGGAACAAATCCCAGGATCAGAATACTACCATTGTCTTAATGTCCTCAAGGTCTCTGATGGTGACACTGCTGTCGCCACCACTGTGACCTCATTGGCCTAGATTGACAAGACTTCTTGGAAAGAACTCACATTTATTGGTTTGTGTCCAAACCAATGCACATCAACACTGATTTACTTGGAAATAACAAAGGGTATTTTGTAGCAACAACAAGATACCTAATATGGTTGGTCTGGAGACTAGGATCTGGCCATTGTTCCTAATTTTGAGAAAAGGTCTCCAGCAGATGAAGCTGATCCTCCTGTCTCCACTTTCAAAGCTCTAGGATTACAGAGTGTGTGGCTATATCCAACTCATTCTAAAAGCCCTTCAGCATGTGTATGGACACAGCAATGGCTGTTAACTGAATTTTTTTTTTTTTTTGGTTTTTCGAGACAGGGTTTCTCTGCGTAGCTTTGCGCCTTTCCTGGAACTCACTTGGTAGCCCAGGCTGGCCTCGAACTCACAAAGATCCACCTGGCTCTGCCTCCCGAGTGCTGGGATTAAAGGCGTGCGCCACCACCGCCCGGCTCGTGTTAACTGAATTTTTTATTGCATTAGTGTATAAATTACTTAGTCTTGCCAAACTATTCTAGAAATGATAGATTACTTGGCATGTAAATTATAAAGCTACCTAAAGAACCCAAAGTGTAGAAGATTGAATGTGAAAAATCAATCGGTCAACGAGTCCCTGGTTGACTTCTTTAATTTAGGAGCGCTGTCTGGGATCCTAAAAGCTTATACATGTGGAGAGTCTCAGCACAGTGCTCACAAGGGGTGACAACACAGGACGGGAGCCTCACATTCACAGAACCTTCACAGAAAGACTAATTGAGCCCTTGACATGCCAAGAAGGACAGCCCTGGGGATATGACACGTGTTACCTCTTATGTCTAAAGTGACAGCTCACTCAAGTGTTTCATTTTAACAGTACAGTTTTTGAGCATTTAGAGTTGCCTTCTTTAGTGCTACGCTGAAATAATCCCTGTGTGCTATCTCCAGAGAGCTTTTAAAATCAAAGTATCTATTCAAAGATTTTTTTAAGGCAAGATCTCAGGTGCCTCAAGCTGCAAGAATGTTTTAAAACAAAAACTAGTGGAATAGGAAATGTTAACAGTCCTTAATTACATACCAATTCCCCAAACAAAGACAGGGACTTTACCAAACCTGCACACTGGGATGGAATGATACATACACATGCCTAGTGGATTTCTAGGAAACTGTTTTTAGAGGAGACCAGCTCTGTCTAGGTTTATACAGACAAGATAAAACCCAGTGTCTTCTTCTTCTTCTCCAATTGACCATAAAAACTTCTCTCAATGTAATCAAACCAATGTCAATGTAACATAATCTCTCACGTGATTACAAGATAATAATTAAACGATTTTGAACTTTGAGCCCTTTTGTTTTCAATAGTTTATGAATGGGAATTATTTTATTTAGACTACAACTAACTCTATAGATGTATTACAACACATCTGATTAAGGTGAACAAATCTGTCTTCAAACCACAGCAGAACCTGAAAGACAGGTTTGAATGAAGGATGGAAATGTTGAAACTCGAGACAGTTTTTTACAATTATTTATTTAAATTATTTATTAAATTATTCTTTTAAGTTAAAAAAAACAAGTGAAGAATAAATATCTTTTCTTTGTTCCTAGAACTTTTGTCAGAAACTACTGACTGTAGCTGAAGTCAGGTCACAGACAGTGAAAACACAAAGCCACAGAGTTTAGGGGAAGGCAAAAGCTATCTTCTGAAGTCATTAAAATTCAACTTCTATTGATGAGGAATCGTAACATACAGACTATCCCTCTGGAGCAGGAAGCTCTCGCTATTTCCTAAATCTTGTCCAGGAGTTTCTCTGAAGCAATTACAAGGGTGTATCATCTAGTGAGTAGTCAAAGATTTCTATGTAATCGAGAGGCAAGGCTGCTTTCCTCTTTATCCAGATGCATCCATGGAGTGGACGCAGCCATCATATTATCCCAGTTTAAAATGAATCATCACAGGCACTATTCTGTTTTATTTCATTTAGTTTTATGTTCATTGAGCACCATTCAGACCTATAATTCAGCTCACTGAAGAGCTTGTTGTCAAGGAGTGCCCTAGGAAGGAACATTCCAATCCTGGACTGCCCTGGGTTTGCAGTCAGTCTGCTTTTGGCTGTGAAGAGCCAGTGTCTTCTGGATGAAATAATAAAATTAAGACTAGGGACCAAAAAAAAAAAAAAGCTTTGGATTTGCCCTTTCCTGTAATAGATGGCAATTAGCACCCCCTAGAGGCTGTCCTAATAGTTCCACCTCCTTAGGCCTTGGATGTCCATGAACTCAATGAGATATACCTGCCTCTGCTTCACCAGTGCTGGGATTAAAGGAGTGTGCCACCATGCCCTGCTAGAATTATACCTTTTAGTTGAACCTGATTGTGGTGACATGTTGAAAATGGCTTGATTGGCTTGCTTACCTCTCATCCTCCCCCTATAGAAATCTGAATCCACAGAGGTGTTTAGCAGGCACACAATGTTAGTTGGAACCCAATGCTACATTTGGCTTATAGCTGTTAACAGTGTTGTTAAATCCTCAATTAGAAATAATATCTTTAGGGAAAAGGTCCCACAGAGCTGGGTGTGACTTCACCAAGGAGCAGACTACTGGGGGATATTCCATCACACTGTGAACCTTGCGTTTGCATTTGCATTAATTAAATAAAATTAACCTTGGGTCAAGAAGCTGAGTTAGCAACTAGAATAGATAGAAAGTAATCATAGAGCATCAGAGGGCATCTGGAAGAGAGAGAGATGGCTTTGTGGGAGATACTAGCAAGAAGAGTTAGTTAGGTGTCACTTAATCTCCCTGAACTAGCAGGTTTTCACCCCAGCCTTTGAGTCTCAAGTTTCATTTATAAACAGAATGATAGAGATTTAGTTAAAGTTACCTTTAGCGGCAGTGACAGCCACAAGAATTCTTGCCAGGCTTTCGGCCTGAGTGGCTGGGCCTCTGTCAGAGAAGCGGGCACGTAACTGCAGAGTCACAATTGCTGGCTGAAAAAGCAGTAGATCAAGGTGCAGCCACTGTGCCAAAGTTAAAGCAACACCAGACCCCAGAATATAAGGAGGCCTTCCAGCTGTTCGACCAGAGAGGTGAGAGCAAAATCCTGTACAGCAAACATGGGGAGGTGATGAGGGCCCTGGGCCAGAACCCTACCAAGGCCGAGGTGCTCAAGTTTCTGGGAACTCCAAGAGTGATGAGGTGAATGTGAAGGTGCTGGACTTGGAACACTTCTTGCCCATGCTTTGGTCTGTGGCCAAGAACAAGGACCGAGGAACTTATGTTGAAGGCCTTTGGAGGCTGGCAAGGGACGGAATGGTACCGTCATGGATGCTGCAATCCATCACCGCCATGTCACATTGGGTGAGAAGATGATGGAGGAAGGAGTAGAGAGATGCTGGAGGCAGCGCATGAGCTCAGCAATGGTTGTATTAACTCTTAAGAGCTCGTAGGGATGGTACTGAATGGCCGAGGCCATTCCCATATCTCAAGCTTGTGCCTTGCCCAGTGTGAGATTTCGATGTGGCCTGGAGACTTCCTAGGCTCCCTTATTACACTACCTTGCCCATTTGGTCTCTTTTGGATGTTTGCCTTCACCAAATTAATTTGCTCTTAACCTGCACCCCCCCTCCCCCAAAAAAACCCAGACACATATATATTCAAAGCAAATTGTGTTCTTTTTCTTCATGGAAGCCTATCAAGATTCTCCCTTCAAAATCCATTATAGTTAGTAGTTCCACGGAGATGGATTCTGACGACAGGATGCAGGGAGGAGTGGTGGGTACCGTGTCTCTAAGTCAGGCACCTAGAAATTTCCTGTACGGTGTTTTTGTTTGTCATTTGTTTTCCCTATCCAAGGCCTCCATGGACAGAATCTGGAGGTCTTAGAGAACAGAAAAGCTACCTATCTGTGTAAGTAAGACCTCTGTGTAAGCACGAAATAAATGGAGAATATGTCAAACTACTGCATTTTTGCGTTACCCTTTTAAAGATAACTAAGTTGCTCTGACTCACACAGAAATTTGTATAAGGAATGGGAGTCCCCATGTTATCTGAAAATAGACAATTGGCTTGGTGGTGTCAGAATGATAGAAAGGAAGGGATGCAAATTCTTTAGTGACTGACAACCGGAAGCAGACTCTGTTGCAAGTGAGACCTAGGAGATAGGCTGGGAAATGTATCACCAGTGTAACTGGTTGTTAATGGACGCCTTTACTAGGACACTGGAGGAAGGAGACGGGCAAGCTCACATAAGATTTAGCTATTTTCCCCCTTGCTATTGTCTCAGTGCTGGGCCCTGACTATGCTGGGCAAGCGCTCCTCCACTGACCTACATTCCAGCTTATCTTTGGCTGGTTTGAAAGCAAAAGTTAAAGAGATCACTGTAGCCATAATTTATCAATGATGTGTATACGTATATGTATATCATTTTTCTGAGGCAGGGCCATACTCTTAGGCCTAGATTGGCTTTAAACTGTGGCCATCGCCCTGTTTCCCAAGTGCTGGGATTACACACATAAGTCACTGTATCTGGTTTAGCATAGCTATCTTGAAAATATTTAAACCCTTTCAAACAAGATTTTGATTGGAAAATCTGGAAAAACCGAAAGAGAATTTAGATCCTATACAGTCCCTCCAAATGAAAGACAACTATTGCTAATATTTTGTGGATTCCTTTACCTGGGAATTTGTACACTACTCACTCATATGCCACATAAAGAAGTATCAAACAGTGCAAAGAGATTTGGAGCTCCCTCACCCAAGTTGTTACAGTGAGCACATCAATACTCTTTTAAGCAATAAATGTATACACTCAGTCTATGGATTTATTTTAATTCTAATTAAGCTTATTATGATTTGTTAAGCTTACAATTGACTACTTATAGTTATAAACTAAGAACATTCTTAAATATTCTTAAAGCTAAACATTTCATTCTAACATATTTCTAGAACAGGAGTTTCTGAGTCAAATAATGAATGTATTTTTACGATCATCCAGAAAAAAATGTACTTGTTTTCTGATGGCAGTGCATGAGAATGGATATTGTATTTAATTTAGAAAGTCCTTCAAACTTGTTTCTCTGCTTTGCCCCCTACCACCTGTTTCCCAGAGTTGATCTACTTTCCAGAGTGCTAACATGTAAAAATGCAGACGAGACCACATCAGTTTTTTTGAGTCAGATCCCTTCCCAGGAGTCTGTGTCTTCACCACACCTCCTGCCCTATTCACTGCAGCAAGCACACACATGCTCGCCACTAACTGGAAGAAATCTGACTTCTTTCTCAGGGCCTCGGCATTCGGCCTGCAAGTCTTTCTTCCCACACTCATTTCATTTCCCCATCCCTTGTATCAAGGTATCATGCTGTTTCTAGGCATGGAGCTCCCTCACAGATCTGAAGTATACTTTTTACTTTCTTTCTCTAGTAGATCACTCTTTCACATTCTGAAGAGATTTGCCAACAGACAGTCTTATCTTAGTTACCTGGTCATAGGCTAGGCACCTCTCCTACTCTTAAATTAGAAGGTTTTCATTTACAGGCATGTTAGAGGACCTCATGCATGGTGGATGGCCCATCAAGAATTGTGGAAGGACAGAAGGAAGGAGGGAAAGGAGGAAAGAAGGAAGGAAGAAAGGAAAGACGGAAGAAAGGAAGAAAGGAAGGAAGGAAGAAGGAAGAAGAAAGGAAGGGAGGAAGGAAGGAAACAACAAAGGAAGGAAGGGTGGGCGGGAGGGAGAGAGGGCCTACCCAAAGTTTTATGCAGGAAACTCTACCCCCAAAATGACAAACAACAAAACAATAAAACAACAACAACAATAACAACAGCAAACAAGGAAAGGAACCCAGGAAAAGGCTCTCGAAAGAGGAAGCTTGCTGTCCAGCTTGCACTCAGTACAGTGAGGGTTCCTTGCGTTCTTTCATATGTCTCCCAGCTGCGAGCCCTCCTCTACATCATCTGTACAACCCTGTAAGGCAGGCTGGAGGAGCCCAGAGGCAGATAGATCCCTATCCCAAGGCAGAGGATCCCAGCACTTGAGCCAACAGCACAGATGACAAGATGACTTCCTGGAAGCTGCTTATCCTTTAGCCATATACAGGCAGGGGAAGAAGGCCGCTTAGAAAGGAACCCTATTCTTTCTATGTGCCAGACTGGGCTTCATTTAAATAAACTCACGCACATGAACTGAAAACAGGCCCTGTAAAGTCTACACTGTCGTTGTCAATAGTGGGAAATGGGGAAGCAGCCACTCCAGAGAGGTAAGCTGGCTTGCCACTGTTATACAGGTTACAATGATTTACAGAGTTGGACTAAAATTTAACTCCAGAGTCCGAATTTTGAGCCCTTCCTGTAAATAAGGTCAGGGAGATAGAGACCAGAATACACCTAGCAGGGATAGAATCAGAGACAGATAATGCTTTAAAATGCTTCAGGAGTTGGTTTGTCTTCAAGACTGATGACCAGAGTTCAGTCCTCAGGGCACTAGAAGAAAGGAATCAACTCCTACAAATTGTCCTCGACTTACACACACACACACACTCACACACACACACACACACACACACACACACACTCACACACACACACACATACACACTCACACACACACACACATACACACACACACTTTAAAAACACTTTTTTAAATAAAAAAGTTGAAAATGAAAAAGATCTGATTCCTTTGATGACATACCTGAGGACAAGCTGTTACTGGCAAAAAGACAACTGTTAAGGGCTCTTTCCTCTCAATTTATGCAATATTTTAAAATCAGTATCTGCCAGAAGTTCAATTTTGTTATAGTCACATTCCAAAGGTCAACTTCTTCATGGTGTTCAGTGTTGCTTGAAGGAGAAGTCTAGATCTGATTTCTGTTACCCTTTATGCTATGATGGATGCGTCATTTTGCCCTATCCACTCACATATTGTTGCATGGCCACAGGGAAGTCATTCACCGGCATGCCTCCCTTTACACAGGTGTGGCACTAACTCTCTACTCAAACTCTGCAACTATTACCTATGTGATTTTGGGCAAGGCATGAATTCCTCCACAAAATCTGAATCCTCACCTTTAATACAGGAAAATTACTGACCACACAAGGCTGCAGTGGAGAATAAGACAAAATAAATCAAGTGTTTGTCATTTACTACATGCTTGACAAACGCTTGTCACACATGTTACACTGTATAAAATTCAGCTTCCATAAGTGCCATTGCCCAGCACCAGATTTATTAACATACTTAAACAGATTTCCAGGCAGCTATTTATCTTAACGATGTCTAGGGACTCCCTGTTCAGATGCTTCAAGACAATTATCTTTTAACTGGAACAATGTGACTTGTAAATATCTCTTTGTATTATAGTAAAACTTGAAAAGTAGCAAGTGTTTTAAATGAGAGATAGCTAAAGCCCCAAGGCCATCCACTCCCAAATGCTGGGCCACAGGCTAAAGAAAGGAATTTGAAGTTGATATTGAAAGTGCTACTGAGTAGTTTTTCTCAGAATCGTTTACAGTTTGGATAGTTCCTTTTTCTTTCAGTGTGCCTCAGCACTTTCCAACACTGTTATGTTAACCTTACAAACCACTACGCAGACCTCCGTTCTGTCCAGTCGTTATGATGCCTCTGCACAACAGGATTCATTCTATCATGGACTTTCTAGCACTAGATTAAAATTACAGCTGAAAGAATTGGGAGAATAACAGAAAGGCTTTATTTCAGACTTAGTCCCGTGCTAAATGCGTGGGTGTAGACACAGATTTTATTTAACATCAAATTGTTTTTGTTACTTAGCTTGGGTAATGGGTTTTTGAGTTGCGTGATAAAATACAGCTGATCCAGATAAATAGGAATTTCAGATAAAAAAAGAAAAGAAACTTTTAGCTTAATCATATGCCATGCCGTATTTTGGACATATTTAAAACGTTATTTGTCCTTCACCTGAATTCTCACATTTAACTATGCTTTGCCTTTTTATGAGCTCCATCTTGGGTCGCGTTTGTTGTTTGCAAATGGGGAATAAACTAACATCTTCGTAGGATAAAGAATCTAACTTTAATTTGCCTTTGAGGTAAAAAATCCTTTGGTAAGACATTGTCAGATCTCTGGGGGAAAGGCCCTGGGCTCACTCAAATACAGGCTGCAGCTACCCTTACTAGATGATTTTCTGCAGCGTGAAGAAAGTTCACGAGATCGGACTCTGAACACAATTGCCACCGAGCTGAGCTCTGTAAATCCTCTTCCAAACAGCAAGTAGACATGTCAGAGACTTTCCCCGCAGCGGGAAAGACTTGCTCTCTCTTGCCTACTGGGGAAAACCGCGGCCGAGACTCTGCGCACGCGCACAAGGACTGGGCGAGCCGGCGCCGGCCCCGCCCTCGGCAAAGTCACGTGGGCGAGTCCTCGCTTAACCTATGGTCCGGGTCTGTCATGTGACCGGGGTCCTTGGTTCTCGGGGATGGAGGCGGAAGAGGGGACGCCGCTGTGGCGGCTGCAGAAGCTGCCTCCGGAGCGGGGCGCCCCGGTGAGGGGTTGCGGGGAGGGCCTGGGGGAGGGCGGGGTCGGGACGTCCAGTCCTGGGCCCCTGGGGACAGAGTGGCGGCCCAGGGACTTTGCGCGCGACCCGGGGGTGCCCCGGGCCTGGGGGTGGGTGGGGTCTCCTTGCATTTAGGAAACAGTGGTGGCGGAGCCCTTGGTCTATTGCATCTGCGAGTAGGTCGTTCAGTCTTTTGAGGTCAGAGCTCCCGCACGTCCCCTGTGAATTTTTTTTGGTGCAGCGGTTGCGGTGAGACCTTGGCGGGCATGTCTCCTGGAGGGCCAACTCCTAACCAGAAAATAACTGGCCACCAACTTCTTTTAGTGTGGCCAAGAGGCCATTGCAGCCGCTTAGAACAGAGTCACGCACAAAACCAGGCTTCTGGGGACCAGGGACGAACAGCCAGGCTTTCCCTGCAGTATACCCTGTGTCCAGGCGCCCGTGAAAGTGTTTGGTGGTGGCGCCCAGTCTTTGCCTGTGCCAAGAGTCTTCTTGATCATGGCCCTCTTTCCCAAACTCTGCTCAGGTTGTAGTGGGGGTAGTGTAGGTGAGGAGGAAAGAAAAATTAACTTCACTCTTTTCATTGTCAAGAAAAATGCATCGTAAACATATTTGATTTTACAAATGAGGACAGTGAAATGTCAGCCTCAGGTTTGAGTCATTTGCTAGAGGTTTCCAGCCACCCAGGGCCAAGATAAAGACCACGCTCTGATGTATGGACCGAGTCCCTGAACTTTCATACCTGCTGTCCTACATTATAGAGATGGCCAAAACTTAACCACTGTAAATGACCGTGACCCCTGCATCTCTGAGTGGAGCCAGCCATCTCCTTCCCCGGCCTTCTACACCTTTTACAGCTGTGGAGAATCCCCTGTTTGGGGCTCAGCTTCTCTTTGCCTGCTTTGGTTCCTCTCTAGTCTGGTTTTGTTTTGGTGGCACCATGGTCATTACCCAGCCACTGGATCTAAAAAAGCATTCTTGGGCTTCCCCCTCCAACCTCCTGTACCTGTTCACCGTCTCTGCCTCTATAGCACCCCCCCATCTCCTCCTTGCACAATATCTTGCAAAGTCTTGGAAAAATAATGTAAACACTGGGATGAAAGTTGAGCACGTGTTGAAGCCTTGGCTCGTTTCTGGTGTATGCAAGGCCCTCCATGATTTGGTCTCTACTCACCTTTTCAAGTCTTGTGACCTTTCACCCCTTCCTACCTCTCAGTACCTGCAGTTTCCAAAACTGTGGTTTAGTTTCAGTCCTGTGTGTGTTCATTGCTTGTGGCTGGGAGTGCCTGCCAGCTGCTCATCTTTTTAACAAAGCCCTTTCCCTGCTAAGAACATCTTTTATATCCACTCTCCCATATCACATCCATTATTCATAGGTGTACTTTTTTTGGTAATAGACGAGCTCCATTATGGTAAAGCATTGTTTACCCACAATTTCCTCTCTTGTAAAATGAGGACAGTCACAACGCTTACCTCACAGAGTTGGAGGGAGTGTCGGAATAGTGCTTGGTGCCTAGGTAGGGCTTCACTGAAAGGTGTTTTTTTTTTGTTGTTGTTGTTGTATTTCCATTCTATATAATAAATGCAATGAACATAGTTAGGGATAAACAAAAGGCAGCATTTTATTTTTTTTTTCAGTTTTGAGTTCTTGGTGTTATTTTATCATAGGACAGTATGGGAGAAGATGTAATACGTGTGAAAACTTGGGGATGAATTGGGTATTTGTGCCACATAAACATACTGTCTTACTGCGTTAGCCAGTGTGTGGAGGTGAGTCAGAAGTTACTCTCCAGTGTGGTTGGTGTTAGTAGGGGAGAGTTACTGTTTACCGTGTTGTGGATTAAGATCTGAGAGAATCAGAGTTAAGTCAGAGACTTGAATTGTGGAAGCCGTGATAACGGCATTAACAACAATAGCAAGGCAGACTCCTGGTCTTCAGATGTTCTGTGCCTGCCTAGCATGGTTGAGTTTCATATATGTAGTTCTTACGACATCGAGTGGACAAATGACATTTCCCTCTTTCACTTGAACTGCAGAAGATTTAAATAAGACTAGGAGTTAATGGAACTGGGAGGCATACTAACCAGCTCTGTCTCAATCATGTTTTGGTAAGTTGACATGATTTCTGCTGCTGGTGGTGTAGAGTGAAGGGGATGAAGAGGAGGAACGGGTGGTCAGGGCTTTCTCAGAGCATCACAGAGTGAGTAGGGATGTGAGTGGAGGCAAAGCAAAGTCAAGTTAGTAGAGCTCCGGTGGGAGACTTTGATGTGACAGTCATACTTGGTTTGGTCATTGGTCTAGAAATGATGTCCTAGGACCCTGAAGCAGAACTTCTAAACGTACTATTTTCTATTCAGGAATTTTGAAAAAAAAAAAAAAACCCACAGTGTATCTTTAATATTATTTTAGTTTCTAAAGGTAAGCATCATAATGGAAAGTCTGAGATTTAGCTTGGTAGGCTGAGGCAGGAGGATTGCCATAAGTTTGAGACCAGCCTGCACTACAGAAATGAGACCTTGTCTCAAACAACAACAACAAAACCAAAACCCAGACAATAAGCAGAAACAAACAAAAAAAATCCCTCAAACAAACAACAAACAAAACAAGAAAAGTGAAAAAAAAAAGCCCAACAATAAATCTTAAAAATAGTTACCTTTCTGTCTCGGCTGGTGTGCCAACCTTTGTGTTCTGCAAGGAAGCAAAATCTGTCTTGTCATTTACTTTAAAGTACTTTTATTTCCCTTTCCTCCCTAGCTGCTTCACAAAATAATTGACGGCATGTGTGGCCGAGCCTATCCTGCCCACCAGGATTATCACAGTGTTTGGGATTCAACCGAATGGAAGCATGTTCTGGAAGATGTTACCGTGTTTTTCAAAGCTGTCGTGGGCAAAAACTTCTCAGATGAAGAGGTAACTTCCCTCCTGATCTCTTTCCCTGATAATAAGTGTGGCCCAGAGTTTCTGAAGACGCTTTTGGGGAGGGTTCAACACAGGTCTTCAGTACTGAGTACATGATACAACAACTGAAACATCCAGTTAGGAGGGAGTGGAAGTCCGGATTGAATTTTCGGGGCCTTTGTAGTTTTTAGTTGTTTTTTTCTCCCACTGTAACACGTTTGAAGTGTACAGAAGAAGGCAGGGTGCTAAAGACCAGCCTGCCTGTTCTGGTTGCCGGGATTACACAGTTTAACATTGGACCTCATGGGGTGTGGCTTTTACACCTTGGTCAAGAATTATTTGCACATATTTATACGAGTTGTTTACTTGAACAAATGGAGTTCTATGTGTTTGTCTGTTGATTTGGATGATCATCTGGATCTGCATTTCTTTGACTCTATTCATCTAATTCGTTACATCCCTCGACTTTTCACTCTCCTAGTGGGGCTTTTGGTGCACAGTATTTCTGAAGTTAATGAAGTCCAGTTTCCCAGTATTTTCTTTCGATGCTGAGTGTTATCAATGTTGTATTTAAGAAATATGAAGGTATCTTGGGTTTTCTTGATTGTTTTAGCTCCCATTATCTTCTCTCAGATGTTTTGAATTAATGTTTTTGTGGGGGTCAGGGGCTGTCTCAGTTTCTTCTGCACAGTGTCCCATTGACTCAGTGCCATCTATTGGAATGACTGTCCTTGCCTCACCAGGCTGCTGTGCAGCCTTGGTAATAAATCAGGTGGTGGTGTGTGGGGTCTGTCTCTGGACTGTATTGAATTCCATTAGTCTCTGTGGCAGAGTTTCTACACTGCTTTAATTACCACAGCATTAAAGACACGCTACATTAAATCTTGATATCAGCTGATAGAAGACCTTCAGCATCATGTTTTTTTCAAGGTTGCTTTGGCTCTCCTTGCTTCTCTCTGTTTTTGTGTACACTTTAGAATCAGCTTGCCAGCTGTAAAAACCAGTTTGGGTTTTAGTGTGGATTGCATTGAATCTCTAGATTATTTGGGGGAGAATTGGCAGCAATATTTAGCTTCCTAGCCTGTGACCATAGGCTAGGGCTCTTGATTTGGATTGGCTTCCCTTCCCTTTCTCTTTACTGTTTTATAATTTTTTTAAATTTTATTTTATTTTATTTGGTTTTTTGAGACAGGGTTTCTTTGTGTAGCTTTGCGCCTTTCCTGGAACTCGCTTTGTAGACCAGGCTGGCCTCAAACTCACAGAGATCCGCTTTGGCTCTGCCTCCCGAGTGCTGGGATTAAAGGCGTGTGCCACCACCGCCCGGCATCACTGTTTTATAATTTTTAAAATAGAAGTCTTACAAGCATTTGGTTAGATTTCTGAAAGATGCTGCTTTTAGTACTCTTTTATTCTTTAGTTGTTTATTATTAGGATGTAGAAACTGTTGGACTTTTATATTCTTCCCTATGTCTGATACTTTTCTTAGTTTATTTAGTGTGTATACAATATGTGTGTATTATGTATATATATATATATTTTTTAAAACAAAAAATAAGGGAGAAAATTACTATCTTACCTCTTTAGTTGTCAGCAGCATATATATCTGATGTTATAGGTATCAGTTGGTAGATTAAAGAAGATCCTTTCCAACTTTGCTGACTTTGTTTTTTATTTACCAATGGCTATTACATTTTATCAGCTTTTAAAAAATATTTCCCTTATTTTGTTAATGCATTGATTATTTTTGTATGTTAAAATAAGCTTGCATTGCTGTGATAAATCCAGTTTGGTCATGAAGTATTACTGTTTTTCATGTGTGCATTTTTTGGATGACCCAGTGTTTTGCCTGGTTTTTAGGTCTCTATTTGAGTGACACAGGCCTGTGAATTCTTTCCTATGATACCCTTGTCAAGGTCTCAGGTTTTATTCTGTTTGTGGAGTGACTCTGAAAAGGTTTTTGTTTTTCTCTCTCTTCCTGTCCTTTGGAAGGGTTTATGCACCATTGATTTTCTTTGTTTAATGGTATTGAGCTACTTAATTTTTAAAATGGGAAAAAATTTATCTCATTAGCCTTTATTTAATTGCACAGTTGTCAGTAATACAGACTGTTAATTCAGTCTTTTAATGGCTCATTGTGTGGTTTACTATATACGTTTGAAACTGCTGTGTGTTTTGAAGTTTTGGGGTGTGGTTTGTATACATCATTTCATTGGATTAAGTGGCAGTTAATATTTTTATGTTTTGAAACGTCACTGATGCTTCCTGTTAGTTTCTTTCAGTAATTGTGTTTAGATCTCTGAATATGTGCTTACCCATTTCTCTCTTTAGAACTGTAGGGTTTTACTGGGTGAGTTCAAGGCCAGCCAGGTCTACAGAACGAAGTTCCAGGACAGTCACGGCTACACAGAGAAACACTGTCTTGAAAAACAATAATAAACAAAAAAACAAAACAGAACTGTAGAATTTTGCTTTGTTGTATATTTTGAAGCTGTGCAGTTAGGCACACACAGACTTAGGACTTGGAGCTTTCTCTTGAGTGTGTCCACCTATTTCTTATAAAACTCCTTGCTTTCAGGGCTGCGTTGTGTTCAGTTAGTCCCTTTCTTTACCTTCTGGCTTGCAGGAACTTGTTAAGACCTGTCTGGCTTACTCATTTTCACCTTGTACTTTTTGTAGTTAGTGAATATTTCTTTCTCATTGTACTGTTATTTTAAGAAGTGTGTGGGAAGAAGATGGGCATGTTTTTACATTGGAAGCAGGAGGTCCCTCTCACTGCCTTGACCGTCTGTGTGTGTTTTCAGACACTCCAGCAATTGAACCAACTGAATTCATGTCATCAAGAAGCTGTTATGAAATGCTTGAAGAGTAGGAAAAATGAGATCAAACAAACCCTGTTAGGAGAAATCGTTGATATTTCTTGTGCGCAGCTACAGGATTTTGATTGGCAGTTAAAGGTAAGAATCCAGTTATTTATATGTTTTTGTGTGTAATATTTAAATATTAAAATAAAAATATCTAAAATTTGTTATTTCAAGACTACATTGTTCTAAGGTAAAAGCAAAGCTCATTTAAGTTACTGCTTTGCATTAGCTTGGACATAAAGAACATTCTAAGCAACTAGACCATGTGTGGTGCCATCAGACTGATAATGAATTTTCCTAGACCTATTAATCAGACATGGAGAAGTGTGTATTTGGCATATAACCTTGGTAAGAGTCTTCTAGATGCTGTGGCGGTTTCAGAATTGATACTTATCCTACCTCTAGGAGGAAAGGGTAAGTCAGAAAGCAACAGTTTTGGAAACGTTGTGGAAGAGGGTGAGAGGGTCGTCCTGAGTAGAGAGAGAACAACTTCAGAGCAGCTTTCTGTTCTTTTCAGGTACCAGACTAGTAGACAGAAAACAGATGCATCCTGTTGGAGTTTAGCATGTCCTTAGATCCAGAAAGTGCTTCCTGTAGTTTTGCTGGACTAAGAGGACAGAAGTGTGGAATGTGGGACCGGTAGATAGGCTCATAACTGTGTAAATAACACTCATAGACAGAGTTGTCTTAGCTGAGGAAATGGACTTTGTCGTTCTCTTTGTGGCTCAGCCTTTTTAAAATTTTTCTATTAACATGCTTATTTTATTGACACAAAATTCCAAGTGTGGTAAGTATGTGATACAACCAAAATTTGAAATGATTTTATACCTGCTACATTGATGAGTCAATTGATGAAAAGCAAATGAATCACTGATAACCTAAAGAAAAGGTTTTCATTGAAATAGACATTTAACATTTAAATAAGTGTGGATGATAGGGAGAGGTGCTAGTATAGGATTCATGAAGGATATTTAGTTGATTTTGTTTATCAAATTGTGGCTTAACTGATAAGGTTTCATTGCAGTTTGTTGGGAGACGTGCCGTGCTTTATGGCGGGGGAAGGTTCCACAACTATGCAATCTTTTGTGTTAATTTCATAATCCCTTTAGTTTTGGTTGCCAGTCTTAAATATTTAAACAAATAGGACCCCTGCCAGAAAAGAATGACCAGGAATTTAAAATCATGTTTTGTGAAGTTTCTTTGAGACACTGGAAACCATGTACCTAGAAAAGATAAGGCCAATTGCAGACCGTAGTTATGTTCAGAAGACTAGTCATCCTTTGGGTAGTATCTTGATAGTATGTATGTTCATCAACAGTTTGATAGCCAATCATGAATTAAGTTGCTTAATTTCTAAGAGTTTCTTCTGAATATTTTTAATCTTTTATACGTGAAATGTCATGTTGGCATCTTTATCAGTTCTGGTTCTTGCTGTACTGGACACGTTGAGCACTTCTGAGTTTCTATAATTTAACACGTTTTTGAACCTGAAGGAAGTGTTTTGTTTAGCCAGACTCTGATACTGGCTTTTGGACAAAGTGCTGGCTCCTTTCTTCCTGCCCACTTCCTGTGTTTGTTCTGTCTCCTCCTCCTCCCGGTCTTTGAATGTGTGTTTAATTTATCACTCCTGCTTCCCAGAATTTACCAGCAGACAGGCCATGTGCTCTTACCAAACTCCGATGCTTGCTGGGCGTAGTCCAACTTACTGTTTATCGTCGTCTTTCTCACCTTCAACAGCTCGCGCTTTCGAGTGACAAGATCGCCACTTTACAGATGCCGCTTTTAAACCTTCATCTGGATGTGAAGGAAAACAGTGAAGTGAAACCACACTCCATTGAAATGAGTAAAGAGGAGCTACAGAATCTAATCACTTCCTTGGAGGCAGCTAATAAGGTGTGTACTTGAATTGGATTGTATAGTTTACCTCCTTAAGCCTCAGTGGACCCTTGGGTAGGAAAAGTAGAATTCCTGGGGGGGGGGAGGTTAATGTATCTCGTTTTACTGATACTTTATATCAAGCGCAGAAAATACTTTGTTGGAATGTTCTGATCTCTACCTTAAATGTCGTATTAATTATAACTTACAATGTTCAGTGACCAAGTTCTGAATTAATTATCTGTAACTCCTGAAACAAAAGCAGTAATGTTACAACTATAGTTTTTGTTTTCCTTCAGTGTTCACTAAGCTTAAAAATGAAATTTTTACCTTGAAACCATGACTGAACATTAGTTGATTCTCAAGTTTCTATAATTAAACAAAACAAAACAAAAAAACTTTTATGATTCTAAAAAGGAAACGTCTTATTTGGACTGGCAGATGTTAGTTGCTTTTGTAACATCCCGAGTATGGGAGCTGAAATATAACTGTCGTTATGACAAGATCAAGTTGAGACGCGATAGAACTAACTCACGCTCCGAATCCTCACCTTTGCAGAGTTGTGTCTGAACACCAGCCACCAGTCCCGGGGGTAGCATGTGAGCAGTCAGTGTTTAACAGCGGGAACTGGCTGTGAGGAAGACGCCAGCGTGACTTTCGTTGTCAGTGTTGACTTGTTAGGGGGCAGCATTTCTCGAGAGGGCTAGTCCCAGGGCTTGGCTCCCAGGCATTCTTGGCCACCTCCCTGGCCGCTGTCGTCTTCCGGATCCCCCTGTCCTCTTAAGCCCTCAGAAACATCATCTTCTTCCCATTCTCCACAGCTCTCGCATTTTTAATTTTGCCTTCACAATTGATCCTCATATCCAGTAAGGAAGGCTGGTGGATGAAGCTGTCCCTGAGAAGTGGGTGTGGTGGAACCTGGTACAGGTGCTGAGTGACCGTGCACAGGTCTTGGCGGGCGGGAGCCGTAAGCCCCTGCCGTCATTTGCCTGTGGCTCTCCATATCCGTCTTTAGAGTTTATCTAGCAGATAGCGGCTTCGTGCCAGCCTAACCTGATACCGCTTCTCCCTGTTGGTGTTTTTAAGGTGGTCCTGCAGTTAAAGTAACTGGAGATGGTGACTCTCAACACGGCCAGATGTCACTGCTGCACCGTGGCAGAGCCGGTGCTGCGTCCAGAGGGTGGATGCTGCAGCAGGCTGAACCGGAAGCAATGCGGAGATGACAGAGATGAAAATCTGTCAGCAACCCTAAAAGAACAGAAAATTGTATGGCTGATAGGAAATGCATAGAATGAAAGATGAAAAAGCTGAAGTCGCAGTTTGTGTTTTCGCAATGATTGTTTTGTCTCGTTTATTAAGTAGTTGAGAAATCTATAGATAACGCCTTATTGAAAGGTCAAAATAAGTTCTAGAGTAATGTAAACACACAAAGCACAGACATACAGGACTGTTGCTTGAATGCGAGTAGCAAGCCATGTATTATGAGTATATAATTTGTGATATTGGAAAATAATGCTTTAAAGCCTATATAAGCTGCATATGTAACTCCGGAGGTTGCATGTCTTTTCCTGTTGCAAAGAAAAGATTTTAAGTTGTCAAGTCTGTTATCAGACATGAACAAGAAAATATTTAAAATTTGTGTGAATAATTTGAGATTTATGAATTTTATGAACTAAAACATAAACTACAAAAAATGAAAATAACATTATTATTTCTGCATATCCCCACCTCCTCGGGAGACTATGGTCTGAGAAAAAGAGAAAAAGAGAAAGCTGTCATTGATGGCGTGGTGTACATATTATTATTCACATGCAAATTTGTTTTTATACATACTTAATATGGAATTTGAGCTTTTGGATGGTAACAAATTAATTGTAATACAAGCCATTTTTCATCTCAGCCAACTTTACAAATAAGCATTCTGAACAAATAAAAGTGTCTGGTTTTATCTCTGTGTGTTGCTTGGTCTCAGTGACTTCCTGCATGCCTCAGTGGTTGGTATGTCATTAGCTGGCCCCCACAGTTCTGTGGCTTGATCAGGCATCAGCCCGAGCGTCCAGAGCAGTGATGATTACCGATCCCCTCATTCGGCTGCAGGCAGGCTCAGACAAGGCTGTGAACGAGTGCTGCTCTGGGCTGTGGCCGAGCAGTGACTAGAAAAGGAGCTTGGGACTAAACGTTCCTCAGTGGACTACTTTCTCATTAAGAAGTTTAGGGTATGGAAAGTGTATCTAAACGGTGCGCTCCATGTGGGTGTTGATTTCTTCTTTGGCCAGTCCCGAAAGTCAGAATGGAGCACTGATGGCTTGCAAGAGCCATGCAGCAGGAAGCCTGGTCCTGTGGTCTCTGGGTTATTTCCTTCTAGTGCAGCCCTTCACAAAGGAATTACCACCACCCCCCCACCCCCCCCCACCCCCCGCACAACATGGTTCCAGCAGCCTGTTCCATCTTCCTTCAAGTTTGATTGACATACTGTCTAATGCCCTTACTTAAAGTGTCAGTTTGATAGGCTTTGATCGACAGATACTCAGGAAAGCAACACCGTGGTCAAAGTACTGAATATGATCCTGCCAGTGAGCTTTCTGTTGTCCTCCGTGTCTATCCTGGGTCCTTTACTCCAGGTCGCCACTGGTGTGCCTCCAGTCGCCACAGATTAGTGGAAATGGGATCATACAGTATTTGTTCTTGTCCCCTTTACTGTTGGTGATGGGTGTAGGGTGGTATGCTTTACCACTGAGATCAGTCTGTCTCTAAGGCAACAAACCGAATTACATCTGGCTTTTTCCAGTATCCTTTTTTTGTTTGTTTTTGGACAGGGCCTTATGTTGTCGCCCAGGCCGGCCTAGAATTCAACTATGTAGACCAGGCTGGGTCTTGAACTCAGGACAGTCAGTCCCTTGGGCTCAGTTTTCCAAGTGTTAGGGTTACTGGTATGAGCCAGCATGCCTGGCATTAGCATTATTTTGAGCTTTATTCCTATTACTTTGTTCCTTTTTATTGTTGGGAAGCGTCATGTGTACAGCTGTCACAATTTGCCCAGTACAGTGCAGAGAATGCTTTCCCATCTGCATGCATAGCTCATGGACGAATGATGTCTTTGGAGTGACATGGCTTGGTCGTGTGATCGGCTTATGCTCATCTTTTTGAGATATCACAGTTTTTCAGAGGGATTTTTTTTTTTTTTTTTTTTTTTTTACCCATTTTTCATTCATACCAGCGTATGAACAGTCTGAACCACCTTACCGGAACCTCATGTGGCCAGTCTTCCTGATGTCAGCTGTTTTGGTGTGCATGTGGTGGCAGCTCATGGTACTGCTCACAGTCACTTAATGACCAGCCACGTCCGTTAGATCCCTTGATACGCTTCTGCTGTCTGTCTGTACACCTCCCTGGACTCCGTTCAGATCTATTGCCCTGTTTTAAGGTGGACTCTTAGTTTCTTAGTATTGCGTTTTGACAGTTCCTTTCCAAATGCAAGGCCTTCAGATACTTTCCTCCACACTGTAGGATCTTTCTCTCTTTCCTGTAGATGGTATAGATTTCAGAGAGCAGCTTTAGACTCACAGAAAGGTGAAGAGGACAGCAGAGAACTTCTACATCATCCCCAGTTTCTCCTCTTAACTGACTACACTGGCATGGGGCTCTTGTAATTGATGAACTAAAACATTTGTTAGCTAAGTTTTATAGGTTATTTGGATTTTATCTGCCCTCCCTCATCTTGCTATTTCATCTGAAATAATGTGGTATGTCTTTTCAGGTTCTCTTTGCTGTTGATCCCAGGCCTTGTTCTGTGACCATGATTGTGTGGAGGAATGTATGTGACCCTTACAGGAACTTAATGTTTCTTTCCCTCATCGTTAGGCTGGAGTTACCAGTTTCAGGAGAGAAGATTGCAAAGCCAAAGTGTCATCTTTGTCATATGATTTGTTGACTGTGAGCCTCTGGGGATGGTAAGGTCTGTTAGACTTCCTCACTATGAAGTTACTTTCTGTTTTTCTTCATTCCAGGCTTTTCCCTCTGGGTGGACATGACTGTTCAGCCTGGACTAGAGCAGTGGAGAGCTATGCTTCTCTCTACCTGGTTGAGGAATTCACAATTTTCTTTGTTTTTTCACAAATTATTTTGCCTTTTATACCATAGACTTGTGGGTATCTCTTTTATGCTTTGGGATGTAATCCCATATTGTTTAATTCTGACATTATTTTAGCTTTGCCCATGGGAGGCTCTTTTGGTTGGCTCCTGCGTTCCTTTGACACACTTCCGTCAGTGGGGTGGGATTTTTCTTTGGTGGGGAAGCATTTTTAGTTTTTACTTTTTTACTTTGAGGAGGCATTCATTTCTCTACTTTCCGGCAGCATAAGGAGTTCTAGGCTCCTCTTCGTATAACATTTCTGTATAATGAAAGATGTATTTATTTTTATTTTCTGTGTGTTTTGACTGCATGTATGTCTTGTCATCACACGCATACCTGGTGCCTGGAGAGACCAGAAGATGTCAGATACCTGGACCCAGAGTTACAGACAGTTGTAGCTTCCATCTGGGTGCTGAGAATTGAACCCTGGTCCTCAGGAAGAAGAGTCAGTGCTCTTAACCTCTAGACCATCTCTCCAGCCTCCTTGTAATATTTCTTGCCCAATTCTAGAATCAGCTGATTCTCCAAGAAGCCCAGGATCTTTTTATTGAAGATGGATATTTAAAACCACGTGAGGTGTACTGCACTCATTGATATTGGGAGCTGTGTCTTTTAGGTTTTCACAGTGCAGCCAGAACAAAGGATATATGTGTCTATCCTACCCTGTGCAGCACACACATCTATACGTTTTCCTTTATGTAATCATGGGTGTCTACATTAAGCTAAGTGACTTCATTCTGATGTCCAACTCTATTGTTGCACAGGTCATTTTAGCCTCTTCTCCGTTTCTATAAAGTTCCCCTCCAGAAGAACCCTGGCCCCTAGCCAGTGCCATCCATTTATCTAACTGTGGAATTCCCCTGCACATGTGTAGAATATTAGAATTCTTTACCTGCAGGCCTGTAGGTACTTCTGTGCATACTTCCACCTTCAGTTTTACAGACTGATTTCCAAACTTACGTATGTCAACACCTTTTCACCTCCCCCCACCTCCAACCTGCCTCAGTGGGGCTGTTTCATGCTTTCCTAGTACAGGTGGACATTGTTTTGTTGTTGTTGTTATTTATTATTTTCGTCAGCTTTACTGCCATAATGTTTCCTGGGACCCGTCAACTTGCTAAATGATTTTTATAATGCATACATCTGTGTTAAATATTTGTATCAGTTTTGGCTAATGCCTCATGCATTGTACTGGCTGGTTTTGTGTGTCAGCGTGACACATGCTAGAGTCATCAGAGGAAGGAGGCTCAGTTGAGGAAATGCTTCCTTGAGGTCCAGCTGTAAGGCATCTTCTCATTTAGTGATCAATGGGGGAGGGCCCAGGCCATGGTGGGTGGTCATCCCTGGGCTGCTGGTCCTGGGTTCTGTAAGAAGGTGGGCTGAGCAAGCCAGTAAGCAGGCCCCCCCCCCCCCCCCCCCCCCCCCCCCCCCCCCCGCCATGGCCTCTGCATCAGCTCCTGCCTCTGGGAGCCTGCCCTGTGTGAATTCCTATCCTGATTTCCTTCAGTGATGAACAGCAATGCTGAAGTGTAAGCCAAATAAACCCTTTCTTCCCTAACTTGCTTTTTGGTTTCCCGTCGCTGCAACAGAAATCCTGACTAAGACAACCATGTAGAGTAAGTAGTTCAACATCATGAAAAGCCTGTCTTCACCTGCTCATCCCTCTTCCATCTTTTTTTTTTTTTTTTTTTTTTGTTTTTCAAGACAGGATTTCTCTGTGTAGTTTTGGTACCTGTCCTGGAACTCGCTCTGTAGACCAGGCTGGCCTCGAACTCACAGAGATCCGCCTGGCTCTGTCTCCCGAGTGCTGGGATTAAAGGCGTGCGCCACCACCGCCTGGCCCCTCTTCCATACAAAGAGCTTCTGACGGCCGCTGAGTTTTCTATCTCTCTCATGTGTTTCCTTTCCCAGAGTGTCATATGGAGTCATGCAGTCTGGTGTCAGAGTAGCTGCTTTCACATAGCAACAGGTGTTCCCGCCTCACCTGTTCATGGCTTGATCATTTCCCTTTTAATCTCTGATGTTTCACTCTATTTTTTTTTTTTAAACTTACAGCTGTGAACATTCCTTGGCAGCGTAACTGGGCAATGCATAGGAGCATAGCTGTTGGATTGTATAGTAAGACTGTTTATTGAAGAAACAGCCAATGCCGTGTGTGTGTGTGTGTGTGTGTGTGTGTGTGTGTGTGTGTGTGTGTGTGTATTAAAATGGGGTAATTGAATTCTATTGTGTTGCTCTTTTTCCTGTTAGCTCTGTCAGCATTTGATTTTTATGTGTTCCTATGTTCAGTACACATGTACACATAGTCATATATTCGTGCATGGTTGAACTTTTTCTTCCTATAAAACCTTTCATGGTGTGTGTGTGTGTGTGTGTGTGTGTGTGTGTGTGTGTGTGTGTGTGTGTGTGTGTGTGTTGTGTTGCAAATTCCCAGTTAGAGGAATTGGTGGCTTTGTCAGGTGCTCAAATTCTGGTTCCCTCTGGTGTCTGACTTTGGTACTGCAGTTTCCCGGGGGCTGCTGGAAACCACCCTTCTCTCTTGCTAGTCTCATCCCAGCCCTCTGGCCTGTATACCTTTCTGGGTCTTGTTAGGACTCTAAGTCAAGACAGATCATCTTGGAGAGCCCCGAGAAGCCAGAACATCAGCCACATGCGCTTCTGTTCCCTGTCACTCACAGTGAGAGGCGACTGGTCTTTATCGATCTCTTCTGCACTGTGGGCTCCCGGAGCAGCAGGAGCAGTCTGTTGTCTTTTGTTCTCAGCAGGGCCCTGACATCTAGACACATCATGGCTTGTCCACTCTCTGAGACAGAAACCTGTCACTGGGGCAGTCTTACAAAGTGCACCATGTTGGATTTATGCTGGTGTTCCCCTTCACCGGGAGAAACCAGGGACAAGGGCTCTCTGCCTGCTGGTCCCCGTGGAATGGCAGGATGGACAGAGGCACGTGATTGCCAGGAATTTTGCTACTGGAGACAGTAGTTTTGTTCTGGCCCATGGTCCAGATTCCTCTAAACTGAATTTTATTTAATTTTTTTAATCGAAAATAAAGTGGTTTTCATACAATATATTATGCGTGTTTTCCCCTCCATCTCCTCCCAGATCCTCCCCATCTCTCCACACTTCCAACTCCATGCCTTCTTTCTCTCTCTCCTAACAAAACAGTCAAACAAAAAAGAAAAACAAAAAAGTAAAACAAAACAAACTAACAAAACAAAAAAGAAACTAAGAAAGAGCACTAGAATGTGTGCACTCTTGTACACACACAGCATAAAAACTCAAAATCAGAAACAATGATATATAACCAAAAACCAGTAAGGTTAAATAAAGAAAGGAAGAAATAAAAAAAGACAGAAAGAAAGAAGCCAAATGAAACAATATGTGACCCCCCCCCAAAAAAAAAACACCTTCCAAAATGCTTTTGAGTTCATTTTGAGTTGGCTATCTACTGCTGGTCATGGGGCTTGCCTTTAAGCATGGTTTGTACACTCAGTGAGACTTTCTTGGAGAAACTAATTTTTATTTTGCTTGTGGTTGTTAATTGGAGTTATCATCTTTGATGGGGATGGGAGCTCATGTCTACCTCCCCATCTCTGCACTGGGACCTCATCTGGTTTGGATCTGTGCATGTCCTGTGCATGCTGCTGCAGTCTCTGAGTTCATATGTGCCTCAGTCCTACTGTGTCTGGAAGACATGGTTTCCTTGGTGTCGTCCATGCCCTCTGGCTTTTACATATTCCCATCTCCTCTTCCACAGACTTCCCTGAACTGTGAGGGGAGGGGTTTGATGAAGACATGCCATTTAGGACTGTCCGGTTGTGGGTCTCTGTATTAGTTCCCATCTACTGCAGGAGAAAGCCGTTCTGATGAGGGCCGAGTCAGATACTGATCTATGGGTAGAGCAGAATGCCTTTAGGAGTCTTAATGGAATTTTAATTGCTAATGAAGGGAGCTGATTTATGTGTTGTGTTGTTGTCTTGGCATGTCCGTGGTGCTGGGGAAGAATGAAAGTCTGGGTCTTCTGATTCTGAGTCTTGCTGGTGTCTGTTCATCTGGCATCTTTAGCAGCAACAGGTTGCTATGGGCTTTCTCAGCGTTTGTGTTGGAACAGTGGATACTGAGTCATCAGTGAGCAGTGTTTGTTGATTCCTGTTTTTTTATTTATTGTTGTTGTTGTGTAGGTCCAACCCCCCCCTTTTTTTCTGGTCTAGGATTACTTATTCTTTGTGTTTTCTTGGATATAGTTAACCTCTTTAGATTGAAGTTTTCCTTCTAGCACCTTCTGTAAGGCTGTGTTTGTTGATAGGTATTATTTAATCTTGATTTTATTGTGGAATGCCTTGTTTTCTCCATTTATTGCGATTAAAAGTTTTACTGGGTATAGTAGTCTGGGCCCATGTCTGTGGAACATCTATCCAGGCCCTTCTGGCCTTTTGAGTCTCTGTCTTAGTCAGGGTTTCTATTACTGTGAAGATACACCATGACCACAGCAACTCTTATAAAGATAAACACTTAATTGAGGTGGCAGCTTACAGTTTCAGAGGTTCATTCCATTATCATCATGGCAGGGAGCGTGGTGGCTGCAGGCAGAGATGGTGTTGGAAAAGGAACTGCTACATGTGGATATGCAGGTAACAGGAAGCAGACTGTCTCACTGGGCGTGGCTTGACATATATGACCCCCCCCCCCAAGCCACCTCCACAATGATACACTTCCTCCAACAAAACCACCCTACTCTGACAAAGTCATACCTCCTAATAGTTCCACTCCCTTTGGGGGGCATTTTCTTTTAAACCACCAAAGTCTTCACTGAGAAGTCAGGTGTCATTCTAATAGGTCTGCCTTTTTATGTTTTTTGGTCTTTTTCCCTTGCAGTTTTAAAATACTGTTTCTATGTTCTATACTTTTAGTGTTTTGATTGTTATGTGTCAAGAGGGTTTTCTTTTACGGTCCAGTCCATTTGGTGTTCTTTATGTTTCTTATACCTAGATAGGCAATTCCTTGTTAAGGTTAGGGAAGTTTTCTTCTATGATTTTGTTAAAGATATTTTTCTGTACCTTTGCTCTGGGTTTCTTCTCCTTACTCTATTCCTATTATTCTTATCTTTGCTGTTTTCATAGTGTCCCAGAGTTCCTGGATGTTTTGTGCCAGGATTTTTTTTCTGATTTAACATTTTCTTTGACTGAGGTATCCATTTCTTCTATTGTGTCTTCAATACCTGAGATTCTCTCTTCCATCTCTTGATTTCTGTTGATGAGTCTTACCTCTGAGGATCCTGTTTGAGTTCCTAAACTTTTTGTTTCTTGGTTTCCTCATTTTGAGTTTTCTTTATTGATTCTATTTTCACTTTCAAGTCTTGAACTGTTTTGTTCATTTCTTTTCACTGTTTGTGTCTTCATAAATTTCTTTAAGGGATTCATTCATTTCCTCTTTAAAGGTCTCTATCCTATTAACAAATGCTGTCTTCAAGTCTTTGTCCTGGGCTGAAGCTCTGTTGCAATATTCAGGGCCTGCTGCAGTAGTGTTGTGGACTCTAGTGGGGACATATTGTCCTGGCTATTATGGATTGTGTTTTTACTTTGGCATCTAAGCACCTGGGTTTGGGGTGATTGTAATTCTAGGTGCTGATGTCAGGTCTTGTCTTTGTTGGGTGAGTGTTTTGTTCCTTGGTTTCTGTTGCCCTCTCTGGTTCTTAGGAGGGTGTTGTGGTTGTGTATTGCCTGCTAGGGAATTTTTCTGGGATCCTGATAGGTGTGGCCACTGGTAATTTCTGGATGAAATGTGTTTCTAGGTATTGGAAGCTGACACTTAGGAATGGGGTTGGACTAGGGGTGACTGGCTGAGGACATCCATAGGAGGGAGGAAAGCAGGGTGTGCCACCAACATCTGCTTAGTCCTCCGCACATGGGGTTGTGGGAGGCAGAGAGTAAGGGGAAGTCACAGCACGTATCCTGATACAGATCTGGGGATGAGACCCAAGGACTGGATTTAGGGGAGGGGATGGAGAGTAAAGATCTGAAGCTCCCCTGCTTGCTTTGCTGGCACACTTGCTACTCTGGCTTGACTGGCAGATTCCCAGGGAATGCCTGCTGGAGTTGAGGGCCAGGATAACAGAATGAGTGAGGAGGAAGGTTTGAGGAGATCTGAGTGATACACTGGAGATGGGGGCAGGGGGGAGTGGAGACTGCAGCAGGTGGTCTGCTACAGATCTGAGGACGAGACTGGGGGTGGATTGGATGGAGAAGGGGGCACTGTGAAGATCGGCAGTGACCTTACCTGCTTCCTTGGCTGGAGCGAGTTGTAGGCTCCTGATGTAGAACCTGGAAGGTGAATGAATGTGTTTGGAAATTTTCAGAATTATTACCAGGTTAAAAGAAATGATGTGATGGACTCAGAGGTGACATTGCTTGGATCCTAGTGACTACAAGCACGCATTGACTGTACACAGACATCCCCAGGCCTCCAGAGGGTCCTCTTGCACACCAGCAGAGGGTGGATGCTGTCACTCAGTTTTGCCTGGGCACATCCGTGGGAGTGTGTGGTCATGCTGGTCTGCCCTACTCTCATTTAGTTACTTTTTCTGTGAGACTGGGAAGGTTTACATGGTTCCTCTACCCTTTCCTTATTTCCCTTACATAATAACTACTAGTTGCTTGCTGAATTAATAACACTTATATTTTTCTTTGTGTAGGAAGATAAAAGACATGGACCATCTATCTTACATTTCTTACTAAATGTATACTCACATATTTGTTCCTTTTCTAATTTAGATAAAATTGGATGGGTGTTTACTTCTCCCACATCGTACTAGCCTCCTGGGAATGTTTGCCAATATCGAATGCCATGAAAAAATCCTCCTTCAGGATGAAACTCAGTGCTCCAATAAAGTGGTGATTCCCAGTTATTTTGTTAGATTGATGTTAAACTTGTCCCCAGGCTGGAATTTAGACTCTTATTGGGAAGCTATTCTGCTAACCATCAATTTACAGATAAATGGACTTCACGACTTGAGCCTGTTCATTATTTTATTGTCAACAGTTTTTCAAGGGAGAGAATGAGTTTGGAAATCAGAGGTCTTCAAATGAGGAAAGACTGACAGACAGCTCTAGTATTCATGTGTACAGCAGAGATAAAAGAAAAAAAAACTGACATAAGCCACTCACAAGTGGATGCTTACTGACTTTCTGTTAGATATCAATTTTAGTACAAGGAGACTGTTCATGTCCTTCCCCCCGATCCACCATAGAAATGCTCCATCTGTTCATGTTTATAAGGCATGTTTCCTAAAGAATGTATTTAAAAGTAGTGCGAAACAAACTCCCACGAATGTACTGCTTTTTTGTTTTCCAGTTTGTTTGTTTGTTTGTTTTTAAATACTTCTACAAAACATCTATTTTACCTACAGGGATTGATCTTTGTATCAGTTTTTTACCAGAAAAACTGTCAAACAATAAATTCAGAATCCTAAACATTTTAAAGGATTACAGAAAGCTATGCCTGGAATCTTGCGTGTTTTAAAACATAGTACAAAGGAAACGTTTTATACGTAGCCATTTGTAATTGATTTTTTTTTATTTTTTATTGAAATAAGCTGACATAAATTGTACATATTTACAGCAATAAGTTCCCTTTCAGAAGTTTCACAGTTACAAGCAGAGCTGATGGTCTGTAACACCAGCCTTTCCGAGGTGCTATCTGTCTTTCATTTGCTGCAACAGTTAAAATCTTGTATACCAAAGCAAACAATGCCATGTTTTATAGCAAAGCCACACTGTTAACGAAAACACTGAGTGAAGGACAGTCCCGTGACTGTGAGGGTAGCTGTGAGTCCTGAAATTGAGAGCGCAAGCGTCTCTTGTGTCCATACCTGATAGCATGTAATTTGATTTTGTATTTTACAGGAATACACAATCACTTGATGGATGACTCAGAATAGAAAGAAGGCCATGAAGGGACAAAGGGGCAGGAGTCAGAGGCCACTGAACAATTCCTTATTCACAAATTCACTGTTTACAGGGAGATCTGCCTTTTATTTATATAAATCACAGTCTACAGGCTTCATGGATTTTGTCCACAGATAGCTTTTGAGTTAATGAAGGCATAAGTCACTTGCTTTTTATCACATAAAAAAGAAATTAATGAAACAAAATATTCTAATCGAATCCCAAACAAAAAGGGACAAACAAGCTTACTGTATGAAATTTGATTTCAAATGTAAAAAGCGACAGAAGATCACAAATCCTGTGAGACAGACAGCGATTTCAGTCAGAAAATGCAGCATATATTGATACAAAATAGAAATCTTGAGTTATAAAAGTAAGGAGTCCATCTTTCCCTTTCTTGGCACCTGTTCAAGCCTGCGCCATTTCATTAAAAAATTTCTACAGGTTTTCAGAAGTATGGTTCCTTGCCATTTAATTTCGTTAGTGGTCCAATAGGAATACAAAAATTATCACCAGCTTATGTTAGAAAGAAAAGACCATGTCAAAGAGTAAAAGATCATTAAATATTTGTTTCTTTTCAATGCAAGAAGTTTGCCTTCCGAAAACCAGAGAGGAGTTCTTTTATTTACAAGAACTGTGTAATGTCAATCGGGATAAGGAGTTGCTTAATCAAATTTGCCTGGAGGGTAGATCACAAAACTGGTTAGTGGAGATTCAAAAAACACAAGGAAAAAACAAAAACAAAAAAACAACTAACCGCTTAATGTCCTCTGACATGTTTGGTGAGCTTAGCTGAGAGGCAACAGAAGGTGTGTGTTTCTTTCTGCATGTTGTAGCACCTGCTTTGAAAGCCACAGCCATTTAACACAGGATGCTCTGAATGAAAGCGGCAGACGCTTGATTGGCAGGTTTAGATAAGGTTTGGATTCAGTCAAGTTTTCAGGGAAGCAGTTGCCAAAGAGGTGTTTGAATCACTGCATCGTCATTTCTCATTCATTAGCCTAAGAAGACTTGATTCCCCGCCCCCACCCCTGCATGAGAGGAAAGCCTGTACCATAGATTCCACTCCCGTGTTAAATTCAAGAGGAGTGAAAGAACTTTCCAGAGATGACAGGCAGCCAGGAGAAGTATTTTGAGAAAGCCATCTTCAATCCAGATGCTTTTCTCTTGAAAACAGTTTGATTTGTGTTTATACAGGCGTTGTAAACTCCAGTTTTCATTCCTCTTAACCTAAATAATATACCAATGTTACATCAGCCATCATGTGTCCTTCACAATGGCACAAAATGCTGCCATTTGGTGGTGAAAACCAAAAACTTATTTTAAAAAGTTAAAGCATGTTTGGACCTTGTAAGCATTTAAATCATTGGGAATTTCAAAAATCTCAAGCAATCTTGACCTTTTAAAAATGTCACATGGTAATTTTTATCAAGAGAGTTATTGGCTTATTTTAAAATATGGGGGTTGAGCAACAGTGAATAAATGCATGCGTATAAAATCATAATCATTCCCTCCTTAGAAAAATAGTAGATGTTTTGAATATAAAAGGTTATTTGGATTCATAATTCATACTACAGTGAGTGAGAATGATCCAGGGGCTTTCTTAAAAATATCTCAGGGGCACTCCTGCAAAACACATTTCAAGCTTTATCCAGTGAATTTTTTTTTTTAAAGATAAAGAAATCAGACAATAACGTGTTGATAAAAAAAGAAAAACCAAACACACTGAAATCTAATGTCTTGGGGAAAATATACGTAGAAAAATATACTACTTAGTCAAACTGGGGTGACTGGTTCTCACGGGGAGGTAAGGGGTGCAAGTCCCGCGTTTCTTCTATGAAAGCATGTAAATACACAACAGCAGTGTCAGCGACTGAAAGGTTCACACAAGACTGTTCACATGCTCTGCTTTTTAATAACTGAGAAGCAGTGGTGAGTGGTTAAGAGCTGCCCCTCCTTCCTAGCTGGTGCTAGTGCTTATGTCTTAGAAGCAGCAGACCTTGCTGTACAGTATCCTCCATGACTGTTCTCTTATAACTCACACCGGAGTGTGCCATTGACACTGCAGTGCCATTCCAACTTCAAACACCCCGTAGACCACACATTCCAAAGACTTTTAATAAGGCAGGCATAGAATTGGCAGGGGTAGAAATGACACTATGGAGGAAAACATTCCCTTTTTTGTATAGAGAAAGGAAAAGCAAAAAGTAATTAGGATGCAAAATGCAGTTCTGCTAGAGCTTGTGTACAATGGAGGTATTAGGAAGATTATGTCTGCCTACTCAATCAGTGGGAAAAAAAAAATCCCAGTGGCCACTCTGCATGGGGTCAGCCAGAGCTCAACTGTAAGTATGATTTTGTTTTTTAATTTATTTAGAGATTTTATGCATTCGATTCTACAAAATACTTAGAAAATGGGGTGTTTACTCTCAAGGACTATTTTTTTTTCCTTAGCGAGGCAGACTATTTATAAGAGTACTAGAAACACACAAGATACCCAATGTCATTGGGCAGAGTTGCTTCAAGAATTGAAGGGTGCCCGTAGGTGAAGTAATGAGGATGGGTACTCAGATGGATATTTTGGGTGCTGGTGGCTTGTTCTCTAAGTTATCGTTGGGGTGGAGCTAGGAAGAGCATCCTGCCACTGATCCTAAGGTGTAAATCTTGAAGTGTAGCAGTAAGAGTATTTGGGGATGATGTCTGGCTATTGGAGTTGGTAGTGAAGGTCTATGGATCAATTTTGAAGGAGCTAATTCAAGAGAAGAATGAAAAGCAGGGTGGACAGGAGTGGTGAAGGCTGGTCGGGGGGAACAAGTGGCTCACGAGGAGGCAAGTCGTGTCTTCTGGGATTGACTATAAACTCCATCAGTAAATGTATCTGTATGTCCTACATCCTCCAGATTTCTAAGACTCGATAATTTAAAGCGGTCGCTTAATTTGCCACTCCAACTCAGGCAAACTGGGTTATGTGAGCCTCTAATAATGCTGTGGACCCAAAGAAGGGGGCACAGCCAAACGCTGCTGCTGCACAGGCTTTTCTTCATCGCTCTCTTCGAACAACAATGAAAGGCTCTTGTGTGGGGAGTAGAGAGAGGGTGGAGTGGACAGAAAGAAACAGAACAGCATCTACTGGGCACAGTACCTTGTTCTTGGATGTGAGAGCTCTCTTCTTCCAAGTTTCACACATCTTTGAATTGCTCTAAAAGCCTGTATCATTGAGGTCAAAGAGATTAAATATAGATCATATGGGAGAGGTAGAAACTTTGCCTTTGGAGGCAGAAAAATTGGGAATGAATACCCACTAAACCAGTAACTATCAGATCTGGGTAAGTTATTTAAGCTATTTGGGCTTCTGTGTCCCCATACTGGTGTTATATCTTTATAGGGCTGGGATGTAGAGCAAAGTGCTGTTATATTTTGGTGGGAAAGGATTTTCTATACTTGTTATTAATTAACTTTTATATGGTACAGCTCTGGGTATTTGTTATAAGCCAGTCATGATAACCACACTCTTCAGTGAATGGTTCAAGAACAATGTCTAACTTAACCTTTGGCCAACAGGACAAAAAGGATGGTTTCAGGGGCTGAGATGAGGAAAGAGTTCCTTGACTTTACAAAGTAACCCAAGGCAAGACTTACCCTGTTTCTGTCCCTCAGTATGAATATCTGAGGAATAGTTTGTGCAACCCTGTTGCAGCTAAACTGAGTGCTGATAATATTCAGAGAGCCCAAGAAGTGTCTTGGGTCTTATATTCCTGAAATAAGCAATCTACATGAGTCTCTTCTTCGAATCCTACTGTTATATGAGCTATCAATGTTTTGATTGTACAAAAATCCTTTGAGAGTCATCTTTTGTCACTTGCACCTGAATGGATCTCAGCAGATACTCCTGTGTTAGAAAATACTAACCTCACCTCTGTTAGGACTTCAACAATTAGGAATGCCTCCTTTCTCTGGAAAAAAATGATGTTGTTAGATGTGACTCCATCTAGAGGTCAAAAACACCACGGGAAAGCAGAAAAGAAAGCAATCACCTCATTGCTTTATGAGGAGCAGGAGTGTACCAGCACATAGGGAAGTTGGAAGAATCATCTTTGAAGGATGCCTGAGGCAGGGAGCAGACCACTCAGCTAATTTTGTAAAAAAAAGAAGGTGTTCCATTCATAGCCTGACATACAGCAGAAAAATGGTATGTCTAGGCATTATCCTAACAATTTTCTTTAAAAAATTCAATATAATAAATGATAAAATATTTCAACAAATAAGATATAGAAGAAAACACATGAGCACAATTAAAGCCATGTATAACAGACCCACAGACACTTTGCAATTGGATGGGGAAAGAATATCCTAAGAATTTTCACCAGTTTGAAGGCTCCAGGAGAATCATGAACACTCAGTAAAAGTGAAGGATACTTGCAGAAATCATTTTGGTGATCATGTTCAGAGACTAGGATGGGGAGGGTACATTGGCTGGTGAATAACCGCAAGACTAATCACAATCTAATAAACTTTCAGTTTTTGGCCATGGCTGTATCTCAAACATCAGACTAATTGGAGTGGTCAAGTGGTATAGCAGGACACAAGGGGAAAGGAGAAAGAAAGATGAGTAATGGGTTCTAAGGACCCAGAATCTCTTTCATCTAGAATGGAAGCTGCATCTGGCTTGAAAGCTCAAGAGTATTTGGTCGTTTCATTCTAGGGACATAGAGAGATAAGAAGTTCATAACTGCAGATGTCATTGGAATATGTTTGGGCTCAGTTGCTGGCTAGAATTTGGCTTTTCCATCCACAAAAGAGAGTTTTATGGCTTTTTCTTGACCATTTACAGAGGATATGGTTTAAGAACATCTGTATCTTCTAAAGATCTAAAAACAAAGAGTAGATCACATGGATGAATGTTATCTGAGAGTCCCTTAAAGATACTTTCCTAAAATGGAAGATTGTAGCACAGAATATCATAAAAGCAGTAAAATAATTTTGCTACTTGCCTGTGTAACTGCGTATTGGATGAGGTTTGGAAGAACTATGAGTAGTCCTCAATTAGCTTGACACCAAGTGGCTGACTCTCAAAGGCATGCAGGAAAGACTAGGATTAGATTTGTGGGGCTGCATCAGCAGGGACCATGGTGAACTGGCACCATTTGTTAAACTCCCACGTAAATGAGCTCCTCTAACCTTTGACACTTGGTTCTGGAAGAGAACTCGAAGTCATCTGCTGGCATATCAAGAATCACAGACCTGAGTGGAGGCATACCTCCACCCTGATTCCAAGGTGTCTTCCATCATTATCTCTCCCTCTCTCCACCACTGTTTAGCCTTTCAATATTATAGTGCATGTTGTATGGTGTACGGTATAGATAACATAATCATCCACAGGTCTAAGCTCATTATTTTCATTTCTACTGTATTCTGAAAAAAAGTTGGGAGAGAGAAGATGTTTGTAAACATGTGTACTCTTAAAAAAACAAACAAAAATAATTCAAGGGTTTTCAGAGGTAGCCACAATTAAAAGATTCGCCTCTGAAGACCTTTTAAAGGCATTATGAGTAGAAATTGGGAAGAATTATATTTTTTTTGTTTGTGAATTTAATGAAGAAATACAATGTAAGTTCAAAGATTGAAGCTGCCATCTAAATATAAGCAAGATAGCATATGAGCTTTGGAAATGAGATGGGCAATAAGTAAAGGAATTGATTTTATTGGGTATGTAGTTGGGAAAGAATAAGACACAGAAGTTCATCTATTTTATAAAATCCAAAATTTCAAAATACACATATAATATTTTAGTTATTTGAACATATAAAAATATATTTGGGAGTATCTCCTCTTTCCTGTTTCTCCTCAAAGGGAAACCCGGGAAAAGGCAAGAGCCAGGTAATAATATTGCTCTTGATCATCCTTTGGCTTTGGAATGAGACGATTTTAATGAATGTATCTGTGACCCTGTATCCCTAAGGCAAATATAACAGGTTATTTGATCTCTCTGGTGTGTACTGACTTGTTTTGATTGTCCACAGGACAGAATATATGGGGATTGTTGCTCTGGAGAGTGGAATTCCTTCTCAACTGGTTCAGGAGTATCAGTTTTCCCAATTTGAATTCCCATTGGATGTGTGTGTGTGTGTGTGTGTGTGTGTGTGTGTGTGTGTGTGTGTGTGTGTGTGTGTGTGATAAATCCATGATACACAAGAGGTTTGGGATCCAATCAAAAATGGTTCTGAGTCTCTTGATGCAAGTCCCTTAATATGCCAAAGACTTCTGATTAGGTAAAAGAGAAACAAGAAAAATCTGTTAGACTGCTTCAATTTTAATGGGAAATTCCTGCCATGGGAGGTGTCAAAACACAGAATCCTCATTCCTACCCTTCTAGGAATTGAATATTTTCTGTTTTGTAATTCATTTATTATAAAGAATTTCTATCAAATGCTTGCTGTAGCTCCCAACAATTACACTTTCAATCATTCCAGCTGATGTGTTATCTGAAGAAAAGCTAAGGTAAAAATCACGGTGTGTTCTAACCTGAAAATTGGCAGAATGGATTAGTTCCAACAAGGTATGTTTTGTGTGTTCAGGTAGTTGTGGGTCACATCTTGGAATTAAAATATCCCAAAATAATAGTTCCCCATGTATACTCTGCTACCATGTAAAATGACACAAAGGATTTTACCTCCAAGGAGGGCACCTTTCCCTTTAACACTGAGAAACCAATCTCGGTCTTCAATGGCTTGAATGTCTTTTGGTGCTGTCACTCTCTCTGGGATTGGCAGTTTGCATGGAAACACATTCCATGCCATAACAGCCCACATCTTGAAGACTTTTGAAAAGAACTCCGAAAACTTGGAGAAAAGAATATCCGGAACTTTTTAATTACCAGGTTCTTCAAATTCAAGCAGCTCACACTGCACATACTCTTTCCCCAAGTTAAATACCTGTGTTTGCCTTCTTGATCAGTTTGTACCAAAATTTTTCTCTACCTTTAGAAGTAAGGACATAGTTACCTATGTACCTTTCGGGTATGTGTCTGCCACCTGGTGCTATCCAGGACTTTATTGTTTCTCCCTGTACCCCTGCCTATCCTTTGGATATTTATTATTCACCCTGATCAAATCCATCAATTCTATTCATTTCTAGTCTTATTAGAAGTTCTAGAAAATGTAGTGGAAAAGAAGTTAGATGCTAAAGCTATTGGTGCAGACAAAGCTTTGGATTACCTGTGGATTTTGAGCATCCCTTCCATCCCTGACCCCTGAAGCAGCATCAGTAATTCAGTCCTTGATACGAATAGCCACAGTGACTGAAAACAGAGTATCTACTTTTCATGACTGTTCAAGGAGCAGATTGCTCCCTTTCCTGTTTCTGCTGGTGCTCTGTTCTTTGGCCCCACAGGTTGGCAGCCTTCTAGGCAGCTGCTGTCCCTTTGAGTGGGTAAAGGCATGAGGCAGTGATCACAGACACCTGGCTATGGCTTACAGCAGAGTCACATGACTGAATGCATGAAAGAGCAAGAGCTGGAGAGATTCTGGTTTGGGCCCAAATCACTAATCATTTCACTTTATGAATAAAAGCAAATGCTTCGTAAGCTTACATTATTTACAGTGCTCAGGTTGTTCAAACATCCCCCCAAAGTTGAAGACCACCACACTACAGGGGACAGTTCAGTGAACTATGTACAGAATTTACAAGGACGTTCACACAGTAGTAGTCCACATTCCAAAAGCAAATGGACCTTTGCTTTTTTTTTTTTTTTTTTCCAGATGTATGTTTGTCTCTTCGGTTCAACTCAGAAACTGCTGACTGAACCATCTTGAGCAAACATTTGCACATTCCTTTCACCCCTTCCTAGGATACGTCATTATACTTTAATAAACGAACGGCAGCGCATCCCCCTTTGACAAGATACTATCCAACTTGGAGACCGTTTCCTTCTAGAAGGACTGTCCTGTATCCTTTTGGTGTAGCTTGGCAGATTGTAACCAAACCCTTTCTAAACAAACAGTCATAAAATAGTCGTTGACTTTAGGACAGTGGAATTTTGTCAATTTCCTATGACTTGCTTTTTAAGGAAATTCCAGCCTTTTGGACCCTGGAACTATTACTCTTTTTCTCTGCACCACATTTTTTCTCACTGAATTTTTAAGATCCATCACTGACTGTAATGCATAATAAAGGTGGTGTGTACACAAACACATCTTATTCACTCAACAGACATGCCTGCCAGCTGCTGTTTTTATTTGGCAACAGAGGAGATGGAGATACTAATCCTGGATTACTCAAGCAGGAATAAGTCTTTACCTGGGTCTTTGCCTCAGAGAACTGCTAACTGGAAGGAACATCTGATATTTCAAGCCAAGGGGGAAAAAATCTGAGACGAAGGGATAAGTGTGCAGTCAGCATTGTTAAGTAAAAGGTGTGATGTCTCCCCTGCTCACAGCAGGGTAAGTCTTCCACACAATCTGTCCCACAGCTGAACTGTGAAATATGGGGTTCTCTGGGTGTAAATGGGGCATAAGGGAGTCTTCCGGTTTCAGTTTCTTCTGTTCCTCGATGCAGGGGATTTTGGCTATTTCCAGGGCAAAAGAAATCAATTCAATAATAGTTAAACAATAACCTTTGTATGACGTAATCTGAATCTTTCAAGAATGGGGGCCAGTGTGAGGACATTTCAGAATGTCTAATAACTTTTATGTTCTATTCACAACATTTAGGGCAAGAAGAGGGAGAAAGCCAGAGAAGGAAGGTGCTTCCCTGTCAGTGTTTGGCTTGTGAAGGGAGCAGAGAGGAAAGGATTAGTCCGGGATGTGTTCAGAAGTTAGGACAAAGATCGTGACCCATAAGCAGGACAGCTTTTCAATGCTGTGGGCTTCCCTTGCCTCTGAGATCAAAGCCATTTGATTGGATTTGCATAATCATGGCTGTGATCCCCATACCATTCATGCCTAGTGGGCAGTGCGGGCCTAATCACGTTTACATTTTAGAAGGTTAAAATGTAGGAGTTCAAAATGTTTTTTTTTTAAAGATGCTTTAAATCTAAAACTATAACAAAATCACTTTAGATTTTAAAAAGGAAAATGTAGTACGAAAAAACAAATTATCACAATCTTTTATGAGAAGATTTAAGTAGATACTTCTCTAGATTCAGTATTCCTGTCTTAAAAGTCTTTTAAACAGCTTTGACATCAGAATGATTAATTTCTGTTCAGCATCAGGCACGTAATTTCCCTTCCTAATGTTTAAACTAAATGACTGCAAAGTGGTTCCTGAGTCTTCATAGGCAACAGGAAGGTCCCATTACAGACAGGACCATGTTCTACTCTGTCCTGGCATTATTCATGGCAAGGCATCTCAGCCTGCTGAGAACTGAGCAGAGCTTTACATGCATGGATGACCCTGTGACCACAGTTTGAAGATTGCTCAGCCTGGGAAGCGTGTTTATACTTCCTGAAAACCTAAGTGAGAATTTGTCCTCAAAATCCCAGCACTCCTCAAGAAATTGCTGTGATCAGTTTTTGTTTTTTAAATGTGTAGTGGGACTTTTATATTTTTAATAGTGTCTGTTATTACATCCAGCCCCACTCACTCATTTAAGGTTTCTCTTTTCCTCTTGCTTTCTAACTGTATTTTTTCCGTATTCTGCCCTTGGGCTCATTCATAGGAATTTCAGCTTTCCCTTTCCCATTGTGACGATAATTGTAGCAGCTCCCACTACTCTGCACATTGATTCTCTTCTGAGAGGAGAGCCAGACTATCAAATGAGGCAGTCATCCTGATGTCTACTCCTTCATTTCCTCGTCCCGTGCATGGGTCGTGTACCAAAGTGGCCTCCGTTCGTGGTTAGTCAATTTGTGGTCTCACTCAACCTTGCAAATAAACATATATAATTTGACAAGCTCATTCCGAAAGAAAATGAGGTTTTAATGACATAAAATGGGAAGAACTTAACAGTAGCTTGTTGAGCATCTTTAGAATTGTGTTGCTTTACTGAAAGTCACGAGAACCACGACCCAGAGTCATCCATGAGCACAGGAGAGGCTGTGCAATAATGACAGTGATTAATGAGTGTAGACAGGCAGGGTCCACTCTTCAGGGGCTGGTGTGCATGGTTAAAGGCTCGGTATTTTGTCATTATGAGTTTCTTCTCTTTCTGCGATTTTGCTTTAATAAAGTTTCTTTTTTCTTTTTCTTTTTGTTTTTTTTTTTTTTTGTTTTTAGCTGGAAATCTGGCTTTGGAGGAAGACACTGACGTGGTGGATGAGCATTTCCTGGGCCATCCATTTTGTAGTTTGAAATGCAGAGCTCAGTGAACAGAATCAAAAAGTTCCAGTCGAGTCCTGTGTGATGAGCTTGTCACCATTAGATGCTGCTGTCTGGAAGGCTAAGCAATACATACAATTTGACTTAAGACTTGGCAGTTCAGGTAACTGCTCAGGTACCCTTCTCATAACATGTAAGTCTTGCCTTTCTCATAGAAATAAATTTTCCTTGAGAAAAAAAAAATTGTCTCTACCTCCTTCAAATCCCCCACTGGCTGGACCTCATATATCCTCTCTCTCCTTTTTCTGGAGCAGGAACTGTGGAAATATGATCACATGGTTTCATGGCATTAGGAGATTCTAAGGCTCATGAAGGAGAGTCATAGCTGCTTTCCATAACGGCCAGCCAGAAAAATATTGATTGTCCCCCAAACTCTTTATTCTTGAGAAGAAAAGAAAAATGTTCTCAGTGACTACCGGTTAGATCAGGCTGGATTCTAATACTAACTTTGAACATCTGGGCAGTTTGAGAAAGAAGCATTGGTAAGGATCTCCATGGTCATTGTTCGATGGAGGGTGAGTTTGGGAGAAAAGGTGACTGACATTAGCTTTGATGTCCCTCTTCTACAGAGCTGAGAAGCCTTCAGGAAGGGACTCAGAGGGAAGGGAAACTGTCAGCATTATATCCCCACTTCCTGGAAACCTGCAGCTTATCAATGGCTTTATTCTTCTGAGATGCTGAAGTTAGTTTTTTTTTTCTTTTTCTTGTCATTAAAAACATTTTTTTTTGTTTTGTTTTTGGCAGAATGAGATGATTACAGTTTACTCAGAACACAGTGCAGGTGGACAGCAAGGTCCATTGTACATTTTCGTTTTCAAATTATTCGGCAAGATCCAGGGCAACTAGGAAAGGCTGCCAACAATAGCTACCACCCATCTACCTCTCTTTCTTGTGTTTGTAAACAAAGCAATCGACGGAACTCTTACAGAGCTAATAACCTGGACCACAGTAGACAGGAAAAAAATACCCTTTTGTTGTTGTTGAAGTAAACATGGTGTGATAATAAAAACTGACACGAAAACCAATTGGATGGCTGAATCTCTTACCTCAAAAACCACAGCAGTGATCGCTGTTGGGAACCTGTGGGGTTAGAAAACAAGCCAAGGAAAAGAGTCTAAATGAAACCATGAGACTGACCTTAGTGGACATAGTAAAGCCAATAAACGACATTAAAAAGAGAAAAAGTGATGGGGAAAAACATTCGGGACCACTTGTCTATGGAGTTCACGTCAGTTAAGTCAGGGATCTTCACTTTGAGTTGCGAGGCGCGCCTGCGGATGCGCCCCTTGCCGGGCATCCCGTGCCTGTCCAGCCCGCGCCCGAAGCCCTCGCGGCTGCTCAGCGGCTTGCGGTACTGGATGCTGGCACTGTCATACGAGTACATGGTGGCCTTGGGGTCACTCACACCCGTGAGCACCTCGGAGCCGCTGGTCTCATTCCTGATTTCCAGGGTGCTGAGGAGAATATTGCCATGGGCGTCGACCTGAGGGCAGAGAGGACATGCTCAGACACTCATCAAGTATATTCACTGTCACGCTGTGGTTGTTGGGGGGGGGGGCATTGATCCTTTTGATTTCTGTGTACACTGATCCATTTCAGTAGATAACTGGCTCCATGTGCTGCCTGGCAATAAAGATTATCTATAATTCATCGGTCTGACTATAAAATCTATCAATCATCTATCTTATCCTCTGTCTCTGTCTTCTGTTGTCTATTTATATCAATACGCTATCTCTGTTGTCTGTCTACTCCCAGCAATTATATGTTTATCTTCTATGTATCTGCCTATCAACAGTCTACCTGTGGCTATTAGTCATCCATTTCTTATCTATCATTTGTCTCCCTTCTATCATCTGTCTATGTCAATCATCAATTTCTATCATTTATCCATCTGTTATCTGTCTACGTATCACTTATCTATCATTTATCTATTTTATCTTCTATCTACCTACTACCTGTTTACCTATCTCTATTAATTACTCATCACAGTTATCTATAGTCTATTATTTGTCTATACAACTATTCTATTGTAGCTGGGGTTTCTAAGACTTTGGAAGTTGCGCTGTGGTGAGATAAGGTTAGCTGGTGGTTATTCCTATTTCCCTGATTGCTAAGGCTTTCACCCTTATATTTGGCTCCATGTTTTTTATTTAATAAGACTGCGTAGAAATTAATCTACATTCTATATCTATTAATTTCTCTATCTCTACCTTTCTATCATCTGCCTACTTCTATCAATTACCTATGTACCATCCATCTGTATCATCTATCTGTAAACATAATCTCTATTTATCTATCCTCTCTCTCTCTCTCTCTCTCTCTCTCTCTCTCTCTCTCTCTCTCTCTCTCTCACACACACACACACACACACACATCTATTATTTATCTTCTACCGTTAACCACCTGTCTACCTTTTTGTAGCATGAATCTTAAAAGGTCTTATTAATAAAAACAAACCTGGAGCTAGGTATTGGGGTGAATGCCGGAAGATCAGAGAAGCAGAACAAGCCATAGCTTCCTCACCTTGACAGTTTCTCAACTGATCCTGTCTCCTTAGAATGGAAGCCTCTGAGTCCTCATCCAGAATGAATCTCAGCTGAACTGCTGCTCAAAAGCCTAAAAGCTTAACCAGGCCTAGTTCCTCGTCCTCACGCCTTAAATACCTTCTGCTTCCTGCCATCACTTCCTGGGATTAAAGGTGTGTGTCACCATGCCTGGTGGTTTCCAGTGTGGCTTTGAACTTACAGAGATCCACATGGATCTCTGCCTCTAGAATACTAGGATTAAAGGTGTGTGTGCCACCATTTTCTGGCCTCTATATCTAGTGGCTGTTCTGTTCTCTGACCCCAGATAAGTATATTAGGATGCACAATTTTTGGGGAACACAATTTCACCACACCTTTCTTGTTCTAATTTGATTTCTGTTGCTGTTATAAAACCCTTTGACCAAAAACAACTTGGGAAGGAAAAGGTTTATTTAGCTTCAATTCTAGATTATAATCCATCATTGAGGGAAGTTATGCAGGAAATTAAGTAGAAACTTGGAGAAAAGAACCATGGAGGAACCCTGCTTCCTGGCTCTCTTTCTGACTTGATCAGCTGGTTTTCTTGTATAGCTGAGGTCGACCTGCCGAGGCATGGTGTTATCCACAGTGGGCCAGGCTCTCTCACACAAACTACCTATCAAAACAATGCCTTCCCGGGCAACAATACAGGCAGGTCTGAACTGGGCGATTCCCCAGTTGTTCCTTTTTCCCAGGTGACTCTCGGTTATGTCAAGTTGACCGTAATACCCAAGCAGCTGTATCTTTTGTGCCCATTTGCTTCCTGTTGCTGTGAGAAAACACCGTGTCCAGAGGTAACGTGGAGGAGGAAAGGGTTTATTTAATCTTGCAACTCCCAGGCTGCAGTCCATCATGAAAGGAAGTCAGAGCAGGAACTTAAGCAGGGCAGGACCGGAACCAGGAACTGAAGCTAACTGCTTGCTGGCTTACTCCCCCTGGCTCTCTCAGTTTGGCTTTTTATATAACCGAGGACTACCTTCCAAGAGTGGTACCACTCACAGTGGGCTAGGCCCTCCCACATCAATCATTAATCAAGAAAATGCACACACCCCCCAACCCAAGACTTGCCTATAGGTCAGTCTGGTAGGCATCTTCTCAGTTGACTTTTCTTCTTTTCAGATGAGTTCAGCTAGTGTCAAGCTGATGAAAAACTAGCCAGCACAACTGACCCCTTGTCACCCTGACAAGCAAATCACTCCTAAGTCAATAACCTTTCCTTTCCTGTATATCCCCAAGGTCCCTTGTTACTATCACAGTAGAAAACATAATATAACTTTAAAAATCCCAGAGTCTTTAAAAATTTAAGCATTTTAAAAGACCAAGTTCTCTTTAAAAACTCTTCACAAATCCAAAGTCTCTCAACTATGGGTTTCTACAAAATTAAAAACAAACAAACAAACAAGTTAAATACTTCTATTCCAAGAGGGAAGAACCAGGGCATAGTTACAATAAAACCAAAGCAAAACTAAAATTCAACAGTATAACTAGCTCAAGGTCCCAAAATCCTCTGGGCTGTAAAGGGCTTAGGCAGCTTCACTTCCCTGGTGTTGGTCTCCACAACACAACCCTACACACACCCTGTCATGTAGGCTCAGCCCTGCTCACTCCACATCTGCGGCTGTTCTTTGTGGCTATCACATGGTCTTGGCATCTACAAGATGCTGAGGCTGCACTCTCACCAATGGCCTCTCTTGGCCTCTCTTCAAGGCCTCCAACTCTGCCACCCAGTGCCAACCCTTAGCTTCTCTCCACTACCCTTTTAGTCCTAGGGTTTCCACTGCCATTGAGGTTGTCATTTTACCAATGGTGTCTTTGGCCTCTCTTTGCCCCTCACAGTGCCAAGCCTCAGCTTCTCACTGTGACTCCCTCAGTCCTACAGCATTCATGCTACCAAAACCAGTAACAGACATGTGGGCACTCTTGTACACTACCAGATTTGGCTATGAGCATGTGATGCATCATTGACCCCTGTGGATCACAGCTTCTGCGTGATGACCCTAAGGAGACACTCCCTTGCAGATTTTACCTCAACCAGACTGGTCTTTCCTCAGCTACAGCTGGTTTCTCAGTCCTAGCTAGCCACATCAATTGTCCTACTACAGCAAAGGTTTCACTTCAGTGATGGTCTCTGGTTAACGAGAGCTTCTTCTCTTCAGCCCCAGCTGACAAGAAAGCACAGATTCTCAACTCAAGATATCATACGAGCAGCCATGATAGAGTCCTTCATTGCCTCTGAAATTTCCCAAGCCAGGCCTCCATTTTTTTGCATCTCTTTCAACACTCTCATCTTCCAAGCTCCTACAGAACAACCCATTATGTTGGTTGAACCAAACATTCAATGGTTTTTCAAACCTACAGTTTCCACCCCCAAAAAATCACCTCCAATCTTCAAAGAACCAATATGGTTAGGCCGGTTACAGCTGTACCACATTCTCTGGTGCCGATTTCTACACTGGTTTGCTTTTTGTTGCTATGATAAAGCAACTTTGGGGAGGGAAGTTTTTATTTCAGCTTTCAGTTTATCATGAGGAGATTTAGGGGGAAGAACTCTATGCAGAGGCCTGGAGGTGAGAACCGAAGTAGAGACCATGGAGGAGTGCTGCTTACTGGCACATAAATTTGAAGTGCTTTAAAAGGCACAGGGCAGCTGCATTTAAATAAAGCTAACGTGCTTGGCTTATAGTATATGCTTCCAAGTGAGAGTAATCTCAGTAAACACACGTTGAAAGTGCGGAGATAGGCAGAGAGGCAAAAGAGTCCCATGAAGAAGAAAGAGACGAGCACAGAGGAGGAAAAGGCAAGCAGACAGAAAGCACGGTCGGAGAATGGCATACGATGGTGCTAATCACAGGGTGGTGTAGAAGAGTGTCTGCTGTGTGCCTAGAATAATAGTGCACGCTTCATATGTGTTATTTGCATGTGTTCATTTCACTGTTTAAAACGATTTCCACGCTATGCCACCTTTGTTTTATAGATAAGGAAGCTGAAATTTAGAATTATTAACAAACTGATTAATGTTTAGTGTTAGAGTCCATGCTGAGCTGATTTAAAGCTTGTGTCTTTCTACTTGGGTTTTGCCACATCCAGTGGTGAATTCAGTGGTGCAGTAGATAGCTTCCAACATTGAGTTGACAATAAAGAGAAGCAGTGGCTGGATCTGGCCTGTAGCTCTTTCTCCCCATTCTTGTCTACCATTGTGTTCCTGTATCTCTTCCCCTCCCCCCATTCTTATCTACCATTTGTTCCTATATTAAGCAGTTTGTTACATTCTAAGTGGAAGATCCACTATGCCCTGGCTCTATACATTGATTTGTTTATTTCAGGAGCTTTTGTTTGTTAATAATTAATATTTTTAAATTGTACTCTGTAATTTATCCATTATTTTCAGCAGAGCACCATGAAACACATTATATTATCTTACTTCATCCAGTGGTGAAATCGAGTCTCAGAAAGATTAAGTGAACTGTCAGAGATTAAAGAAAATATAAAAATATAAATATAAAAAGAGCATCAAATATGGAATGTTTTTTGTATCAAATATTGTTTCTCTTTTATTTGTATATTAATCAAATGCATTTGTTATCGTCAAAGCTTAAATTAAATTCTTGTTTCTTTGTGTACCTCTGTATTTTTCTTGATAATAGTAAATTCAAGAGCTTTATCCAAACATGTGAGTGCTTACTAATGTGTCTGACATAGTGTATCAGGATGTATGCTGCCCATGATTAGAATCCTTACAATAGACAAAACATTAGCACCAACTTTTAGAGTGGAGTTTCCAAACCCATGTAGCTACAAAGACCAAGAAACAGGAAGGGCTAGAGGCAAGTGACTAAATGTAACTGAGTGAAGTTAGGAAGAGGTGAGCACTGTAGGGGAGTAAATATCTAAAAATTACACCACAGCTCAGTGGTGGATGACAGATATGCATCTCTTTGTTGCCAGAAGGCATTCTTGGCCAGAGAACCCAAGAACCTAGCTTTGTATTTGATGACTGCACATAAAGTTGGCTTGGTCCTGTAGAAATTGTTCTTCAGGCCAAATGACCACATCTATGTCATGCTTGCCCCTTTTCTTCACTTGTTCTTTATAAAATATTTCTATGGAATGTTGATATGTATTCTTAAGTATAAGTCCTATTTCTTACTCGGGAGTGTAGAGATGATGGGGAGGATGAGGAGGGCCAGCACTAGGGCAGTACGACAGAAGGGAAAGGAAGAAGGATTCCATAGAAGGATCTATGGAAGAGTATCAAAACCCAGGAGAACTGACCTGATCATTATTTATAGGGCAGAGTGCAGGCTGTCTAGAAACTTTTAGCTTGTTGATTTGAGAATGGTCATTAGAAGATGTGGGGAGTTCATTGTTTTGAGAATCTGAGGGACAAAGAAAAAAAATGGGATATTTTGATCAAGGTGTGTCACACATTAGGTAGCCAAATGGTGTTTGCTGTGTGGAGATGGCTAGAATAATGTGACTGAAACTGAGGTATATGTATAAGTGTGAGTGTGAATGAGTGTGTGTGTGTGTGTGTGTGTGTGAGAGAGAGAGAGAGAGAGAGAGAGAGAAAGAGGAGAGAGAGAGGAGAGAGAGAATGAGAATGTATGTGTATATGATGTGTGTGTGTGCACGCGCGCGCGTATGTTTTTGCATGTGTATGAGTGTGTGATGTGTATGAGTGTGTGTGCGTGTGTGTTTGCATGTGTATGAGTGTGTGTGTGTGTGTGTGTGTGTGTGTGTGTGTTTGGGGAAACAGATATGGAATACATGAAAAAAAAACTCTGATATATGAGAGAGGGAAGCAAAGAATGAGAGAAAGGGATGATAGGAAACTCAGATGGAGAGGAAGAGGTAGCCAAAAGAGGAATATGGTCCCCAGTGTTTCGGAGAGAACAGGGGGAAGGATATTGTAGAAAAGGCTCATGGATTTATCAGTGAGGTCATTTTGGTCTTAGAAATAAGGTGGATCAGAATCTAGGTGCAAAGGATTGAGGACTAAATTGGTGGCCACAAGGTTCAGGCAGTTCATATGAATTGACTTTATCAAAAGTTTATAGTTCAAGGATCTGGAAAGATAGCTCAGCAGTTAAGACCACTTACTGCAAGTGTTCAGCTGCCAATACCCAGGGCAGGTGGCTCACAACCTCCTACAACTCCAGCTCCTGGGAATCCATCCAATGCTCTATTCTGGCCCCTGTGGGCACTTGCGATACTCACATGTACTCCCCTAACTCAAGCCACATATAAACAATTAAAAAATTTAAAGTTTGTAGTTTAAGAAACAGATCATTGACTAACATGTCAAGATAGGATGTCAAAACAGCTGATGTGGCAAGGATTGGAGGATACAGGCAGATTTCCAGGAAGTGAGAAAGCCAAAGGTGGTGGACGATAGCAGAATACCTTCTAAACTGGAAAGTTCACACATGCAGGGCTGGGAAGGGGACTCTCAGCGACAGTGACATCTGACAGAAGGATGTGTTAATGTTTCCCTTTGCCTGAGCGGGATGCAGCTCTAGCCTATGGTGTGTGTGTTCACACCACGTAGAGTGAGTTGGAATTTGGGAAAGTCATTCCTAAGGAAGTCCTTTACCAACGCTGAGGAGCTGAAGTGATAAGGATCTATACTTTAGAAGATGAAGAATGGAACATATGGCTTCTAGGTTTGAAGTACTCATGAAAAAAAAACATGAACCACAGATTGTTAAGTCACGTATCTCACTGAGGTGCATTGTTGATATTGGGAAACATGAGGGCATGCTTTCCATCAAATGCTGATGGTTTCATCACAAGGAGAAATTATTGCTAGTTACAGGAAGCTTCTTGAAAGCAGTGGCCAGAATTGAGTCTGGAAGGGTGTAGAGATGGCAAGACAAGGGGCTGCGGGTTGGAAGCTGTGTTTTCCTCCTGATTTTTTTTTATTAACTGATATTCAATGACCTTGGCTTAGTGAAGATTTCAGCATTCTCATGTATAAATGGATGATTTTCCAGAGGTAATCTAACGGATGTGTTTCTAGTCTTTGACAGTGACTATGGAGTATAACATTGTAATATAACATTGTAAAAAACAAAACTTGTAAATCTGAATCCCTCATCTATATTGTATACATTGTGAAGTTAAATTATTATGAGTAGCTAAATAAACAAGTTTAAAGACACCAGAATTAGCCAGGGATGCATGCAGGTGCTTCTCATTAAACAGAAGTCAGAGTGCATCTTATTATATTTTACTTAACCTAGTGCATGTACGAAGACCTCTAAAGCCTTCGTGAGGGTAGTACATCTTTTAAAGCAGTCTCAGTTGTTGAGTTAGAAACCATAGTTTCAAGTGGTGTTTCGACACATAAAACAATGAATCCAGCTCTAGAACTTTCTATGAAAGTTGATTGCATTGCTTAATTTTTAAATCAATGGTACAGTGTTCTTTTTGAGGAAAATTTAATAAGAGCCATATAAAAATCCTTTTATATTTCCAGTAACTTTCCTACTAGAATAGGGTTATTGTAAAAACTGATGTTATAGACTCTGTGTGTGTAATCATGCATGTGTGTATGCCTTTGTGTGTGTGTGTGTGAGTGTGTGTTAGATGGCCTGTTCATGCAGCAATAATGCAGCTCCCCCAAAAATAAGATCCACAAGGAAAATGTCTATTGATTTTTCACCTCTTCAGACACATCAAGAAGGAGCACTGTGACTTGTCTAATATGTACTGGACAAAGGCTGCCCAGTTAATGTGGGATCATCATCTGAGTGGAGCACGACTCAGTTAAAACAGATTTTTAAACCTTGAATGAGACGGAATTAAAGCAAAGAGAATGGATCTCTATGGAAATGAGGACTGTTAGATGTTCCAAAACAGAAGGTGACATAACTGTTTAGTAGGATAACCGTAGCTCACTCTTCAAATTACTCTAGAGGAAGGAGATTCCTGTATTTATTTCCAGGCACAAGTGGAACAGGATCATGCCCAGCTGCCCATCTCTTCTCACTGACCTGTGCTGATCATCTCCTGGGCATATTTAGAAAGAACAGGCCAACATAGCTTGGCCTCTTCTAGGTTTTCCCCTCCCTTTGATTTGTTCACAGTGAGGGTGCAATGTGGAACTGCAGTGGTAAGGATCTGCATAGAGCATCCCGATACTCCTGTGTGTATCGGTTGCTCATGGATTCCAGTGACTTCAAGATGAGCTGGATTCAGGGAATGGCTGCACTGTACTACCTGTTTGTCTCCAAAATTATTTATTGATTTTTTTTTATTGTGTTTAGAGCATCATCAAATCTAAATCTATAGGAAATGAGCATTATTACTGGGGCTTCAGGAGGATGTGTAGGCAATCCCTCTTTCTTCTACTTCAGACAGGTCATCTAAAAGCACAGTTTACATGGTGAAGGTGGGGGAGCAGAGGATGCCGCTGTAGACATGCAGCCCCGAGGGCTGGCTGGTACTTCACTCTTTACTACCTGGGCACATATTCTGTGATGCAGGGGGTAATTTTAAGAGGAACATGGATAAACAGTTAAAGTGCTCATTCGTTCACCTTCCCCACTTATCCAGCAAAGGTTTCTAGAGTGCCTGCTGAGCTTCAGGCACGGTGCCAGACACTGCTGTAGGACATTATGTCCCTCGTTTTGGAAGTGGAAGGATCTCAATGAATAAAACCCTCGGTATTGTATTCTCCCATGCAAACACTGAAGTTCCCTCCCTCCTGGAACTGGCTGCAAATCTTTTACTGGACAAATGGTGTCACCTCCGTTAAGTGCAGGCATTCAGTGCTCTTTCTGACTGTCCTTTTTGTGGTTGCTGTGTTGTGACTCGGGGTCTTTCCGTCACCTTCCTCCCAGATGATTATGTTAGTTGGCCTTGTCTAGCAGCTGACCACAAATGAGTGGAAGGGCTCACATATGAGGGAGAGCCATAGGAGGAAGAGATACCTGGCTTTTGGTTGCTGGTCTCTCTCCATCCTTCCTGCAGCACAGAGGTTGTAAACACGTTGCTTGTAAATTCTGACTCTGGGCGGATAGTGGTGAACCAAACAGACAGGGCTCTTCCTCCTTCCCTTCCTCCCTCTCTCCCTTCCTTTCTTCCTTCCTTCCTTCCTTCCTTCCTTCCTTCCTTCCTTCCTTCCTTTCTTTTTTTCTTGAGACAGGGTTTCTCTGTGTAACTGCTGTGGCTGTCCTGGAACAAACTTTGTAGACCAGGCTGGCCCCAAACTCACAGAGATCCGCCTGCCTCTGCCTTCTAAGTGCTAGGATGAAAGGCGTGCGCCACCACCCCTTGGTGCAGACAAGGTTCCTAAAGTAGTAGGCCTTATACCCTTATGTTCTCAAGAAGGATAAGAAGCAATGTTTTTCTCTCCCAGCATCAATTTGTTTAAAAATCAATATAAAGAAATAAACTATCTATCAGTTCCTATCATCCATGCATTATCTATCTATCTATCTATCTATCTATCTATCTATCTATCTATCTATCTATCTATCTATCATCTATCTATTCATATACCTCTCCATTTACATCTATCTATCTATCTATCTATCTATCTATCTATCTATCTATCTATCATATACTTCATTGTATTTAGATTTAGAATGTGTAACCATCATACCAACTGGGTGAATTTTGCATTGTTTTCCTTATAGTCCTGCTCATATTTCTTCAAAAAAAGTGAAAATTCAAAATGAATTACATTTTCCTATGTTCTTCTGTAATTAACTACAGAACAGCCCACAGCATCCTCTGTATCAATATTTAAAGGCCTCTTAATTTCAAAAAGGCCAGAGTAGTACTATTTTCTGTTTTTTTTCCCCTTGAGTACTTCATTAGAATTTCCCTCAGTAATGCAGACTTTGTCTTGTTCAAACTGAGAAAGGGGCTTGGAACAATAAAGAGACCGAATGAATGAACAAGTAAATGTCAGCATTGGTAGTTACAACTGTACAGCCATTAATTTCGCATGCCAAGTTGGCATTAGTTTTGACATCATAGTGAAGTTATTTTGCAGATGTGACTGACACAATTAGTTATTGTAATTGAAGGTAATAGTACTTGATGATGCTAGTGGCCCTAAATGATCACTTCAGGGTAAACACAGGATTCCTGGAGAAAAAGAAAGTGTGACTCAAAACTGTGTCCATGATTCCAGACAGTTATACAGATTTGTGATCAAGTTTAGCTCAGTTTCTAGCCTGAAACTTGCTCTACAGAATTCAGACTCCACAGCTCCCCAACTGCCCAAGAAAAGTCCTTAGATATAGACCTTGTTACATGCTGTTGGTGCTATTGGATTGGCCCTATTTTTCTGGAGAATCCCGAATAATAAAAAAGGGTATGCACAAAAATCCCAAGCATGGGCCTAAAAGGACAGTGGTCCAGGGACCAGCAAGATGGACAGCTGTGTCTCTCTACAGAAACAATAAACCAATGTACCAACTTACTTCTAGCATGCCTCAGCCTCTATCTTACTCTTTCTACCTTTTCCATTTCCCATTGTAAAAAAAAGAATGTTACCACTGATTGCATTTAACCATTCTGGATATTTTCAATATGTAAACATAGCAGAACTCATTTCAGTGAAATTGAAATAAAATACATTCTTGTTAGTGGTGGCAGCTTTAAAGCCTTGTTGAGGCATACCTCCAGGCTCAATTCATGCTGCAAACAGGATGCTATTTCCTTCTTCCTGGCCAATAACCAAAGATTCACATACACTAAGTGATTCTGAATTGCAGACCGGGAAGATAGCACAGTGGTACTGGCTGCTAATTCATTGTTCTCGAGAAGCCCACAGTCTATCTGAAGAAGCTGTCTGGGTGAATGCTGGCCTCTATACATTGCCACGGACAGCCTGGAAGGCCACAGCCACTACGTACTTCTCCCTCTCCTAGGATGTGCCACATTTTCAGACTCTTCACCATATCATCTGCCCTCACCATGTTTGCCAAATCTGATCCCTTGGCCTGGAATTTCTTTTTTGGGGGGCCTGGGTTTGGGTTGTTGGGAGCTTTGCTTATGGTTTTTCATTTCTTTGTATGTACTGACAAGTACTGTCAAAAACAAACACTTTATCATCACTTCGAGAAAGGGCAGGTGGTTAAGCATAAACCTACATATATGTCAACAAATACACATTCTTTAAATATCCTTTTTAAATATGTTTACTTCCAGGAAATAGAAAAAATAATGAAGACAAAATGAGGTTACTGGGCATTTCTAAAACATTGCCCAGGCAGAAAATATCATTTTAAGTTCCCTTCCACAATTCTCTCCTTGTGAGAACTAACAAGGCCAATGGCTCCACTTAAACATGTCTTCAGGGTTGGGGATTTAGCTCAGTGGTAGAGTGCTTGCCTAGCAAGCGCAAGGCCCTGGGTTTGGTCCTCAGCTCTGAAAAACAGAAAAACAAACAAACAAACAAAAAACCATGTCTTCATTCTGACCATCATCCTCTGCTATGGCCTAATAATTGATCTTCCTTTTTCGAGCAATGTGGTCCTCCTGCTTCTTCTGTGCACAGCAGCCAGAGTGATTCTCTAAGGCGTAAAGCAGATGATGCCTTCTCTGTTCAAGTCTGTTTTTAGCCATTTCCCAAGCCATAGAATGAAATCTAAAAATGTCATCGTAGTCCACAAACATCATGTATGCAGTCCCCATTCTCACTGCTGTTTCCCTTGGGCATTTTGCTCAGGACTTTGTGTGTGTGTGTGTGTGTGTGTGTGTGTGTGTGTGTGTGTGTGTGTGCATGGGAGAGAGAGACAGGGACTTACTGTGTATTCTAACTGGCCTCAAAATTGGGATCCTTTTGATTCAGCCTCCCCAGTGTTGGGAAAGCATCTGTGGACCACTCTGCCTAGCTCTGGCTTTTCCCACTCAGTTTTCTAAGTCTGAAGGGCAATTTACCTGCCATTATGTTCTCCTGGAGTATTCTTCAGATTATTACAGGGCTGGGTTCTCATTATTATTATTTTTAATTTTTTTTGCAGTGACCAGCACTAGCTGTCATTCTATCAGGTCATTTACATAGCTCTATACACATTTTATTTTCTTTAAAAAAAGATGTATTTATTTTATCTTACATGAATAAGTGTTTTGCCTGTGTGTCTGTCTGTGGTTTATGGACCTGGTGCCCATGGAGACCAGAAGAGGGCATCAGATCAAACGGGAGTTACAGAGGATTGGAGACCATCGTGTGGGTGCTGGAAACCAAGTCGGATTCCTCTGCAAGAGCATTAAGTACTGTCAACTGCTGAGTGTCTCTCTATCCCTTCTATACACATTTTTCAATGATCTCAAAAGAATGTAAGTTCAGATAGGCAGGAGACAACTGCAACTCATCGCTGAATATCTTGCTGGTCCTTCCAGAACTGAACCTGAGGTGACCTACAGGAGGGACTCAGTTAATGTCTGCAGGAAGAAGAGCCCCAGACTCAAGCTTTCCACCCTCTCTTTAAACTCTTTCAGTCTCAGTGGTCAAACCAAGAGTTTGCATGAACCAAATTTGAACATTGTTAAAAAAAAAAATCTGATTCTCCTTTATTTCATTGTGTGTTAACATCCTCCCTGCCCGGACTTTACAAGCGCAATCCAAGAGTTTTAGTTGTTTGTGGGGGATGCCTGTTGGTTTGGTCTTTCTAACTCCACCTTGCTTTCCTTTGATGCAGCCACTCTGGCATTCCTTTGGTGCGGAGGGTTAGAGTGGGCCTGGTGGTATCTTTTAGACTCCACAGGCGTGTGTTTGCCCACACTTGAGTGTTTTCTATTTTACTCACTAAAAAGACTGAATGACAAGGAAAGGTGAGTTGGAAAAAAGAAAACGGACTCAAACCTAGGATTTCTTTTAGTTGTCATTATTGGGTTTGGCATTATAACGAATTTATGGGCTGAGCTGGGGTTATAAATCTTGACACTATAAACCTAGAGCTTTTGGGGTTACCATGAGAGAAAGATCTACTGAAAACAATGCTGATGTAAATGAAATTGGAATTAAAGGATTAAGAGCGGAGGCTTTCTACTTACAATGTTTGCTCAAAGAGCCTCACAAGAAACTAGAACCAGAGGGTAGTTTCTAAGTTAGATTTCTGTCTCACTCCTCAAAAGATTCCTAGCTATTTGGGAAGTAAGAAAATAGATACTAGAAAAGAGAGAGGATAGGAAACGAGGAGGAGCGGGAAGAGGAGCCAGAAATAAAGGAGTGAGGAAGAGGAGGAAAAAGGACAAAACTTGGCAACAGTTGGAGTCCTGGGAATTCTGGAGGTGTGATAGGTTTAAACATGTTTAGGGATCAAAAAAAAGTGATGCAAGCTGGATTTGGGCAAAAGTCTGAAGTTTAAAGTTCATGAGCAAATGTTGTCACAGGCTTGTCAGTGGAAAGTGTCGAGTTCAAGCTCCTAAATCAAGACAGTGAGTTTCATCCAACAAGGTCTATGTTCCAGGCCCCTTGAAAGGAGATGCTGCTGAGGAGTGCTGAGGTCCAGGTTCCAAAGCCGGCCACCATGTTCCTGGACACAAGCATGGAGCTTCTTACCTTTGAAATATTCATCTTCACAGGCATTTTGGAGACCAGTCCAGGACACAGCTTACTTCACATGCATAACATTGCCTGGCAGTGTTTGGATGATTTAGCACAAAGAACGGAAATCAGGGAGAAGAGGCTGATCATAGAACTGATATCTAATTACAGAAAGGAAAGTTCTCCACCTTAACCTTTGGGGTTACAACTGCACATTTGTTATGAATCTTTCATAGATTCTCCCAGTGTTCTTCATGATTTACAATGCCTTGCAGTAGTCTCTGGTCACAGACCACCCCTACATCCATTTCATCCATTTGCACACAGCAGACACTGTAGCCAGTATATACAACTAAAAAAGTTCCAGGTTAGTTTAGAAGTATCCCAGAGGCAGCTTGCTTAAAGTCTTGTTGTGCTGTGAAATCTGTCTTTCAAAACTCTAAATACCATCCCTCGTTTCAAATGGTGCCCAAGGGGTTCATGAATCTACAGTCTTTATCACCTTGGAGATTGAAACTCTCATAATGTCTGGATTCAGCATCTGCACTCATATAAAAAAATGCTTCACTGCAGCTGGTGGAAGGTATAAATCAATACGGGGGCTGCACTTCTGAGGTATTAGTCCGGATATCCCTTGACCTAACTGCCCAGTTGAGGCCATCAAAAGTAATGTGTAATAATGAACAATGTCATTCCACACTCCAGGATACCAAGGCAAATCCTAGAGCTCTCTCACATGAAAAATCTGGGAGACTAGACATATATCAATTTAGTTGAACTTTTTATAAGGACTTTTGCAAAAAAGTTGAACTTTTACAAGGAAGGTCATCCAACCACCATATTAAGGGGAAATACAATAATTTCTACAAATTCAAATTTAACCACAGTGTAGCAGTTTTTGAAATAGCACAGTAGACATTATTTTACATCTGGAGATGATAAGCTGAGCAGATGACGTTTCTTATGGGCACATTGCCCCTCTGAGCCCCCAGCTGAGAAGATGAGGAGGTTTTGATTTGCCAGACCCAAGCATTTGCAGGATCACTTCAAGTTGCGTGAGATGGTGACACTACATATGCTGGAGAGTTTAATGTCAACCTGACACAAGCTAAAGTCATCTGAAAGGAGGAAACTTCAATTAAGAAAATGCCTCCACAAAACCCAGGCTGTAGGCAAGCCTGTAGGGCAGTTTTCTTAGTGATTGATGACATAGGGACAGCCAATTGTGGGTGGGGCCATCTCTGGGCAGGTGTTCCTGTGTTCTATAAGAAGGCAGGCTAAGCAAGCTAGGGGGAGCAAGTCAGTAAGCAGCATCCCCTCAGTGACCTCCAGATCAGCTCCTGTCTCCAGGTTGCTGCCCTGTTTGAGTTCCTGTCCTGACTTCCTTTGATGATGAACAGCGATGTTTCAATAAATAAACCCTTTCCTCCCCAAGTTGCTTTAGGTCATGATATTTCATCACAGCAAGAGTAACCCTAACTAGGACACTGTGTAACTATTATCCCATCTATATATAACAAAGTTAGTAAAGTCTTAGCCCAATCATCTTTGAAGGTTATTTTTAACAGTATATGACACAGTGATTTAGAAAGAATACCAGAGGTTCACATAGGCATGTTTGATAAGAACATTATTAATCAGGAATTCATTGCCTAGTATGCAAGAGACCCTGAGTTCAATCACCAGCAACACACACACATACACACACACATACACACACACACACACACACACACACACACACACACGTGAAAAAATTAAAACGGTAAGATAACCTTCTGCAGAAGCTAAAGTGGATGATTGTCTCCTTTTCTCATTTCATATGAAGATGCAAGAATTTATAAAGAATTATGACATGTCACTCAATAGTTTGAATGAGCTCTGAAAACTCTTAATGGAGAAGGTCTATCAGACTTCATTCATTCATTCATTCACTCATTCATCCAACTGAGACATACTTATTTGGTTTCTACCCCATTGTAGCCATTGAGGAAATGATAGTAAATACAGTGGACAAAGGTCCAGTTGCCTGTCATTGTAAACTACAGTCTAACGAGAGGAAAAATGCTAAGGAATAACTACACAAACACATGCTATTACAGCAGCTGCACAGTAGAGATAAAGGAGTCCATGGGAACAGTGAAGAGAGGAAGTAAGTACAAGCTGACTCATGTTCCAGTTCGGGCATCTCCAAAGGGCAGTGTCCATGGTAAGAACCCGAGTAATGGAACTGGAACTAATCCCTTCTTCTCCACAGAATCCAATATTAGTCCATCGAATGGCATGTTCAAGCCTGTGACTTACATTCTTTCTATTTCATGGTTTCAATTGGGACATGTAAGCCGAAATGAGTCCTTTTCTCCCCAAGTTGTTTTTGGTCATGGTGTTTTATCACAGCAATAGAGACCCTAATGAAAACAGTATTCTATGGTAGGAATGTACTATAGCTTGTCTCATCATCTATTTCAGAATATGTTGGTTGCTTTCTGTTCTAGGCTGGCACTTACATTTCCTACAGACATTAAAAACATATTAATTACAGTTATTCTATAGTGCTTACTTTTCAGGTCAACACTTGGAATTCTTAAAGTCATACTGCTTTTGGTTGTGATATCATTTTCTTGTTTCTGTCCAGGTATGTTAATATTTTACTATGTAATAGATGTTTGGGATGAATGTATTATAGAGACTTTGGATTGTTTTATCAACCCTGAAGAATTTTGGGTTTTGTTTTCTTAGGCACTTTAATCAGTACCATATTACCTAGAATAGGTGGGAACATGGTTTGATGTATTGTTAGAGTGGGTCTGTGTGGTAGTTTGAAAGAAAATGGCCTCCAAAGGGAGTACCATTATTAAGAGGTGTGGCCTTGTTGAAGTAGGCGTGGTCTTGTTGGAAGAAGTGTGTCACTGTGGGGGTGGGCTTTGACTTAAACTTCATTCCGAAATTATGATTGTTTGGGAGATTTAATGAAAAGTCTGATATGTTTACTATGTGAGTAGGCTAGAAACAAACTCTAAGTTCAACCACTGAATTCCACATTGTGGACAACAGCTGAAACCTGTTTCACTTTGCTTTTTGGCTTCTACTTTGTAGTCTATAGCTGTATTTTCCATTGAGGTTGCCAAGCCACCTTTTCTGTTGCTGTGAAGAAAAACAACTTAAGGGAGAAAGGATTTACTTTGCCCAAAAATTTAAGAGTATTGTCCATCATGGTCAGTAAGTCTCTGAGATAGATGCTTGAGGTGCCTGGTCATACTCCATCTACAGTCAGAGCAATGGATGCTCTCTCTTCAGCTATCTGCTTCTTATTTTATGCAAATTAGGACATAAACCCAGAGAATGGTGCTGCACTCTTTAGGATGGGTCTTCCTCTGACCTAATCTCAATTAACCTAACTGATGATTTCTCACAGGCACATCCAGAGGCTAACCCAAACTAAATAATCTCTCTCAAGTGCACCTGGAGGCTAGTCTCCTAGGTGAGTCCACATCCTGTGCAGTTGACACTGAGTACTAACCATGAAATGACCATCTTGGATTCTTGGGCTCTTACCTGCACATTCAAAGGAACTTGATACTCAAAGTTTGAGTATCTGCTATTGTTCACTTCTTTCTGAAATTTCAGGTACCCTGAACGTATCAACATCCATGCTTTGACTCATTCAGCCAATAAAACCCCAGTTTTCTGCTGGGGAAAGCTGTATGCCTTATGGCCTGTGGCTCTCATAGTACAACTCACTCTTATTCTTTTCTATCTTTTGCTTGTTTTCAGTCACGTATGTCTTTAAGCAGAATTAAAAAACTGCCAGTTTTCATAACTTCTGTCTATAAGAGAGTTTGATACAAACTACTCTGCCTTTATTTAAAACACTTTGGTTTTTTTTTTTTTTTAATTTTGGCATTGCATTTGTTCGGTTTTCTGTGAGAAGCGCTTGTAAGTTCCCCTTCCAGCTGTTTTCATGGTTGAATCTGAGCTTGTGGTTTAACCACTCTGTGGATGACTTCAGTTCCACTAAGGGTCAGAGTCTAAATATATTCACTGGAGTTCTCTCCTTTGTTTACCAAGCAGAGTTCATGTTATTCTTTCATGTGTAACTTTACAAATAGATTAGAATAAATCATAATGGACTTTAGGCTAATCCCAGTCATAGGTGTACACTGCAGTTGAGGAATAGGTTAAGCATATTCCCCCAATTTTTCATGTGTTGGAAACTCCATTCTCAGTGTGACAATGTTGGGAGGTAGATCTTTAAGAGTTACAGCCTAGTGAGAGGTGGATAGTTAATTGTAGGTGCTGTCCTTGGAAGGGGTTTTGAGAGCCCCAAATTTCCGTTTAGCTTTCTGCTTTGTGACATAGCCACTTTGTCCTACATGCAACTTAGCACCAACCATAGTGGTAGAGGTTGTATTATACTCTTAAGACTTCCAGCCTCCAAAACGGTGTGCTAAACAACTGCCTTTTAAAAAATAAGACCAGTCTGTTTCAGCTATTTTGTTACAATCATTAACAACTGATACCCATGCTCTTAATTTATACAGTTTTTAGTCTAATTTCTTTAACCCACTGTTCTCAAATCTGTAAATTGAGGAGATGGTTTGGCTTTAATCACAACAAATAACACTTCACAAACATATTTTTCCACTAAAAAATTCCCGGGCACCCCATCACTGATAAAAAGAATAGAGATGATATAAGTAACATTTAGTACATTACCTGGACTTTGTTCATCTCCAGTTTATTCTTTTCATTGGCACTCTGGTCTTGTTTGCTTGCTCCCTTCTTCTGAGGGCCTTTCCCGAAGAAAATGTAATTTACAAAAGCATATTCCAGCAGAGCCAGGAACACGAACACGAAACAGCCCATCAGGTAGATGTCAATCGCTTTGACGTAGGGGATCTTTGGCAGAGTCTCCCTGAGGTGAGTGCTGATGGTTGTCATTGTCAGCACCGTGGTAATTCCTGCCAACAGAAATCCGAAGCTTAGCTGAAGGCACCTCTGTGAAGTCCTGTTTTCCAAGGCCCAGAAGACAAATGCCATCCCTTAATGTCCTGCGACAATGGAGGCAGCATGCTATGCCACTCGACCAGAGTGCGTGCATCTCTAAAGACAAAATAGCAGGCTTTCTCTAGATTCTGTTACTAAGGCATGACATAGAGTGCACAAATAATGGAGGGCTAATGACATTTAAAAAAAATAAGCACACACATAGAAGAAAAGAAGCTGTGAAAAGCAGAACAAATTCCACTGTCAAAAATAAGGTGGAGGTGAGAACCAACTTAAGAAGTTATTGTCTGACTTTCATGTATGAATTGAGTCTGTAACAAATTCATTTCCTAATGTCAGGAAAAGGTTTATTAAAAATCAGCCTTTAGATTTGATAAAAAAAAAGTTAATGCCTACAAGCACAGTGTAGGTTATGTTTTACCTGCTTTGTTCAATCTAAACAGTGTTAACAGTATACAGCTTGTTTGACAGCATACGGAGTATATTGTGTTGATAATGATAATGATTGGGAAAATTAAGAAATACAAAAAGAAGCTAAATTTTGTGGAGAAAGTTTGTAATGCAACTCCTAATACCAGGACTCCACGTTTGTACAATGTATCACAACAGCCCACTGAATATGATGGGGAAACTAATTATATTGTTCTTATTTTATAGGTGGATAAAGATGAATTCCGAAGCTGAGTATGGTGGTGGATAGTCTATGCAACAGGAGACCCTGTTTCAAAAAACCAAAACCAACCAACCAAATAAAACTCTCAGGTTAATGATCTTCATGTAGCTCATCCAGCTACAGGATAAAGAGGCAAGATTCTCAACAACAGCATTTAAAATAAAGCAAGAGATTTGATGGTAATATCTGGAATAAGATGAGAGTTATTAAACAAAGACAGGCATTGTGTAAAGATGAGAGGCCAACAGTGTGGAGGGAATGAAAGAGAACAAGGCAAAGGGAGGGAAAAGGGGCTTCCAGCATCTCAAGGATAACTCTGGACGGTAGACTCCCTGGTATAACTCATCAGGAGTACCATTGGAAGGGAAGGTACATTTTTTTTCAGTTCCATCCATTTACCTGCAATTTTCATGATTTAATTTTTCTTTATAGCTGAATTAAATTTCATTGTATGTATAGTCAGATTTTCTTATCAACAACAACAACAACAATCAATCAATCAATCAATCAATATAAAGGGAGAAGGGAGATAGGTTGGAAGTTCCTGGAGAGAGTTAGAAGAAAGCAGTGGTGTGATATGATCAAAATACATTGCACACAAGTGTGTGATTTTTCAAAGAATAAGTAAAAATATTATTTAAAAAAGCAAAATGGGCCGGGCAGTGGTGGCTCACTCCTTTAATCCCAGCACTCGGGAGGCAGAGCCAGGCAGATCTCTGTGAGTTTGAGGCCAGCCTGGGCTACAGAGTGAGTTCCAGGAAAGGCACCAAAGCTACACAGAGAGACCCTGTCTCAAAAAGCAAAACAAACCAAACAAACAAACAAAAGTAAAATGGTTCAGATCAGTGATTAACTCAAATGTGTTGGATTGATGAGAACTTTATTATAAGTGATTTTACTTGTTTCTTTCAATAAAAGTTTAAACTTCATCTAATACAGTTCTAGCTAATGTGATTGACAGGAATATTCTATTTACATAGTCACTAAATTTATGTTTTTAGTGTTTTAAATCAGAAAATAGCAAATAAATGTTTTAAAAACTATGTTAAAATGTCTTAGTTTAATATTTTAAAGATCAAAACATCATTATATACTAACATCTTTCATATATATATATATTTGTCTTTATGACAATATATACATGCCTTTGTGACAATCTGTGCCTGTGAGTGCAAGTACCCAAGAAGTCCAAAAGAGGGCATCAGATCCCCTAGTGCTGGGGCTACAGGTAGTTGTGAGCCTCAAAATGGTGCTGGGAGCAGTACAAGCTCTTAACTACTGTGCTACCTTTCCAGCTCCTCTAATATCTTTAATGAAAATGTCATTGCTTTGAGGATAGGAATGAATAGAGAACCAGAGCACACAAACTTTTGAGTTTTTTTTTCTGATGTAGATTGGATATCATCCAGGGTTTTCTTTAACCCTAGCATATGGTTAATAAGGTTGCATGCATTCTTATTAACCCAGTATGTTGAAGATGCATATGTAATATGAAAAACTATTTGTCTGTTTTCCTTATACTTAGAATATCCTAAGGTTGATATGAGGCTGCAAATACTTGACTTTGCAAGTCTTATGAACTCAGCCAGTGAAGAGATATGCCAATTAGTCTATATGTGAAGGGATATTCTAGTCAATTAATCCAACTTAGTAATTGAGAGAAGAGATGTAATGTTATCTTAGCTAGAAGTGATGCTTCCCCATTTCCCCTGTTTCTCTCTGAAACTGGAGTGATATCTAAAATATGTCTGGATATTAAGTAATGAAGTAGACATGTACATGGCTACTTGAGATCGTGAGATCTCACATGAGATCATGAAACAGGAAACCCTTTTTTTATTCTGACTTGATCACAGATCATTAACACAGCTGATGAATTGTTTGTGCCTCATTGAATATAATGAGCTACATTAAAGGAGAGACACGGTTTCATTTGTTTTTAACTTTAGTTAATGAAAGGATACTATTTCCTGACAATTGGTGTAGCTTGCTAATAGTCAAAAGGCTTAGCTTTCCCTATGTTTAGCTTAAAACAAGGAGTTACAAGTGTTTCCACAGTCAAAAGCAGGGAACAAAAAACAGGTTATCACACATTTGGTAAAAAAATACAGTGTCATGAGATTCTAACATGTAATCCACAAACACTCATCCAATGGGAAACATATCCCCAAATTTTTGTCAAATCCTAAAAGATGTTGCACTCATTATAAACACTCTTATACTTCATCTTGGATATTTGATTTTTTAAGCATCCTATTGCAGTATCGTTCTTTTACTTGCTACATGAAGATTTTGCTTTTGATCCCTAGTATTGCCTCTTTGTTTGCAGGTCTGACCTACTAACTATGGAAAAGTGGGAATGCATTACCTAGTGCGACTCTGGCTGCAGATGCATCATAGTTGATCCAAAATGACACCCAGGATAGAATTGTAATCAGTGTGGAAGGCATGTAGGTCTGCAAAATGAAGTATCCGATGTTTCTTTTTAGACGAAAACTTAGTGATAGTCGTGGATATGCCCCTGGGTTTAAAAGAGAAAGGAAGGGAGGGAGGGAGATGAGGGGGAGGGAGGGAGGGAGAGGGAGGGAGGGAGGGAGGGAAGGAAGGAAGGAAGGAAGATCATAATTTGATTAGAATCATCATCTCCCTTTCATACACCCATGGACTATTAGGGAAGAAACATCTTCACCTGTTGTAAACTCCACCTTCTTGGACACCATCTTGTAGTCAACAATTGAAAACTGAGGAAGCTCGATTTTATTGACCCCGGTTACTGCTCCCTCTCCTCCATTCCAGTAAAACTCGATGTCGTCGGTGGTGTAGCCATCTGAAGTGAAGGAGCACAACCTAGTCACACAGGGCACAGTGGGTCTAGTGATGCTTTCTGAAGACAGTCTTCCAGCCAGAGGGAAGACTCATACATAACACACTAGAGCAAAGAATATCATCTTGAATTTGAATGGCAGATAGATCCTACTTCAGCTGCTATTTCTGACGGGTTGGGAGTGGCTACACTGAGGAAAGAGATGCATCTGGCTTTAGTGAGCATCATTTCCCTGAAACTTTATTACCTTGTATCACTGCTACAATTTTGTTTTTAGTGTATCTATGGATGGGTGCTCTTTTATTAAAGCAAGAGGTGGCTGCGTTTCAGGGACACTGGAAATGGATTATGTATTATCTAAGAACAAAAACCGAATCAAATGATAAACTCAGTTATTAAAAGGAGAGCCTAAGGGATAATGGAAAAATAGTGAAAGATCAAATCTTGAATAATTGATCAAGGTATTTAAAAATATACACACATTTCATTTAGAGAAGTAACCAAGCTTATATCCTTCCATTATAGCTACTACTATTATAGGTAACATACAGGTAAAAATCTTAGGAATTATATACATTCTTGATTATACTAGGTATTTTATTGATTTCTTTGGATCTCTGAGGGTCAACTTTAATGTCAAAGAACCAGAGAAAATTAAAACAGTTGAAAGTGTGCCCCTGGCTTTGGCATGGAAGGTCCTATGTTCATGGCCTTTTCTCTTCCTCTGGTCTGTCCCCATTTGCCACTGGCCTGGCTGAGTCATGATGATGTATAAGAATAAATTGTATAACATGAATAACGCATGGATATGTTTTTAAAAGCCTAAAAATACTTTGACTTATTTAAAATCCATTTTCACCAGTTAAACACATAGTTGATTTTTCCATTTTCTTTTTATATTCACCTCAAATAAAAAAGCATCATTTTTTAATTAGAGTTACTGACACATGTTTCAAAGATAACCCCATGAGCTCTTTGTAGTATGCATAATACTGGCCTACTTTTGATTAAAGCAGTAACATCTTTCCAAGATTTTTTTTTTTAAGTTTAATATTTGGAAGCTGAATTAAATGTCAAAGAATTGCACCAACTTACCACTTCAAGAATGAAATAAATTTATTATTCTTATCATGCCCTTTTTGTGTATGTATGTATAAGAAAAAAGTGTTTCAATTTTACTTCTTAAAATAATTAAAATTCCTCTTCAAAAAACTTTTTAAAGTCCTTATTCCTGAATTTATTGAACAATACCTGTTTTATACTTGATACTTTATAAAATTACCATTTATTGCAACATTTTACAATATATTTAATTTCTCATAAAACCATCATCCATTAGACTAAAGAACTTGCTCTCTTTCCAAAAGAGTAATATCCATACGAAATAATCCATCAACAATGAATGACCCAAATATAGAGATGGAAATAGAAGATATCTACTGTTATATATAAACATTGCTTCTGAGAGGCTGCATTATCTTCTTTAACACAATCTACCTTGAACTAATTGGTGCATTGGAGATTTATGTCAAATTTGGATATAAATGTGTGATATTGATGCTTAACATTGTCTTGAGTATCTCATAAGAATCCATGAATAGCTCTACAGAAGATACATAAATAGATAGTTGGGTGATGGATTGATGAATAGATGGGTATATAAATAGCTGAGTGATGGATGAATGGAGATACAGACAGATGTGTGATGGATGGATAGATAGAAAGATGGGTTATGGATGAATGGAGAAATAGATGGTTTGATAAGTAGATTGATGGGTGATGAATGAATGGATGACAGGTGATGGATAGATAGATTGCTGATGGGTATATGGGTAGATATATGGGTGATGGAGAGATAGATATGTGATGGATGGATATGGATAGATATATAAGTGATAGATGGATAGATGAATAGATAGGTGGTGGATGGGTAGACAGACATACAGACAGATACATAGATTGACAGATAAACACATAGATGCATAATCTCCACATGCAGGAATGAGAAGCTTCTGATTTGCTAAATTAACAAGGTGATAGATTCCAACCTCTAGCTACTGCTTCAGTTGTCAGAATCTAGGGGGAAAAATGTAAGTATAAGTTCAAGTTGTGAGACTCACAGATAGTTTGTGTTAAGAGAGGAGAAGGGAGTGGATGAGCCAAACTGGCAGCCCTGTTAGCTCCTACTTTTGGGCAGCAGCATAACACTAAATAAAACTTGAATGTGACAATCAGCCAAAGCAGATTTTAATATTCACGTTAGTTCTCTCTTATGTAAAATTCCCTTTCCCACAGTCTAGGTGGCTCAGTTAACTGTCAGCTGGAAATATTAAATGGAAAATTCTAAACATAAATATATCACACATCATTTTTAGTTGTGCTAAGAAATCCTGTGTTCTCCTGCTCTAGCCCATCCACGATGCAAGAGATCTCTTTGTCCAGCACATCCTTGCCAAGGTGTTTATCCTTCCCACCCATCTGCCACATGGTAGTCATGTCAGTTATCCAATCAGCTGTCTCAGTATTGCAGTGCTCACATTCCAGTAACCCTTCTTGATAGTGAGACTATATTTAAACAAGTCTGATTAAAGTTTGTTATAGCTATCATTATGTATGTTCCATTTATAATTGTTTCTGTTTTTTTTGTGGTGATTATTTGTTTTTTCTTGCATAATTTATGTCCTAGATCTGTATGTAAAGGAAAAACATAGTCTACATGGGATTGCCATATACAGTGCTTTGGGCATCTGTCTGCTGGACGTCTAGAAACATACCTCCCTGTGGATGCGAGGGATTACAGTATTCAACAACTTAGGCAGGCAGGCAGTGGTCTGGGTCTTTATTTCCAAGCTCATTTCACTTTGTTTAACTAAAACTCATTACTCACAGTGCTCTAGGCACCGAGATAATTACAGATGATTTGGGAGAAAAAGAAAATGCTCACTCCCATTTATATAGATTCTGGAGTTCTCATGGGAGCAATAACGGCAGCTGGATCCAAGCAAAGAATAGAGGCTAGAAGCACACTATTATTCACAGGTTACCCAAGAACATCCTGCCGCAGAGAGAGAACATCAATTTACTCACACCTAAACAATCTGTTTACCAAAGGTTTTCCTTTATGAACCAGTGACTTCACACAGCGTTTCAGTCTGAGAACTCAGATACCAAGGATGTTGTTTCCTAGCAACAGCTACAGAGAAGCACTCAGAATTTCCTCTTGGCCCCTGGGGACTTCTTAGTGATGCAGAAAATACAGATAAAATTAAGTTGATGTCAACAGATGAAGGTTCACAGAGCTAGTGCGGTATAAAAGTGTCTGAATATTAGTATTCTTTCTGTTGGAAATACTTTATTTTGGATGAATTTTCTACTCTGCAAATAAAAGTTACTCTCCACTGTGCTTAGTGGAGCTATATGGGTAGTCAGATATTGTTCTAAGATGGGTTGAGATGATAAACTTCCATCTACGAGCAGAAGATGTAAACATATTTCTTTCTGTGGAGAGGCCTTCGCAACATAGCAAGTTTCATGGTCTTGATGGACTTAGGTCAGTCCTTACAATACATTTTTTTTTGTGTATGGTTAGCTCAAGGCTAGGCAATGATTAACATGGAAATTCCACAGAGTCTATCTGATAATCAAAGGGATTTATTCTGGGTTAACTCACAACAAGCATAAAGAAGTTGATCGCAGGAGGGGTGGGGCCCAATCCAATGCAGTTCTCTGGAGAACTCTGCCTTGATCCGCAGCACCAGCATCCAGCATCCAAGACCACGAGGTAGCCAAGAAAGCATGAGCACATCTCATCCCAGGCCTTAAGGGGTCCCTGTCTCAGCCACGCCCCCTGGGGGGCAAGTACCTAGCAGTTAATTGCTGTCTACTAGGGGCGGTGCTTCAGGGGTAAAGCCCAGACAACCACCCCTACAAATGATATGGATTGTTACACTGTGAATGTGCCCAGTAAGCTTTATGTGTTGGAAACTTGATTTATCAAAGAGCAGTCTTGAGAGGTAGGAACTTTTGAAGGTGTTTTAACTCAAGAGCAATAAGCAGTAATACTGTTAGCTCTCTCACTTTCTCTGTTTCTCTGTCTCTGTCTCTCTTTCTCTCTGTCTCTGTCTCTATCTCTCAGACAGAAAGAGTCTCATTGTGGAGCCCTGGCTGACCTGGAACTTACTATGTAGACCAGGCTAGCCTCACACTCACAGAGTCTGTCTGCCTCTGCTTCCTGACTGCTGAAACTGAAGGAGTGAAGGTGTTTGAACCTAGTTTGGTTCTTTCATTCTTATGTTCCCATCCTTTGGTTATTTGTCTTCTCCCTTCCAACAGGGGATGGTACAGCAAGCAGACTCTCATCAATGGCTGACCCTTTGATTTTAGACTTATCAACTAACAGGGTTGTGAGCCAGTAAAGTTTTTGTTAAAAAAACAAAAAAACAAAGAACATTTACTTGGCAGAGGTGAGCCAGCCAGGAAGTTGTGAGCATGGGAGACCTGTCCCCATTACTCATCTGTGATGTGTCGGCATGGGTCTGGGAGGGATGCTCCCCCCTCCCAACACCTGCCCATCAATGCCTAAGGTAGGTGAAAGAGCTGGCCCTGACATCAGAAGGGCAGGAGAGCTGGCCCCATGCTACAGCACTCGGGAGGGTGGCCCCTATGCCTTGGCCGAGCAACACAGTAGAGCTGGCCCTGAAGGTGAATAGGTGTGGGACATCAGACCCTGAGAACATGAAAGTAGGAGAACTGGGAACTGCTCCCACCCCTTGCTCCTGCTGCAAGGGGTGAACTCACTAAGGAAATGCAGGAGAGCTCATCCTGGTGGGAAGGAAAAGGGAGAGCTGGCGGGTTGACCAACCCCACAACTACCCAGGTCCAGAACTAGGGTTATGGGTTGGCCCACCCCAACATCCACCCCATCTATGATCTGCGGGAGCACGTGAAGGGACTGGTCCTGTGGACCCAAAGCTGCAGGATTTCCACAACACAGGTCAACAACAGGATAACCAGGAAGAGTCCCAGTGAGGGTCCAGCATCAACAGTGTAGCAGAAACCAGAGGCCTTGAACCAGACCAATGACTCTTTGCAATGAACACTTGCACATAAAGATACATGGACAAAAGTGTGTACTGTGTGACTCACTGTGTCACACTACAGCTTCTGTGATGAGATTTTTTTCTTTTTTCTTTCTTTTCTTTTTCCCTTTTCTTTTCTCTTTTCTCTTAAATTTTATCTGGGGGTGGAGGCTGCAAGGGCAGAGGGCAGACACACAGGAATGGGATCGAGATGCATGATGTGAAAGGCACAAAGAATAGATAAAAAGAAAAAAAACATTTACTCCATCATACTCTGTGATCGACACACAAAACAGGCATAGGTCTAAATAAACAATTCCATTGTTGTGCCTTGGGTCAGATTAACTGGAAATGAGTGTGTGATATGAGTTGGTCTGGAGAAACCTAGGATTCCTATTTAACAGTTAGATGAGGGATCATTTCTTTCTCTTTTGGATGTTACACATAAGAAACCCTGAATAAAGCAGCCAGTCCAGATATGAGAAGTTTCCTGACCACATCAGTCATTATTTGCACCTACAGTGAATGTCCTATATCTCACTCATAATCAATATTTCAACCATTGGTGTTCTTTACCACTTATTAGTCTGGATCCATGAGATTCTCAGGGGCACTACTGGCCATGAGAGCCAGAGTTTAGAAATGTTCTCACAGTTAAATACAAATGTTTGTTTGTTTTTCAAGACAGGTTTCTCTCTGTAGCAGAGGTTGTCCTGGAATTCACTCTGTAGTCCAGGCTGGCCTTGAACTGAGAGATCCATCTGCCTCTGCCTCCAGAGTGCTGGGATCAAAGGCGTGAGCCACCACACCTGACAGTTAAATACAAATGTCTGCAACAATCTACTTAATGTTTGACTCCTATCTAATAGTTTGAGTATTTTGGGGCACTCGCCACACATTTTCTCTGGTAATGGGACAATTAATTAGGATTTTACGTCATTATTAGACAATGCATCCTTTAAAAATTATTTTGGCATGTATGTAACCACATACATGTATGGATGCACATATGTGCATATATTTGGTCAACTGCAAATGGTGTTCTTCAGAAAACAACACCTCATTTTTTGAGGCAAGGTTCTCATTGGGACTTACAGCTTGCTGATTTGACTTGGTTTGCGGGCCAGCAAGCCCAACTGGCAGAGATCTACCAGTCTCTACTGGTGCTGGGACTACAAGGTGTGCATCACCATACTTTGCCTTCTGTGTGGATTCTGGAAATAAAATCACCTGGACAGCAGACACTTTACCAGCTGAGTTATTTCTCCTCCCTGAAAATATGTTCTTTTCATTAGCAAAAAAAAAATCATCTTGGACATTGGCATCTGACCCTTGTGCACCCCCATATTAATAGAAAACAAACCCTCTATTTTTTCTATGTACTAGCATTTTCACCTTCAAAGATCTTTCATGTCCCTTCCTGTCATTTTCTCCACATGCTAGTTTTCCCAGAACATACTTAGTCTTTTCTGCTCAATAGTTTCTACTTTATTTGTATTAGATCATGTCCACTTAAAGACTTATGCTTCAGACATTAAAGGCTTTGTTTATGTTGTTTTATCTATTTTTTTTATAGTATTGGGGGTTTAACCTAGAACCTTGAACATGGTAGGCAAATACTATAGCACTGACATGATATTGACTATATTAAGATGCATCTCACATGAAGCAGAACTTACACATATCTGAAAAATATGGAACTGTTACTGGCTTGTTGACACAGCATTATTAGTTTTAAAATTACAGGCTTTTAAATGTGTTTTACCATAAATAATGGAAGACTCTTGAAGAGCTTATAGATGAAAGACACTTGAAGAACTTGTAGAATGTAGACACATCTCACCTATACTGACTAATGTCTAAATGGTTTGGTTTAAACTTTGTCACCAAGGGTTGCTAGTACAACATTCAAGATTTCCTCTAGATTTCCATTTACTTGAAATGTAGAACGATCCACCTAAATTTCCAATTGGGAAGAGTCCTGGTGTCTTCAGTAGGTCTCCTCATCCTGGTGGTGGCTTATTCTGCCTTCTGATTGGCTAACCATCAGTAGTTTCTCAAGATGAAATTGCCAGCTGCTGTCGCTGGGGCTTCCTCTTTGCTAACCTTCATTATTACCTTTCTTGCCTAACGCTAGTGAAAGTCAATGCTGTAGCCTGTCCTGTAGGACCCATGCCAATCTTGGTGTTTTTGACTGGTGTTGCTGGGGGGCTTCTCTCCAGGCTCCACCAAGCCCCGCAGTCCCACAATCCATGTATAAAATAATCACTCAGATGCTTATATTATTTATAAACTGTATGGCTGTGGCAGGCTTCTTGCTAACTGTTCTTTTATCTTAAATTAACCCATTTCTATAAATCCATACCTTGTCATGTGGCTGGTGGCTTACCTGCGTCTTTACATGCTGCTTGTCCTGGCGGTGGCTGCAGTGTGTCTCCCTCTTTCTTCCTGTTTCCCCAATTCTCCTCTCTGCTTGTCCCGCCTATACTTACTGCCTGGTCACTGGCCATCAGTGTTTTATTTATATAGAGTGATATCCACAGCACTTCCCCTTTTTTTCTTTTTTTAAAAAGGAAGGTTTTAATTTTAACATAGTAAAATTACATATAACAAAACAATTATCAAGCAAGAATTACAGTTACAATATTAAAGAAGATGTCCTATCTATCTTATATTTGTGAGTTTAAGGTTTTATATCTAACTTATCTTTTATCATAAATGAGGAAATTACAATGATCTAGTCTTTAACCACATCAAAGACCTGAGAAGGAACATAATGGTACCTGAGAAATGGTAGATGGATGCAAGCAACTTTCGGGAATCTTGCAAGAGTAGACCAAGACAACTGGCAGCCTGGACAGTCACCTAATATTTCTCAGCATTGTTGGTGCATTCAAAGTGGCTACAGGCCTAGAGTATATGACAGACCATTTTTATAAGTAGGAATTGTGAAAGACCATCTTACCCTGTCTTGGTAGAGTACAGTGGTCGCTTTCCTTGTGTCCCGCTTGTCCAGAAAAGACAGCATTGTATTTGTACTGTCAGCCGTCAAGGCAAGGGCAGTTCTTTGCCCAGTAGGCCATTTTGTGTAAAGAAGACAAACTTCCAAATGGAAATGTCTTAGAAGCCCAACATTCTCTCTGGATCAAATTGGTGCAGCCAGGAGCAATTGTGTCTCACGTCAACAGAATTTGTTCATTTGGGTCTTTTTAGTTATCTTTAAATTTAGAAAATATGTTCTTTATCGCAGGGTAATGGTGGTGCACGCCTTTAATCCCAGCACTTGGGAGGCAGAGGCAGGTAGATCTCTGTGAGTTTGAGGTCAGCCTGGTCTACAGAGCGAGTTTCAGGACAGGCGCAAAGCTGCACAGAGAAACACTGTCTTGCAAAAAAAAAAAAAAAAAAAAAAAAAAAAAAAAAAAAGAAAAGAAAAGAAAAAAAAAGATGTCTTTTATTATAAATTTCACTTGAGTGAGATGAGCATGGAATGGCACAGACAAGGACTGAGCCCTTTAACACCCCTGGCAGTATCCCTCTAGGCAGACATAAAAAACTAAGCAGCACTTTGTGTACTGGCACCATCATTTATCCATTTAATATTTCTCTGATTGTTTTAGCCCCAAGTATGCTTTTCTCTGTTTATCACATTTTCTAGGTTCATTTGCTTTGAACCCTCATCAAATGAGAACCGATACGTTTTGATTTCTATTTAGAGACAAGAAGCTGCTTCATTAGTGTTGCAGAATATTTGCTACATTGTAAAAATGTGTCTTTGCCCAGGTGCCTTCTTATTGGCCTAATAAAGAGCTAGATATCCAATAGCTAGGCAGGAGATATAGGCGGGATTTGGGGAGAGAGAGGAAGAAGAGGATGAATCTAAGGTGTGTGAGAGAGTCGCTAGGAGGCACAGAACAAGCAGGACACGCAGGAGGAAGGCAAAAGTACAAGCCATGTGGTAGAATGTAGATTAATAAAAATATGGGTTAACTTCAGTTATAAGAGCTAGTGGGACAAGTCTAAGCTAATGGCCAAGCTTTCATAATTAATAAGTTTCCGTGTCATTTTTTTTTAGGAGCTGACTGGTTGGACTGAGAAAGACTCATTACATATTAGATTACTGATTCTGTCTACATCTTGAGTCTTGCCCAGACTGAATTGATTTCATCAGCCTACATGTCAGCAGAATTTAGATGTCTTACCCTCTGAAAAAATTGGATGATGTCTTTCTTACTGTCAACACCAATTGCCATGTGGTATGTGAACATCAGGTATATGATCAAAAAAAAAAATCTCTTCTACCAATGCCCAGCTTTAATAAATGCCAATGGAGCCACACTGCATTCTGTCATGTAGATGGATATGCTTTATGGAAATTTTTGACAAAAGATCAGAATCAAGGTTGCTCTCGTGGTGAAATAAAAAGTAATCACAAGGAAATGCTAATGTAATCCTGTTAATAAATGAGCATCTTGCTGTTTGTTTCCAGAAACATTTTCTCAAAACAAGCAGCCCCTACCAGCTATATTTTAGTTGTGTAAGCAGTTAAATGGCACAAGAGTTTGTCTTGGAAAAAACATTCCTTTTTTTTCCTTCCAAGTTTTTGCGGCATGATAAGACCCAGATTTCTTTGTTCTCTGTTTCTGACACCAAACTCTGAAATTACTTGGAATTTTCTAGGTGACAAGAGCATCTTTTGTTTTAAAGAGGTGACTCTCACAAGCCAATCCATAGCTTCAGGATGGGGGCAGGCTGTCAAAAGACCAAACCTCATTTAGAAATTTTCAGTCCCATTCTCAACCCTGAAGGGAAGATAGTCTAGAGTTCGTGTTAGCAATCAATGCACCTTTCCTGAAAATCCTACATGATGGGGCTAAGAGAGCCTGTAGCTGGTAAACACATCAAAGAGCTAGGAGAAGGCAGGAGAGGGTCCAGGGCTGTGCATTTTCAACTACACCCTGCCATACCTTACTGTATGCCTGGCTTCCATCTGACTGTTCATAAATGAGCCCTTTACAATTACCGTCTAGTAGAGACTGAGTTTTTTTCCTGTCGCCCCTGAACTGTTTGGGAAGTCATCTTCCTGGAGCTTGTGTGTGGGACTCATAAGGCCATGTCAGGTTAGACCTGGTGTGGGTAGCCTAATCCATCCCTGTGACTAGCTTCTGAATAAAGGGTAATCTTGTGGGACTGAGCTTTTAAAACAGTGGAATCTGACCAACTCTGGGGCATAGGTGTCTGGACTGAATTGAGTTGTTAAACATCTGGTTGATGTACAGAGAGGAGAAGAATTGGTCGGTTTGCAGAAAAATCTGCCTTTTTAGAAGCATGAGCAAAAAATAGTTCACAATTTTCTGCTTGTTATTAATTGTCACAGAGTAGATTTTGCTGAGATACCTTTGGTCATCATTTCTTTTATAGTCTTGAAGCCCTTTGATGCTCTCTAGACATTTAATGATTCTTCCAACTTCTTGCACCTTTTTCATTAAAACTATCACTTGTGGGAAAGATGGTAATAAATAGTGACTGCTCAATCTTGTTCTTAATTTCTGCCCAGTTCTGAGTACAATCAACCAAAAAAGATGATTTTCACAGTATTCCGACTAAATAAAGCATATACTTGTTGCAAAATTGTTGAGAAATCTGTGTTTGAAATTTAGACAACTTTATGTTTAATATTTCTGTCATGAAAGGGGATGGACTTCCATTAGATGAGGCCAGGCGGTTACTCTGATTGGATGACAGTAACTTCTGATCTTGTCAAAACCCCTTTGCACTTGGGAATAGGTATTTGATTAAAAAAGAAAAAAAGACCTTTACAGAATGTTAAATGCTCACTTTTTTGACATACTAGAAAGAATTAAACCTTTAAGTAGAGGATTTAAGTAAGTGTGTCAATATCGAAATGCTGTTTAAGATTGTTTTAGAACATGATTTAAGCATGGGTGTTGTTTAAGAATGCTTGCTCCAGGCAGTGGTGGTGCACGCCTTTAATACCAGCACTCCGGAGGCATAGGAATGCGGATCTTTTTGAGTTCGAGGCCAGCCTGGTCTACAGGAAAGGCGCAAAGCTACACAGAGAAACCCTGTCTCGAAAAAAAAACCCCAAAATAAATAAATAAATAAATAAATAAATAAATAAATAAAATAAAATAAAAAATAAAAAATAAGTATGCTTGCTCCATGTGGGACTGCTGAAGTTGTTTGTTACTCATTTATCATCAAGTCTAGAGCAGGGAGTCACCCTCAATTTTGAGATATACTTAATATTCTCAATTTAATTTTGTTTTCTAAAGCATAACATATTCTGGAGTTTAAATGAGATCATGAATGGGTAAAGCAAAGGCTAAGGCTGTTATGCGGTAAATCACCATGTTCTGTTTGAAGCTTCATGCAGTGGTAATTTTGACCCGAAGCCATGGATTAATTTTGGATAAAAATTTGGATTATCGAATTTGCTTTTTTATTGCCACCTGATATCCCAAGTGTGGCAATCCATTCATAATTTATTTATATTTTTAGTTTAAAGTGTCAAAAACACTTGAGTATTATTGTTTGTGAGTCCATCCTTGAGGGGCCATTGAGTTTTGTTTAATTTTGATTCTTTTTCTTCCACTTTAAAAATGTGTGTGTAAGGTAATTTTCCACTAAGAAATTCTGGTGAGACAACAGCTTTGTTTTGGAAAACACATTTAAAAAAATCTAAAAATACCCATAACTAATCTAAATCAGTTATGGTCAAAAGTCTGTGGTGTGTTGTTAAGAGAAAAGAAATAAAAAATTGTACGTGTGTGTGCATGCATGCCAGGCTTGGGGCACCTCTCTATGAGTTGTTAGCCAGACTTAGTTATTTTCCTCTTGCTATGATAAAGTACCTCGACAAAAGCAACTTAACAAAGCGAGAGTCTATTTTGGGCTTAGATACAGACCACCATGGTGAGGAAGGCACGGCCGCAGAAGCAGGACTTTGCCAGTCACAGTGCAGTGGTAGTTCAAAAGGAGACATGGGGCAGGATGTGACTGGGGTCAGGCATTAAAATCAAAGTCCACCCCCAGTCCCATACTGCTCTCAGCAATCATCCACATCGTAAGGGTTCCATAACCTTCCCAACTAGGACCACGGATGGGGACCAAGTATCTAAACACATGAGACCATAGACGATATTTCATAGGCAAACCACAATGGCCAGAAGTCCCCCAGAGACCCTCCCAAAACAACACAGGTTATTGCCACTAATCTTGGGTGCTCATCAGAATTCTGTGGTAAGATTCTGGTGCTGAAGACACCACACATTTTGAATGCAGGACGTAGGGAAAATAGGCTGGAACCGAGCTTCCTCCCTGGTGACTAGCATTCACACTGATAGAAATTTTATGTAGGAACCGGGACCAGAAAAGCCATTGGTCTTACCCAGCTGCAGACCTTGGATTCTACTATACCAACCTTCCAGACAAGATGTGTTCACTGTGCTGGGATGACTACTGTGGGAGTGGCCGAGTGTGAGTGCATCCAGATTGGATCTGAGGGCAGCTCCACCAGAGGGGGTTAATGCATGGCACTGTGGCCCACAGCTGTGGAAACCATAAGCCCTAGGGATAAACCTACTGCTTCTGTTTTCATAACCGAGCATCCTGTCAAATTGGCTTCTGAGTATTTATGCTTACATCTATAGACAGATGTTTTCCTCAGCCTTGGTTAGAGGTGCCGCTTGTTGTAATGAATAGCTGTTAATGCAGAGACTCATGGGTGGTCCAGCACTAAGAATAAGTGGCTATTGAATGCTCTTCCCTCAACTGGACATTCACATTATCCTTTCTAAAGCTGAGCGCATACCAGCAAAGAGGGAGTTGAAAGAATGCAGTAAGATTCACATGATGGGCCAGGTGGTGGTGGCGCACGCCTTTAATCCCAGCACTCGGGAGGCAGAGGCAGGCGGATCTCTGTGAGTTCGAGGTCAGCCTGGGCTACCAAGTGAGTTCCAGGAAAGGCGCAAAGCTACACAGAGAAACCCTGTCTCGAAAAAACAAAACAAAACAAACAAACAAACAAAAAAAAAAAAAAAAAGAAAGAAAGAACGATTCACATGATGGTAAGAAGGACCACGTAACACTGTCTTCTGGGAATGACATGGCTGTTGTACTTATGAACGCGCAACAGCTTGCCCAGGACCGCACCCTGACAATATGCAGTCATGGAGGGCAGGGCGTGCTCATCAGGCCAGCCACCTCCCTGGAGAGGTGTGGACAGTTGACGGCTGGAGAAAAGAGGAACACTGTCTTCAGTGATGTAGCCACTAGTGAGCTGCCTGTTCTCCAATGGATAGCTTCATACTCAAGCCCATGCCAGTGGCCCTGGTTACACTCAGTAGACCACAAAACAACAGCAAAAACAAATCGACACGATAGTCAGAGGGTGACTTGGTAGGCAGAGGGGGTGATTATTGAGGGTAGGAAGGGAATTAGAGAAGATGGAGTGTTGTGACTGTAACCAGAATATATCGTATGTATAAAATCGTCAAAAAAATAAATTAATAGTAACAGTAAAGAATGTGTATGGAAGTACTTAACAGTAGTTTTATGTGGACACTATGAAGATGGATGGTTTTTATTTGAAAAATTTAGTGTTTGAATATGCCATACCTTTGAAATGAAACCCCCAGTAAACTATTTTTATGTCTCAGAAATTGCTAAAATATGTTTTGAGAAGGGCAACACCAACACTGAAAATTATAGAGTTAACCTGTAGAGGGCACCCAAGACTTTTCAGACTAGACTGCTTCCAGATCTGAAAATTGTATTCCTTTCTGTTAGGTTTAAGAAAGAGTTTTAGCTCTTTCATGGAGATTTTTAATTTTGGATCACTGATTCTCAGGAGGTTTTGTTTTGAAATTAGCTTATATTAAATGATCCCAGAACCAATATGATTAATATACCTTATCATAAATTCAGATTTTAAGCTAAGGATCTATTTAAATAATGAAACTCTAGTTGGTGCCTAGAGCAAGCATGGCAAATGACTTGCTTTGGTGTACTCAATGCTTGAGTTCTGGTCTTTTTACTGCCATTGGAAAATGGCAAGCTATAGTATTCCAACTTTGTATATAAAGCAATGAAAATCAGTGTGCTGTGTATGATATGAATCCACTCTTCGTAATGCTCAGGTGGGATGAAGTAACCAATAGAACTAAGATATGTCAAAAACACATCATTATGTCAGGCTAGAGCTCAGTTTCTGACTATACTAGCCAATCAGATTCTGACTTTTAGTCTCATGTCCCTTTTCATTCACTAGCAGGCAACAGTGAATCCACTGCGTTCAGTTTCCAAATAAGAGGATTTTTCCATCTGTAGATGTCAGGTGTGTGCTCCCTGCCCTGGATTTTCACAAGCCTACTGCCTACCATGGACTAGATTCCTATAATATGAAGATCTTATATGTTTAAAATAAGTAGACTTCATTTTCCAGCAATAGAGATTTTTTTTTGTTGTTGTTGACAAATCTCAGCTGTCTTCTGAGATCTCATGTCATTAGGATTTCTTCTAGGTCAGGTTGGGTAGACTTTGAGGACCAGAGGCCACAGACTTCTGTGACTCAGACTGTTATGGATTTTCCCCACAATTCCTTGGCTTTTGGAATCCATGTGAGTCAAATGCCAGGAAGCAGAAGCCATCCCGTGGTTCATGTCTAGAGCTTGTCTACACTCAATTCCAGGTGCTAGATCAGTGTCACAGAGGTTATTATATTAATTATATCAGACATGTTGGTCACATTAATATCTGTGCTTTTAAAATTGCATTGTTTCGGGGCGTACTGAAAAAACCCCACTGTCTGATTATTATTGGTTTTTCTGGAATTGATTTTTTTGTTTTATGTAATTTGGCAGTTACATTGATGGAACATGTGGCTTGTTGCCATTTTCTTTATGTTGAAGGCTTTCTTTCTGATGAGCATGAAATAGGAAAGCAGACAAATATAAATGTATTTTTAGAGCTGCCTGGTGTGGGATAGTTTGGGGGATAGCAGTCACAGAAGGGTATTGCTCTGTAGCTATTGTCCGATCTTTGGCCTGGAAAGAAAAGCAATGATGATAATTTTTACTTTTCAGGTGGGGGAAATGAAAGTGCAGACATTCATGACCTGATTGGGAAGGCTGAATGCTTCCAAGTTTCTATCTGTGGAAATGGGGCCAATAATCTGTGCTACCTGACTCATAGGGAAGATAAAAAAGGTCATTTTGCAAAGTTACAGCTGCAGAGTGCTTCTTAGAGGCAATCCATCATCCAAGCACTTAGAAGCATTACAAAAGCATCACAGGTGCTTTAGGAGGAGTTTGGAGCAGTGGCTCTCAACCTTGGGTGCATCCCATTGCTTGAGGGACACTCAACATCTAATTTTGGCTGTCACAAACTGGGCTGGAGCGCTATTGGTATCTAGAGGTCAGATGCTGATAAACAGGGCAGTGGCGGGCCAAAAAGACTTGTATCAATGTTGAGGAGCCCTTGCCCTACCTTGTGGATGCTGTGCTCCGTGTAACGGTTCATGCTAAGATAATTTGTATTGAGGCTCGTGCTATGATCATTTGTATCGTGGTAGGAGGTATATAGGGATACCTAGGTTTATTCTGAGAGAATAGAATTTGTAAATATAAAAGATGCAGAATTGTTCTGCAACCCAACCACAAATAGACATTCCTCACTGTAATCTAATGCCTTATCTCTGTCACAGTTCATCTGGTACAAGATATGGTTGTCCACTTCTGGAATAAGCTGCAGGTGAAAGAGGTGACTGAAAGACCTGAATGACAGGCAGGGGAAACACTTTGCCTTTTGTATTAAAAGTTATTGGTTTGAAGAATTCTGATAATTCTGAACTCCTCCAATACATACAGTAATTAAAGACACTCTAGGAAGAGGATGAAGAGGAGAGAAGTAGATAAGAAAGAGTGAGATATGAATTGGAGAAGAGCTAGCTATGTTTGCATTTGTCTTCCATAGGTTGGTTCTGGAGCAATATGTGATGCCATATACTCTATAATTCAGAGATATCCATAAAATATACTAAACTCACACAGTACCATAGTAAATGATGTTGCTTTTGATAAGTGTCTTAGAACAACAGCAGAATCAAACTGGAGCCCACAGTTATTAGCATATATAATGAAATTTTTATTCATAAAACTTGAAAAAAAGAGTTTGAATGGATTCACCATTAAATAAATGGTAAGTATGAAGAGACAAGGAAGCGTAAATTGATTTAAGCATTGCACACCGTGTACATGTGTTGGAATATCACATGGTATTCATACATAGGCATGATATTTTACATTTGATGCTTCAGTAAAACTAACTCCAAGTTATAAAAGTCCTGAGGTTTGGTGAGAAGCATCCTTTAGAAAAGCCTGTGGTGCCACACTCTTGGGGGTGGCATTGTCTCTCAGAGCAATGCATGTCAACTGCTACCATGACTCTTCCTGTGAGTCTGCGATGATGAGGAAGGATGCAGCGGGATCCCCATTGCAAACATACCCTGCAAGAAAACCTAGGGTCATGGAAGAGATCTCAGAGCTATCCTCTTAGAGGGATGCGGTTCTTGCCAGGATGAGACAAAGATCATTAAAATCTAAGTCATTTCTGGGCACTAAGTTTTCATTTCCAAAGTAAGGTTTTTTTGAGTAGGTTACTTTTCTACAGCTTATATCAACCAATACTCCAGGGACTTCTTTGAGATATTCCATAGAAATATTTGTCTTTGAAACTGTACTGTTTGGCTTCTCCTTTTCTGTCAAATAGTACTTTTTCACTGAAAGGTATTGCTTGGCAGGTAATTGATTGTTGACACTTTACTGATGGCTTCACTCAATAGATGTTTTAATTCTCAGACCAAAAAAAAAAAAAAAAAAACCAAACCCAAAACATTGAAAGAAATTCCAGAGAACTTGTTATGTACAGAGTATGTATAGACCAACTAAAAATTTTGCTGTAGAATGAACCCTGAAAAGAAATACTATTGAGTAAACACCACACATCCAAACTTCTATTTCTCTTTGTGACCCTGTTTATATCTGTCATTAATTAAGCATCTTCCACAGGTCAAGTATAGAGTGGGTCATTTTTTTACGACAGATATGAACATGTTACTGAATTTTATATGAGGGAAAAAAAACAACTCAATTCTAAAACTTAGAAAACTGAGTCAGAGAGAGTGTAAGTAGTATGACCGAAAGATTACATTGTTGGTTTATTTCCAAAATCTTTCTTTACTATACTGCGTAGTTTCATATGAGTTTGTTCGTGATATTAAACAAGCTTAGTTTCCTATCATTGGAATAATTATCCTGCAGCCTATTAAGTGTAACCACATGGAAGGGTTCATATTTGGCTCTTAAGGTTAGACTCACTATGGTATAGTGCTTGGAGCCATGATATAGACCAGTGGTTCCCAACCTTCCTAATGCTGCGACCCTTTAATACAGTTCCTCATGTTGTGGTGACCCCCCCACTATAAAATTATTTTCATGAAAATAAAAATTTATATTGCTACTGTTATGAATCACAATGCAAATATCTATGTTTTTTGATGGTCTTAGGGGACCCATGTGAAAGGGTCTTTCGAGCCCCCTGAAGGGGTCATGACCCACAGGTTGAGAACTACTTATAGAGAAAGCTACAGTATATGTCCTGGTAGCTTCAACTTGCTGGGATAAAACACTGGCAGAACCATCATGGGGAGGAAAGAATTTACCTGTCCCTAGGCTTACGTGTCCCAACCACAGCTGATCACTGAGGGCAGTCACAGAAACTGAAGCAGAAACCTGGGTGTAAGAATTGCAATTGGAACAGAGACCGGGATGAATACTGCTTACTGTCTTGCTTTCCATGGCTTATTCGGTTTGCTTTTTTTCTTTTTAATAAAGCCCAGGATCCTTGTCCCAGAGGTAGCACCAATCCACAGTGAACTGGGTCTTCTCACATCAAAAACAAAGAAAATTTCTTACAGACTTGTCACTAGCCAATCTTATGAAAGCATAGATTTAATCAAGGATCCCTCTTCCTAGATGACTCTAGCTGTGTCAACTTGATAAAAAAACTAACCAACACAGTATAGTATTGAGTGTTCTGGTACAGTTCAATATGTTGTATAAAGTGGGGGTTTTGGTATTGGATGTATAAAGCGAGGACATGACCACTCCAAGGAAGGGTTTTAATTGTAGATATGAGGAAGAGTACAACCAGAGGGCATCTTCAAAAGTTCAGACCCGAGAGAAAATGCAGTAGACTGAACATGGCCGGCAGAATGAACTGGGTCTGTGAGAAAGAAAGAGGGGCAGAGTGAGAAGGGAGAGAGCCAAGAGAATGCAGCAGGAGAGAGACATGAGCATGCATGGCCAAATGGCAGAGTTGCATAGGAATGTGGGGAAGGGAAGTCCACAAGCTGGAGAAATTTAGGGTAGGGGGCAGAGTGATATGAGCTGAGGAGAGCCAGGATGCCAGCTTGGACTCTCTGAGGAGGCCAGCATGCACTTCGGTATACTAATAGGCACCTCAGTTAGCCATTTTTCCTGAGTTTCTTTCGGACCTGGCATATAACATAGTATATAGTACAATCTATTTAATATTGTACACTGTAGCATGTCCAACAGTGAGTTCATACCAAAAGTGCATGTTCAGGGATGTTAGTTTGACATATTGGTCTATGTGCATCTTACTCTGTACTGCTAATCTGTAATCTTGAATACAACGAAGAATTCGAAAAGCAACGTATAACTTTGCAATGTGGGGATATTGTGTTCCCCAATATATTGTGCATCCTAATAGATTTATCTGGGGTCAAAGAACAGAACAGCCACTAGACAGACATAGAGGCCAGAAAATGGTGGCACTAACACCTTTAATCCTATCACTTGGGAGGCAGAGATTCATCTGGATCTCTGTGAGTTCAAAGCCACACTGGAAACAGCCAGGCATGGTGACTCATGCTTTAATCCCAGGAATTGATGGCAGGAAGCAGAAAGGTATATAAAGGCATGAGGACCAGGAACTAGAAGCTTTCAGGCTTTTGAGCAGCAGTTCAGCTGAGATCCATTCGGATGAGGACACAGAGGCTTCCAGTCTGAGGAAACAGGATCAGCTGAGGAATTGGCGAGGTGAGGTGGCTGTGGCTTGTTCTGCTTCTCTGATCTTCCAGAGTTGACCCCAGTACCTGGCTCTGGGTTTGTTTTTATTAATAAGACATTCTATCAATTCATGCTACATCTGGCACCCAACTTGTCGGGTATGAATTTGCAAAAAAGCTACTTGCCTATGGCCTTGCGGGCCCCAGCTCAGACCCCAGCTACATGTTGTGATGATGCACGCTGGTAGGATTTGCTGTAGGGGGCAGAGGCAGGAGGATCTCGAGTTTAAGGCAGGCCTAGGAGGCTTGTTAAGGAGAAGCTGAAGCTGGGGCCGAGCCACAAAGGGTGGAGGTGGGACCATGGAGGCAGTGGCTGCTGCTCCACGTTGCCGGCTCCTTCTCATCATGTTGGTGACTGCGGTGATGCTGCCACTGGGATCAAGAGTTTACTACTGCTGGTTCAGAGAAGAATTGCCAGGACCATCGTGTTACAAGAAAACATCAGCAGGGGTCAGTTTGGAAAAGTTTGGCAAGACAAATGGTGGAGAGAAATTGATGGGAAGTTTTCTCTTCTAAGGAAGAACGTTCATGGTTTTAAGAGACAAACATTTATCACACTGTGATTGCTCCAAACCACAGAGGAGGCACACACAAAAAAAAAATCTGCAGGGAACTATGAAAACACCTAACAGCAACTTTGAAATCTTCAAAAAAGGTGACAGGATCCCACAATGATGATTCCACATGGTCTATGGTAAAGCCATTAACACCACAGAAAGATCGGCTTGGAGTACAAACTGCTCAGGACAGTTCCAAGATGGCTAGCTGAGATGGTCCAAATTCATGACTACTCGAACAAGGATTTGAGACAGGCCTGCACTTCCCATTATGCAGAGACTAGACAAATGATACAGCTAAATCTCTTAGGACTTGCTGTGGGATGGTCTGTATGTCAAATTGCTCTGACTGGTCAATAGATAAAACGCTGATTGGCCAGTGACCAGGCAGGAAGTAGGTGGGACAAGGAGAGAGGAGAATTCTGGGAAGTGGAAGGCTGAGGCAGAGAGACACTGTAGCCACCACCAGGACAAGTAGCATGTAAAGATGCCAGTAAGACACCAGCCATGTGGCAAGGTATAGATTTATAGAAATGGGTTAATTTAAGATATAAGAACAGTTAGCAAGAAGCCTGCCACGGCCATACAGTTTGTAAGCAATATAAGTCTCTGTGTTTATTTGGTTGGGTCTGAGCAGCTGTGGGACTGGCGGGTGACAAAGATTTGTCCTGACTATGGGCAAGGCAGGAAAACTCTAGCTACAAGGACTTGACAATTAACCCAAAAAAATTTCTTTTCAGGATTCCCTAAAGATGTCTTTACCCCCAGAAAGCACGAAGTAATTTTAAGAACATGACACCCACATTCCCAAGAGGTGGGGTGGGTGTTTATGTGTCGTTTAATGAGTTATGGATATTGTCGTTTATGATAGTTGGTTACAAGTTGTTAATTGTTAATGGTCAGGAAAAAAGCTGAACAAGAAGATTAGATTCAGAGTTTTTGTTTAAAAAATGAGAAAAAGAAAAAAGAGGTTATAGATATGAGGTAGATCACTGAATCTACTCTGAGAAAAAAGTTAAAGAAATAATAGGATAAATGGATAGATCATTGAGACTACTCTGAGGAAAAAAAAGAAATAATAGGATAAATGGGTAGATCATTGAATCGACTCTAAAAAGAAAAAGGGGAAGATATAGAAATGATAAGATAAAAGGTAGATTATTGAATCTATTATGAAATGTAAAAAGAGAGAATATGGATATGATAAAATAAAAAGGTCAATTATTGAATCTGCTTTTAAAAAGGAACTACTTGTTTTAAATAGGATAAGTAATGAAGTTTTTGTCTGAGTTTATCAAATGTTACTGGACTGGACATTATTAATATATATAATGGAGTTTTTTGTCTGAATCTGTCAAATGTTGATAGACTAGACATTGTTAATGTAATTCTTGACTGTATATATTGTATATACTTATTGGATATAGTTTTTCTTGTATTAGTTATAAGCTTTTTAAATTTTAGACAAAAAAAGGGGAAATGTGGTGATATTGTGTTCCCCAATATATCGTTCACCCTAATAAATTTATCTGGGGTCAGAGAACAGAACAGCCACTAGACAGACATAGAGGCCAGAAAATGGTGGCACTAACACCTTTAATCCTATCACTTGGGAGGCAGAGATCCATTAGGATCTCTATGAGTTCAAAGCCACTCTGGAAACAGCCAGGCATGGTGACTCATGCTTTAATCCCAAGAATTGATGGCAGGAAGCAGAAAGGTATATAAAGCATGAGAACCAGGAACTAGAGCCTGGTTAAGCTTTTAGGCTTTTGAGCAGCAGTTCAGCTGAGATCCATTCGGATGAGGACACAGAGGCTTCCAGTCTGAAGAAACAGGATAAGCTGAGGAATTGGTGAGGTGAGGTGGCTGTGGCTTGTTTTGCTTCTCTGATCTTACAGCATTTACCCCAATACCTGGCTCCCAGGTTGATTTTATTAATAAGACCTGTTAAGATTCATGTTACATTGCAAACCGTCATTCCAGGAGAAAAAGACATTAAAGTTGTTAGGATGAAAGAAACACATATAGAAACCAAGATCTGGATTCTGTTTTCAGCTTCATCGCTTGCTATTTGTGACTTTGCTAAGCTTTAGTCACCCCTATTTTCAGCTGCTTACTCTATGTCACGGGACTAATTATAACGGCTTTCCAGAGTTATGATGATGAAATAACTTAATACATTTACATAATACCAAACACATTTATTATATGACTACTACATCTAGACACATTGATAAGCTTTTAGAATGTATAGATTAATGGAAGTTTCACTCTTGTCTTTATCTCTTGTCTTTTATCTCTTTCTGTGTTGTGTGCTCATGACTGTGAGGGTCTTTGAGCAAGGGAATGTATGCATGCCAAGGAAAGGGCAGGGGTCAAGTGACTTCCTTACCTGTCTCCAATTATTGTTTCAACACAGGAATTTGTTTCACTGAACAGGAAGCTTATGGTTTAGACTGAACTGGCAGACCAGTGAGTCTCTATGTGAGCGGCTCTCTACTCCTCAGTGTTGGGTTATGGGCACATATAACCATGCCCGGCTTTCACTCTTAGGTCTAAAACCGAGACAAATGACTAACTGAGTTGCCTATTTAATATATAAAAGCAGACCTGGTCATAGGGTTCTTCCAGCATCCCTCAGTCCCTACCTGTTACAGGGTAGGGCTGGTATACCCTGGCCCTGCTACTCTAAATATTTCCAGCCCAGAGGCTGGGCTTCCCTTGACCAGCTGCCCTTCCCTATATAATTCAGCCATTGTAGGTGACTTTAACTCTCCTGAATCTCCCTTCTCCCCTCACCCCTCTCCTCACATGGCCCAGTTCAGGGTCATGTTCACTCTGGACTCTCAGTTTTATCCACAATAAACCTTCCTCACCACCATATCTAAGAGCAGTCATGTTCTTCCTTTCTATTTCCTTTTTTTCCCCATTTAAATAAGTTAAAAAAAGATTTAAACTTGGGTCCTCATGCTTCCAGAGTAAGTGCTCTTACCCACTGAGCTATTATCCCAACCCAGAGCTCACTATTAAGACGGAAATGAAGAAATACATGCACCCAGGATAATGTGAAAAGCAATAAAATAAAAGCAAATACAGAAGTGTTATAGGAAAACTGAGGGGAAAATGTAACCTTCATCTATCAGCAAACCCTATGGGCAGGAAGCTCATGTGTCAACCCCAGAGTTAGTCGAATAAATGATGGCATCATAGGGGTTGAGGAAGAAGGGGAGTAAATCTTTCCAGTTGCTCCTTCCAACTCCTCACTTCCCTCTCACTGCAAAAACAACATGGCCCCTATACTTCCTACAAACTTCCTCCTGCAGAGATCTTCAGTGGCCTCTTGACTTGCAAATTAGCTGGACCCCTGACCCCTTTGCCCTCTGGCTCACCTGAAATCTTAGTCACTTGTGTGTGACTCTCTTCTCTGGCTTCCTTGACTCCGCATTCTTAGTGCTATCTCATGAACAATTTCTTCTCCTCATTGACTTTTCTCTCATATTAAAAACTTTAAAGTTCTTTAGGGGATATCTCACTCCTCTTGGATGACGCTTCCTCTCTTGATCGTAACACCTAAATCTCATCTCTGGAACAGAATTGTCTCTTGAGATTGGTACCAGTCTGTCCTTTTCTAACAAAAATTCACACAAAATTTCAAGACGTTTGACAAGGAAAATACCATTTGTTCTTCAAACGTGACAGCTGTTCTGGTGCCCTCCTGTGGCCACCAGTTCAGGGCACTGTGACTTTATCTAGGCACTCACAGAAGTCATACCTAGTTCTCTCTTTCATCACCCTTTCTGTGCAAGGTATTATGACTCCTTGGAAGATTACAGAGGTGCCTTCGAAAATGGGCAGGGTCATTTGACTCTAGTAAGAGGGCTGAATGGGAGATGTACTTCAGACCCAAGTCAAGGTCTGAATCTCCACATTCCATCCCCCTAGTGTTTTGTCCCAAGATCTCTCTTTACAGGATGGTTCTGCTTCCAAACTTCAGGACTCCAACATCTAGTCCACTGAATGGCTCTGGAACAGGCCCTCCCCATCAACTCAGCAGAGATGATTAGCCTGTGTAATTAGGATAGAAACTGTCTTCATGAGAATGTACCAGAATGCTGGTGTTTATGACTTCAACATGATCTAACTACACCAGCCTCATCTGATAAAAATAAAAATGTACTTCAGATGTCCAGTTTTTCTTTCTCTTACCTTTTTTTCTGCTTGTGACAATGTTCCTGAATTGCTTCCATAATCTCCTAACTGGGTTCACTAACTGCTCACATCTTGAGACTCTCAAATCCATTTTTCTCACACCCACTGGAATGTTTAATTTAAAATAAAAACAGGACAATGTCACTCTCAGCTTGAAATCTTTTAATGATTCACTCATTAGCTACAACAGTAATTTTTAAAGTTTATTCGCTGGAACAGTTAGCTGATTGATGCTCTGGAAAACAATTTTTCTAAAAGACTAATGTTCTCAGTTCAAGAAGATTAGCCAGTAAAGTGTACCATCTTGGAGGCTTACAGATGCATGTCAGCTGCTAAAATATCATGTGACAAGGAAATTAGTAAAGATGTTTTTAAACATTCCTTTCTTGGAATTATGGGACACCTAACAAGTTTTTAAAAGAATGCTGGATTTCCCTGGGAAGGGGAAAGAGATGAGATCTCCTGGGTAGACGGGGCGAGGTAGGTGGTGGTGATGAAGGTGGGGAGAATGTGGAGGGGAGGGGAGGAGGGATGGGAACATGAGGGATCCGGTTGGTCAAGTTGGGACCAGCATGGAGAGGGAGAGTAATGAAAGAGCTATCTTGATGGTGGGAGCCATTATGAGGTTAGGGGACAGCCTGATGCCAGGAAAACTCTCAGGAAACCCCAAGGATGACCCCAGCTAAGACTCCTAGCAATAGTGGAGAGGGTGGCTGAACTGGCCTCCTCCTGTAAACAGATTGGTGACTACTCCAATTGTCCTCAGAGAGCCTTCATCCAGTAACTGATGGAAGCAGATACAGAGAGCCACAGCCAAGCACTGGGCCAAGCTCCCGAAGTCCTGTTGCAGAGAGGGAAGAGTAGGAGCAGGGGTGGGGTGGGATGGCATGAGGGGGTGGGGGATGAGTGTTAAGATCGTGATGGGGGAATCCACAGAGACAGCTGATGTGAGGTAGTGGGAGCTCACGAACTCTGGACCCACAGCTAGGGAGTCTGCACAGGACCGACCTAGGCTCTCTGCATGGGGGTGACAGTTGTGTAGCCTTGGTCTGTTTGTGGGGCCCCTAGCAATAGGTATAGGACCTGTCCCTGGCCCATGAGCTGACTTTTGGAACCTTTTCCCCATACTGGGATGCCTCACCCAGCCTTGATGCAGGGGAGGAGCTTGGTCCTGTGCAACATGATATGAAGTGCTTTGTTGACTCCTGAGGGAGGCCTGCTCCTTTCTGAATGGAGGAGGAGTGAATGGGGGATGGGGCAGACAAGAGGTAGTGGGAGGAACTGGGAAGGGAGGGGGGAGTGGAAACTGTGCTTGGTATGTAAAGTAAATGAAAAAATTTAATAATAAAAAATCCCTCTTTAACATTAAAATGCTGTAATAGCTTCTAACTCGTTGTCTGGCCTAATATGGAATTCTCTAATAGTCTATCTCATTTTATGGCCTATTGCAGAACACTTCGTTTCTAACTCATTGTCCGTCCTCATGTAGAATAAATACCGTAGCAGTGTCTAACTCAATGGCCTACAAGTCCGTGTGTGAGCAGCCTCTGTCTACCCCTCCTGCGACTTTTCCTGTCACCAACGGCAGCTGATGTTTCAGTGGCATTGAGGGTGCACAGATCAGGCACGTGTGCAGATGACATACTACCCTTCTGAGTTACTGAAGCTTTGATGTGCCCAGTGACCTGGTAAGTTAAGGGTGGAAGCTAGGTAACTGGGAATTTGGTTTGCTCCACAAGTAAGTTGGATGGGGCACAAGAGGTACAAAGTAGGTAATATCCTGAAGAGATTCACACACAGAGGGAACCCTATGTCTGCTCCCGGGTATACTGAAGGGCAGGAGACACTAACGTTTCTAACTTTTTTCAACCCCACTTCTGCCACCCCCCAAACCCCCCAAAAAATAGAAGAAAGAAGAGGAAGGAGGGTGAGATCATGAAGGGGTAAATGAGACGAAACTGAAAAAGTAGTGCATTAGTTGTCGGCATAGAGAATATTAGGTTGTTTTTTGAATTAAAAATATTCTGAGAGCCTGGCGGTGGTGGCGCACGCCCTTAATCCCAGTACTCAGGAGGCAGAGGCAGAGGCAGGCAGATCTTTGTGAGTTTGAGGCCAGCCTGGTCTACAGAGTGAGATCCAGAACAGCCAGGGCTGCACAGAGAAACCCTGTTTTGAAAAAACCAAAATAAATAAATAAATAAATGAATAATAAAAATTAAAAAAAAAAGGAAAAAAATGTCTGAGATAAGATATCAATATACGGCCAGGCTTCCTCTCCTGAGTAACTGGGAATACCAGCCATGGGCAGCAAGGGATTCTTGTGCTCACAGAAAATGAGGGAACCAGGAATGTTATGCACACAGGATTGTTCTTCAAAGGGAGGGATGCATAACCTGTTATTTGCCCAGAAGGCTGGGAGCAGATGTGGTAATAGACTGGTGACTTTTGCACTATCTGTGTGGTTGAGACAACACCAGATCCTCCCCAGATCCTCACTGTGAGCTTGCCAGTCTATAGATTGACAATCTTTATGGAAAGTGTCATGTCAAATGTAGTCAATCTATAGAAACCATCATTACAGAAGATGTCACATGTACTTTATACAAAGAGTTCTGATATACTCACGTCTTAACCTTTATTTTACACATCGGCTTAATTATCACCAGGAAAAATTTTACTCAATTTTGTTGTGCTTAAATATGCCTAAAATAAATTACTCAGGTTCACACTCCTGGGTTTTGAACCTATACTTAGTCATGTGGACCCAAACTGCCTTCTTGTCTCTGACTGACAGACCATTACTCTGCTGGTAGTAGTGATGCCAGAGACCCCCACACGAGCAAGTGCTACCTAGCCAACTAGCATGGAGAATCTTACATTCTCCTCTTCTCTCTGAGGTCAGAAAGAAACAAATCACTTCAAGTTTGAGAATAACTGCAAAAGGAAAACAATTAGTGCCTCCTCTCCACGATAATTTACTTAGCCAAAAGGTTGTGGATGTATCTTTGAGTGTGAGATTGCTATCACTGGGTGGGAAGAAAGAGGGGATGAGAGGAGTGGTCAGCTCCTTGCAGCTTGGGGAAGATTAGGTTCCAAGTGCTTAAGTGAATCATCTAACTGGGTTACCTGTAAAACTCTAACATACCAGAAAAAAGAGGTTTAGTAATTCTCAGAGCCAGGGTATGCATATGTGTGTGAATCTCAAGGCCAGTATGAGTGTGTGTGTGTGTCTGTGTGTGTGTGTGTGTGTGTGTGTGATATTCTCAAGGCTCCTCCCCCAAATTCACTTACGTGTTAAAGAGAAAGGCAGTGTTTAAGACTCGCCTTAAAGAGGTAACTAGTCAGATTGGATTGATGGTGGATTGGGGCAGACTAGAATTTTAAACTGAATTGAGGTTTTGCCAGTGATAGAACATGCCCAGATAGTAATGAAGTGACTAGAGAGGGCCTCAAAGACAAAGAGATTCGATAGCTCCCTCGTAGCCAGGGGACGAAACAGAATGCCCAATTTGTGTTTCTGGATTTCTGTCTGTTCAGTAAACCAGTCATCTAAGTTGACCGCTAAAAAGACAGCCTCAATTGCTCTAGAAAAGTGAATTTAATTTGGCTAGTGGGATATGGAAGGAAGTTTTGTCTAGTTCGAATGTAAATTTCAAGATCTTCCTACCTGCTAATTACAATTAGTTTCTAAGCAACCTGTTGTCCTTGGGATATCAACCTTGGAAATTGAGAGGGAACTATTACACTGTTCCTACAGGGTCTGCCTTTCAGTGCAAGTAAGTATAATAGTTTCCTCCCAATTTCTAAGGTTGATATCCTAAGGACAGCAGGGACCATATCCCACCAGCCAAATTAAATTCACTTTTCTAGAGTCCCTATCTAATTTTCTAGAAGTCTATCTACATTGAAGTACAGGACATACTTGCATGTACCCTGGCACATGCACAGTTGCCCAGAAACCTAAAGTCAATTAATATAGCCATATTTGTTTTGCCATGTTTTAATGCTCTTTAATTTAGCCACTATGCAGCCATTATTCTGAGTGTAGCCTAAGGTGTTCTATGTTTTTCTTGTCTTTAGTTAAGTAGCCTTCATTTAAAGATGATTATTGATTTCGTTACCAAATTCTAAATGGCTATTTTTCTTATGCTTGGAACATAAGGTTGTTTCTGTGTCCTAGTGCCTGTCATTCTCTCCATGCTATCTTCCCCCCACTCTCCCCCAGTTCATTGGTAATGAGTCTTGGGCAAATTAGGAAACGAAAGAGAAACATCTCTATGATATCTATACTATATTTATATTCCATCTTCCACTCAATTTGTTTTCAGTAGGAAATACAGGAAGCAAAGGAAAGCTGCCATGGTAACCATCACACCTTCTGTACATGTGTGGTCAGTCACAATTCTGAATTTGTGAAAAGTCAGCCTTTTCCCATAGCCATGCTCTACATGATGATGTCTTCATTCCAGAGTGTTGCTGTGGATTCACGCCTTCAGTCATCATGGGTGTAGGGGGTCTCCACTAGGTGCCCAGAACATCTGATCAGGCAAAGGGTTTGTGAATCACAAGAGAATGTGAAGATTAACTCCCACATTTTGTCAAGTGGAATCTAAGGCCCAGAGAGATTAACAGACTCGACTGAATTCATACTGTTGAGGGATGACAAGTTTGAAATAAAAAAAAAAGAATGAATGAAGATGTGGATTGATTTGTCTATTGGCCTAATAACTTTTGTAAAAACACATCAATACTACTCTGGTGATTTAGTGTGTATGTGTGTGTGTGTGTGTGTGTGTGTGTGTGTGTGTGTGTGTGTAAATAGAAAAGAAAGATAAGTGAAGAGATAATTATTGCAAACGTGGTCTGGGCATAAGACTCAGTAGCTAGAAGAGGTTGGCCCACCATTTCACCAAAATGGAAACCTGAGCTCAGAAGCATTGGGATTTGTCCAAGGTCATGGTAGTCAGTGGCAATATAAGATAAAAATTTTGTTTTCAGGCCTCTCTTCTCCCTTACTCTTTCTAAGCTATTTGCTTGTGTTCATTTTTTTCTGTGATCAATAATAAATATTAATATTTCTTAATAAGTTAGCAAAATTGATGCTAAGTGTTATATTTACACACAGACGTATGCTGTACACACAGCTATAATTCTAGTACCCAGCAGATTGAGATAGGAGGATTCTGAGTTTAAGGTCAGCTGAGGATACATACTGTGAACCTGTCTCAAAACCAATCAAACATAGAAATAAAATGTATTCACTTCATGAAAAGAGTCTTGTGCTGCTCAGACTAGCAGCTCTAAAGCTGTGTGACATCCTTCTTTCTCAATGGTGCACTAAGTCTTGGCTCAGTTAACCGGACATCTGTGACACATACGGACTTCATTTCTTCCAAGTCCTTCATTCTTTTACCGAAAATGCCTTTTAAGCTTCATGTTGCATATCTCAATATTTCTGGTAGGTCATGTTCTAAATAATTAATACACATTGCCAATATTTTTATTTGCCACTCAAAGTCATTTCAAGAACCTCCTCCTCCAGAGATCTCACTGCTTACCAATCAACTCACCCTAAGCTGCTTTGCAGCATACCACCTCAGGCACTGACAGAAAATAGAAGCTCAATGCATGATTTATAGGCAACTCTATCAACCAAAGGAAACTCGAAGGCAGTGGTCCTCAACCTTCCTGATGCTGTGACCCTTTAATACAGTTCTGTATGCTGTGGTGACCCCCAGCCGTAAAACTATTTTCATTGCTACTTCATAACTCTAATTTTGCTACTGTTATGAGTTCCAATGCAAATAGCTGATATGCAGGATATCTGATGTGACCCCTGTGATAGGGTCATTTGACCTCCAAAGGGGACATGACCCACAGGTTGAAAACCACTGCTTAAGGCGTTAGCAGTCCCAATTTGTTGGAAAGGGGGATAGCCTAACTGCCTTCTCTTACCTGTTCATAGAGATCTTTACCTGTCCACAAAAGAAAAGTGCTGGTAACCAATTCCTTCCCTACCAGAAACGAGCCAATAGGTGCAGGAGAGCTTAACTCAAGTAAATGTTTGGCTTCCCTGGCATTCTGTCATCCTGGACACCAACTCTTTGTAGTATCTGTTTTGTCTGCAGCCTTAGTCCTTCCAATGATCATCTAGTGTTACTTCTATGTGTACTTACTGGGTAGGACACCACCGAAGTCGCTAGAAAAAGAAACTTCGCATTAATGGGGGTCTAGGGTAAGAAAGTGACTCTGATCCAAGAGAATGCACAGAATTGCATTCTCATGTCATACAATCTAAAAGCAATAGACACTGAAACTCAATAGCACATGGAACCAATGAACTATGAAATTTAAGTCACTCAGTCTGAAGGTTTCCATCATGACAGACCTCAAAGTCTGAGAGCAGCCATGAGTGCCAGCTCCTGTCCACCTCTGCTTCATGGCATTATTCTTCTGCAGAATAAAAGAAGAAAATGTTTTTATGGAAATTGGAGGTATGATTGAGATATATTTCTATTCTCCATCTGACACTATTCCCTTATGCTGGGTCTCTCTAGTAGTGGATAAAATTAGAGATCCAGTTTGGAGCCAGATTGCAGACCTTAAGTGGTTGAATTTATCCTGTGGACAATGAGAAGCAGTTGAGACTTTTAAAATCAGTGGGTAGCATAATGAGAATGTCTTTATAGAGAAAAAAAATCTGGTGGTAATGCTGAGAACAGAGAAGTGGAACACAAAACTGGAGGAAGAGACACTAGCTAAGAATTTTGTTTGCAATAATTCATACCTATCTTTTAATTTGAGGGCTATAAAAAGGTATTTTGCTACCTGGGTGAGCTAGTATATATTCTGGGGGAGTTTAGTGTGTAGGGATTCACCTACATGTACAGTGGAGAGATCTAGGTCTTGGAAAAATTGGTGCATACATTTGAGTGAGAGGGGAAATCAGCCACTTTCCATATAAAGTGATGTCATCCAGTCTGAACTCATCAAAATGGGAACCTCTGGGGAAGACACTGAGTGTGAAGGTGGAGAAGGCTCTGGTTACATTTGCTTGGGACATACTTCTTTCTACTGTGCCAAACAGGGTCCCAGCAAGAAATAGATGGCACAGGAAGAGAAAGCACACCGAGGAACTCGTCAAAGGGCAGTTTATAACCATAAGGGCAAGGCTAAATGAAACCAAGGAGCCAGGGACAGCCAGATATCCCAGGGGGCAAGTAACAGCTTAGAAGAAGTTTGGCAACTGCCTGTTGGTGGAAAGGTCAAGTGGAGAGAGCAGTTTACCTATGCCAGGAACCCAGAGGGAAAAGCTGTAGGAGAAGGTCAACCAGCAGGAGACTGCTAGTGAGAGGGGTAGAGTCAGTCCCTCCCTGCCAGGGACTTTAGTGATACCCAGACCTCACTTTCCTCTCAGGCTTTGTTACCCCATCCATGCTATGACCCAGGGAAAGCAGCCAAAATACAGAGGGTAAGCACATCCTATTTAAGTCATCCTCCCCACTGCACAGCAGGGAAGAAGAGGGCAATAAGGGTGGTATACGGAGGACTTCTAACATGAATCCCCCTATGCTGCCAATAGTTTAAACTTAGGGTAGAGCTATAATCCTAAGAAAGTATCTCCATGCTCTTTCCTTTACATTTATAATTATTCTGGAAATGCTAAAATTTGATTAACTCGAACTAAGTAATGGGCCAATAAGTTAATTAGGGACAGATAAAAGGGTAGAGGGATACAGAAAGGGTTGACCAACCAACTAAAAAAAAGACTAATTTTTTTTCCCCCAAGTAGAGCCATGGGTTCACCATTCCTGAGCTATGGAGGTTTTTTCTGGCATTGTATTTTAGGCAGTCATGCTAGCTGAGCTGAACTAAAGACAAAACAGAAAAAAAAAATCTTTAAGGGTGCTTTTTTTTTTTTTTAAATTGTTTTGTTTTGTTTTTGTTTTTCTATTCTAGGTTAGATGGACCTCCTGATAGTGATTGGAGGGGCAGAATACCTCTTCACATAGTGGTTTGCTGGGCCCTTTTCTCTTTTTCCCATTGCTTTAGTTTTCTTGATATATTGAGAACACATTCTGTACCATACACCAGCATCTTGATATTATTTTAGAATTTCCTGTTGCCATGGAGTGCGTTGATTATTTGAATTTTTTCATATTTCCCTTTTAGCTTGTTCTGACTTATTCTTTAAGATCCTCATTTTTCCTTGTCTCTACTTTCTATCTCATTTTTTTTCCTATTCCACTTAAAGAAGAAAATAAATTTTAAGCAGACTTTAAAAGAGTGTTTTTCTCAGCTTCCAAGTACTGCTTTTAACTGGGATTTTCTTGTTTTAGCTTTTATCTCCCATCCCTCTAACTTTCATGCTTCCAGCTTTTTATCTCATTTTCATGTTTTGCTCATAAATCTCATTGGTTTTAGTTTCTCCTCCTTCTGGTTTTTCTCTTCTTCTGTTGCTTAGGTCTCATTTGTAGTGAATTTTGCGTTTGTTGGCTTAAATTTTGTTTTGTTTTCTTATGTTATTGTAGTTTTCAGCCTTAATTTGATGCTTTGATTTCCTTCAATTTAACTTCTCTGCTTTTAGCTTTTATCATAACATTCTTGTTTCCCTGTCTTCTCTTCCATTCTCCTTCTCCTTCTTCTTTCAGATTTTATTTTATTTATTTTTGAGTTGGATTTTGTGGCTACAAGAAGACTAGAAGCTTAAACATGGAGGGGGGATCCTATAAACTAAACTTGATGGTTCTATAGCTTTCTCCTTTAGTATTTACTACCCCTTCAGGGACCACTCAGTTTAATGAGATAATCTTCCTCAAATTTTCACACCAGAATTTTGAAAAAAAAAAATCCTCTGGTCACCCTCTCCCTTTCTGCTTTCTCTCCTATTGGCTGCAGTAGATAGCTGTTTTGTTGGTATTCTAGCCTGCGCATGTACGTTTCAATCACCTCAGTGGTGAAGCAATGCATCATTGGGTGGGAAGCAGGCTGGCCTCTTTCTTCCTTGATCTCGTGAGTATTGTTGAGATGAGCAGTTTGTGGGACAGAATTTTTGTCTGTTCAGATTCAATTTGTTCTGGGAAGCCAGCCATGATGGGTGCTCATGCCTGTTAGTCCTGTCAATGTGAGCCTCTGTGTGATCTCTTCATTTTCTCTTTGTGTCTATTGGTGACGGGGTCTTTTGGCACTCTAACAACTCTGCCTGGAGGTCTGAAGGAGCCTGACTATCATCATCAGGAAAGAGCATGATGGCTTCCTTTTGCTCATTTTTCTGCAGATGGACGACGTCTTCACTTTAATGGAAATGACCCTCAAGCCCATCTGCACTAACTTTACAAAGGACAAAAGTCAGAAACACAGCATATCTCTGTTTTATTCAAGTGACCTTGGGACCTGAATCATAGAGGATTTTACCTCTTGCTTACTGGCATCCTAAAAGTGACCTTGGGAAGTGGCCGTGCCTTTTTTTCCCCCCTGAAAGAAGGCTTTACACTGTAGCAAAGGCTAGTCTGAAACTTACTATGTAGCTCAGGCTATCCATAATCATGGTAATTCTTTTCCTTTACTCTTCCCATTGCTGTGATTATAGGGAAAAGCCACTGCACTCAGCTTAGAAAAGTGATCAGTCTCTTTCCTTTTAATCCTGTGGTTTAGCATTGTGCAGCTACAGTGAGATTTGAAACCACAGGCAAGTCAGATGAATGACCGATGCTCAGGCCTGGCACAAATACTTCCTTTTCAAATCATTACCATACGTAAAGCTTATTGGATCTCTATTAGATAAGAATGTGCTTATCTAATAGATACAAATTGAGATAATAGATACAGAATGTGCTGTTCTATAACACAGGGTCCAGGGGATAGGGCCTGAAGAAGGCCAGATTTAGGTCAGAGCTACAGCACTCACTAGTTTGTGGCACCATGAACAAGTTACTTCAACTTCCTTTTCTCCATCTCCTTATTTCTAAAGTAGGTAGAGAAAATTCATTTGGACGTGAGATGTTTATTACATTATCCATCACATTATAATTTCTCAAAAAAGCACTTTCTTGTGTAATGTTTAAGAGTCAGTTCAGTTTTCCATCTCCATGAACTATTCTATGACTGAGTCCCATGAATGCGTTCATTAATTTATTAATAATGTCAAAAGTATTATTAGTTCCCGACTGCTGACCTCTTTTTTTTTTTGCTTTGTTTTACTTTTTAGACTAAAAAATATGTGAGATTTACCATTTTTCTTTGCAAGTTTCTTGAAAAGCTGGCTTATGGCAGTTATCTATTTGAGTCTGGACCAAATCAATCAAGTTTCAGTTCTGACTTCAGATTCATGTGGTCTCTGCTGAGTTACTCAACAGTTTTACACTTGCATGTCCTTATTGATAAATGCAAATAGTGTCAGCATTTATTCTCTCAGAGTTCCTGTGAATATCCAGTGAGTGAACACAAGAAGGCTTTTAGAATAATGCCTGGTATATAGTAGGCCCTTAGTAAAAATTTTGAATTATTTTTATTTTGTCTCTGATCATAGCTTGCCTTGCCAGGCTGCCTCATAAAAGTGTGACTTCTCAGTCAGTCATAAGGATTCTTGAATTAGAGCTTACTTTACTTTGCATGTAATAACACAAACAGTATTTGAAGAGTATTTTGAGTGTTTAAATTTTAGATTCAAAATAAATATAGTAACTACCAATTGTAACGGTGGATTTTTATGCACTAAATTAGGAATGATGCTATTTGTAGGACTCACCATGAGGCATTGTGTTTTGCTCCATAGAACTGCAGAATCAAGTTCCTAACAAAAAGCATCTTTGAAAAGAAGTTTTATCTGCACCTCTACCAATATTCCTGAATTTTATCATTAGAACCCAGGAAGAGAGGAGCCTTGTATTATTAATATAGGCAGGGTCATCTATCTTGTTACCTGAAATTATTTCCTTAGACATAGTAGGAGACTGGACTCCAATTTCATTTTATAAAACCAAATATGTGGAGAAAAATTAACTCTGGACTCTCGTACCCCTGCAACCAATAGCTTGAAAAACATATTGCCAAAGGAGAAGGCTATTTCTTACACTTTCAAGTCCTAAAAATAATCTTTCTACTCTCTGTATTCTTTGTATTTCAGAAAAATAATCTTTCTTATCCCACATCACAGATGTCTGCACAGCTACAGACTCCACTAGTGGAATAACAAATGGATTCTCAAGATTATGCTGCATCTGTTCGTTAAAAAAAAAAAAAAAAAAAGCAAACCACTTCCCTGCAGAGAGCAGAACCAGCCGATGCCTTTGTTGTACTTTGTGTGATTATATTTGGACAAATTAGGTGGTCCCTCCCCCTCCCCCCTCATGTCAGTCAATGTATCAAGATCTTAAAGGGAAATACGAATTCATTTTTACTTCTCATCTGAGGTGGAAGGCACACAGGCAGAAATTCAGATTACTGTTGCTTAAAAAAAAAAAAGGAACCACCATCTGCTGCTTTGTATAGAAACTAATACTCAGTCACCCTCTAACTGTGGTAAGAATTTTGACATTGGGACCTTTTGTCCGCAAATGACCCTCAGCTTTTCACTAACAGGAATGTATAGATTTGACTATTAACAGAAAAGCAGAATGGAAGCAAAAGCATGTTTTTGTCTGAAAATTTAATATGCTGAAATTGGACTTGAGAACTAGCAACATAGAAAATGGTTGTCTCCCTCTTCTCCAAAAGGTGAAAGGTAAATCCCTATTCCTGAAAATACCATATACTTCTGGAATAGGGTTCAGAGACCCCCCCTCCCTGAGTTGGAACTGAACCTGAATGCTCCTCTCTGAGGACTAGATTTCATGATACCAGAAGGTGCCATGCAAACTTCCGAAGGAGGGAGGCAAGCAACAGTCCTACCCAGCTCTGATGCCTGTGAACTATTTCAAGGACAACTATGGCACAATAACCCTAAGGATGCATTAGTGGCACACATAATTCGGTGGTAACCAACTGCTCTATAATTGGACTTTAGAACCTCTTAACAAGAGGGAGACCATGCCTGATACTGGGAACCCGGCTAACTTCTCAGTGCTAGTGAAGTCATGGCTTTTGGAAGAGAATCAACAACCACTAATTTATTAAAGCAGTGTAGTTCCTAACAACAATTTGTAAACACTTGTCTTATACCCATAGGTAAGTGTAGTCTTTGGCTCTCATCAAAGAAACTTCTCTTTGCCATGGAAACCACAACAGACAACCACAGCCAATAAAAATGCAGAGTTGTTGAGCCCAGGCCCAATGAGTACTTTTACAAACTACTCCCACATGTAAAGCTCTGGGAACATGGTGGAAGAGGAGCAGGAAATATTGTAAGAGATAGAGAATCAAAGAGTTCGCTGTGAGTCTGTGTCTTCTTGTAATGTCAGAAGTTACATTCATAAAGTCTTAACATGATTGTCCAAATGTGAGCTGAGCAATGATGATACCAATGGATATGTTAAAGTTGGTGAGAAAAGCCCACGGAGCCTCAATCCTACACAAAGAGCCATAGGCACCTGAGAAAGGCTGGAAGCAGATGAGATGGCCTTCCCCAAGGAAGAGCATTCCAATTGGTTGTCCAGTGACAGTCCCCAAAACATAAATGCAAGTAACATTATACAGATCAAACAGGTTATATTTAGGAATATATATGTGTACAAAAATGTACATATTCATGCAATAACAATTAATGAAAAAAGGCCATAAATTTGAAGGTATGAGAGGAAGATTATATACGAGGATTTGAAGGGAAGAAAAAGAAAAGGGAAAATGTAACTATATTATGATCTTAAAATAAAAAAAGTAGATAGTAAGAGATCAAAAATCTTCATAGAATCTCCACAAATCTAAGTGTTTGACTTAGTAGCTTCATTATCTATAAATTTGTATGACCTGTGACTTGATTTTACAAAATACTTTTAGAACAACTTCATCACATTGGGACATGTGAGTCCCCCTCAACACAACACTTTTAGGCCATTCAAGGGCCATTTAAATTAAATAACCTAATGTATTTGCAGGGACTTTGCAAACTATAAATGCCATAGAGGTTCTCACCACTAAACAAATAGCAGAGGAGGTGTGGTGGCTTTCCCAAATGCTACTTTCACCTGCAACTACTGAATAACAAATCTGTAGATGAAGTCACAAATCTGTGTTCATGACTAAGAAGAATACTTCAGACCTCACAATGCTTCCTGGATCCATCAAGATTTGAAACATTGACAAGAGCTAGGATGTTACAGCCTAAACCCACTAGAGATATCAGGGGAAGAATATTTGGAGAAACCATCTCACTTTCATGCTGTAATGCAGTTGATTTCTTCTGGTTCTCACAATATGTTTAAGTCCCAAGAACCTGCAATGTAACTCATTCTGGTCATATTTATAGGAAATAATCCAAAATCTCTATGTCACTGGGCATCACCATTACTAAGCTGTTTTAATTAAGTTATAAGAAACTTTGCTTGCAAATAACATGATAGTTATTATTTCAAAAGTGGCCATGGAAAAGTCTTTTTTCTACTTAATATTTTTTGTTCATATCAGAAGTCAAACAAGGCTCAAACTGATTATCTAATAAGTCTTTTATTGTATTTTTATTATTTAAAACTATTTTTTAACTTTAAATAAATTTTGATATACTCTCCCCTCCCCCAAGTCCTTCCAGAATCTCTCACTCTCTCTACCCTCTCAATTTTAAGTTTTTGCTCAAAAAAAAAAACCCAAACAAACAAAAACTCCATACAACAACAAAATCCCCCAAAACCAAGAAAAAAATACCACCCCAAAAGAAACACAAGAACAAAAATACCTGTGGTGGTTTGAAAGAAAATGACCCCCAAGGGAGTGGCATTATTAGGAGGTATGGCTTGTTGGAGTAGGTGGTGTTTTGTTGGAGGAAGTGTGGCACTGTGGAGGCAGGCTTTGAGGTCTCATATATGTTCAAGTCATGCCCAGTGAGACATTTCACTTCCTGTGCCTTTGGAACAAGATGTAGGACTGTCAGCTCTAGTACCCTGTCTGTCTGCACACTGCCATACTCCCAGCTGCCTTGCTTCCTGCCATGACAATAATGGGCTAAACCTCTGAATTGTAAGTGAGCCACTACAATGAAATGTTTTCATTTATAAGAGTTGCCATGGTCATGGTGTCTCTTCACAGCAATAGAAACCTTAACTAAGACAGAAGTTGGTATCAGGGACTGGAGCAATTTTGTGTTACACCTGACCATGCTTTTGTTTGAAGGACCTTGGAACTGTGGATTAGAAAAGCAGTTGAATGTTTTAAGTGCTGCTTAATGGATCACACTAGTACTAGCATGGAAGACAGTGGTGCTGAGTGTGATTTGATGAACTGTGGAGGCCTGGCTTAAAAGGTTTCAGGGGAGAAGAATGTTAGTATGTAGCCTAGTGATTGTTCTTATGACATTTTGGTAAAGAATGTGGCTGCTTCTTGACCTTGTCTGAAAAGTCTGCCTGAGGCTAAAGTGAAGATATTTGGATTAAATCCATTGGCAGGGAAATCTCAAAAGAGCCCAGTATTGACTCTGTGGTTACTAGCATTCATGCTTATAAAGATTTATAATGAAGCGGAGAAAGCTGAGCAAGGAAAAATAAAAAATGAAAACTCTGAGGAGAAAAGGAGCACCAGGAAATGGAATGAGGCTAAGGTCTACCTTCAAAGAGATAAGCAGATTAAGAAATGGAATAAAGGGAGTGGTGACCTCAGGGCATGATCTCACCCTTTTCTCATCCCTCTCCTGACTTGATCTTCCTATTTTGGGACTCCAAACAGACTATAGGTCCATTACACAAACTAAGAAGTTCTGAGGTTAGGCCTGTATTGCAGTACTTTCAAATTGCACTTGTATTACCTTTATATTCGGTCCATTGGCGTTAGTAGTATTATTGTTATGGGCTGCATTGTATCCCCTCTTCGTATATTGAAGTCCTAAAATAGAATGTGAATATGTTTGGATATAGGTGCTTTACCAAGGTAATTAAGTTCAAATGAGTTCATTTGTCTTGACTCAAACTCAGTATGACCAGAATTATTGTATGAAGAGGAAATCGGAAACAGGCACAGATAAGATTCTACCTTGTTGGGAAAATCAACACTGATACTGAACTGTGGCCTTTCTCCTTACTGGCTAGTTCTGGAAGTCGATATTAAGGCTGCTAGGGGAGAAAAGTAATTGATAAATTTATCTAGACGTGAACCCTGTGATCTACATGGTGACTAGCCTAGCAAGATACACCCATTGGTATATAATGGCATGAGTGCATGGATCGACCAACTATTTTTTCTAAAACTGAATTTGAGAACTGCCCCACAGGAGGGAACACATATCTGGTACTGTAAACTTGGCAGGAAACCTATGGCTGGGAAAACCGTAAGTCCCAGGGAAGGACAAACTACTATTATTGTGACAAACAGACATGATATCAGACTCTGCTGTAAATGCTTATCCATAGACCACTGTAACTCTCGGCCATCATTGAGGAAGGCTATTTTTGCAGTAGTCAGCATTTAATAGAGAGACTCAGAACTGCTCAAAGTTCAGAGAACAAGGTCTATGGAGTAGTCAGCCCTAAATGGACATCTATATCATCCCTCTCCCCCACAGCTCATACAGCATTGGAGAAAAGGTGGCAGAGAGCATATAAGAGTCAGAATTTGGAGAAGACTATTTCAAATCAGCGTCTTCCTGGCACAAGTGTTGCACTCATGAATTCACAACTATGGTTGTCTGCACAATACTCAAGATCAAGCCAACCAACATTCCATATGTGTTGGGGTGGAAATCACAAGATCCCTTCTGTAGCTGAGGAGCTACAGACAGTTGAGGGTTACTGGGAGAGGGAGATTGATTTTTTTCTTCAAAGATATGGCCCCAGTGGGTTGCTCCCATGCTTGCCTTACTACACTTGAGTGCACATTGATTATACTAACTGAATTCGGTGGACATTAAAAAATAAAAAAAAGTCATAAAGCTGGAAGAGGGATGTGATGTATTGAAGGTTGACCTAGGAGGAGATGGAGCAGTGTTTGGAGTTGAATGTGATAAAATTATATTGTATCTGTCTATGGAATCTTCCTTTGGACTTCCAATGACTAGGTCTTTGGCCCACCAGTTTTCCATGAAGACTTATCAATCCTCTCAGACATGTAGGACAAGTCTTTGAAATGTATCTCCCTGTTTCTCTGTGTCTCCCTGCTTTCCATCTACCCACATTTGTGTTTCTATGGAGTTAAAAAAATATCTGATTTTAGACTTTATCTTATTTCTATCTGATCTAATCATCTATAAACACAATCTAAAGGGCAGAATATTTCTGGGTGGGCTATCTCTACATCATTCATTTAGGGTTAGAGACATCACCCTTGCACAGTCAAATTTACCTCTTTCTAACAATATCCCCACTAGCTGCAACACTCAGAAGTGCAGGCCCTGCTCCTCAACAAAGCAGCACAATAGAGCCAATACTGTGTGTGTGTGTGTGTGTGTGTGTGTATGATCCAGCCCCATTGGAGTGCTGTCCCCATTTCCCATCTGGCTGACTAACCCTACAGCTGCCCAGGCCCAGACCTGCGGTTATGACTTGGCCTGCTCAAATATCTACCCCATCTATGATCTGCTGGAGCATGTGAAGGGAACTGATCTGCAGACCCAAAGCTTTAGGGTCTCCACAACACAGGATGCCAGGAGGATGTCCAAGAAATCCTAGTGGGAGTCCAGCATTGAACATGTAGTGGAGACCGGAGCCTCAAACCAGACCAATGACTCTTTGCAATGAATACTTGCAAGTAGAGATGTATGGACAAAGGGGTATATGGCATGACTTTTTGGGTTGCTCTGCAGCTTCCATGACGAGATTTTTAATTCCTGTCCCTTTTTTATTTTTCCTCATTTTATTTTCTTAATTTTTTTCTATTGAAACTTGTTTTATTTAGAGTGGGGTGCAAGGGCAGAGAGTGGATATGTAGGATGGGGAATAAATGGAATCAAGATACATGATATGAAAAACACATAAAATAAATAAATTTTTATAAAAAATTAAAAAGAACCCACCACCCCAAAACAAAACATGACAACAGAAAATCTTAGAGCAAGTCACAGAACCTCTTGACATCAGAGTTTCTTTGTCTGAAAATTGGGAATGAATGAATGAGAATTTTAGGCTAAAAAGCTTCTATGAAGTGTTTGTAATCACATCTTGTTTCATCATAAGCCATCAAGACATGCTAGCTATGAGTTCCAAGTTAATAGTTATGGACTGTTTCATCTAGATTTCTTCACTGTAGACAGTAAAAATCAGGTACAGTTAGTTTAAGCAGAAAAGATGTTATTAAAAGCTATTTCAAAAAGATGGTTGGCAGCTCACAGACTACCAGAGAGTATAAAGGAACCACACACTGAGGCCAGAAATTCACGTGGATGGTGGAGAATTGGTCTTAGGAAGTCTTGACTTCGCCTGCCCTGATGTCGCTCTTAACATCAACGCTATTGAGAGTAGAGAATAGATGAGGCCATGAGAACCACACCAGCAGCTGCTCTTACAAGGCTATTTTTGCGACAGTGAATACTTCAGGTTGCTTTCTTTTTCACATCACTAGCTTCCACTACACTTCAGCAGTGATTTTGAATGACTAGTAGAACCTCGGTTGGTCTCACATCCAGCTGCAAAGGGTGCTGAGAGAGCAAGTAGCAGTTGTATTCAGGTTTGACCATGGGAAACAGGCTTTAGCTTCAAGATGGCAGACATGTGAAACATAGAAATGCTGAGTTCTCAATAAACAGTGAATGCATACCCCATATATGAATTGAGGTTAGGAAAAGCTTACTATTGGCCACAGAAATTCCTTTTACTTTTCTTTCTTTCTTTCTTTCTTTCTTTCTTTCTTTCTTTCTTTCTTTCTTTCTTTCTTTCTTTCTTTCTTTCTTTCTTTCTTCTAGAACTATATTCCAATCCTCTCTGTCCTTTATTTCTTACCATTGCTGCCCAGAGCGACCCCCAAAGACTTATTCAAAGCTTCTTTGCTCATGTATGTTGAGCGGCTTGGTATGGTGGGTATTAGATGAACAGCCAACACTGTTTTGCTGCCTATGAAGAAGCCAATTCCTTGGAAAATATCTCATTATAAGAGAGGAACATATAGAAAAATGAATTTTTGAATTAGAAAGGTTGAAACTTTCTGGTTAATATCATAGGCAGGTTTCTTATCATGGGTCTCTGACTTCCTGTTTGTGAAGTAAAAATAAAATCTATATGCCTGGCCTTGAAGGATGTTTGTGAGAATTGGACATAATACAAGGTGTATAAGTAGCACCAGGAAAAATGGGGATCTACTATAATTATTGGCTTTGAGCAACACCAAAAAAAAAATCAATGAAACAATATTTTTATCTGGTTTTATTTGATTTTAATCCCCAGATAGTAACAAATGCAAATTATTTTGTGTTTCCTTTTTCTGAGTGATACTATTAATAAACATGGCCTGATGGAAACTTTTTAGATAAAAGAACTAGCTTGAAACAACAGCATAAAAACTAGATCGAATCTTTCAAACTATTTTTATTAAGGTCAATGACCCACTTCTCTATGCCACATCAAAACATCACTCTCCTAACACAAGAGAAAAAAGGTCAATTTACTTATGGCATTTACTCTCCAACCTCAGAACCCAGTATCTCTCCATTTATTCTTTGTCCTGTGTGTAAGTGCAACCAGAGGAGACAGCTGCAGATGAGACAGTATCAGTTTGGATACAGGCAGCAGAAAATCTTTGCCCCAAATCTGTTCCTTGGAAGTGTCCAAGTGCTGAACAGTATTTGAAAACAAGAGGATGTTCCTATAGACACAAATGTTCTCAGATATACGAATTCAATAATTTCTTAAAAAAAATGTTTTGTCATCCTAAAAGTCAATGTTAAATCAGACACTTGCATTTGTTCCTTTTTTTTTTGTTATTGGTAAATTTACTCAATCAGTTGTTGGTGTATGCTGTGTGCCATGCCTGTGCCCTGCACCAATGGTATACAGACATTGTATCTTACATTATTCATATTGTTTACAAAGTAGTTAGGTGTCATTACTCAAGTTGAGTTTGTTGGCTAGGAGGAGGGGTTCATTCATCCATCAATCATTCATTTAACAGTTATGGGCATTTAACTTAGCAACGCCTGCTAAGTGCTAGGTGATGTGCTATGCGCTGAGCAGCTACCCTTTCGCTGCATACACATCAGGTGCTAGGACCTATACTAGTTGTTTTAGATGTCTGTGGTGGTTTAAATAAGCTCATAGATTTGAATGCTTGGTCACCAGGGAGTAGGTGTGGCCTTGTTGGAGGAGATGTGTCACTGGGTGTGGGCTTTGAGATTTCAGAAGCCCAAGCCAGGCCAAGTGATTCTCTTTTTCTGCTGCCTGCAGGTCCTGTGTGGAACTCCCAGTTACCATGTCTACCTGAGTGCCTCCATGCTCCCTGCCATGGGGATAATAGACTAAACCTCTGAAACGGTAACCAAGCCCCAATAAAATGCTTTCTTTTATAAGTGTTGCTGTGGTCATGGTGTCTCTTCACAGTAATAGGACATTAACTAAGACAATATCTTTAATGTTTTTAGTAAGCCTATGAGGTATATATTATATTATATTATATTATATTATATCATATCATATCATATCATATCATATCATATCATATCATACCATACCATACCATACCATATCACATCACATCACATCACATCATATTATATTATATTATTGCTGTGGGATGGTCTGTATGTCAAATTACTCTGATTGGTCAATAAATAAAACACTGATTGGCCAGTGGCTAGGCAGGAAGTATAGGCGGGACTAACAGAGAGGAGAAAAGAAAGAACAGAAAGGCAGAAGGAGACACTACCAGCCACTGCCATGACAAGCAGCATGTGAAGATGCCGGTAAGCCACAAGCCATGTGGCAAGGTATAGATTTATAGAAATGGATTAATTTAAGATATAAGAACAGTTAGCAAGAAGCCTGCCATGGCCATACAGTTTGTAAACAATATAAGTCTCTATGTTTACTTGGTTGGGTCTGAGCTGCTGTGGGACTGGCGGGTTAGAGAGATTTGTCCTGAATGTGGGCCAGGCAGGACCAGAAAAACTCTAGCTACATATTATATTATATTATATTATATTATATTGTATTGTATTGTATTGTATTGTATCATATCATATCATATCATATTATATTACATTATGTTATATTATATTGTTATGTTATGTTATGTTATGTTATGTTATATTATATTATATTATATTATATTATATTATATTATATATGAGGAGATACAATGTTAGAAGGGCTATCTAGCTTGCTCAATGTGGCAAAATCAGGAAGGGATAGAGCTGTGTGATGTATCTGACTGTAGAATCCACACTTAACCTCTGTTCAATAGCCTCTCAGGAGAAGTCTTGCTTGTGACTCACACAGTTGATGAACTGAGTGAACAGATCCATTTAAGTGCAGCAGGAGAGTTATTGCTCCCTCAGGGTCCTTGATATAGCTGCTCTACTAGTGCTACCAATTTCTATAAATTAGGAAAACAGTAATTAGGCCTACTGAGTTGAAATCTGGGGCCAGAATGACACGATAATAGTTACAGTCATAAGTAGGGATGCAAACAGTCACCCACACAAAACAACTTGCTGCCTTGTGGAATGGTCCCAGGAAGTCTTTGGAAGACTCTGGTTTTCTGCTTTAGCTACTGCAAGATCAAGCAACTTTACCCTCACCTCTAATTCTTGTTAAGATTATTTTTGTTCGCAAAACCGGAGCATTTTCGCTCTAAAAGAAGATGGTCAGCTTCAGGAAAGGCATAGTAGAAACGTTTAAGAAATGAATATACTCATTCGTAGACTTCTAGACACTCAGGGCAGTGTTTTCGGTGTGTGTTTGTTTCAGGGTGATGCTTCTATGCTAATGAGTACCGAACAAAAGAAACTCTGAAACCTGGAAAGCAGATGGAGAAGTGGAGGTTGTCAGCACATTCAAGGAAATTAAAACCTAACTTGGCAATGGGGTAAAGCTAAGAAGCACCCGGTTTTCATCTTGGAGCTACAGTTAAGAGAATCTCAGCAGCTGTGAGCACCAAGTACCTTGTAAATGCAAGGTGACAAGTACCTAGTAACAGAGAATTCTTGACTTTAACTCTGGTTTATACACCCAGTGCAACATAATACAACATACATATACATGCACATATAAATGAGGAGTTTTATGACATGACATAGATGAATGAATAATGTTCATAAATGAAAAGAACATTGTAGAATTTCACATACAGAATCCCATTCTAGTAAGAAACAAAAACTACATTTATGTAAAGACTTCATCAGAACTAAATAAAAAGGAGAGCAAAGAGTGGATTGATGGTTGGACAGGATGTACAGATTCTCAGTGTTTATCTTTAATTTTGTTTTTATTTGTGAATTATCTAAAATACATTTCTTTTAAAGTAGCTTAAGATAAAATGATACAAAGCACATATCTGAGCAATGACTGGTTTTGAAATACACAAAGAAATCTTAAAAATCAATACGAAGTAAACAATGCTACAAGGAAACAGAGAAACACCGTCGTAAGAGAGATGTGATGGCAAACGGGCATAAAATAAAGTGCTAAACATCACGTGGCTTCAGGGAACTGTCTATTAAAGCAGCTTCAAGATGTTACCATGCACATATTAGGACAGCTGAAGTAAAAAGTACTGACCCTGTCAAATGTCAGCAAGTGCAGAGAACAAGAGGCCCTGTGATAGTTAATCTTGATTGACCCCTTCATGGGATGTAGAATTAGCATGGTGAGGGTGTTTCCAGAAAACTCTAACCAAGAAGGGAAGAGTCTCTCTGAATGAGGTGGCACCATCCCAAACTTTATGATTCCAGACTGAGTAAAAAGAAGATACTTAGGGGCTGGAGAGGTGGCTCAGCAGTTAAGAGTATTTGCTGCTTTTGCAGAGGACCTGGGTGTGGTTCCCTGCACCTACATGGTGGATCACAACTATTCCTAACTCCAGTTCCAAGAGATCTGTTCCACCTTCTGACCTCTATAGGACTATGCACGCACATGGCACATGTACATACATGCAGGAAAAATACAGAAAATTAAATAAATACATCTAATTAAAAAAAAGAGACATCTAGTTGAGCACAAGCATATCTTCTTCCTCTATTGTGGATACAATGTGATCAGCTTACTCATAGACCTGCCAGGATGGACTGCACCCCAAAACTGTGAACCCAAACAAACCCCTCCTTCTTTAGTTTGTTTTTCTCAAGTATTTTGACACAACAATGAGAGAACTGAAAAAACATCAATGAAACCTCATTTATTAATAGTAGGAAGGAAAATGGTAAAACCGCTCTGGAAGGCCATGTAGTAGTTTCTTAAAACTAAATATATGATTCTGATATGATAGAATAATCATTTATTTATTACTTTGTTAAGCGTGTTGAAAAAAAAGAGGAACCCTGCATTTGAACATTTTTAACAGCTTTATGTACCATGCCCACACATAGAAGAAACCAAGATGCCCTATCTTAAGTAACCAGACAATATAAAGTAGCCATACTCTACATATAATGGAACATCATTCAGCAGTAACAAAAAGGAAGTATCAAGGCACTGAGGACATGGAGAAGCTTCAGTGAACATTCTCCTGTGAAAGGAAGCCGGCTGAAGTGGTCTAAGTATTGGACAGTCCAGGGGTTGACAGCCTCACCTGCTGCTTAATCAAAAGCAGTTTGTAATGAGCTCGCCTAAATGGAATTAAGTGCATTAGAAAGCAAAGAGAAGAGCCAAAATATTTCCAAAAGAAAAACTACCCACATACAAATTCAGGAATTAGAAAGGCACGGATTTTTCTAATCAGATATCCTACTAGACGCCAGAAAACACAAACATCAAATTGATTCTTAGCATAAAAGTCACACAGACATCAATTCTGTCAAATTTAGGGGCATATGAAGATATTGTCTGACACACAAGGTCCTTCATAATTTATCTTATTATTGATTTATTTGTTTGTTTGTTTGTTTATTTGTTATATGTATGTGTTTATGTGTTTTCAGCTTCCAGAGTAGTCCAGATGTCAACCTCAGGTGTCCTTCCCTAGCACCCATGAGGGTCTCACATAGTCCTGGAACTTGCCAAGTAGGTTAGGAACAGTCCCAATGATCTGCCTGCCTTTGCCCACATTGTCCAGGTTGCAAGTATGTGCCACACATGGCTTTTTAACATGTGGATTCTTGGGATAGAAAACAGGTCTGTGCATTTGCAAAGAAAGCACCTAGTCAACTGAGGCACCTCCCCAGCGCCTCATGGTTTAGTCTTAAGAAGAATTGTCTCTCAGGAAACTGCTAGGTCAAGGAAGGCCTGGAGAACAGCCATTGTGATTAAGAGTATGAAAAGACAGAGCTATGGAAAAGGATGCTCTAGTACTTTGAGAAGAAAGGCACACCTAATGTTATGGTGGGTAATTTAATAATGAGCAGCAACTGGAGCTGTCAAGGGTGACCTAGACAGTACACCGAATAGCTCAACTGTGGACAATGTTTACTCAGTTATGAAACTGTGAACACTGCATATAAGTGTTTCAAAACATTTTGATATACTAAGGATTCTACTGGATGTATTAAATATTTACCAACTACTCTGTAGGGCTATACTGAATGCTAAGCAATACTGAAGGCCACCTGGTGCCCCAGAACTTGCTACCTTCATTGGGCTGTAGCAATAAAGTAGAGGTCTGCCACCTTGGAACCTCAGAGCGGTAGCCATCTCCCAATTGATTTGGAATTACTTCCATGTTATAATATTGGAGGATGCTAATCACAAAATAGTAATATTTGGGAGACAGGAGGGAGATTTTATGTGTGTGTGTATGTGTGTGTGTGTGTGTGTGTGTGTGTGTGTGTGTGTGTGTGTGTGTATGTGTGTGTGTGTGTGTTGGTGTACTATTGTGAGGATAAGGGAATGAATGTATAAAAAAGTGTAAGGTATAAACCACAAAACTCCTCCCTCCCTTTCTTCCATCTTCCACTCCTTGCTTGCTTCCTCCCTTTTTTCCTGTCCTGGAAATGGAATCGAGGGCTGATAGGGAACCACTCTTCTCAGCTGCACCCCCACCCCATCCGTTTTTATACTGCTCAATAATCCTTAGCTAAAAATATTTGAAAGAAATGAATAAAGACAAAGTCCAGGAAAGGCCTGTGACCCCCTTTTCCTTTCTGCTGACTGAATGCTCACTACCAGGAAGAAAGAAACAAAATATCCACAAATCAGCAAATTCAAATACGCAAAACCAAGTGAGTGTGACCGTGTGCCCAACAAGCATCAAGTCAAGGATACATTGCCTGCATTTTCAGAAGGCCAAAGAAAACACCCTAAATAAATGCAATTTATGTGGTGATAGAGATTCAAACACAGTAATCTCTGTGCTTTTGCATTTTAATATTTCCTGGGCCCCACGAGTGTTTTATTACAAAATCAGACGCCAATATCGATCATTTTAGCCATATAATACCATTGTGGCACCTGAAAAATGTGGCAACCCCTGTTGGGATACTTTTTTATTCCCAAACTATTCTTTCGTTGCCTCCAACAAGACCTAGCATTGGTCAGCCTTGAGTGACTCATAGTGAAACAGACCGCTTACGTCGTCCTGGGCAGCCACAGGAGTTGGATTGCTGATCTTTCAGATCTAAAGTTAGCCTCTACAATTTATGATTCTTCTCACACACAGCACGTTGTTTCCTTTATTGTCTTTCATAATGTTAACCAAAGTGTTTAGTCATGAAACGTATGACAATCGTAAAATGCTGAGAAAATTTATGCTGTGTTGAAGTTAAAAACGCTAGGTTCTGAGGCAGGAAGGCATAGGTTCAAGGTCTCTGGGCTTAACTCGCGGTGTGTGCTTGAGCAAGTGAGTTTAGTTTCCGAGGCACTTTTATTCCATCTAGAGGCTTGTTGGACCTTTCTATGTACAGACTTTTTCTTGGAGGGAGGAGACATGGTAGGCTATGTGTTTCTGAGCCTGTAGGGAGGGAAGGCCCGGCAGTCTTCTCAGCTAGTTTCTGAATCACAAGCTGGTGGATCCTTGGTGAGGTCATTATTTTTAGCTTTGGAACTGTTAGGAAGTCTGCAGGGGATTTTCACATGTTCAGCAAATTAGCAAAGGTCAACAAAACAAACCCACTTACTGAATTTACTGGCTTGAAATTCTATCAAACCAATGCTGTCATTAAATTAAAGAGCTTCCCACTGTCTGCATTTCCAGTATTTCTACTAAAAGGGTCAAGCTGAATTGTAGTTAAATTTGATCCACTGCGATTGCATTTCATTTTTGAAAAATTTAGATTTACTTTTATTATACGTGTATGTGCGTGTGATCTGTGTTTTGCCTGCATGTGTATATGTATAACACAATCTGTGCCTCATGCTCACAGAGATCAGGAGAAGGCTTCCAATCTCTCAGAACTGGTGTTATAGACAGGTGTGAGTCACCATGTGGGAGCTGGGACTCAACCCCAGTCCCCTTAGAGAGCAGCAAATGCTCTTAACCACTGAGACGTCTCTCCAATCCAATGACTGCATTTGAAATCACAAATGTTGACCCCAATGAAATCTGTTTGTTTTCTGTCTTCCACCCCTCCCCATGGTGGAGTATTTTCTGCCAGTGTAAAGCTTTCTTTCTCTTCTCTGTTCAAGTTCAAGACCCATTTCCAGGAAGTCACTCTGAACTTTTCTCATGCTGTTGGCAAGACTGTTTTTCTCTTGATATAGGATTGACTTGTTATTGAAAGTTGGGTTTTATGGAAAGGCCTGAAACGTGGCTCAGAGAGGGCCTTTATCTTTATATAAGCCTCTAATCACATTCCTTTCTTCTTGATCATCCAAGCTTTGAAAGCAGCTGTGGACATGGCAGTGTACCTGCCCCATGGCTCTTACAAACCTATTGCAATGCTGTGGATGGCAAAATGGCTTAGTGGTGAAAATGCTTGTGAGGGCATGAGTCAGGGTCTTTGGAACCCAGGAAGGTGCTGAGTGGGCATGTCACTCCAGCATCTAAAGATGGAGATGGGGGTCTCCATAGCAAGCTGGTTAGTGACACTAGCTGTATCAGTAATTGAATCATTCCTGACATCAGCCTTGGACTTACACATGCATACACATATGCCCACACATGCAAACATGCCTACATATACACATGCATACCACACACACATGAAAATGGAAAACAAGAAAAAAAATTACAATGTTGAACTCCTTGCTTCCAATGTTGCCATAATTAGTGTTCAGAAACACACAATTAAAAGTCACATAATTAAACTATTTCTCTATTTCTTGGTATATGTGGTGCCAAGTATCGAACCTTTAGCCTTGTATATTATTAGGTAAACACTTTACCATGAACTACACCTCTAGTCCTTGCTTTACCATGTCCTTTGAATGGTGCTTTCCCATCACCATGAACCACAATTTTTTTTCATCTCCTTCAGCAATATCATTTTGGATCTAATAGATTTTTTTTCTGAATTGAACTTTGTTGTTATGTTGATGGATCACATTGATGGGTTGCATAGAAAAAAAATGGATGCAACTCGGGGCATCTTTCTGAAAAATCTTCTGGGTAAATATCACTCATGTCTCTTCCGAGAAAGCTTCAATTGTACACACTGTTTGTAGTTCCTTTCATTTCTCTATCCAAGTTTTCTTTTGTTTTCGTTGCTATAATGGCTTGTTTCAGATTGGCAGTGTGTGTGTGTGTGTGTGTGTGTGTGTGTGTGTGTGTGTGTGTGTTGTGTATGTGGTGTCTCACACCTTTTGTAGAATGAGATGGAGATTAAAAAATTCTCTTTCTACTTCTTCACTGGATTAAAAACCATTATTTTAGAATTATTTTCACATCTTAGGTTCCTTGTTTCCTGTTGGCCCAAGCAGGGCTTGAGTCAGAGATTATTCTCAGTGTTTTGTTATATTCTGTACATACAGAATAGCATATGCTCATTGGGATCATTAAGTCAAATTCCTATGATCTCCTTTCAAAGAACTAGTTAAATGATTTTGACTACAGTGTCACTGAGCCTCAGAGGATCTGCCCCTACTCAGGTCTGTGTGGCAGAGTTGGCTAAAATGAACTTTTCTGGCTCTTAGATTCTCTTGTAAGTATTTGCATTTCTCAGAATTACAATACTATTATTGACAGACATAAATACTTCAGGACTTAAACCTAGATATGAATTTGCCCAAGTAACCTATTTATTGGAAGGGAGGGTCTTGTCAAAGGAAGATTTATTAAGGTTTCTTCTGCAATGAAAGGGCTTATTGAGTCATTACAGTGACAGCCAGAAATGGATCAGGTTATGGGACTTGTCTCTTCAGTTACCATCAGCAAGCTAGAAAATATTGCCATTCATTTTCCATGAAACAACAAACGGGACTCTTCCAGACAGTGGTTCAGAATTTAAGTTGCAAGAACGATTGTATGAGCCGGGCAGTGGTGACCCACACTTTTAATCCCAGCACTCAGGAGGCAGAGCCAGGAGGGTCTTTGTGAGTTTGAGGTGAGATCCAGGACAGGCACCAAAACTATATGGAGAAACCCTGTCTCAAAAAACAAAAACAAACAAACAAACAAAAGGTGATTGTATGGGATCAGTAAACATGATTAAAAGGTAAAAGCTACTGTTATGAATCATAATTTATCTGTTATAAGACACTTAAAGGAGTCGTGACCCACGCGTTGAAAACCACTGTTTTAGAGTAAAGCAAACAGTATGATGTGGTAGAAAGAGGGATAAATTGAGAGTTAAAACCTAATTCTGTGTCCAACAGTGATTATTAATTAAGCTCTTTTCCATTTTGTGTCCTAGATTTTTCGCTAACAGAAAGATAAAAATTGCCTGCTGGATATTTTGTGAGGGTAAATGGTCACACTATGTCATACAGATGTCTTATATGATTATGAGTCCATTGCTAGAGTTTGGCCAGTAGTCTGGGACTGAGACGAAGAATCAAGAAGTGGTATCTGGTAACTCAGTGGGGACACTTGCTTGCCTTTATAGCTTAACTGGATGGTTTTACAAAGTTGTTCCTCAAAAGAGATGAAACATTACTATAGTATTAATGTTCTCCAAAATTGTAAATGGCTCCCAAACTTAAAAATCCTCCTCAGTTGCAAGCTGATGTAGAGAACAACAGCTCTACCAAGATGGAGGCACACAGAGCTGAAGCTTTGTCTGCTTCACTGCACATAAAATGCTCTCATCAAACAGTTACTGGATGGAAACTTACAAGCAACATAGCATAGGATTTCAGGGACTCTTCCCTCATCTTCTGTGGCTGGTTATCAAGTTAGCTGCATCATCACAAATACCACAGAAGAAGAATTGAAATGGAGTGCTCAGAATCTCCTTCACCAGCTTTGAGTTTGAACAAAAGAAGCATTTAGATGTGGTCTGGTCTAAGGTTTGTGTTCCTAGACAATTTGTAAGCTGAAATTCCAGACACTGAGATGAGTGGTTTAGAGAGGAAGGCCTTTGGGCAGTAGTTTGGAGCTTCTAACCTTTGAAGCTGAAGTTGGCTTCCCCTCCCACCAATTCTGCATGCCAGCTTTTCTAATTATTTGTGGATATTTTGGACACCCATAATGTGGATCCCCCCATAATGTGGGGTTACAAATATGGATCCAAATATGGAAATACGTTGAGTATTTCTTCTGTTCCCTTGGTAAGATATTGACTGGCAATAACGTGCTAAGTGTTAAATTTCAACTTAATGTATTTATATATGCAGAGTAAGAGCACTTTGGGAAAAGTCTATAGGATTCTTTTAAATTATTTAGCCATTATTTAATAAAGTATTGATTTGCAACATTCAGAAATACCCTAGAGATCTAAGAAAGTCATGTTTTCCAAGGTATTCTACATTTAAACATTATTTTAACTTATTCTTTGTAATGTCATGAATTTACATGACCAATTTTTACCATATTCATCCATCATTACCTCCCTCCAATCCTCTCTAGTGCTGCTACCCTGTCTCTCTCACAACCTCAGGAATTCTAATTCTTGATGTTCTTATACACATGGGCATACACTTTGGCAACCTATCAGAAGTCACACTTCCAAAGGAGAGTGATTCTCACTCCCTCAGTAGCCTTTACTGCCAATGTGTGCCACAACCATGCCATGTCTAGAGATCAACATTTCAATACTCTCTGTACCCTCTGGTATTTATATTCTTTCCACACCTTCTTCCATGATACTCCATGAGCCTTGGAGCAGGGGATGATAAAATGTTCCATCTATGAATTCATGCTCACAGTCACTTATTCTCTACACAAAGCATCCTATTTTATTCTCTAGAAGAAACTAGACCAAAAGGGTGAAGTTTCTTTCCATATCAAGATCATATACATATGTGTATATATATATATATTTATTCACATATATTCACATACACAAGAATGCACACATGTTATTATTCTTTAGACACATAGAGCCATAATTTGTCAATAACAGAGATTAATAAGGATTCAGTAGAAATGACTCTGAAGGCATTGAAGCATTTTTATGACTCAAATGTAAACAGTGCAGGTAATGTTGGCATGCATCAGTGAAATGTAGCCCACTGTGTCCTGTCTATATGTCTATAGGAAGGACAGTGACTAGTAGTGGGGCTGAGACTCTTTAGGACAACGGAGAAAAATGTGTCACTGCACTGGATATTTGTTAAAGTATTGGAGATACAGCTCAGAGCATACAGGATGGTGGGGTAAACAGTTCCCCATTTACAAGTCACTGCTACTGTCATTGCTCTCATGTTTTATCTTAAAGAGGTTGGGTCATGGGCTGCTGAAATATTCTCTAATTTACACACTCACTGGTAGTGAGTGAGTTCACTAAAGCCACTGGATAATCATAGTTAGAATTTATTTAATCCTAACAGACCCTTTTTATTCATAGCAGTAACAGGGAAAATTGGAGTATCAACTGTAGCAAGGGAAGAAGACAGGGACAAGTGGAGAATTGTTGACTGTGTTGATGGCAGTGAACACATCTTTCAACACTTGACACTTGGTTTTACTCGCTTTTGTATGCCACATACATCACGGCTGTCTTTGAGTTTCTACTGCTGTGAAGAGACATCATGACAACTCTTCTAAAGGAAAGCATTTCACTGGGGCTGGCTTACAGGTTCAGAGATTTAGTCCATTACCATCATGGGAGGAAGCATGGTGGCATGCAGGCAGACATGTGGCCTGGCTTGAGCAATCGAAACCCCAAGGCCCATTCATCCCCAGTGACATACTTCCTCCAGCAAGGCCATACCAACTCCAGTAAGGTCACACCTCCTAATACCTGTCAAATAGTGCTATTCTTAATGACTAAGCATTCAAGTACAGGAGCCTATGGGGGTCATTCAAACCACTACACTGACTTACTTTTTCTTTGTAGTGTTGCACACAGCAGTGGGTACACACATCAGCCTCACTTGCACACCACTCACCTCTCCATCCATCCACTCAATGTTTTTTTCCTTATCAATCTTGAATTACGTTTTATGTAAGTGACTGTTTTATATTGGGCATGTATAATAGACTGTAGGGTACATTCAACCAAGGTTCTTATTTTACTGAGAACACTTCATCACACACAATAACAACTTTAGGAACTTTGTGAGTGAATGAACAACATTAAAGATCTGAGTTACCACCAGCAGTGATAATTACTATTAACAATATTAAGTATTAATTAAGGTGTGTTTATGAAGTTCTGTTTGATTCTCCAAACTATTTAAGATAAGACTAAACTGTTAAATTTCCAAATAGAAATTTTTGGGAAAAGTGTTGAAGAATGAATATTTTTCTCACTACCATCTTTTTCCCTGGAGGAAATAGAACCTTTACCTATAGCCATGATTATTAAACACAGAAAACAATGGCTGTTTCTCTTCTAGAATTTAGCAGAACTATGGCAAAAAAACCTCGTTCCATCACTTCTATCTATGTCAAGTCAGCCACTCAGCCATTAGCACAATGCCTCATAGAACACACAGAAGAATGTTGAAATTAGACTGCTTAGCTTAGGAATATTTGGTAATCAATAGCTGTGTTTAACCTGTCAATGATAGGGACAGAAATGTGCCCTCAGAGTCTTTTAAAATGGTTCACAAATTAACCTGAGAGCAACCAAGTCACTGGCCGTGACAATGAAGTGCTCAGGAATTTAATGCTGGGTTAAATTATCAACAGAATGTTTTTCTACTTGATGATCCAAGATCTAATTTTTATTGATCTGTCTTCAAGGGGACGGTGTTGGCAAATCCGAACCAAGGCCACTGTAGCAATGTAGGATTTGAGAGGTTAGACACACTAACCGTGAAATGGTGTGTGCCCCCCATATCTAGGGGATGAAAGAATCTGAAACTTGCAGGAACCCACAAGTAGGCAAGGAGAGATGGAAAAGGAATCAGCGCTGCCCAGGCACTCTGCCATCGGTCAGCTTAAGGGTGGAGGTAAAGAGGGCTTTGATTGGCTGGTGATGTACAGAGCATCAGCTGTTTAGGTGAAAGGAGGTGATATGGGAGAAAATGGTTAGGACTGAAGAGTGATGGCGTTGACAGCAGCAGCAGCAAGCTGAGCTGTGTGGCAAGTGGAAAAACTGGAAAAAAACCCACATCAAAAGCCAAAACCCACACCTCAGCTGGCGAAGGAGCTGGAGCAGTTCAGCCCTGAAGCAAAGTAAATAACTGATTGCCCTCTGCATTAGTGAGAACTCTGACTACACTTTGCAACGTGGCTAACATGCCCTGAGCATGGAGAAGGCTCTTTGCATATTATCAAAAGACATCACGTGAGAGTTATCATTCTTCTACTTTATCGCGATCAGCCCTCCATGTTTTCAGTCAATGGACCAATCCCTTCAGTGATCCGGTCTTCACTTCTTGCTCTTGTCAAATGCTTGCTCTCTGAAATGGTTCTCACAAACACACTGATTTTACTCTTCTACCTCTGGAACTGAGCTTCGGACTTTCCATAAGAGATGTGTTTCTCACGGTCCCTTCTAGATTTTTCTTCCTCTTTCATTTTTCAAACCTCCTCACGTCATCTTGTTGATTTCTGCCAGTCCAAGGTTAACTCTTCTTGACATGTTTAACTTCTGTCACACCTCCACACTCACCTCATTTGACAGTAGGACTGTTAATTGGACTGCTTTCTGATGCTCTCTCATCCCTTCACAGCTGCAGCTGTTCCTGGACTGTGTGGTAGAGACACCCTCTTGTATACAGTTTCATCTCCTTTCCCTGATTCCTTTTCCTTGAAGCTTAAATGGAAAATCCCCAACTCAGATAAATCCACTGTCCTACTTTCTCCAAACCTGACATCATGTAAATAAACAAGGCTGAAGGAAAATAGGAATGTGTCGGGGGTGACATTTAGTGTCCTCAATGTTACATTCTTCTAAGGACACATTCTTCTCAGACTACTCTCTTTACTGGTCCGGATAAATTCATGTTTCCAGGTTAGATGTCTCCTCTAAAATTTAGACTCTAAACTCTAAACTTGATACTACTTAAATGTATCACAGACAACATAAACTCAAAATGTTGAAACTGGTTGGTTTCTACCTATGGTTTTTCTTTCTGCAGGTAATGGTGTTTTCTCAGATGTTGACTCATAAAGACCTATTCTTTGTAAGGTTTTGAATGTATACAGAACCTACTCATAAAAGACCACACATGAATTCTCTTTGGGTGATGCGTATCTCAGAGCTGGTGGCTTGTCTCAATTCTGTCATATTTGAATTTTCTGCATTCATGCTTCTGGGTATATTTAACACATAGCATACCTCAGTCTACCTGTGAATTGCCATTTTTGTAGTCTGGATTTTACATGTGAGAATGATATTCAAGTGGTTCTATCTCAGCTTTATCTTCAGAGTTTGCTACTTGAATTTATCACTTCTAGTCATACTAATGCCATTCTTCCATTACTATTGTTACCACTCAAATATACTTAGAACCAAAGATAGATCTTGGAAATATTTCTATGCTCTTCAAAATAAAACTTTAAGGAGACCATTATATGATATAGTATCAGTTACAGAAAGCACTTCTTTTAATTTCCTGCAACCTAGGAACGGAAATTAACTCTATTGGATCTTTACATAATCACCAGCAAACTGAAATTTTACCATGTTCACACTTGATTCTTTTATTAGTCTACTAACAAAAAGGTTGTCATAAATTGTCAGGAGGACAATAGGAAGAGTGTCATTTTGCATTTTCTGTATTGGGTATGGGCACTTCCTTAATATAGGCAATCAAATGTCAGAGAAGCATGTAACGTACCTTCCCTGTAAAAGAAGCATTGTTTTGGCATATATTGCCTCTGCAAATTCTGTGAGGACATGAGAAATCCCAGTCACGGCAGTAAGTACAGGGAAATGTGAGTGGAACTTCAAGTTCAACAAGTGGATACCAAGTGAATGCAGGTGGCTGCTGAGAGCCTGCCACTTTTGCAGCCAAGATGTAGAAAGGTGCTAAGGAGCGGACTTGGTATCTGGACATTGGCTGAGACTCTGAAGCTGACCATTCATCAGAGAGCAATTGCTAGACTCTAGTAAAGAGATTTGCTTACTTAAAGTTAGAATTAAAATCATCTGCATTCTAAGTTGTAAAAATATCTGTCATCAGCCAGAGATGGACTTTATTTTTCTTTTGGTTCAGTAATTATGCAGAACAGGGCCTTCATCTCCAACCCAGGAAGACACTTACATCTTAAGGTTACATCGAGGATCAGAGAATAAATTGCTTTCATCTATTTTTGCTTCACATGAAGCAAGAGCTTTAATACATCATGAGAAGTGTTTGTAGTTATGACTCTGAATCATCAAAAAGAATGTCACTTCAAAATCCTCTATTGAGAAAGAGTCTCATCAAGAGTGGTTATGATAAAGGCTGGAAAATATGTGCTCTTCAGAGTGATTCATGGAATCAAAAGTGCCTCATAGCTGAGAAGTGACCTTCAGCTCCATCCACTAAAACTCTACTTTGTAGACATAAAGTCAAAGTCAAAGCAAATGGGGTATTTGCCACTTTTCACTTTATTAAAATTAAGTGCCCTGCAATGAAACATTTACTTTAACACTATTTTCTTTTCTTTCTTTTTTTTTTTTGTTTTTTTTTTTGAGACAGGGTTTCTTTGTGTAGCTTTGCACCTTTCCTGGAACTCGCTATGTAGACCAGGCTGGCCTCGAACTCACAGAGATCCGCCTGGCTCTGCCTCCCGAGTGCTGGGATTAAAGGCGTGCGCCACCACCGCCCGTCTTAACACTATTTTCTAATGTGGTCTGGTTTCTAGCTCCAAGTTTTCAGATGTGAGTAAATAACCTGTAGTAACTACAGAAATGGGGAAAGTGAAAAGGGGCCATGGTGGCGGGGCAGGGGTGTGGGATAGAAAGGAGAACAGCAGGTAACAGGTGGTATGAAGGGGGAGCGGGAGGCCAATACGGAGAGAGAGAGGGAAGGAGGAGGGGTAAATAACACCAGGGATGCTTGATAAAGCCTCAGTGAATTGTATTATTTAATATTTGCCTGAAAAATGTATAATACAAATAAATGCACACACACACACAGACACAGAAACAAAATCAAGCATCTTATATGAAGTTACATCACTTGGGCTGACAGTACCCCCCTACAGAGCCACAGACAAAAAACTCTAGTACCAGTTATGAAAAACCCCTGTTCAAATTGTTGATCCCTGGAGTGATCGCCCAAAACTATATAGATTAGTGTTATTGCCCTTCATTGCCTCACAGGGGTTGAAAGTAAGTCCCTATTGCTGAAGACATGGTCTATTTCAGACACAGGACTCAGAAGATTCTCACCTGAAAGCCTCCTTCCTCTATACTAACTCCCACACTGCCAGAATGGACTGTGTAGACTGCTCCAGGAAGAAAGCAAGAGTAGTCCCATCATCCAGCTGTGACACCAATAAACTATAACTATCATAGCCAGATATCCCTAAAGATGCACCAGTGGCACTTCTATTGTGATGGTAACCAACAGCTACTTGGGCAACAATATCAATAGAAGTGCTAGCTTGGAAGGGAAAAAAAAAATCTTTCAAGGTCCCACCCATAGATAAACTATAGACGACTGTTGACTGATGAGAGGGAGGGAGATTTAGTCCCTCCCAGGGATGTGTCCACTGACTAGTTCTCCAATACGAAGTGGTCCGCCCTGAAATCATATGGGAACAAGCCACACTAGACAGATTCAGCCAATTGTGTTTATATATTGATGGATTTATATACATGCAACAATAATAAAGAAAGGAGGCTATCGGTGGGAGAGAGTGAAGGGGGAACTTAGGAGGTGTTAGAGAGAGGGGACATGGGAGTGGGTGGAGGGAGAACGTGGGGAAACGATGTAATTATATTTTAATTAAACATGTTTTATTGAAGAAATGAGTGCTGACAACATGCCCACATTTCTGAAGCAAGCCACGGATGTCATCCACCGAGGCGCTTCGATGCTGAACTGATCAGATTTCAATGTTTGGGAGCTATTTAGGTCACTAAAAAAATGACTTTTCTGTCTCAGTTAATTAAAAACTTAAATTCTCTTGGATCAAATGCGGAAATACCAGCGTGACATAGGCTTGCAGCTAATGATGTCGACCACAGTGGGTGGCGGGCAGGCTGGAGAGGTAGATTAAGGAGTAGCGGTGAGACCCTACAGCTATCTCACCCTGAGTAAAGGTTCTGTTAAAACTGAAGAACCTTACAAGTCAAACTGTGGACTATGAGCCATTAACATCAGCATCATCTTGAAGGTGTTCAAAATCCAGCTTCCTGGATCCTACGCAGCCTCCAAGGAGCCACATCTGAGTTTTAATCATCTCCATGTTTACACGCGACCCCTGACACAGTCTGCCAGGAGCTAACAGACAAGTTTTCATTTCCTGCTTTGGGAGTTATAAGGTAGCAGCAGGCAAGTCATGGTTCTGTTCAGTGAATAACTTCTTTTTCTTTCCCAGGAATTGTAGATCAACCTAATATAAGAAGTGGAGATACAATCGATTTTGAATCAGTGCAGTTCTGTTGTGAGAGCTCAGTGAGCAATCTCCCTTCCTAAACAGTCCGCAATGGAATGAGTACAGTTATCACTGATAGGATGGGGATGAAAACTGATGCAACTGTTTTTATCCCTGCATTTGAAACAATTAGAATATGCTTAATTTCAGTTTGATACATTGTTCCTGCAAAGCCTATAACAATATATTTATTCAAGCATAAAGTTTTGCTAGCTCTATTTTTTCCCCTTATGTGATAAAGAATGCCACTGCAGTGGCTAGTGTCCACGCTTCTGTCTCCATAGTAATTTCCCATCCTAGAGCATCATTAGACAAACCAATGTCTCAATTTTATATTAATGTATCAAGTTTATATTAATATGTCTTGCACATATGTATATTTAAAATAGAGTAGCATCCTGGAACAAGTTAACTTTCATGTGCATGTGCATTTGTATGTATGTAGACATGTATGTGTGCATGTGTGTGTGTGTGTGTGTGTGTGTGTGTGTGTATGTATGTACACACAGACCACCTCAGATGTCAATCACTAGGTACTGTTCACCTATTTTTGAGAATATCTCACTGTCCCAGGGCTCATCAAGTAATCTAGGCTGCCTAGCCAGCAAGCCACGGGGATCTGGCAGTTTCCACATCTTCAGCAGTGGGATTACAAGCACTACACCATTGTTCTGGACATGTTTTTAAAAAGTGGGTTCTGGACATTGGACTTGGATCCTCATGCTTGTGATGCCAGCACTTTACTGACAGAGCTATATATACTCAGCCGCTTGACTTCTTACCACACATATTGACTATCTGTTTGAAGCACAGAGTCCATTGTACATTGTGGTCCACCTGTCAATCTGTTTCAAAGCATGGACTTTTGAAGAAAGAGAAAATGAAGGTTTCTGTTAGATGACATCAAATAAAGAATAGCTTGGAAACTTCCTTTTGGTCATTTCAGCGATTCCTTTCTCTGAACATCATGCCAATCTTTGCTGAAATTTCTTTTTGAGTTTCTATGTTTCCATTCTGCTTCTCATTTAGAGAACTCTATTAGAAGACAAAGTGGAAGAAAAAGAGGTGGAAAGAACTGATGCTTGGTGGTCTGGGAAGATTAAAATGTTCATGCCAGGACTCATGTCTTTCATAATTCTTGGCACTGGACTGTGTGGGGAAAATGGTCTCCATATTGTTAATATCTTTGATCTTAAAGATAAAATAAGGCAGTTTAACTATGGAAATGGACACCTAAATGGAAACTATATATATATATATATATATATATATATATATATATATATATATACACACATGCACATACACATATATTTGTGTATATATATACTCATACACTCATACATACATATATATATTCCTTCTAGATGTGGGTCACAGGATGATCCAAGTGAAGAGCATGCATAAGAACATGTCTACTTCCAAACTTATGGATGTATGTTCATGTACATACTTATGAGTAGATTGAATTTTGAAACTCTAGGACTGTCGAAGTAGACAGATCCAGAACTACATAGGTTCGGGGACTCTATTTGTGACCATGTAGGAGAAAAAGGGCTTCTGGTTATTTTGATACATTTCACTTATAGGAGTGATCCGGTACAATAATGTTGATTACTAAAATAGATGACTATTCAATTTCTCTAGCAAGAAGGTCAAAAAATAACAACCATGTAAGAATTGAACAGGGGCATATTCATTGAAGAAAAGAACCAAGTGAAACATGCTTTACTCTCAGACTTTTGCTCTCATCCTAAACAGAGTACCCCTGAAAGTCAGTGTAGTCAGACAGCTAGACAGAAGAAATTTGTAAGGGCAGAGATTTTTCTTATGACATTATAGTGTTAAGTCTTAGCTGAACAAATCAGAGTGAGGTCAAGTCCCATTCATAATATTGTGGTTTTGAGACATAGTAAGTTACTTTCATGATACGTTGAGTCCCTCCCTATGATGAGAACTCAATGGGAAGCCTTTGTGAAGTACCTGACCATAGTATCTAATCAATGATATTAGTTATCATTATTAACACAAGTTTGAATCCCAAGTGAGTTGAACCACTTAGTTAGCACAGGCTAGATGATTAGATCTCCGCCATAAAATATGTCTTTAAAGCTAGGTACTGGTGGCCATCACCTTTAATCCCAGAACTGGGCAGGCAGAGGCAGGCAGATCTCTGAGTTTGAGGCCAGCCTGGTCTACAGAGTGAGTTCCAGGACAGCCAGGGCTGTTACACAGAGAAACCCTGTCTTGATCCCCCAAAATGTCTTTATTAATTTCTGTAATGCTTAGACAAAATAGTGACTGTACACTTCTATTGTACTGTTGTGCAGTTTTTTTTAAAAAAAATTTATTTTACAACACCATTCAGTTCAACATAATGGCCACAGATTCCCCTGTTCTCCCCTCTCGCCCCCTCCCCCTCCCCCCAGCCCACCCCCCATTCCCACCTCCTCCAGATCAAGGTCTCCCCCGAGGACCGGGATCGATCTGATAGATTCAGTCCAGGCAGGTCCAGTCCCCTTCTCCCAGAATTGAGCCAAGCGTCCCTGCATGAGTCCCAGGATTCAAACAGCCAACTCATGCAACGAGCTCAGGACCCGGCACCAATGCACAGCTGCCTCCCAAACAGATCAAGCCAAAAGACTGTCTCACCCATTCAGGGGGCCTGATCCAGTTGGGGGCCCCTCAGCCTTTGGTTCATAGATCCTGTGCTTCCATTCATTTGGTTATTTGTCCCTGTGCTTTATCCAACCTTGGCTTCAGAAATTCTCGCTCATATAAACCCTCTTCTTTCTCACTAATTAGACTCCCAGTGCTCCACCAGGGGCCTAGTCGTGGATGTCTGCATTCAGATTCCTCAGTCCTTGGATGGGGTTTATGGCACAACTGTTGTGCAGTTTTATTGTGCTAGAATGTTAGCAGCAAAATGGTCAAACCTTTTAATATTAAAAAGAAAAGAACTTCCAGAAACTGAAGTATGTCAAATACATATCTTTTCCAAACTACACAGAAACTTTCCCATAATGGAAAATAAATTGTCTATAAGGTTAGTTTGAATATCTGTAAGGCTAGCTTTATAGTCAAAATAATTGCAAAATGATTTTTTATAAATAGTACTCTATATCTCCATTGAATTTTATTTTAACTTGCAAAAGATTGGAGACTTTGGATGGAGAGGAGGAGCAGGAGGGGAGGGGTCTTCGAAAGGAGAGATGGAGAAGGAGGAGAGAGAAAGAGAGAGAAATTTTGTATTTTCAAAGAAACAGACTGGATAAAGGAATAAATTAATACAGAAAAATTCCCCATCCTCTCTACAACCACCCCCTCTGCTCATCAAAAAAGCTACGGGCGCTAAAATTCATTAACATTTCTATGAACATAAATTTGAAATATTCATTTTCATTAAGTAGTCTACTGAATATGACAAAATCAAATTTATCTAAGGAGATATCCAAGGCTGCTAATTTCCTTGACAATGGGGATATAAAGCAAGGGAAGCCATGAATCATTCATGAAGTTCAATTTACTTCTCTTATTTTTGGTATTTAATAACCATGAATAGAAAGCATGCAGTGCATTGTAGATGCTATTTTTAAATTATTTTAGAACTAAATTAATGATTTAGCAGGCAGGGATAAAATAAGAATGGTTCTAAGGCTTTTGCTTTTAAGCATCACATATTTCATATTTTTCTTTTGAGTATTTATATGTTCATGTATTCATAACATTTTTCTTATGTTCAACTTTGCTTTATACATCAGAACTATTTCAACACTAATATTATTTAGGCAAGTGCCTAAAGTAATTTATTGGTGAAATAATGAAATTGAATGAACTCCAAGAGTTCTAGTTTGGAGGTTGAAAGAGACCCTGAAGGTTATAAAATGAAACTTGTCTCCTACTGAGAAATCTCTCCTGCATTATTAACGGTAGGTGGCCATTTCCAATTAATTGACATGTCTCCATGGGAAAAGTTTTTTTTTTTCTTAGGCAGGAACTTATTTCATGAATATCCACTGCTACTTACTTGTAATAACTGAACCCTGCCTGAGCCATGTAGGGTCATAACTCACGATATGCTAGTTGAATCCAATTGAGTGCATCCATACTGGCATTCTAGCTTGGGTTTAGGGATGAATTTGACTGGATCATATAGTGATTAAGACATATGAGCAGAGAGTCTTCGGGCTGTTTCTGTGAGAGTCTTTATTTAAACCAGTACAATGGGGAAATCAGGTTGCCTTTCTAATGTGGTTGGACCTCTTCTAACCACATTAGAATTTTTGGTTTGAATAGGGAAAAAAAAAGTCCAAAATACCTACTCTTCTCTGAGTGAGAGAATTTTTTCTGCCTGCCATCAAACTGGAACATTAACTTTGTTCCTGCCTTTGGACTTGGCTGTAAACACTGACTCTACCTAGGTCTCTGGTCAGTTGGCTTTGTAGCTGAACTACACCATTGACTCTGTTGGTTCTCAGGTACTTGTACAAGGATTGGAACAATCCATTCGCTCTCCGGGTGCTGACTCAACCTGCAGATCTTGGGAATTGCCAGCCTTCATAAGTGCATGGCCTGATTCCTTATAATTAATCTTTATATCTCTGTATGTGCCTTTGTTCCTGTCTATCCTCTATTGGCTTTATTTTCCTGGAGAACCCCAGCTCATCACACAACTTTGTAGATAAGTTTTGTCTCCTTTATCACAGTACTTAAAATATTCAGAAATGGCTGTTAGAACTCTAATTTTTTCTTCTCATGTCCCTTGTTTTCTCATTTGGAATTAAATTATCTTAATATAGCTTTAAAATTTAGGTGCCATTCATGATACTTGGGTCTGTTTTCTGGACACCATGATAATTTTGATTTTATTTCCAGATGTTATCACATTATATCAATAAAACTTAGCACTTCAAATCTGCAAACCGCATATTTTCTGAGAATATTTTACAGTAGGTTAAGTTGGTAGATACATTATTTTTAATCAGTCATTTTTACAACTTTACTTTACTTATAGAATTTATTTTATGATCATACATAGCTATTGCTCAGAATGATGTACACACATTGTTACAGACAAGCATTTAAGTAGAATGGTAGTATTCTGTGACTAGCAGACAGAGTGGACGGTCCATTAAATTTAATACATGAAGACAGTGTTTTTATTATGTAACTCTTAAGAAAATAGCCAGGTGTCATCAAAGTTTCCTATTGTTTAATGACTTCATGGCAGTTTATGTAGGAGATGTGTAGGCAGTTTATGGATTATGATAAGACAAAAATTATAGGATTTCATGATGTTTATTATTAAAGGCATTAAACTACTAGGCTTTCTTCTATCTTGCTCTTGGGTGGCACATTTATGATAATTTTTGAGGTAGTCTTAGGACACAAATATGAAATTGCACAAAGGAAGGAATACTGGACTGCAGGTACAAAGCCATGCTTTAAATCTTAGCTGAGAAGGTAAAGCAATTTTTATTTTTGAAAATTAGAGCAACTCAACAAAGTCTGTACGGGTTACTTATAAGGTATATTACCCCCCCTCCATATTCTTACTAAAAGTTAGTCTTGGTTTTAATGAGTGGATAGTGAGCCATGCAATGAATCCTTTCCTCTTTATATTCAATATGGCAAAGAATCAATAAACTTGGAAACAAAGAAGTACTTCGAAGTGCTACATTCTCATTTTAGCCCTTTGGGGATGTGGAGATACTAAAGCTAGTACAACAAACTGTGCACCTTATAAACACCAGAGATTAATATCTCAAGTTTTGACAGTTCTGTACTGGGGGAGGAGCAAAATGAAGGCACCGATAAACTCTGGTGTCTGGTGAGGGTCCCTTTTCTCTTTCCTAGATGGTACCTTCTGGTTATGACCTAATATAGTGAGTGGAAGAATCACTAGGAGACTCTGGGAAATACCTCCATTAACAAGAGCTCTACTCATTATCCCAATTTTATCATTACATCACTCTGATGAGTAGGTTCTAATATTAATTTAGGGAGACGCAAACATTTAGAACACAGCAGTAGCCGCCGCCGCCGCCGCCGCCGCAGCAGCAGCAGCAGCAGCAGCAACAACAACAACAGTAGTAGCTACCAACAGAGTGTTTTTGGTTTTTCAAGACAGGGTTTCTCTGTGTAGCTTTGCACCTTTCCTGGAGCTCACTTGGTAGCCCAGGCTGGCCTCGAACTCACAGAGATCCGCCTGGCTCTGCCTCCCGAGTGCTGGGATTAAAGGCGTGCACCACCACCGCCCGGCCCAACAGAGTGTTTTTAAAGAACCAGAGCTTCTTTGAACTGAAACATTCCATCTACGAGGGAGACTCTAAGATTCAGAAAGGAAACAAAACCTACAAGGCTTGGGAAGTGAACTAAATTCCCAAGCCTTAGTAAAGTGTGACTACACGATTGACAGGGATCCTTCCCAAGCTGACATGCAGTAACAAACACTGAGATGTGGCACTGAACAGTAGGGCTGCCTGCAAATGATCATGCAGAGCTCCAGGGATGCTCTTATGAGTCATCACCCATGCTGAGGTGGGCTTCTCGGTGATGCCTTTGCGTCACCAATGATTCTGTAATTTAATCCTCACCTATAAATAACCTCTATAAGTAATTTCAATAAACTCACTGGATATTTACACTGGATTTGGATGGACTTGTTTCTTTGGTCTGTATTTGATTCCCTATGTAGGGTGAACAGATGCTGTTCACATCATTCCAGGAAAAGTCAGACAATACCCTTACCCAGGGTTGTAAAAGCAATTGCTAGTGAGAAGAGGACTCTTAAGCCAGCAGAACAGCCTATAACTTGTATAGGGAGCTCTACTGATTCAGGTTTCATGAATTGCTACCCATTCTGGGGTGGCCTTTTCATTGATCAGCTCCCTTTGACTAACTCTAAGTAACCCAACTTAGTTCAATAAGCTAGATGTGGGTGGACTTGTTTCTTTGGTCTGCTATAGGGTATCTTTTGTGAGGAGAACAGACATGTTTTTCATGTGTTCCCACACAAAATATAGGTGTTGCTCAGGATGGTGAAGAACAAGAAGGGTTATGTGTGGGTGAGGACACAGATTTCAGACTTGAAATTGGCTTCTACTTCTTTGAGTATAGTCAACAGGTGACAGCCTATGTTGAAAGTGAAAGGGAGAGATTAAAGATTTTCCTTAATCTTGTTGAAGAAAGTGGGAAAAGTCATCCAAATAATTATCCATGATTTTTATCCTAAGACCTACCTGTATCTCCACAAGGCTTGTGGCTATCCAACCTTCATATGATAGCTTTATTGATTTTGAATTCCAAATCCTCGTTATACTAAATTCTTTGATTGATTTTTCTATATGCCACTGCTTCATTTTATGACATCCCGGGGCTATAAAGCTATTACTCTGCTCCAAGTCCAAGTAAATTTTCGGTTTAACAAGACTTTATGGCCTTTGCAATTTTAGTTGATTAAATGGCATTAAAAATAAGTAAAATGTCTTTAATTTATCTCAAAGGACCTAACCGCGGGAAACATTTCCCCAGCCTTAATGGGTTACACATACGAACTAGTAAATTCTGTAATGTAGGCAATGTTTCCACTCAGTTGGCCACAGAGAAGTTTGATTGGCTCAGTCCTATATTGAGCAATGTCTACTTTATCATTCTCGTAATCTGATATTAGGTCCATTAAAGCTGAGCTGTTGTCCAATACATTGTCAATTGAGGACGATCTGTTTCATAAAAAAAATCACACATATAGTTATGGAGAGTTAAAAAAAACATGAAAGAATAACCAGTGTATTTTGTATTTAGGTGGAATAAAAGCAAAGCAAGCAAAGTTGGCAAGGAAATACAGACTCCGTATTTTTAGTGTATTTTCCTGCACCACATTATAGTTTTTTATTCTTAAGAATTTACATTTCATTACATTAGTTAGTTAATTGTTAAGATGAAGAATATTTTAAACACACTGTTGAGCTATGCAACTCTGAGATTTCCGGGTGAGTATGTGCATACTCACACGGTTATTTTCAATGGAATCAAGGCCTGCTTGGTTTGCTGATTATTTTCAATGGAATCAAGGCCTGCCTGGTTTGCTGAATCTTTAAGATACCCTCCCTTTTCAGTGATAAATATTAGGCATGTGACCCAGGAACCAAATTCTGCTTCAGCTTCTAGTTTTGATTCTTGACCCGTAGCAGAGATGATATTAGGAAATCTAGACCTGCTTTTGATTAACACAGGATTCCTGGCCCTGCTGATAGCAGGTGTACCATTAGCTGTGGAGCCTCAGTTACCTTCCTCACCCATGGAGTACAGAGGTCTGTGGTGGAGTAGAACTGGGCTTGAATCCCCATCCCTCTGTAATTCCTGCCTTTGGTTATTTTAGTTCTCTGTATCCCAGATACTGTATCTCTCAGACATGCTTTTATCATGGAGGTGTCACATGCTACTATGTTGTTAGTTTAACATATAGAAGGCAGTGGGTCATAGTTCTTGTTTGACTCTTTATTTATATCACGTTTCTGCCTCTGTAGAGCCTTTTAAGGCAATATTTAATTTTTGCTTTATTTATTGTTTTGGTCATTATGTAGTATGATGAATGAATTGAAAGACTGCATACTTCCTAGTATAAATAAAGAAATTTGTCATCTTAAGAAAAATGTCAATCTACAACTCACTATGAAATTGTAGGGAAACTCATTATGCTTTGAGGGAGAATATACTGGTAATTCTTAGAGCAGAATCAATTAAAATACTTTGCAAAATTCATTGCTCCTTAACTGAATGATGAAAACCAAGAATCTTAATTTTTTTTTTTGAGACAAGGTTTCTCTGTGTAGCTTTGGAGTCTTTCCTGGAACTCACTCTGTAGCCCAGGCTGGCCCTGAACTTGCAGAGATCCGCCTGCCTCTGTTTCCCAAGTGCTAGGATTAAAGGCATGTGCCACCACTGCCTTGTGGATCCTAGAATTTTAAGAACGTTTCAGATTACAAAGCTTTCCAAAGGAAGCCAAAGTTTAAGAAAATCACAAAATCAGTGGACAAGTAGCCGAAGGTGAATGGTAACCCATATCTGTCATTAGCCCACAAGTTATTCTTCTCTTTCTACTCCAGTTTCAAAGGTAATGATTTAATTTCTGAACAAAAGCTCTGCTGTATTTATAAACTATTATCAGCCATTAATTAAGGATCACAGTTATGTTTCTAATTTGGTCATTTTTGTCCTTTAAACCAAGTCAACATTAACATTTTAATAAATAATACATTTTAATATTTACCATGTTCTTTATGACCTTTAAAATCAAAATATTAATGGAAGAACATTTCTGGATTTTCTTATTCATCCCATTGGGAGTAGGATGATGGCTGTATCTAAATTTAGTGCCCTCTCTATAGGAACAGTTTTATTTCTGTGCAATGAGACTAGAAAGTTTACGTAATTGCGTAACAGCACAGTAGAGAAACACATTTATTCTTCAGTAACACTGTAAGGTCAGCTGAAAGGGTTTCATTTCCCTTTGCTTCTTGACATTTAGCTCTAGAAAGTATTTTAGATGCTCAAAATACACACCTGCTGATTTTTCACATTTCAGTAAGTGATAGAGTTAACTCCTGCATCTTTTTGTGACTCTCAAAACAAATAAAGGCTCGATCTCTAGTACTCACAATGAATGGGCTCAAAGGCCTGCAGGTTGATGACTGAGAAACAATGACACAAGGTGGGTTGGGTCTTAGTGATTAAAACATTCATACTATTCACAGTCAATGAAAAACAGCCTCATAAGTACAGACCAAAATCATCCCACAGACACGAAAAACTATTTGACCTAAAGCAGAAGCCTATTGAGGTGTCATTTATTGTCATATGCTTTTCACTGGTAAAAACACACCATTCACACAATACTGTCCCAGAGCGTATTTCTAAAAGACCATTTACAGTCTTCCAGGTTAACAGATAAGAAAATGTTTTCTTTTTTCACCTAACGAAGCTTGGATATTAGGAGGTTCTGAGAGAAGATGAAGAGAGCATGAGTTTATACATTTATGAATCAAAATAAGTGGACTTTCCTTAATTGTCCAAATGAAAATGTCACGGAAATGACCCTTGAACCACTAATATGAGAGGAAATGCCACTAACTGTGAACCCCTTGAAAAAAGGTAGCAGCCAAAAATATCCCAGTTCCAATTAACTCAAAGAAAGGTTGACTTGAATTGGGTCAGGCAAACATCCCCCTTTTCCATCCCCTGTACAAGTAACTCACAACTTTCAATCTCCAGGGTGCAGTTTTGCTCATCCAGAGGATATCTTCGAAGATCCATCATGCATGCAGCGGTGGTTGTGATCCTATGGGGTGAGAGAGAAGACAGACATGATGTAAGTGGGGATCTTTCATGGACACACAGAGGCCAAGCAGCAAACAAGTGTAAACTTAAATTTTTTTAGTGGTGAAATTTTATTTCTAAGCTTCTTAGCCTTGCATCATGTTTACCAGATGGCAGAACTTTTAGAACCTCCTAAAAGACCACCACAAGCCATTATGCCGCAGTAGGGTAGATAAACCAGATAAAGAGACAGAAATGGATAAATTTCTAGAGAGCTGCATCTTCAAGAAGTGAAAAGTGTAAAGATCCCAATGTCTTAGAGGTTAAATCAGTAGTCAAAAACTTTAACAAGAAGGAACTCAGACCATATGACTTCATGGATGAATTTCCCAAGCACTCAAAGGGAAATCGGTACTAAGTCTTCTCAGTCTCTTTCAAAAATTAGGAAAAAAAAAAAAAGAGCACACATTCCACAGTGCATTTTATGAGGTACTCACTCCCTTGATTCTTAAACCACACAAAGACAATAGAGGGGAAAAAAAGAAACCATTAAGTCGGTATTCCTTATTCATATTTAATTTAATATAAAAAAATTCCCATGCTGCAACACTGAATTTAACACTACATTAGAGGAATCAGTTTTTAAAAACATTTTTGTGGGGATCTGTTCCTTGTAGATTTTGGCTATTAGCTATTTATGAAATACATAGATTGCAAGCATTTTCTCTTATTATGAACTGATTATTTTCCTTGATGTACAAAAAATTTTAGCTTTTTAAAAATCCCAACCGTCTAATTTTGCTTTTGCTGTCTGTGATTTTTGTTTCATGGCCGCAAAGTTATTACCAAACTCAGTGCCAAGATTTCCCCTTGTTTCCTGCTAGTACTTCATTTTCGTGCATAATTCTTTGACTGATATTTGGTTGATTTTATGTGTGATGTAAGGTAGACTCCAAATACGCTGGAATATCTTTTGAATGTGGTTGTACAGTATTCAAAACACAATTTGTTGATGAGACCATCTTTTCCCATTGTTCTAGGTGCCTTTGCTGATGGTCAGCTGACTGTAGATATGTCTTTATATCTGGGTTCTCTGGTCTCCTCATTTATGTGATTGTTTTTAATGACACCCTTGGGCTTTTTTGTTTATTGTAAAATTGTATATTTATTATAAAATTGTATGTTGATGTCAGAAAAATGTGATCCTTTGGCTTTGAGTTCAACAGCTATTGATTTTGAGCTTTCGAGTTTTCTATTCCTAGTCTTTGTTATAGAGAGGTAAATTCCCTTTATGCCTTGGTTTTGACAATCTTTATCCTGAAAATGTATTGAACTTTTCCTGCATCTTTTGTGATGATCATGTGGATTTTGTCCTTCATCCTGTTAAGGGCTTATCCTACAGCTTGATTTATGTATGTTCAACAATCTTTTTGTTACAGAAATAAATCCTACTTTTTCCTGGTGAAGGAAGGTGCTGTTGAATTTAGCTTGCTAGTATTCTATTACATCCATTATTAATGTAATTAATTCATCATATACAATAGCTACAAGTCAAAGACATTACCGTGAAGCTGTCAAGAACTTTGTAGTTTGGGTTGACTTTTACTTTTATACTCACTAATGTGTGTGAGCTTGGGTTGGTTAAATTAGCTCCATTAGGTTTAGTGCTCTCATAAACCAACACATCTTCTACCTAGGAGTATTGTGTGGATAAAAAAGATTCAATGTGTGCAAAATTATTCTCTCAGTGATCTGTACTTAACAGATGTTGTTCCTCATATAAAAGTTACTATTACAGCTGATATTTCTCATACCATTTACTATATTCTCTAGCATCTATAACAATGTCTACATCAGTATCTGCAGAATTTATGAATAAGAGGAAGCTTTACTATGCATCAAATACCACCTTTTCCTCCCCATGCCACCCAATGCAATAACAGGAATGAAATCAGCCTTTTATGTCTTATGGTGCCTCATAGACCCCACTTGGATTGCCAGATTTATTTCCCAAACTCTGACCCATTTACACTCAACAGGTTTTGTGCACTGAGTGAGGAAGCTCTGTCCTGGAATCCAAGGTTACACCACACTTACTGACCCAATTGACCTTAGGAGTTAGGTCCTACCTGGACTTCCATTATCCCTGCATTTTCTGTAGGGATGTTTTCCTGGAATGTAGAGGCTGAGTGTAACTGATATTCAAATGGCTACTCTACTCTTAATAATGTTTTGATATCACTTGGGAATTGAAAAATACTTCCTTAAAAGCAGTCAACAAAGTATAAGGATAATTTAACTCAAAAGACACAGATTTAACTATAAGTTTCTTTTTCTTTCATACACCTTACTAGGTATGCTCTGATTAGTGTTTTTTGTCAACTTGACACAGGCTAGGGTCATCTGGGAAGAGGGGATCTCAACTGAGAAAATGACTTCATCTGATTGGCTTGTGGGCAAGTCTATGGGATGTTTTCTGGATTATGGGAGGGGCAAGCTCATTGTGGGTGGTGTCACAGCTGGGCAGGTGGTCCTGGGTTGTATAAATAAGCAAGCTGAGCAAGCCTTGGGGGGCAGGTTTGTAAGCTGATTTCTTCCCATCTTTTCTGCTTCAGTTCTTGACACTAGGTTCCTGCTCTATTTGAATTCCTGCTTTGGGTTCCCTCAATTGATGGACTGGAATTGGGATGTGTAAGCCAAATACACCCTCTCCTCTCTAGGCTGCTTTGTAACTCATGGTTATAATCTTTATCACAGCAACAGAAAGTAAACCATAGCAAATTACTACAGATGAGAAGTTCTATGCAAACAAAACAACTAATTGTTTTAGGGAGGGAAGGTCTCTTCCATAGTAGTCCAACCCACAAAGTTTCAGTATCAGTAAACAATAAGTCATTATTACAAAAACAAAATGAGACAAAAAACTTTACTGTGATGCATTCCTTTGTAGGAGAATGACAATTTACTTTCTTAATTTTCCATTGGTAGGCATTTACATTGTTTCCTATTGTTCAGTTTTGTAGATGAAAATGTTCTGGATACATATAATACAATGTTCAGGATATACACAAAGACACTATATATAGTACAATAGGCTACCAGATACATACATACATACATATATATATATAATCTTAGCTTATATTATTATAATATAAAACATCGATATGTATAGCCACACTATGTATTTGTATTAACATATATATGCATACATAACATACAGGTGTGCCTCACTTAGCATCAGGGAAGTTAACTGAGAAGTTCCTATTTGTGATGCATGAACATTATAGAGTGTGGTTCCACAAAGTTATGTGATATAGGTTTATCACTTGGGCTAGCCCTTTGGTATAGCTGAGAGAGCGAGAAACACAAACTATATGAAACTGTCACCAATATAACATTGTGTTTTGTTTTACATTAAGCTTACACTTACTTCTAAAATAATGATGGGTACTATTATAAATGCATAAAAAAGAGCACAGGCACTTAATGACTGCGTTTTAATGATCATCAGCAGAGTAGGTTTGTTTATACCTGCATGTCCACAAACAAGTGTAAAGTCGTGATGGTGGGCTGTGACGTAAACACAGCATTACTATCAGGCAATAGAAGGTTTCCATCTCATTGTACTATTAGGAGACCACCATAACATGTGGAGGCCATTACTGATCAAAACTTCATTGTGACACATAATTTTTAAAAACTGTATATACATATGACATATGTTTCCTCTGAGAAACCTTAAACAAAATGAAATATTATAGGCAACCTGAACATATAAAATACAAACAAAAAACTGAAAACTATATTGTATTTATGTAAAATCACTTCCTCAGTACAAATGTCATATCTATTTTAATGAACATATACATCAGAGTGTATATTAAAGATGGTAAATGAGGTACTGTAGGACTCTGGATGCTTTTTAAAAGGCATTGTTAGGTAAACCCTAGTTCTTTGCTAATTCTCCATGTCACCTTAATAAGGTAACAGTTCATATGGACATGCCGTTGGATCCTTCTTTTTTTTAAAAAAAAAATCTTTTTTTTATTATTATTATTTTACAACACCATTCAGTTCAACATAATAGCCACAGATTCCCCTGTTCTCCCCCTCTCGCCCCCCCTTCCCCCAGCCCTCCTCCCATTCCCACCTCCTCCAGATCAAGGTCTTCCCCGAGGACCGGGGTCGACCTGGTAGACTCAGTCCAGGCAGGTCCATTCCCCCCCTCCCAGACCGAGCCAAGTGTCCCTGCATGAGTCCCAGGATTCAAACAGCCAACTCATGCAACGAGCCCAGGACCCGGCACCAATGCACAGCTGCCTCCCAAACAGATCAAGCCAAATGACTGTCTCACGCATTCAGGGGGCCTGATCCAGTTGGGGGCCCCTCAGCCTTTGGTTCATAGATCCTGTGCTTCCATTCATTTGGTTATTTGTCCCGGATAAAGCACCGTTGGATCCTTCTTAACCAGAGCATGAACCAATTTAATTTAGATTTACTTTAACATTAGAGAACAGCACAATGGAGTTTAAAGTTTAATTACATTTTTCAATGTGTTCTACAAAATATTCTTATAGTAGTTTTATTCTAGAATTTACCACATACGGGATTTAATTATATTCCAGTATTCTCCCTGCTTCCATGAGCATATAGGTCATCCAATTTAGATTTACCATTATCAATATAGCATGAGTGTCTCTAGTTGTCTGGAAATACAGTTTTACATCACAGCTATTGTAGACTGAAGATTGGCTCAACATCTTAAGTGTAAGGTAATGCACTAAGTACTAAAACACTTGTGAAAATTACTCTGTCTACTGTATTTTTTTTGACAGCTGTAGATTAATAAAATATTGTAAAGATGTGAACACATGAACATGTGCGGGGGACTTCCAGTGTGTGAGTCTTCCCATCCTCCGCAACTCAGAAATGATATTTCTTACCAGGAAGGATTTGTCTCCACCAGGGACATTAGGCAATGCCTTCAGGTATTTTTGATTATTGTGTTGGGACTGGAGTTTGGTATTAGAATCTAGTTTAATGGAGGCCAGTGCAGCTGCTAAGCATCCTGTCGTGACAGGACAGCCTTCTAGAACACCAACTGCCACCTGTTCACAAAATACCATTGTTGAGGTTAAGAACCTCTGTGACATACTGCATTTGAACATTTTTCCTCCGATAAAACCTTTAATAAAATGAAATCTTACAGGAAACCCCAGTCTATATAGTATAAATGAAAGTCATTAATTGTTAGCACTAAATCACTTTGTCAGCTTAGATGTTATATCTTTTAAAAGAGAACATACATTTGAAAGCAAGGACAATATACGATGAGACAATAGACACTGGTTCTACATCTCCCTTAGTACCAATTTATTATTGTTGCATTTTTAAATTAGTTAATTTTTGAAATTATAATGATTGCATCATTTTCCCTTTCCTTTTCCTCCCTCCAAACCCTCACACATACATACCCCTTCTTGCTCGCTTGCAAATGCATGGCATCTCTTTTTTCATTAATTGTTGCTATATACATACATACATACATATATATATATATATATACATATATACATATATTCTCTTAAATACATAAATACAACCTGCTCAGTCTAAATAAAGTTACTTTTATGTATGTTTTCAGGGCTGCTGCTGAAAACCCCAAATTTTTCAGAGAGTTACTGAAGTTACCATTTCTATCTGTTACGATTAATTCATTCATTAATACTTGTAAGATATAAAATTGATTTCATTACCAGAATCCACATATTGTAGTAAGGCTTGACCCATCCTCAGTGTGCTTTGTACTCTTATCGCTTGGGTTCTTTGGCCTTTCCTGCTCATATATCCCATTGCGATGCAAGAGAGAAACAATTAATAAATTCAGCAAGGGAAGCGAACCATGAACCTGCAGAAGTGAAGCTGCTAGGGTGGCCTGATGCAAAATCACCTCCATCTTGGGATGTCTGTTCTCTAAATTCATAACTCGCAGAAGAGTTTCACAAGCCCAACTTGGACCAGGAAGAAAACCTCCCCAAGTTACTTAGTAGTAGTTGGAGGGAAGCTACAAAAATACTAATATGGTCCACAGATACTCATCAGGGTCTTTGAGAAGAGAAAGAACATTGGGACTCAAACAGGAATCTGACCCAAGCAGATGCTCACATATCTAGGCTTTCGTCTGGACAAATGTAGACAGCAGAGAGTTGGACTTGGATGCTAAGAGTTTGGCATTTCTAGATGTCATAATACTTATGGTTAAGTGAGCTGAGTGCATGAGCAATTGGCACAGGAAAAATTGCTCAGCAGAAATCCCCAAGACCATCAATAAAAAGAGAGATGTCCCTGGGCAGAACTATTTGGCTCTTCTGTCTCTGGGTGAGAAGCACCAGTGAACATCTCTAAGAATAATTGCTCCCTGTATTTCCATTTGTCTTTCTTGTCTAATATGATGGCCGGCAGCGGTGAACCACCACTACAATTAATTCACATCCTCGTGGGAATGTGCTCTCTCTGAATGAAGCAAGATGATCACATGAACATTTCATGGAATTAAAGGTATCAAAGATCACAAAACTGGATTGATTAAGGGCTTCAAAAGTTTAATTGTTTCCTTTAAAATTGCTGTTTCTAATGTTCGACGCTGAAGGTATTCATCCTCTGTGTGTGGAAAGACTGTTCCTAGCAGATAGTGAATCAAAGAACAACAGGGAAGAACCAGCTACAGGCAAAGGCATTAGTTAATCATTCTTCTAAAGACAAATTTCCCAGAGGTGGCTTCCCGATAGCAGAACATTCATCTGTTCTTTCAAAGACATTTAGAACAGCTTACATTATAATCTAATTTATTGACATTTTGAAGGTTAGGTCAGAAACTGCAGTGGGCTGTTATAACTGTGGTCCCAGAGCAGGGCTTCTGTTGCTGTAGTTTCTATTCATTAAGGTTTAAGTTGCAGGGCCATCAACCTTAGGTACCACTGGAACTGCAAATTATCTCTAATGTCTGAGCTGGTATGGTTCTTGATGCCGACAAAACTCTATACCAGGACTATCGGCCTATATGGACCTTAAAATCCTGGCACCCATGACTGTGAGACTGTTTGAAAGGAGCAGTGATAGGATTGCTATCTATCTTATCAAGTGAAGTGTTTGCAGAATGGCTTATAGCTTGTTTGGCCTCTCAGATACATCTTTAATCCTTATTAGGTGTGTCACTCAAAGAAACTGATGTGAAAAGACAATAGGCTAGACTAGGTCCTGACTAAAAAACACATAGGTATTATTTTTTCAGAATGTGCACTTCCATATTGCCTACTTTAACTTTGAATGAGTGCTAGGAAGGCTAGTCTGTGTAGCAAACATGTTGGTATTTGAAGACGAAATCCCGTGGGCATTAGGCATGACTGCTAAGGAAAGAAAAAGAGATGCCCTACTATGTGAAATTTAAGAGCCAGTTACAAGTGGGAACCAAGTGGTGCGGTGTTAGAAAAAAATAACCCCTCGAATATTTATGAATAACCATACCTGGCATCAAATTTTAATATTTTTTTTCTATCTGTGGCATACGTTTTTCTCTGTTCACCTAATCCATGCCCAGTGAACACCCAATGTGCACCTAGGAGCACAGGAGCACATATACACTAAAGCCCACATGAATACTTCATTCTTGTTGTTGGGACTGAATTACATACTGTGATGGCATTTATAGACCAATGTCCTGTAACTGTTCTCTACCAAGACAGACAGTTGTTCTTGACTAAGTCAGTTCATTGACAGCAGACCTTCTAGGGCTCCACCCTGGTGATGAGAAAGCACACAAATCCTTTGGGAAGCTTCAGCAACCTGGGGAAGATAGTCAACTCACACAATAGAAGACTGTAGGTTTAATCCACTGTTACCACCTGGATTTATGGGGTCAGTGTGGCTTAGGTAGTATCATATGTTTAGGATAGTATGTGACAGGCACTGTACTGAGCATTGTAGACTGGTTTTTATCGCTACCATGATAAAGAACCACACAGATAGTGACTTAAAACAATACAAATTCCTGGAACTTGTAGTGGAAAGAGAGACTCAACTCCTCCAAATTGTCCTCTAATCTCCACACACACACTGTGGCACTAGTTTGTCTGTACACACACACACACACACACACACACACACACACACACACACACACACACACACACACCATACCATCCCTTTCAAACACATACAAACACATATGGACATAATACATTTAAAAATTTTTTAGAAGTCCTGAAATGAAAGCAATGACTGTTCAGTCTGGAGGCTGTGAGGGAGAATCGATTTCCTTGCCCTTTCCATCTTCAGAAGGCTGTTATCATTCCTTGGCTCATGTAGCCTTTCTTCCATCTTCAAAGAACATTACCTCCAACTCCACCTCTCTTCTCATGCCTCCTCACTTCCTGACACTCTGCTGTACTCTTTAAGGACTCCTATGCTTCCGTTGGGTCCATCTGTAAAGTCTCCATCACTGTATCAGGTAATATATTCTCAGGCTCAGAGAATTAGGACATGACATCCCAAGGAAAGATGGCATTCTGACTTCCATAGTGAATTATTTAATTCCCTACTCATGTTAGTCTTACTGTCCTGTTGTTGTCCCCCAAAAATCAAAGCTAAAGAAACTGACACCTGATGGAATGTAGAAATGCTCCAATTTTGGAGTAGATTCAGATTCAGGCAAGCTAGACTCAAGAGCAGTGACCCCTCTGAATGTTTTATTTAGGCTAGATGAGTCTAAAGAGAGAACTTTTGGTCCAGTAAAATTTCTACTATATCAGGGAAATATACTTAAAATTTGAAGCTTATCATAATTTTAGTATTCACTTAGTCAGCAGTAATTTGGGGCATTTTCTATCTGATTAATGATGAATATAAAAAGGTAAGAGGACCTACCAGAAATCAGGAATATGGTAACTATGGGTATAAAGGTTAAAAACATCCAACTGCACATTCATGCTGTCATTATTTTTAGTTTTGCTTAAAAAGAAAACCAACACTGTCAGCAGTTACGTATGGTGGGACCTGAGGACATAGTTGCAGTAGAAAGGAGAGAGAGCCACATGCTATGAACAGGACAGGCAAGGCTTCTTTATTGGACCTCAACTTGAGGCAGCCAAGTTAAAGCTCTATCCAGAGGTGACCAGTGTATTCACTTGACAAAAGGACTGTTAGTCTTTTACTCGTTTTTCTACAGTGGGCTAAAATTTGGTAGTTGTTCACGGGCCATGGCATGATTTTGAAAGATGTTTTCCTTCCTGTGTATAAGTCTCCAGGCCTTGCTTGGTGGGCAATAAGTAATCAACTCCTTTTGGCAACTGATGATTTGTATCTGGCATTATCATCTTGCACCCGGGACCTTGATAGGACTGAAGGACTTTTAGGACTGGAATTGATGGGAAATACAAGGGCAGAGTAGAACACACACATATATTTGCTTCTGTGGGCAATAGACCAAGCTAATCTTGTATTGTAGTTTTGGACAACTGTTTCTGAAATGATTGACAGCTAAATGCAGAGCTGAGTATAGAATAACTCAAAGACTGAGGTGACAAAGGGGACAGACACAATATAAAGACAGAAATGACAAGTCTTGTGTGTGTGTGTGTGTGTGTGTGTGTGTGTGTGTGTGTGTGTGTATGAGTGTGCATTTGTGTGGGCACACCTGTGGGTGCTTATGTGTATAAATTTTTGTAGGTACACATGTATGCAAATGTAGGCATGTGTGTATGGAATCCAGAAGTCAGCCTAGGGTGTTATTTCTCAGATGCTGTCTAGTTTTCATCTTTTGAGACAGGGGCTTTCATTTGGCCTGGAGTTTCCCCAGGAGGACAGGAGGGCTGGCTGCTAGCTAGCCAGCAAACCCCAGAGATCCACTTACCCTCATTCCCCTAATTCTGGGGTTATAAGAACAGACCACCATGCCAAGCTTTTTTACATGAATTTTGGGGACCAAACTAAGACTGTCATGTTTGCTTATTAATGACTGAGCTATCTCACTACCTGCTCTTATTCTATTTTTATTATCCATCAGGTATCTATAGGTTCTAGTAAAAAAAAAAATGAATGGGCCTTTTGCTTCTGTTTTTAGCAAACACAACCTTCAAAGTTTTTGCAGTCACCTCAGCAGCTGTTATTATAACCCATGTGCAGAAGTATTTCCTCCAGCAAGTTACTAGGAAGCTGATAAATGCATTTCTTAGTTGAGTTACTTTCAAAATGAGTGATTTTGAACTCAACTAAGAACAAGTGAAGTTACTGGGTTTACTTAGGCTTTTCTTCAGTAATAATTCTTTCTTGGCTTTGTTATTTGTGTCTTCACTAGTTTTTGCTGGGTTTAGAGAGAAGCACCTCCTAGGTGTGAGAACACTCTAGTCTGCAGTCTAACTTTATGACAAAGAAAGCAAGCTTCCAATGAGGACCAGGCTGAGGGGCCAGGTGCTTACTTCCTTTTTGTCTGGAACTGGTTCCTACCTGTCTTATAGGCTCTCAAATAACAAAGTGCAGCACTCTTGTCTGTTTAATATGTATTTTCCTAATTTTGTTCTTAGTTTATTCTTTGATTTCTTTTATATTAAAATGTTTACATTTAATATATTTGATCATATTCTCTCCCCTCCCTCAACTCCTCCTAGATCCTTCTCACCTCCCTACTCATTGAACTTCAAGCTTTCCCTCTCTTTCCCTCTCCTCTGTCTCTCTCCAAAAAACAACATAGAAAACCAAAAAACAAAGTTCAAGACGAACAAAAACCAGTAAGATAATAAATAATAAAACAAAGATAATAAAATAAAAGAGAACAGAAACAAACAAAAAACATAAACAAAAACAAAACAGCCCAGACAGCCAAACAAAAATATCCCATGAAGTCTCTTTTTTGTTGGCCAACTATTCTTAGGCATGGGGCCAGCCCTGGAGGTATATCCAGTGACATTCCATTGGAGAAAACTAATTTTCTATTTCTTGACAGGTATTAACATCAAATAGCTTCTTGGCTAGTGGTGGGATTTTATGTTCATTTCCCATTGTCTGTAATGAGATTCCATTTGTTTTGAACTTGTGCAGGTATTGTGTGTGCTGTAACAATCTCTATGAGTTCATATCTGTACCATCTTGTTGTGTCTGGAAGACACTGTTTCCTTGGAGTCATCCACCACCTTTGATCCTTAGATTCTTTTTGCCTCCTCTTCTACATAGATTCATGAGCCTTGAAGGAGGGGGGTTTGGTAAAGACATTCCATTTAGGACTGAGTGCTCAAAAGTTTCTCACCCTCTGCACATTGTCCAGTTGTTAGTCTCTGTGAAAGGCACACTCTAATGAAAGAAAAAGCTTCTCTGATGAGGGTTGAGTGAGGCACTGTTCTGACACCAACATGTCACTCACTAGAGTCATTTAATTGTTCCCTTAGCAGAATAATAGTAGAAGATTTTCTCCTAAAGCCCATGGCTTCTCTAGTCTCAGATTCTTGGCCACTTTAGCAGTGTCAGGTATGAGTTCCATCTCATAGAATGGGCTTTAGATCCAAGCAAAAATGGTTGGTTACTCCCTTAATATCTGTGCCACTAGTATACCAGTATATCTTGTAGACATGTCTCTATTGTAGGTTTCAGGGTTTGCATCTGGGTGATATTGACGGTTACTTTTCTTCTCTTATAGTGCTCAAAGTACCTTCTAGAACTGCGAACACTGGTCAGTGGGTGAAACTCCTAGTTGGTCTCAGGTTCAATTTCTCTATGTTCAATAGCAGTAGTGTTGTCCTTAGCAACAGGGCCTTGCCATCCACCACATTGTGGAGAGCAACCAATAGCCTTGGCAATAACCTGTGCTGTTTATGTGTGTATGGTGTCTATGGGACCCTTTTAGCCAACAATTCTACAAGAGTTGACCTATTTCTGGCACTGTTTTTTTTCTTTAAAGATTTATTTATTATGTATACAGTGTTCTGACTTCCTGTGTCCCTGCAGGCCAGAAGAGGGCACCAGATCTCATTATAGATGGTTGTGAGCCACCATGCGGTTGCCGGGAATTGAACTCAAGGCCTTTGGAAGAGCAGCCAGTGCTCTTAACCACTGAGCCATCTCTCCGGCCCCTGGCACTGGGGTTTTTACTTGATGACATAACATGTCTAGTTGTTGCCTTCCCTCCGCTATTCTCTGGTAACTCCATTTAGATTCCTTTCATATATGTGTACATTTTAGGAAGTTTATATTGTATCAGGTCTCCAATTAGGTTTTCAAAAAGCCCTTCCTTTGTGTTGTCCTGCCCTCCTCCCTTCCCATTTAATCCTCCTAGTCTCGTTTCCCCTTTATCTCTTTATAACACTATGTTCTATTTCCCCCTTTGGAAGATTCTACTCCCTTCACTATATGCTATTTCCTCTTCCTTGGGATATTACCCCCTGCCCCATAGCCTGTCCCTTACTAGAAGTAAAATTTTATTTCTCTTAAGAGCTGAATAATATTCTATTGTGTAAACGTACCACATTTTCATTATCTATTTATCAGCTAGTGGATGTTTTGGATGTTTCTAATTCTTGGCAGCCATGAACAAAAATAAGCAAGTACCTTTGTGGTAAGATGTAGTCTTTTGGATATATTTCCAAGAGTGATATGACTGGATCTTGTGGTAGACCAATTTTCAGCATTTTGAGGAATATCCACATACTGATTCCCACAGTGGCTATACCATCTAACACCCTGAGATTCTTGATGTGAGATATTCTTGGGTGTGGCAGAAAGATGGACATTGTTTTCTATTCCAGTCATTAGTTTGTGTCTTTTTATTGGGAAATTGGAACCATGGGTAATATTGAGAGTTATTAATGAGCACTTATTATCAACATCTGTTATTCTGTTATGGTGGTGTAGTTTTTTTTCTAAGTCTTTTGATGTACTGTTCTGGGATTATTTATTCCTTGAGTCTCTTTCAGCCTTCTCTTCAGACTGAAGTTTTCCTTTGTATGCCTTCTGTAGAACTATATAGTGGACAGAAATTGTTTATGTTGTTTTTATTGTGAAATTTTTTTTCCCCATAGATTATGATTGATAGTTTTGCTAGGTATAGTAGTATGCCTGGTATCTGTGGTCTCTATTTGTGGAACATCCACCCAGTTGCTTCAGTTCAGAGTCTCCAATGGAACATCAGGTATTATTTTAGTAGTCCTGTCTTTAGATGTGACTTGGTCTTTTTCCTTAACAGCTTTTATTATCGTTTCTTTGTTCTGTACATTTAGTGTTTTGATTCTGGCTTCTGAAGAAGGAAGGCATTGTCTTGGTTGTATGTGTGTGTGTTTGCTCTGGGACCTAGGCACATAAAGTTACAGTGTTTGAAGTGATTCCTGGTATAAACATCTGGTCTCAATTTTCCTGGGTGACTGTTCTATTCTTTGGTTTCTTTGGTCCCCTCTGGGTCCTAGAATAGTATGGCAGTTGTAGGGTCTCTGATTCCCAGATAAGTGTGGTGGCTGTGGGGCACCTGATAGAGAGTGGTTCTATGACTTCACAAGAAGTAACAAAGAATGGAGACAGTATAGAAGGAATGGATAAAATGGGTGGTAGGTAAGAGCTAGGGAGACCCTGGGCCATGGGTCCATACCTAGAGGCAGAGTTTCAAGGGGATGAAGGAAGGATGGAAGGAGGGGCTGAGATGGGATGGCAGCAGGAAGTTTAAGAGGAAGTCTGTAGCAACCAGAATGTCAGTTTTGAAGGCAGTCATTTCTATTTTTAAATGATAAATTAATCAATTACAGCTATACATGTTTGCAGGATACAAAGTGATGTCGTGATATATGAGTTCAGTGTGTAATAATTAAATGAAGCTAATTAACATATCTGTCACCCCAAGTACTTATCTTTTATTTATTTATTTTTGGTGAGAGCACTTGGCTTTTTCTTACTGATATATAAAAAGCACAATGTATTATCATTTAATGGTCCTAAGAGAAAGAAACAATCCTTTGTTTCAGATAGAGCCATGAAATTTCATTTAGCCTAGATAGTCATGAGCAAAAGCAACAACATGATAGGTACTGTAGTTCTTGATTTCAGATTGTGCTACCAAGTTAAGGTGATAAAGCAGCCTCCTATTATAATATAAAGAAACTCACTAACTAGTACGAAGGAATAAACATTCCAGAATGTGTGGAGTCAATTGATTTTGACACAGGACTAAGAATACAATCTTCAAAGGATGGCCTCTTCAACAATGGTGCCTGGAAGAATGGATATCCATAAGTAGAATAATGAAATTGGATCTTTATCTCAAACAATTAGTTTTTAACTTCTTGATGCCAGGCTCTACTTGTCTCCCTCTGTTTCGCAGACTTGGTGTTGAATGCTAATGACTCTTTCCTCTGTGCAATCCCAGCCAGTCATTTCCAGATAATTATCTATATTCCAAATGTTGCTTAAAATGAGATCATTATTATTCAATTCTGTTGGGCCATAGTGAATCAAGGACCAGTTTGAAATATGAAAAGAAGTTCACAAATCAGTATGGGGGTAGGGTGTGCAAAGAAATACTAATAGAGCAATAGTGATTAAACAAATACATGCCAAGGGCACAGTGCCCGCTCTGGTCATGTGTTACCATGAGTATCCAGGCAAATTTTTCCTGAATCATATCATTATCATCATATAACTGTGGACTCTATAAAATTTATAATTGCTTCTACAATGTTTAATATTATTTGTTAACCACTTTGCTAAACTATGTATTAGCAAGCAGAAATAATCAAGTCTACCTTTTTTCTAACCAAAGCACCTTCTTCTTACCATTCAGGTTCTCATGAAGGTCTGTACTGGATACATTATGAGTAAATAGTGAAGTAGTAAGCCACTGAATGGAAAGGGACCTAGCTATTGAAGTAAAAGTGAGAATAAAATCTAAAGGAAATGTTCACTTCAAGTGGATGCTGTGGCTGAGATATCAATAATGATATACTAAGATATTCCTAGGATAATTTACAAAAGGACTCAGAAGTAAAAGGTGGGGCAAGTAAGTGAGTCTTTTTCTAGAGCTATTAATTTGGGGCTTATGTGGAGAACTGTGATATTGCCTTGTACTGTTTTCTCTCCCCAAACCAAGACCTGACATGTTTGCTCAAAAATGATCAGTCATCCTAAAATAGTACTCACTAGGGGGCGGAAATATGATGCAGGAGTCACCAAGCATTTAAGATACTGCCTTATCTAGACAGAGGTATTACATAGAGGCAGAAAACAGAGCAAAAATGAATACAGGGAAGGGAAATACACTCATATAAAATTTCCCTATTTGGCACATTAATATTTTCCATTAAATAAACAATAATGGAAGAAATCCTGGAATTAGGAGATAGCATAACAAGTATCAGCCTTGGAGTAAATTTCCACCCATTCCTCCTTCTTGTCTGTGGGCATTTTACACACTCTGGAAAAGGACTTAAGATTCTTTCTTCTTTGTGTCTTTATTTGACATAATTTTCCTCATGATGTCAGGATCACAATGTTTGGAAGAGGACACAATACATTATATATATATATATATATATATATATGTATATATATACATATATATATATAAAATATTTAGTTGCCTTTCAATTTAGCAATTTAAAAGAAGAACAAATGACATTTTAATGAAAAATGTGACTTTCCTTCATTTTGGCATATCTCTATAGCACCAAAACTCACAAATAAGATTATTATCTAATGATATGAAAGCTTTGTTGCTTGCTTAATTATCCCCCTTTTATCCTCAACAAATCTCCTGTCCCCCCCCCCCACACACACACCAAGTCCTCACCCATTTTCATGTCTCTTTCGTTTGTTCTTGTTAAATAGAAATTTTTATAATGGGCATGTTAGGTGAGCTACAAAATAAAATTAGTTTCTTTATTAACTTTTATAAAGCCAATGTCAAGTGAGTAAATTCTGGAGTGGTCAGATATATCATCAAATACTATTTTAAAATTAGGGATAATATTCATTTTTATAGTGAAGAAACTATAAATTAAAAAAATTAAAGACTATTTTACAGCCACCACATTAATGTGTTTGTATTTCCATGGGGAGAATCTAGATGTCATACTATGGTGAGGAGAAAACAAATGGATCCTTTTGCTATGGTAAGCATTTTGACAAAAGTCTTCATCCAGTGATTATTTCTTTACCTGGACACTGTATTTACAGCTACTTACTTATTAGCACACACAGAACTGAGAACTGTTCCTTGTCTCTCTTAAAATTATGTGTGTGTGTGTGTGTGTGTGTGTGTGTGTGAATATGGAAACAGTGTAGGTGCCCATGAATGTCAGAATAAAGTGTTGGCTCTCTTGGAACTGGAGTCACCAGTGATTATTATTTAACCTAAGGTGGGTGCTGGGAAACGAACTCTTGTCCTATGAAGAAGCAGCAAGTCCTCTTGACCACAGAGCTCTTTCTCCCTAGCCCCCAACGATGTTCATCATGCAATAAACAACAACTGGTAAACACCTGCTATAGGGTATGATAAATGGTTATGCAACTCTTGTGTATATACAATAGATGGCTTTACAAACTGAATCTGTTGAACAAACAGATTCAGATGTATCAACCTATAAACCTTACATAGTGTATGGAAAAACAATCAAGATACCAAACTAGAAAGGACGTTTACAGAAAGCAGCATTTATATACAATTTTTGGTAAAAACAAACCACTAGCATGTATGCCCTAAGAAACCACAGGTAGTCAAATAGAACATGCTGAAATGTTACACTGGGGAGGGAGGGGAGAGGAAAGAGAAGAGATGAGTTCAGACAAATGAAGATGGAGTTGTTACGATCTCTTGAGTTCTTCCTCCCTTTCTCTGTTTATTCCTTTCCTCACCCCATCATCTTTTTCTCCCTTCCCCAAGCTTGCCTTTCCTTTTCTTTCTATTTTCTTTATTTATCCACACTCTTCACTTTCGTCATTTTATCAACCTTTGTTCCTTCAAAGAAAACTAAAGCAAACAGAGGCACATGATAGTACGTTTAAACTCTTTATTACATTCAAATTTGATGTCCTCATATTTACAGAATAATCCTCAAATAATCCCTATTTACACCCTCATATTAAATGTCATTTTAAATTGGACAGGGTTGCCTTCCTGTACCCTATCCAAGAATAGCCATAATGAATGGAAACCAAATTTTATCTCTCTCTTACATGAATTTACACTAACTGGCATTTAATAATTCTAATTTTCTGAAATATATCCCATCCATCAAGAATTCCATTCCCTTAGCTGGGTGCTGGTGTTTAGAATGGATGTGCCTTCCCTCGCATTTCTCATCACAGTTTGCAATTACACATGTCTTAGTTCAACTATTTGTTTTCTGGAGTAAATGCTGTTTGGATAGATGGCAAGTATTATAAGGCCAATGACCTCATAATGATTCACTTACCAAGGTCTGCTCAGTGTCTGCCTCAAAATTGATGTATAGGCTTAATAGAATTAACAGGAACTTAAGGAAATACTGAAATCATGATTTCTCAGAAGAAGACAGAAAAAGACCAATGTGCTGTCTGCATTAAAACATTATGCCAATGTTGTTTGGAAAACAAATTTATGGTAAAAATCCATATTTGTCACTCTGATTAAATTTCTTACTAAAAATCATCTTGAGTACGTTGGTTAAATAAACAAACACAGATTGCTGGCATTTGGATAGTTTCCAAGGCCAAGGATTTGCTTGAATTGTGTTTACATTAATGTCATCATAAGATTCCCAACCAAATTTAGATAAGATATGATATTCAGGAGAATTAGCCAAAACACTTATGAATATAGAAAACTGTCCAAATAACACATATTTACATTTTAATATTTTAAATATATTTAACAGTGTTTAAATATTTGGACATACTTTATTAGCTTACTATCAATTAAGTGTCAATAATATTTTAATGGAGAAATTTAAAATAATCAGAACGTATCACTCATGTAAGTGGAAAATACTTTTGAAGGGAGTAAGTGTGAATAATGTCCTCCTCTTAAGTCATTTCTTAAATTTTACACTAAAATTCTCTACAAATAAATTATTCATTTTGTAAAGAAAGGTAAATGCTACATTTACTACTGCAGCTAGAAGCATGTGTGCCGGGGAGGAGCTGTGTGGGCACACACGTCACACACCCACACCGGCCCTCCTCTCTGTGGGCCATTATTGTGGGGTCAGAAGAAGAACTGTGTGTAAAGTCACAGGGGGAAAGTGGTGTCCAGGAGCTGTGCTCCTGTGCTGGGTCTTGTTCTGCCTTGAAGGCCCGGGTCTAGTTTTAAAGCCCCCCCACTTGCCTTTCTAACCTGTCCATTCATAAGAATTGTGCAAGATTTTGAAGTGAATTGCAAACACTTCTGATACCTGTCCAGCAGTCGGGATTAATTGGTCTTTCATTGCCTTTGAGCTGTTCTGCCCTCCTGCATGTTGTAGAAAATAATAGGATGGAAGTAAGTAAGGCTTACCTGTAAGTAAACCCATAGTTGCAGATCCCTGTGAGCTTTGCCTGGCTTTGCCTTTATTTACCCATTCTTTAATGCGCTATATCTTTTCAGAAAATATACGTCTTGGGCACTCTGAACTGGATAAACATCTTATTTTCTCCCTAATTAATGAGATCACTAAAATCTGTCTCATTTTGTTTTCAATAATGTATGTGTTATAACAGTTTGTGAGGTGCCCATACTATCAGATCCTATTATATACCATATATATCTATATCTCATATCATATCATATCATATCATATCATATCATATCATATCATATCATATCATATCATGTCCTAATAGATCCCAGTTAGACACATTGTCAGAATGTATATCTCATGCCAGGATGGAAGGGGAAGAGGATCAGGAAGTTCCACACCAATGGCTATCAGAGAAGGGAGAGTTGATTTTCTTCATGGATGTGACCCTGGTCCAGCAGATGGTGGATGGTTTCACCTATGCACAAACAGGAAGTATGAAGTGAACTCAATGGGTTTTTAAAAAGCACATGAAGTTAGGAGAGAAAAGAACTGGGGGCAGATAGGGAAAGAATTGGAGGTGAACCAATAGGTGTGGATTTGACTAAAACACATTGTATCCATATACACAGTTCTCAATTCTAATACTAACCATACTTATACTAACACTAATACTAATAATAACGTGTATCTCATGGGCCACATGAAACCAGGTATGTCTTTTATTGCTTCTTCTAGAAAAAAAATCAAGCAGCAATAGATTATGACATTGTTGGTTCTATCACTCTCCTCCACCATCTTTTTGTTTTGTTTTTGTTTCTGGTTTGCATCCAGCTACTACAATATTTATTGGTGTTAGCACAGATTGGGACTTTGGTTTCATGGTCTGACTATTTAATGACTTATGTAAATAGGTTAATGGATCACAGGGGCGGAATTCTATACTCTGTTGAGTGAGAGAGAGTTGAGTTTGTTGTGTTAGTCTCCTTTGTTTGTCTAGTTTTCCATTTTGGATGCCAGACAACTATGCCCCGTGGAGTGGATTGCAGCCGTTTGACATCTGGGCAATGAATTCTCTTGTTTTTGTGTTCACTTTTGACCTGCAGCAAAGTGTAGATGTGAATTTATAAGCACTTTGGTGTTTTCATATCTGTAGTTCAGAAAAGCCATTGCTTCCTGTTACATGACAGTATTGATAAATTAGATCACAAGGCCTCGTGGCATAAAGGAACTTGGTCTTATTAGTTACACAGATAAATAAATATGTAAATCACATATTCCTAAGTTCTCCAGAAATAAGGAAGAATTCTAGAATTTCTAAGTGTTCTCTCAACTTAAAAATTATTTCTTGTAGAAGCTAACACAGTTATTTTAAAGATTCAAGTTCCCCTAATATAAATCTTTAATTAATTAATGAGTATAATTACAAATTAGTCTAACATGAAACATCTGCATTTTTATTTGTCAGTATCAATTTAATGTAAAATAAGTGTTCCTATGCCTTGTATCCCTTGCTTTTATACAGATTTATGGATCTAATATACTAACTTTAATATAACAAATTTGAGATTGTGAAACATACAATTATTTTCAAATAAAGTAGATCATTATTCTGATATCTTTATTTTATCAACACGTATTTTTTATAATATATTAGCTTAAGAACTTTTCTCATGCTATTGAAATTAGAATCTGATCAAGATTAAACTAGATTAATTAGTGGGTAATCATTGAACACCTAAATAATTTCTAAGTGAAATAGAAAACTTAAACATTAGCTACTGTCATAGCTAGCCTTAGACGTCAACTTGACTCACACAGGAAGGGGGGAATCTGAGATAAAGAATTCTCTCCATCAAAATGGCCTGTCTATATGTATGTGGGGCATTTTATTGATTGCTAACTGATGTAGGATGGTTCTGTACACTGTGGGTGGGTACCAGCCCTAGGCAAGTAGGTCAAGGATGCATAAGAAAGGTTACTGGATTTGAGTCTGAAGGTAAACATGGCTCCATTGGTTTTTCCTTCAGGCTCTTGCCTTGGGTTCTTGCCTTGGGCTTGCCTTGATGATGGATAACATCATGTAAGGTAAAATAAACTGCTTCCAAGTTGCATTTGGTCAGTGTTTTATCACAGCAACAGAGAAGCAAACTAAGATACTTACTAAATATACTTCTAAATTTATATATTTTTATTTCTTGTTTTTATGCTTTAGAGATGTACCTTTAGGGTATGTTAATTGTGATACCTCTGTAAAACCCCTCACTCTATCCCCTACAGACAAAGAGAAGCTTAAACCAGGATTCCTAAGTGTAGATAAGAACTTAGACCCCTTTTCCCCAGGTATCTGCTACAGGGACTTTGGAAAACACAGTCAGGATATTCGACCAAAAGACTAAAAAGGGAGGCGGGTTAAAATAAATTATATGGTCTGTGCCTTTAAGAACTAGCCTCACAAAGAAAAGGGAGCACTCCTTCCAACCTCCCTACTGTGAGTGAGAGATTTGGAAGAGCCTCCCTGGAGGCTTGTAAACTTAGAAAACACCTTACTTTTGCATTCTGTACCTAAAATCTCCAGTGGTGGCTTTGGGGATGTGATCTAGGCACAATAAGACCCTCACTCTATTGTCTCAAAAAGGGGGCCTTTGACAAAGATATCTCAATATAGATAGACCCAGGCCAGTTTCAATTCCCCAGAAATGATGGCGCCAGCCCCAGGAACAAAAGAACAGAGTCAGCATGTCTGATGGTAACCAATTAACCACGAGATGCCCCTCTCTGGAGATAATATGACCAGACCCTGGAGAGGAGTTGTAAAAATCCTGACAGGGCAAACAGATAAGCTAGAATAAGATAAAGTCCAGGCCCAGGAAAAACTGGAACAATCAAGGATGGACCTGTACTAACCCCCTCCCCTCTAAGAAATTTTATGGGTTTTGCCTATAAAAACTAACTTCCCCAAGAAAGAGTAACTCTTCTCTGCCTCACTTGAGATGGCTTGAGATGAGTTCCCTGTCATGACTTGTAACAGATAAACCTTGCTTTTGCATTCTGGTATGCTCGTCCTTGGTGGTCTCTCTGGGGGTTACGATCTGGGCACAACATTAATGTGCATGTTCATTTTTATTTTATATTTTTAAAAATACTTGGAATGAATATACTCAGTTGGAGAACAATTGCATGCCAGGTATATTCTTTTCCTCTATTGGTCATCTGAGATGCTGACAAATAATATTTTCCATATCCCATTAATTAATTTTCTTTCTGAGATATAAATGATTTGTTCTGGATAGTGGGACCAACTGAAACTATTTTAGGAACAACAATGTAAAGAGAAATAATTGTAAATATATGTCTTTGTTATGCAAGAAAAGAAGTTTTGTCCAAAGCTGTGGTCCACATAATACTGACTCTCTTGACTCATTTACACTCCAAAAATTTATTAATATATACAATTCTGTAGTGGGTAGCTGTTCCAGCTCTGACCTTGAAGCACCATTCCAGAGAGGCAGCCGGCAACTGCCACACCTATCTAGGGCCTGCCTCTGAAGCGTGGCTAGGAGAGGAGCGCTTAAGACTCAAGATCTGGCATGCGGCCCTCTTGGCTCCTTGTGATCCTGGATACAGAGTCAGAGTTCTGCAGAGAATCCTGCTGGACTGCACCTCACCTCTCCTGGATCCTGTAACCAACCCCTTCACTGGCTGTAAGTCACCCCCAAATAAACCCCCTTTTAACTACATGAAGTTGCCTTGTTAATCCCCACATTACAGTTCTTGTAAATTAAAACTATGTTTGTCTTTCTGAGTCTGGGTTACCTCACTCAGGATGATTTTTTCTAGATCCATCCATTTGCCTGCAAACCTCATGATTTCATTGTTTTTCTCTGCTGAGTAGTATTCCATTGTGTATATGTACCATATTTTATTTATCCATTCTTCAGTTGAAGGGCATCTAGGTTGTTTCCAGGTTTTGGCTATTACAAACAATGCTGATATGAACATAACTGAGCAAGTGCCCTTGTGGTATGATTGAGCATTCCTTGGGTATATGCCCAAGAGTGGTATAGCTGGATCTTTGGGGAGATTGATTCCCAATTTTCTAAGAAAGCGCCATATTGACTTCAAAAGTGGTTGTACAAGCTTGCATTCCCACCAGCAGTGGAGGAGAGTTCCCCTAGTTCCACATCCTCTCCAGCATAAGGTATCTTCAGTGTTTTTGATCTTAGCTACTCTGACAGGCGTAAGGTGGTATCTCAGAGTTGTTTTGATTTGCATTTCCCTGATGATTAAGGATGTTGAGCAATTCCTTAAATGTCTTTCAGCCATTTAAGTTTCCTCTGTTGAGAATTCTCTGTTTAGTTCTATAGCCCATTTCTTAATTGGACTGTTGGTCGTTTTGATGTCTAATTTCTTGAGTTCCTTATATATTCTGGATATCAGCCCTCTGTCAGATGTGGGGTTGGTGAAGACATTTTCCCATTCTGTAGGCGGTTGCTTTGCCTTGTTGACCGTATCCTTTGCTCTACAAAAGCTTCTCAGTTTCAGGAGGTCCCATTGGTTGATTGTTTCTCTCAGTGTCTGTACTACTGGTGTTAGATTTAGTAAGTGATCTCCTATGCCAATGTGTTCAAGACTACTTCCTACTTTCTCTTCTAGCAGGTTCAGAGTAGCTGGATTTATATTGAGGTCTTTGATCTACTTGGACTTAAATTTTGTGCACGGTGATAGATATGGATCTATTTGCAGCCTTCTACATGTTGATATCCAGTTATGCCAGCACCATTTATCGAAGATACTTTCTTTTTTCCACTGTATACTTTTGGCTTCTTTGTCAAAAATTATATGTTCATAGGTGTGTGGGTTAATGTCAGGGTCTTCAATTCGATTCCATTGGTCCACATGTCGGTTTTTATGCCAATACAAAGCTGTTTTAATTACTGCAGCTCTATAGTAGAGCTTGAAGTCAGGGATCATGATGCCTCCAGAGGTTGTTTTATTGTACAGGATTCTTTTGGCTATCCTGGGTTTTTTGTTTTTCCATATGAAATTGAGTATTATTCTTTCCAGGTCTGTAAAGAATTGTGTTGGTATTTTGATGGGGATTGCATTGAATCTGTAGATTGCTTTTGGTAAGACTGACATTTTTACTATGTTAACCTTGCCTATCCATGAGCATGGGAGATCTTTCCATTTTCTGACATCTTCTTCAGTTAATTTTTTCAGGGACTTAAAGTTCTTGTCATATAGGTCCTTCACTTGCTTGGTTAGTGTTACCCCAAGGTATTTTATGTCATTTGTGGCTATTGTAAAGGGTGATGTATCTCTAATTTCCTTCTCAGCTTCTTTGTCAATTGTATATAGGAGGGCTACTGATTTTTTTGAGTTGATGTTGTATCCTGCTATGTTGCTGAAGGTGTTTATAAGCTGTATCAGTTCCTTGGTGGAATCTTTGGGGTCACTCAAGTATACTATCATGTCATCTGCAAATAGGGAAAGCTTGACTCAGTCATAGGAGGATACTCGATGTAGAACAAGGATGACTGGACTGCTACTCACATCACCAGGGAGGCTACCTGGAAAACAGGACCCCAAGAAAGACACAGGGATCGCCCAATGATGGAGAAATGGATGAGATCTACATGAACAGCCTGGACATGAATGGGGTTAATGAAGGGCGAGGGTCGAGGGAAAGAGAGCTTGGGGGAGCGGGAGATCCCAGCTGGATCAAGAACAGAGAGGGTGAACAAGGAATAGGAGACCATGGTAAATGACCATATGAGAATAGGAAGAAGCAAAGTGCTAGAGAGGCCCACAGAAATCCACAAAGATACTCCCACAATAGACTGCTGGCAATGGTTGAGAGACAGCCCGAACTGACCTACTCTGTTGATAGGATGGCCAAACACCCTAATTGTAGTGCTAGAAACCCCATCCAATGACCGAGGGATCTGGATGCAGAGATCCACGGCTAGGCCCCGGTGGAGCTCCGGGAGTCTAATTAGCGAGAAAGAGGAGGGTTTATATGAGTGAGAATTGTTGAAACCAAGGTTGGATAAAACACAGGGACAAATAGCCAAACGAATGGAAACACATGAACTACTGAACCAATGGCTGAGGGCCCCCCAACTGGATCAGGCCCTCTGAATGGGTGAGACAGTTGCCTGATCTGTTTGGGAGGCATCCAGGCAGTGGGACCGGGTCCTGTGCTCATTGCATGAGTTGGCTTTTTAAAACCTGGGGCTTATGCAGGGTCGCTAGGCTCGGCCTGGAAGGAGGGGACTGGACCTGCCTGGACTGAGTCTACCAGGTTGATCTCAGTCCTCAGGGGAGGCTTTGCCCTGGAGGAGGTGGGAATGGGGGATGGGCAGGGAGGAAGGGGAGGGGGCGGGAGGGGGAGAACAAGGGAATCTGTGGCTGATATTTAGAACTGAATTGTATTGTAAAATAAACAACAAACAAACAAACAAAAAACCCCCTAAAAACTGCTTTGCTGTAAGCTTTGATGTAAGCGAGCAATAATGAATCCATTGCTTGTGAACACCTTCACGTAGTTATAAAAATGGTACTGACTTCTGAAGCATCATCATCATCACATGACTTCATGTGCACCTAGAAGGCACAAGTTTGAGCCAGGCTTAGCACAGACCCGTATTCCTCAGCTACTCTGGAGGCTGAGGCAGGTGGATCATAAATTAGAGACTTGTCTAGACTACACAGTGAATTCAAGTCCAGCCTGAGCATCTTGAGAAGAGTGTTTCAAAGAAAAAAAACACAAAAGGATGGAGGGGCATAGCACTATAGCAGAAAAGTCCGGCAATTCACAGCATGGCAAAATAAGGGGAAAAAAGATTGGAAGTGGCAAACTTAGAAGTGAACTTTGCCTTGATTTATAAATCTTGACCCTGACAATGAAATATAAAACACATTAAAATTTGTAAAGCTGGCTTTATCTTCGTGTTTGTGCTTACTGGATTTCCTGGTTATTTCCTCTTCCCATGTGAAAAATTATTTTTGCTTCCTATGCGATTGTTAGTTGATAGTGATTCTGTTTCTATTATTTTTAAACATTTTTTACATTTTAATTTATGAGTATGTGGATGTGTCTGTGTGAATGTATGCCATGTGAGCAGGTGCCTATGGAGCACAGAATGGGGCATGCGATCTCCTGAGGCTGGAGTTTCAGGCAGTTGTGAGCTGTTCAAAGTTGGTTCTGGCCACACCCAACCTGAGTCCTTAGGAAGAACATCAAGTATTCTTATCTGCTGAGACCCCTTTGCAGACTCCAAGATTTTATGTTCTGTTCTTTGCTTTGATTTTATCATGTCTTTGATTATTGAAGAAATCAAAGACTCATCTACAAAGTCTGGCACCCATGACCCTACTTAATAAAAGACTCAATCTCTGATGATTCTTATTTATTTTGTAATTGCTATATCAGATTATCCACACCTTGGTACCTATCTTTATTATTTATATATTTATAGCTTTTAAATATAATTTTATTTTTTGAGAATGCCATATACCAATACTGCATAAATATCACTTCTGCTTCCCCCCTAACTTCTTCTGTGCTCCCCGATCCCAAATTATCAATCTTTTCTTTAATTATTATTTTTACATGTGTATGCATACATACATATATATGTATATTCACTCAATATATATTATCTGTTAAGTCCATTTAGTTTTGTTCATATGTACATGTGTCCAGGGCTGATCACTTGGGTTTGGATAACCAATGTAGAAGCCCCACCATGGTCAAAACTGATTCTGTCTCTGTCAGCAGCCATTAACTACCAGTAGCTCTTCATCTATGGGTTGGGACCATGTGGAATTTCCCATCTACTATGGCACATCCATTGGTGTCATTACGCTGGTCTTGTTCAGACAGCCATATTGTTCATGGGTCCGCTTTCCCTGTCATGTCTCGGGGGCACTATCTCACAGCAAGCATTCTTTGCCTCTGGTTCCTACAATCTTTCTGATCCCACTTCTGCATTTTTTTTTTCAATGATCTTTATTTGTAGGAGTTGTATTTGCAGATATATCAGTTGGAGTTGGGAATGCCACAGTCATTTATTCTCTGTAGTTGTGGAGCCCTGAATTGGTCTTCATTGGTTGCAAGGAAAAAAAAAAAACCTTCTCTGATGAGGGGTAGGGACCACACTTATTTCTGGGTATAAGAATAACTATTAGAATACAGTTATATTGATTCAGAAGAACAAGGGAGCTGGTTTTCCTCTTGGGTTTAGAACTCTCCATCCATGAGTAGTTGGTTAGGTTTACAGTAATAGGTATACGTTTACTCCTATTGGCCTTACGTCCAATTACACAGCTGTTGGTTATCAACAATACGAAAGTGCCACCATGGAACAAGTACTTGTTTCTACAGTCATTGTTGTAGTTCACAGGCCTCATAGCTTTGTAGGAATACTAATTGTTCCTCTCCTTTGGTGGCATACATAGCATCTTCTGATCCTATGGAGGTCCGTCCCAAAGGAGGAGGCTTCCAGGTCAGTTCCAGTTTGATTTGGGGAAGTGTGGTGGTATTGTGTTCCCCAAAATATTGTGTACCCTAATAAATTTATCTGGGGTCAGAGAACAGACAGCCACTAGATACAAAGGCTAGAAAATGGCGGCACTCACACCTTTAATCCTAGCATTCCAGAGGTAGAAATCCCTCTGGATCTCTGTGAGTTCAAGGCCACATTGGAAAGGCCAGGCAAGGTGACACACGCCTTTAATCCCAGGGAGTGGTGGTAGAAAGCAGAAAGGCATATAAGGCATGAGGACCAGAAACTAGAAGCATTTGGCTGGTTAAGCTTTCAGGCTTCTAGCTGCACAGTTCAGCTGAGAGCCATTTGGATATGAGGACACAGAGGCTTCCAGTCTGAGGAAACAAGACCAGCTGAGAAGTTGGCCAGGTGAGGTTAGCTGTGGCTTGCTCTGTCTCTTTGACCATCCAGTATTTCACCCTAATAACTGGCCCCGGGTTTGATTTTATTGATAAGAACTTTTAAGATTCCTACTACGGGGAAGTCTTATGTCTAAAGTGTGTGGCATCTTCAGTTACAAGACCTCAACTTCAAATTCTGATGTCACATAATTTCATTTAAAGTATATATCTAGGTATAAACATAAACATATATTATATGTAATTCTATATGTAAACAGAAAATGACTCCCTAATATACATTTTATATGCAAAGTACTTTTAATTTTCCTGGTGTCTTTGCAAATCACAAAGTTATAGTATACATATTGCACACTGAGAGTTGTCCAGTCAGATTATAAATTTGACCTAGCCTCAATTAAATTTGCATATGTAAGCTATTGATATAAATAGTTCTGAGAGAGTATTATTATTTGAATATTTGAATTTTCTAATGTCATGCTAAAATTTAATTGCCATCATAGCAGTATTAAATAGTGAGATTATTGGGCCATTAGAGCTGTGAGGGCTGTGTCCCCCTGGAGAGATCAATTCCCTTTTCATGAGGATGGACTTACATAAAACGATGTCTCACACATTACATGTCATCTCCATTTAAAGTAAATATATATACACACACACATATGTATATATATGTGTATATATATGTATATATAAAGCTTCTATAATAGTAGGTTTCCATGTGCTTTTCAAAAGGCTTTTACTGTTCATGAGTCACTCCTCTTCATATTCCTCCTTTGTCCCGACCTCTCACCTGTCTTCCCATTTAATCCTCCTATTCTAGTTTCCTCCTTATCCTTTTATAACACCATATTTTACTTTCCCTTCCTTGGGAAGTCTTTTTCTGCTCACTGGTCCTGGTTAGCTACCCAACCTCTATGGGTATTCAAAATGAACCACGTGGGTTCTAGGGGGAAAACCCACTATGATTAATCTGCTAAATGAATACAGCAATAAAATAACACCTAATGAAGTATTGCTATTCCCGGAAACCAGAGCATCGCTCATCTCTCATTAGAGAAGTTTCTTGTTGCAGTAAGTGGTAACTAACATAAAAGCCCACAAGTGGACAATGTGTACAAACTAAGAGACTTTGGAGCACTCAGCCCGAAATGGGATGTCTTCATCAAGACCCTCCCCGAAAGGTTCAGTGATCTATGTAGAAGAGGGGGCGGGAAAATGTAAGAGCTCAAGAAAGTGGATGACACCAAGGAAGCAAGCAGTATTTATCAGATAAAACAGGACATATGGACACACAGACACTGTTTTATAGTACACAGAAGACCTTCTCAAGGTCAAGCCAAATAAAATCCCATCTGGGAGAAGGGTAAGTAGTGAGAAAATACCACCCCATAACCAAAACGGTATTTGCATTTTGTATCTCCTAATAGAGGGAAAAATCAGTTTTATCCAACCAAATGACCCTGGGCATATCAACCATAGTCCAGGGCAGGCCGAATGCTCAGGGGTAATTAGCCAACAGGAAATGGACTCCTACTTTTTATGCACATTTTTTTGTTCTTGTATTGGTGAGGTTTCCTTTTTCTCTTTTTTTGAGGGAAAGAGAGAGAGGACATGAAGTTGGGTGGAGGAGGGAGGGGACAGTATCTAGGGGAAGTTGAGAGAAAGGAAAGAATATGAGCAAAATGTATGAAAAATTTTAAAAAATTAATAAACAGTGTGAAGATGATAAAAAGTGGGTGTGGGCATGATCAGCATATCACTTCCTCTCTCCCTCTCTTCTGTTGCATTTCCTTACTGCTATGGATGAATTTACAAAAATACCTTTTCTAGATTCTGGTCTTGAGTCTTGATTTTCTCAGCTTCCAGAATCATGAACCAAATTTCAGTTCTTTAGACCTGAGGTTCTCTGCGACAGCAGCACCAGTGACCCCATACACCAGGCCTGGTAGGAAGCTCATAGACGTTTATCAATGATCTGATTTTCAATAATATAGCTCAAACTCAAGGGAGACACTAGACAAAATTCTTACAAAACAGCTGTCTGTACTTTCCCTATATTGATTACTGTCCTGAAGATGTTAAATGACAACATACAATGTTGTCTGACCAGTTTCCAGTAATTACTTACAGGAGTAAAATACTTTAAATGTGAAGTTATCTTTCAAAACCTAACTCACTGTCTTGAATCTAGCATCTTTGATATAGTAAGTCTCAGTTATATCCCCACATTCTATGGGATCAGGGGACAGTCTTCTAGCATCCTCATTGCATCTGTAGACCAGATGCCACATCTGCAGGATGAAGTTACTTCCAGGACTGTGTAAGGGGACAGGTCACATCTCTAAAGGCTTCTGACATTTTTGCTACCATTTTAAAAAGATTTATTATTTTTACTTCATGTGTATTTATTATAAGTGCAGTGTGTATGTGTGTGTGTGTGTGTGTGTGTGTGTGTGTGTGTGAGAGAGAGAGAGAGAGAGAGAGAGAGAGAGACAGAGAGAGAGAGAGAGAGAGAGACTGTGTGTGTGTCTGTGTATCTGTGTGTGTGTCTGGTGCCTATGGAGGAGATCAGAAGACAGCTTGGATTCCCTGCAACTGAAGTTACAAAAGGTTTTGAGCTGCCACTTGGGTGCTAGGAACCCCATCAGGGTTTTCCACAAGTACAACCAAGTGCTCTTAATTATGGAGCCGTCTCTTCAGCACCTGCCTTTGCCTTTGTTATCTTTTTATTTCTTTTTACTTCTGGTTACTACAATAATCTAACACAATTTTAATTTAAGGTGCTATAAAAGTCCTATACTAGAAATGATTGAAAACCTGATAGGATTTTTTTGTTTTGCTTTCTTCTTGTTATTTGAGAAATGATGTGAAGTATCATAAGAAAAAGGTTACATAATCCTTTATCTCCTGGGAAACATGAAGCATGAGATCACAGTGCCCTAAGTCACCCTGACCTAGTATGGCAGGCTTCTGCAAACTCCCTTACACCACTAAGATGACAAATAAACAAGGTCCAACCATTTCTCTGCTTATCGTGATTATTAGTTGGAATGTAGAACTTAAGTGATTAATGACCAATTTATGTATGGTGTTATTCTTGTCAACCAATGCAATTGTAGTAACTGGCTTGTTTCAACTTCCTTCTTGGTGTTTTTTTTTTAATTTGTTAAAACCATATGAAGAACACTGACTAGAATCAGTGGGTTAAAATAAATTATTAATAAAAAATTAAAAAATGATCCTAGAAGTCATTTCTGAAGCACAGATTCTAGACAATGAAAATTTGTGTTCTCTCCTCAGGTGGCTGGTTCTCATCTTTGCTCATGTACTCTGTACCCATATTCAATGTACCTCAACTTGCCTTTTAAGTAGAAAAACTTTGTTCATTGGCTCAGTCTTTATAGAGAGGAAATAAGACTGATAAACTCTCTTCTGTAACATACTTGATTTTCTTATTTTTTTCATTTCATTTTCTCTTTTATTTTATATATTTGAGTGTTTGCCTGCATGTATATCCATTTACCAAATGCATGTCTAGTGCCTGAAGAGGTCAGAAAAGGATATTAGATCCCAAGGAACTACATTTACAGATGAGTTTGAGCTGTCATACAGGTGATTGGAATCAAACCTGTGTCCCCTTGAAGAACAGCCAGTGCTCTTATTTATTGAGCTATCTTGTCAACCCCATAGGTGGCTTTTAATTACTCACTTACTATTTTTCTTTAATTTTAATATTTGACTCTATTATTTGATAAGCCAAGCTCATAAAAATGACACACATGTTGTCTTATCAAGCACTCAATTGTCCTTTGTGAGAATAGCTCCACTACCAAATAAGGAAATTATTACAGTATTCTATATTAAAGTTTAATCTCCCAGGAATGCTGGTCAAGGATTAAGGACAAGAGGCACAGCTGCTCACCTCGCTGGGTCTATTAAAGTCCATGACATCTCTCCAACCCCTGAACAATCTTGATTTGTGATTAACACCACTCCAGGTTCCACTGTAACTGTGATTCAATGAGATTGCTGTGTATTAACGGATCTTATTTCAAGGAGATAACACACTTTTTTTTTCCTGAGTGAGCTCATTTAAAATAATAGGTTTAAAATGGCAACAAAAATTGGCAGTAATAAAGACTCTTGAAAATGTGCCATTCTGTAGTTTTTACTCAGACAGCATGGGGAATTGAAAGGGTCTCTGTGGACTGATGGTTTCTGTTTCACATCATCACAGATGATAATGGATCCTGAGGGAAGAGTCAAAGAATTCCTCTGGTGCCAATGTGCAAGTCTCCTTGGCTCAGAAGGAATAAAAGAAAGTCATCCAGAAAAACAAGGTGTGATGCTGGCTTTTTATCTGATATTTATCAATCATTTTCCCTTTCAAAAGCAGTCTGCTAGTAAATATGTGTAAATTAAAGGAACGTATGCAGTGCACAGCAGTTGAATATAATATTAATGTAGTTAGAATGAGACCTTTACGTAGACTGCTGTATTCATTGCTAGGCTCCATCAACTGTTGACCTTGGACAAATTACCTTTGTCTTTGTGGTTCAGTTTCATTTTAGGTCGCAGAAGTGTTAGTATTAACTTGACTAATACCTACAAAGGAGGGAAAACACTGCCCTGAGAGGCAAAGACTCAATAAATGTTTGCTCTTATAGATTTTGATCAAGTTATTTTCCACAAGAAGCTTTTGAATCACTATTATCATCATAAACCTAACATGTTCAAGTGAATGGAAGACCATAGGAGAGAAGCAACTAACTTAGGATCTTTGTCTCGAAGGGGTTAACAATAAAACGAATGAGAAAGTTGAAAGTGCTAGGATAGATGTGTGTATGGAGAATATGTTAACTATTAATTGCTGTGCTATACAAGAAGTTATGCCTCACCTCCAAATTAACAACATAAAGCAACACCTGTCATCTTTAAGATTGTATGGGCCAGGAATATTGGCTTGATGTATTTTGATGCATCTTTCTCAGAGTCTGTCATCAGATTTCAATCATGCTGTTGGCTGGGACTATAGTTTTACCTGAATGCTTGACTCTGGAGGGGCTTGAGCTCCTGAGTTGACTCACATGGGTTTTTATGGGGCTCACTTCCTCACATCCTAATGAACTGAGGATGTCATTGCCTTTCTTGTGCCTTCTCAGTTGCTTGTCAAAGAGTCCCATCAGCTAGCTTTTTATCAGAAATAGCAAGAAATGGTCATACAGTGACTCTTTTGAAAACACAATTTCAGCCATGTCATTGTATCATTTTTGCTTTTTTCCCCTGTTCTTTTGAAGTAATACACTAGGCCCAGCCCATACTAAAGGAAAAGAAGTTATACATTGATGCAAATATCAGAGAGTGGAGATCATTGAGATCTGTGTTAGAAGCACAGATCTTTTTTGTCTAGCAAAAAGCACAGTGGTGAAACAATACAGAGGGAAGGCTTTTGACACAGAATCAGCATGCTTTGGCTCCCAAAGAATAAGTATCTGTTTGCTAGAAGTCTGTGGTATGCAGGAGCACAAATGAGGATATGATACAGTTAGGATTATAGGAGAAATTACCTTGATGTTTTTGGCAGCTTCCACATAGAATAACGTGCAAACTACCCAGTGATCAGGAACTAGTAATAGTAAGGCTCACAGATCAAACTGAACTACTTAAATTACACAAAGTATTAAATTACTTTAAAACAATGGGAAGAAATGGAAAAGGTATGTAGTCAATTACATTATGAGAACCTTGAATGAATTCTAAAGCATTCATTCATCCTCTCTTTTACACATACTCTCTCTCTCTCTCTCTCTCTCTCTCTCTCTCTCTCTCTCTCTCTCTCTCTCTCTCCATACTTGCCCATTGATTACATGATTATACCGAGAAAAGCTGATCATTAGATGAGGCATTTCACAGAAGCTAGTTAGGAAATGATACAAAGAGAAAGGAGCAAGGAAAATTTTGTCTAACCACACTGAGGTGATGACTGCAAGTCCTTTAGCAACCATGGGTTTCATTTATCTTTCTTGAACAGAACATATTGGGCCTGAATGGGAGTCCTTAATTTTTGCTTATGGGTGGTTGAGTTTGGAGATATCATAGCCATCAGTGAGTGATCAAGATTTCGGCTTTCCTATTCCTTTCTGTTTATAGGTAATACTCTGGGCTGCACAATCAGACATTTTCTGCTTACTTCTTTTTTGTAATGTTATGCATGCTACTAAATTTTTATATGCATTGAGGTCCATTTAATGAATTCTACATGTATTTTATAAGCCATTTATTAATTATTATGTGAACTTTGTCTTTATTGCAAAAGCCAGTGGCTTACTTACTCTGTATACTCCATATTTCATGTCCACTTTGTAAAACAACTGAAGTTGAAGACAACATATACATGATTGGGAACTTGGGCTATGGTAGTATGGCTGGAATATGGGGACTTGCCAAGGGAAGACTGGAGAGGAAGACAGTCAGGCAGAGAAAACTTTGTTTGAAAGAAATATGAACTTTACCTTAAAGGCAATGGTGTGTCCCTAGAACGTATAAGCAGAAATTTAACTTTATTATGCAAATAAGTAAAACAAAAAGCAATGGTATTCTCAATGAATGGTTCCCATAAGAAGATGTATACACATTCAGGGAAATCCAAAGGTGTCCCTCTGATGTCATTTTTGTAGGTTTCAGGGATGACTTAGCATGTTGATTAGTCTGTGAGGGAAGGAATGACTTTTGCTAGAGATAGAAACCATGTAGGTAAAGAGCCAATGGTTCTCAACTTTCCTAATGCTGCAACCCTTTAATACAATTCCTTATGTTGTGGTGACCCCCAACCATGAAATTATTTTTGTTGCTACTTCATAACTATAATTTTGCTACTGTTACAAATAATAATGTAAATGTCTTTGTTTTCCGATGGTCTTAGGAATCCTCTGTGAATGGGTCATTTGAATTGACCCCCCCCCCAGGTTGAGAACTACTGTAATAAACAATAAAAGGGCCTCTTGTGACTCCTGTTGTACATTTAAGAGATAAAAGAAAAAAAAGGATTATGCTCTGTGTACCAGACAAATGATTTATATGCTTAATAATCTGCATTTTTGCTATTTTCAATAATAATGAAGGTTTATGAGCATAGTTAATTGGTGGTTTAGCTCACATGCAAAGTTAAACCATGATATTTAAATTAATTTCTGATTAACTTCTTTCCCTCTAGCATTGGATATCAATGTAAAGTGAAGGAGGTAAAGAAAACCAAATTTAGTGATGAGTGGGTGAAAAATAGTTTAAAAATCACATGTTAACTATGTAGTTGCTATTTTAAAGATAAGTGCCCCAATCATTCAAAGAGTCAATACAAGTCCCATAAAAACTCAATGAATGATATTTTTGAAAGAAATAAGAAAAATTTAAATGGAAGCACAAAAGACCCGAAATGGCCAAACCAATTGCAAGTAAAAAGATCAACACTGGACACATTATCGTAACTGACTTCCAGGTCACAGGGCCATAGGAACAAGAGCAGAGTGATAGTGTGTAAAAGCAGAGAATCAAATCAGGGGGAAAAAACAGAAGATTTGGACACAAACATCTGCAGCTACAACCACCTCATTTTTGACAAAACATACATCTCTTCCCAAGTGATGTTAGGAAAGTGGGATACCCCATGGAGAAGAATAAAATCATTGCTTACCTTATACAAAAATCATTTCAAAATGAATCAAGACCTTAACAGAGGACTTGACACTCTGACACTGTTATAGGAAAATACTTTGTGATACAGGCATAGGCAAAGACTTTCTGAAAATCATTTAGAGAGCTTATGGGGAAAAAAGAACGGCAATTGGATTGTATAAAAAGCTTCTGCACAGCAAAATGAACAACAGAATGAAGAGACAGTTTACAAAGTGAGAAAAGTATTAGCAGTTATACATTGGATTTAGGATTAATCCAGAATATTTGAGAACTAAAAAACAAAACAAAATCAAACAAAACCCCAAACACCACAAAAGCGAATAATCGAATCAACAAATGGGCCAGCAAGATAAACAGACAGTTCTCAAAAGATGAAGAACAATAAATATAAGTAAAAATATTCAACTTGCTTAGCTAATAGGGGAAGGCAAATTAAAGTTGCATTGAAATCCAAGTCAGAAGGTACCAGGCTTTGCTGACTCCCCCATGGGAGGCCTTATCCTTTTGGAGGAGGGATGGGGCATGGGTCAAGGAGGGAAGAATGGGGATGCAGCAGGAGGATGGATGAGAGGGGAATTGTGGTTGGTATGTAAAATGAATAAAAAAAATAAAAACAAAACAAAACAAACAAACAAACAAAAACTACAGGAAACCTGGGTGAAGACACAAGGAAAGGGACCCCTGTACACTATTGGTGGGGATGTAAATTAGTTCAGCCATTATGGTAATCCTATGCAGCTTCTTCAAGAAACAAAAAGCAAATATATCATATGTTGCAGCTATGAACTGTCTGGGTTTGTACACAAAGGGCTCTATGTCAACACAACACAGGGAAACTTGCATACCTATCTTTTTTGTAGTATTATTCCTAACAACAAACTTATGGAATCAGCTGTAGTGTCTCTCAGCAGATGGACAAATAAAGAAACTGGAGTATATGCACACTAGTGTTTTATTCAGCTATAAAGAAGAACAAAATTATGTCATATGTAGGAAAGTAGATACAAAGGGAAGTCATCATGGTAAATGAAATAAGCCAGACAGGAAAGACAAATATCTTATATTTCTCTCATTAGTGGATGCTAGGTTTTTTTATATTAAACATAAAATTACACATATGTGGTACACACACATATCACACACACACACACACACACACACACACACACACACACACACATATGTGACATGAAAGTAAGCAAATTGTCCCGGGAAATGAAGAAGAATAGTAGGAAAGAGGGTGGTTTTGGAAAGGAGTGTGTGGTATAAATGTTGTCAAAATAAAGAATATACTTGTCTGAGATGTCTTTATGGAATCCATCACTATATAAAATGAATAGACATAAAAAGATGAAGAAAATGAGGATGGAGAAAGCTCATGAATTGTCAAAGGTGACCAAGTTAGCAAATGTTAGAGTAGGGATTTGAAGTTAGCTATTTTTTTTTTTTTTTCGAGACAGGGTTTCTCTGTGTAGCTTTGCGCCTTTCCTGGGACTCACTTGGTAGCCCAGGCTGGCCTCGAACTCACAGAAATCTGCCTGGCTCTGCCTCCCGAGTGCTGGATTAAAGGCGTGTGCCACCACCGCCCGGCTCTAAGTTAGGTATTTTATTGCAGAAGCTTGGTCCTTAACCATGAGTGAACTCGTCTCCTGCTCTTGAGTCTGGTGATGGGATTAAAATGAAAAAGCGGGAAATCCCAAGCAAGTATTGGTTTATGGATAGACAGTAAATGCTTGGATAAAATCTGAAAGAAAAGAATAAGCTAGTAGACACTATAAATAAGTTGTGAAGCAACCCATTGTATGTTCTGTATAAAAACATAGCAATTGATTAAAAAATCATTTGGGTGAGTGCCCAGTCAGTAGCAAAAAAGGCTACTTAAGAAATAAAATTCCAGCTACATTTAGCTAGGGAAGCTATGCATAGTAAACATGAGACTCTCATGAGAATGAAATTGGGAGGAAAACCAGCTTCACTGCATGTAAAAAGAGGGAGCCAACTGTTGTTATACACTACAAGGGTCTCATGTGAGCAGCAGAGAACAGTAGTTGGCCATAAAACTTTGTGTTGCTTACATTCTCAATTTTTCTCTGCACTGTTGACTTCTGTTGTTTTAAGGTTTTTAAATTAAGCCTCTGACTTCAGAACCTAGGCTGTAGTTTGCTCTTCAGTCAGTCCATGTGTTAGAAACCACAAGAAGATACAGGAAGAGAGAGGCACTACTTATACGTGCTGTTGTTGCTGATCTCGCTCACAGAGAAGGTGAGCCTAGGAAGTCTGGAGTCTACGATCTTGTGTTTTAGTCTGATACTGCTTACAAAGTGATAGTGTTTCATACTTTCTGATTGTACATGCATATAACTATGATCACTCTTCATCATTACTGTATTAAGAGTTTGATTTTGCTGTTGGAAATATTCTCATTTGAGAATATCTTTTTAAAATTTGGAAGCTCTTTTGTGCCTAAACAGTCGAATCCTTAGGGTATTTAAGGCTAAAGAACTAAGGAGAGCCAAGAAGAAATACCAAATGCTGTTGCTCTTTAGCTATAGTTAAAATGTCTTTACAAGGGAATATAGTAAGAAAATCACTTTAGGATTACTTAAGGACATCAATATTCAGATTGGATAAAAATTAATATCAATAACTCTGAAATAAACATCATAAAATCTGTAGAGAAAGGTAGGAATAATTTTCCGCTTGGAAGAAAGGAAATAAAATCTACTTTTGCCTGTGTGGAAGAGTATAAGAGACAATTACATATTTTTTTGGAGATGATTAAATAAATGTACAGGAAAAAATCAGGGGTAGAAGCTTGTGTTTCTCCTTGAATTGGCAGGGAGTCACTTGGACATGCTTGTCCTGCTTGCATCTATAGCCATGTTGGTAAGGGTCCATGAGTCCCAGGTCTAATATTCAGATCTCAGCAAACCAGCCAGGTCATTTCATGGGACAGAAGCAAAACAGACCAATCTCATTGATCAAGCCTGTACTGAAAGAATAATGGGCTTAGCCTTTGATTGACATCTTCAATCTGCTTTCAAAATTCATCAAAAATTACATTTGATAGATTTGAGCAAGTGTCTCCAAACATAAGTAAACAGAAGAAACGTGACTAAAGGATCTGGGACTAGAATGATGTGAGGAAGAGTGCAAGCTGTACCAGTGGCCTTTAGAAAAGGCAGGAAAACTAGCTCTCCATAGATGTCTCCAGAAGGAATGAAGACTAGGAAAAAAAAAACCATGTTAGATTTTTGATGTCTAGATTATATAAATGTGTTCTGTTTTACATCAGTATGCTTCTGGGAATTTGTGATTGCAGCAATAAAAAACACACACATGTGTGGATGTGGAAAACCATGGGGTCAATGGTGCCTTTTATTAGCCTTCCTAGAAGGATGGCAGTCTCAGATTAATCGCAGTCACCCACTTATTCAGGGAGAACTTGGAACCAAGTTTAGTGTGTGCCAGTAAGCAACATCCACAGTAGAAGGACTCAGAGAACAGACCTACACAAAGAAGCAATGCATTAGCTGTGGTATGGTTTAGATAAAGAAGGAAGTCAGCTTTGCCTTAACCAAGTAATCTTACTTAATCATAGGTAATGATACAAATCAGGACTAAGTGTCTCTTTATTTGAAGCAATAGGAGGAAGTACATTATACTTTTAAGTAGAGTTGTTATCAAAAGTTTGAAACCTGAACCTGATCTAATTTCAAAATGTACAGACTGTGGGACATTGCATAATATAGCTGGCCTGAACTCTTCAACTATGTCAACATCATGAAAAACAAGTGTAATCCAACAGAAAAGCCAATACCAAAGAGTACTTAACAGTCCTGGCAATGAAATATGATATCTAGTCCTTGATTCAATTATTTTTATTTTTCTAAAAATAACAACAAAGAAATACCAAAGACATTCCAAAAATAGTGTAGGCTCTATTTTCTAAATGCTGTCACTGCTTAAGAAGTTGATGTCTTTCATTGGTAGAGTTTAGATCTTGAATATTCCTTAAAGGCCCATCAGTAGGAGGTCTTGTCTCCAGTCTGCAGTGATTTTTGGGGGGTGGTCATTTAAAAGGTGGCACCTAGGGGGAGGAAGTTGGGTTGACTTGGGGAATGCCCTTGAAGAGGCTGTATAGGACCTAGTCCCTCCCCACCCTTGTTTCTTGGGTCCTGGGGTGAATAGGCTTCCTGCTCCAAATCACATGGTGATATACTATGCCACCAGAGGTCCAAAGCAACAGGTCCAAGTAAACATGGACTGAAATATCTGGAATAAAACAAAATACCCTGTCTCTTAAATAACTGATTTTCTGAGGTAATTTTCATTTTTACTCAAACAGAAGGCTGACTAAACTGACTGAAACACTCATAAGCAGCTGTAGTCTTAATCCATATTTTGTCTGCCCACTGAACTAAGGAATTTGGGCTTTGTTTGGAAAAGTTTTAAGCACAAAGTAACCTGATATTTAAATGCTTGACATATATTGTTGGTAGACAGAATGATTAATGCATCCATCTACTGGTCCACACCCGTATTTCTGAGAAAGAAGGTAGAATCAGAAGTGGTTTATGTTCAGATCACACTTTTATTTGATTTCTCAAGTACCTCAGAGGGTAGGGTATACATACAGGCAATGAAAATAAGCAAATAGCACCCAACACCCTGGCTGCAGGAACCCAAGCACAGCTCGGGCTTGCTGACCCCCTCAGGCTATCCTCGACAAGCAGTAAGACAGTTCATCTAAGTCACGAATTATCACCATAGCTCCTGTTTCCATAGGAACAGGGCAACTGATGAAGCTCTTGGCCCTAGAATCTATGATGAAGTATCTAGTAGCCAGATGGTCTGGCAACAGAAATTGTCATGCCTTTGTGAGCATTTATCATGAATTGGCATCACAAGAGAAAAGGGATTCCTTCCAGTGAGAATGGAGCAGAGATGGAGACGTGGAATCAGCAGGTGTCTGTTGGTCATTGGTACCGAGGGGCAGGTGAAAGGCTTAAACCCAGATTAGGGGCTCCACCCAGTACAACAATTCTCAGTTTACTTTTGTTGTTGCTGTTTCCACTGCCTTCCCACCCTCTGAGCACAGCACTGTGCGATAAGCCCTTTTTACACATCCCCACAGTGTCTAAGAACAAATGGAGTGGCAAAAAAACCTTTCAAATTCCTCTTCAAAATAATGAATTTAATATATTTAGTCTGCAAATGGAAAATGCTAGCTGCCAAGAAAGAGGCTTGTATGCATTTTTATTCTCTGGCATGTGTATCAGCAGTTTTTGTACGTTATCAAAGCCACTGTTGCTGGCCAAATACCTACCAAACAACACAATCCGAACAAAGGCCACATTCTATGACATTAAAGCAGTAGTACAACTTATGGTTATTAAATGCTTCCTAGGTGCTAAGTACTTAACATATTGGGAACTGTATGAGGTCTGTGCTCATGTCCTCATTTTGCTAGTAAAAGAATTGGGGTACTGAGTTCTTTAGCTGAGTTAAAGTCACAGCAAATAGTTTGAATGTGGATAGAATCCAGAGCCTGTGATTTAGCAGGTCAACAACTTTACTAATTATTTTTCCAAATATAAGACATGAAGATTCAGGTGATTTAAGTTGGGCTTCTTAATTTTTTTCCATCATAGATCCCTTTTCTATTCAATGAAACTTATTGGTATCTATTAAGAAAAATCTACTGATGCAAAATATTGAAGAAAAGATTGTAATAGACAATGATTTATTGAAGCATTAGCAAAGTTTAGTTAGTTTTGTCAGTGGTTGGCAAAGTTTTAATAATGTAATACAGTTATATATGCTTTGTAATGCATTTAATAAGATCACACAAGGGGTCAGACATCCACTGTAATTTTGAAGTAGTTAAAGAGTAGATGTTATTTTGAATCATATACAATAGTTGTAATTTGGTATAAAATTTGATATTCCCATGCTTTCTGTTTGGTATTAGTCATAAGTATTGACAACAACACCGAGGTCTGCTTTCTATACTAATCACACAAATAATACATTTCTTATAAAATTTAGTGGATGTGATAGTGTGAATCTTCCACACTAAAGTTCAATGAAAACCATGAACTCTTTTGGGGAGTCCATGGATATTAGGTTGATAATGCTGGGTTAAGAATGATGGTTTCTTTTTTTATTTTATTTTATTTTATTTTACAATACCATTCAGTTCTACATAACAGCCACAGAATCCCCTGGATAGAAGAAGGTGAAGAATACCAACTCAAAGGCACAGAAAATATATTCAACAAAATCATAGAAGAAAACTTTCCCAACTTAAAGAAGGAAATGCCTATGAAGATACAAGAAGCCTATAGAACACCAAACAGACTAGACGCCCCCAAAAAAGTCCCCTTGCCACATAATAATTAAACAACTAAACGTACAGAATAAAGAAAGAATATTAAGAGCAGCAAAGGAATGATGGTTTCTAAGCCATCGAAGACAACTCTTAAAATGTGTGACAAGGAGCCGGGCGGTGGTGGCGCACGCCTTTAATCCCAGCACTCGGGAGGCAGAGCCAGGCGGATCTCTGTGAGTTCGAGGCCAGCCTGGGCTACCAAGTGAGCTCCAGGAAAGGCGCAAAGCTACGCAGAGAAACCCTGTCTCGGAAAAAAAACAAAAAAAAAAACACAAAAAAAAAAAAAAAAAAAATGTGTGACAAGGACGCTGAAGTTAGCTTTCCACAAGCGATGGCTTTGGCAGTAGAGCAGGAGGGGAACGATTCAGTTTTATTTAAGGGACAGGCCACTGAGGGTTTGACCACGCTCCATTGAGTATATAGATAACACAAATTGAACTTTGTTTTTCTTTTTGCTTTTTAAAAAATTGTTTTCATTTTCATTTTTTTAGGGGGGAGGGTCACAAGGGTAGGGAGCAGACATGGGAGGAGTGGGAAATGAGTGGGATTGGGGCTCATGATGTGAAATCCCCAAAGAATCAGTAAAAATACATTTTCAAAAAGAATGATGGTTTCCATGTATCTGTTTTAGTAGTCTGTGGAGTAGCATCCCTCACCAAGGAGACTAGAACCTAGGGGTGGAGTCCCTATGCAGGCGCCCTCTCAACCTCGCCACATTCAGTGACCTGTGTGGATGCTGTCCTTGGGAATGAGGCCCTGCTCTCAGTTTGCTGAGAGCAACATTCTGTTTTAGTCTCAGCCTGGGTTGTTTGGGAATCTCCACTGAACCCCCTCAGCCAACAATTCAACTGGGTGTGACCCAGTCCCACCAATGGGAACTGAAGAGTCTTCACTAAGGCCATCCTCATAGATTCCAGGGAGTTTCCACTTCACTAGGTTTCTACACGGACCCCAAAATGTTCACCTATCCCAACCATCTCTTCCCCCCATACTCTCTTTCCATCCCATCTCCCCCAACCTGATTTCTCCTGCTTCTGTCTTCACCTGCCCTAACCTACCCACGAAATCTATCCTATTTCCCCTTCCCAGAGATATCCCCCTTGAGCTTTCCTCTTTACCTAGACTCTTTGGGTCTACAGATTGTAGTTTGGTTATCATTTACTTAATGGTATATATCCACTTATAAGGGAATACATACCATATTTGTCTTTCTGGGTCTGGGTAATCTCACTCAGGGTGATTTTTTTTTCTAGTTCCATCCATTTGCCTGAAAATTTCATGATGCCATTTTTTTTAAACAGCCAAGTAATACTCCACTGTGCAAATATAACACATTTTCTTCATCCATTCTTCAGTAGAGGAACAATTAGATTGTTTCCAGTTTCTGGCTACTATGAATAAAGCCACAATGAATATAGCTGATCAAATGACCCTGTGGGATGGAGTGCCTCAACAGTAAACCAGCCACAAAGTCTTTTACCTACAATCTGTCCTGCCTGCAAGATATCCTGGGGCAATGGTGGCACATAACATGTGGGAGTGGCCAACCAATGCCTGACTTACCTTGAGGCCTACTCTACAAGAGGGAGCCCAGACCTGACACTGTTTGCTTGGCTGAGAACCAGAGACCAGACTGCTCAGAGACCTAGGGTAGATCTAAACACAACTGGTCTAAAAACAAAACAAAACAAACAAACAAACAGCAAACAACTAAATAAAAAGTGATTCCTAATGATATTCTGCTATACTCATAGATGGGTGCTATCCAGTCATTATCAGAGAGGTTTCCCCTCCCTGAAGCAGATGGAAGCAGATGTGAAGAACAGCAACCAGACAATATTTGGGAAGTCTAAATTGGAGGTCTCCATCAGAGCCCTCTCTTCAGAGTAGGGAACCCTACAGAAGATGGGGAGGAAAGGTTGTACGAGTCAGAGGGGATGGAGGACACCAGAAGAACATGGCCCACTGAATCAACTAAGGAGGGTACATATGGACTTGAAGAGACTGAAGTGGCACTCACGGGGCTGCAGGAGTCTGCACCAGGTCCTTTGCTTTGTGGCTGGTAGCTTGGTGTTTTTGTGGGACTCGTAACTATGGGAGCAGGTGTTGCAGAATATTTGTTTAACTATGCAAAGATGTGTATTTCCTCTGAATTTGCCAATATACAATATACATGGACAGGATATTGTAAATATAATTCTTACTGTAAGTTGTTCTTATATAGTCTGACTATGGGAAAGCGAAAACCTTTCTTTTTGTTTAGACAAAAAGGGGGGAATAAATGATGCAGAATATTTGTTTAACTCTGTAAAGATGTGTTGCATTTGTTTAATTATGTAAAAATGTGTTGCTGTGTTACCATGTATGCATAAGGCACCTGATTGGTCTAATAAAATGCTGAATGGACAATATGAAGGGAGGAGGTATAGGCAGGACTTCTGGGCAGGGAAAGTAAGTAGGAGAAGGAATTTAGGCTTAGGGGAAGAAATAAAAGAGACACCAGGGAGATGCCAGGGGCCAGCCAGCCAGCCCTGGAGAAAGTAGGAAAGTAGGACACACAGAAGGAAAGAAAGGCAAAAAAACCTTGATGCAAAATGTAGACGAATGGAAACAGGTTAAATTAAGTTAAAAGAGCTCATGGGACAAGCCTAAGCTAAGAATGGACATTTGTAATTTATAGTAAGTCTCCATATCTTTATTTGGAAGCTTGTTGGTGGCCCAAAAGAAATTCCAACTACAAGGAGATGTGTCTTTGACTCAATTGCCTGCTCCTGGGGTGCTTTTCCTCCTGTTGGGTTACCTTGTCCAACTTCAGTGTGAGGACTTTTGCTTCGTCTTTTTGTATTTTGTTTTGTCATGTTTGTTATTGTCTCTTGGAAGCCTGATTTTTTTTGAAGGGAGACAGAGGGAATGGATCTGGAGAAGAGGGGAGGTGAAGGGGAGCTGGGGAGAATGGAGGAAGGAGAAACCATGGTTGAGATGTATTGTGTGAGAGAATATTTTCAATAAAAAAATAGAATGATGGTTTCAGACTGAGACCATCTTATTCCCTCAAATCCCACTCAGTTCCATAGGGGACACAAGGTAATATTCTGTTGGTGGTCAGGACTTGGGTAGGATGTCTAACTGCAAGGGAACAATTAAGCAGACCCCCACACGGCAAAGAATTATTCTGCTGAATATAGCAATCATGCCAAAGTTCAGAATCTCAATTTATGGATTTGGAGTTTAGATTTAATAGAAATCATAACATGAGTAATCTTGGAAAACATTTATCTCCCATATCTTGGTTTCTTGATATACAAAACGCAGGGAAGATTGGCATCATGGGGATTTTTAGGGTCAAATAAAATAATGTGAAAGTATACAATCAAGAGGAATTCATCATGCACATTGTTTGCAATCAGTAGTTTCTTGGTCCTAGGATGACAGAGGGTCATTCCAGGAGATATTTCTAGGGACTTAGATCTACAAATTCAGAATCGCAGGCATGTAACCGGTAGTTTTCCACAGAATTTTTAGTGCTTGTTTTGTATACTGAACTTCTATGACAGATAAAATTCAAAAAGCTGTTTGTCACTCAATTAATGGAACATATAATTCTTAGTCAAGTTTGTAATGACAGCTCATCACAAGAAACCCTTTATTTATCGACATTTAATCACTTCCATGTGCCTGCTCTCCCAGGGACTATGCTAGCTAGCATTTCTTTTGATAAAAATTTGCCTGAGCACAGCAACTTGAGAAGAAAAATACTCAGTTTAGTTACATTTCTCATATTTGGGTGATTGTCTCCTCTGTACAGCATTGGAATACATCAAATGAGAGTAACAAGGTATTCGTATTTCAGAACCACCTCTGCTCCTCCTAGTGCTGACAAGGAGCAGGAGTATCACTTTCTCAGCCTCATGCATATGGTAATCAGGTTGCTTTCCTTTGAACTAGATAATTGTAAGAATCACAGACTATCTAAAGCCTGTCCATGTATATTTATGTTCTCTAGCACAGTTACACGTGGGATCAGCAGACATACTACTGGTTCTGTTGGTTTAAATTAAATTCCTTAATCAATCCCCTGAGAAGTGTTATCTTGGAGCTAACTGCCGAATATGCATGAATCTTTTATGTGCCTCACTGTAGAGAGGCTTCTGGGAGGCCCGCAAATGGGAATTTTATACAACGAACGGGAGCCGCTGCCACCAGACCGGCGTCTGGCGGCTTCCCCATCTTGGTAACCTAGTAACACAGGCTTGGCCCAGCAGAACAGGTTCAGGAGAGTTTTCCTGAGGGAAAGCTCCTGGCACTCCCCTCCCTTAAGAGTAGCAGAAGTTTATAACTCCTCTTGGCTTTCACTTGACTTTATTATTATTTACTTCCCAGAAGAACCATGTGTAGTTATAACTGTCATCATCATCTACTTCCGTAATCTAGGAAGCTCGTGCTTAAAGAAATGTAGTAGTTTTCCCAAGGCCAATTAGCTTTAAAGTAGTCCACTGAGAACAGAACTACCACTGTTTGACTTCTGAATTTTCTCCAAAGGCCCAGGTGTTCAAGGCTTGATCCTCAGGGTAATACTGTCAGGAAGGGGTGAGCGGCTTCATGAAGAGCTGGGTCCTAGGGGGACGTCTCTGGGCCATTACAAGCATGACCATGAAAGAGATTGGGGGACCTTGGAACTTTCATATTTCCCTTTGCTGGTTGTTCATGATATGAGAAGTTCTTGATGTTGTTTTTTTTCACCACTGTACCACACTACTACAGGCACAGGGTACTGGGTCCTCCAGCTGTGTCCTGGAACCTTTAATACTATAAGTTAAGACATCTCTCCTCTCCTCTCCTCTCCTCTCCTCTCCTCTCCTCTCCTCTCCTCTCCTCTCCTCTCCTCTCCTCTCCTCTCCTCTCCTCTCCTCTCCTCTCCTCTCCTCTCCTCCCCTCCTCCCCTCCCCTCCCTCCCCTCCCCTCCCCCCCTCCCCTCCCCTCCTCTCCTCTCTCTTCACTCTCATCTCTCTCTCTCCTCCTCCTCTTCTTGCTCCCTACACCCCTCTGGTGAATGGATCTGAGTGTATGGATGTGTGCACATTGGAAGCCCATGTAAACCAGAGCAGTCTCTGGGCGTTTTCTTCCGTAGCTCCCCATCCTATTCTCCCAAGACAGACTAGACTGGGCTGGGAGCTCACTGTTTGGGCTAGGGTGGCTCATCAGTGAGTCCTTGGGATCCATCTGTCTCCACATGGTTGCATGTATCTGAAGCTTGAGTTAGGGGCATGAGCAGTTATGCCTAGCTTTTGGTGTGGGTATTTGGAATTTGAGCTCAAGTTCTCATGTTTACAGAGCAAGAACTCTTACCCAAGGAGCCTCCTTCCCAGTCATTAACCTTTATTCCCTATAAATTGATTCTCTCCAGCATATGTTATGGTGGCTGAGAACTGGCAGCATAGGAACACAGATCTTTCTTGTTCCAGAACTTATGGTCTTAGACACTGCTAGAAATGACCTATCTCAATTTAACCCCTGACCTCCTGCCTGCCCAGTAATGCAGTGGTTATTTAAGACCTACATTTGCAGCTAGACTGAGGTAAGCTACAAAGACACAGACGACACTGGAATACTTCTGGGTCACTCTCTCACAACAGTGGATTCAAATACCCAGAGCAAATTCCCTCTTCTTGTCGTCCTTGTAGTATACACATTAGTGGTTCTTGGGCTTTCCAAAGTTTTTATTTGGACAGAAACTATCTGGAAATGAACAATCTAGTGGTTGACGTTCTTCCATAGTTCAAAAGCATTTTTTAAAGCTGAACAAAAATGGCTACATGGATATTAGCTGAGTCCAAAGGGAACGGTCCTCAAATTATCTGCCATGGTAGTGACAGGTGCTTGTGACACCACAGCCTTGGGAGTGAGTGTGTGTGGGGCCTGGGCTTCCTTTCATTTCTCCAATTAGTGAGAGTCCCCTGTTGTCCAGAGAAGCTATTTATTGCCTTTAAGATGTCCTGCAGAGGCGATGTCTGCCTGTGCACTTGAGGCCTTTAGTCCACCATTTTTAAACACTGGTGTAGGCAATAACCTTCTCCATACATTGAAGTTGAACTTGGAGCGATGTGAAATTCACAGTTGTGGAGATAGTGCATAGAGAGGGGAGATCCTATTTAGGAAGCAAGGTGAAACTGAGTTGGATCACCTGCCATATTTAACAGTGCATAAGCAGCTGCAGGAAAAAACCCTGCATAGATGCATGGATGACATTGTGCTTCCTAACAGAACCCAGCAAATTGTCTCTAATAATTACATGATCCCAGAGGGAGGGTGATGATAATGGGTTCAATGCCTGTAGATGGCTATTTACTAAGGTAATTTAATTACTAATTGTGATACTAACATTAATTGATTTCTTAACAATGTGCCAGCAACTTTGCTAAACATTTTATACACACAACTGCATAAGCAGTTATTTTATGAAATCACCACAACTCCCTGTAAAATGGTATTATTATTTTTTGATCGCTGTATAATTTTTATAGATAAAGCTGCTTTTATCTTTAATAATTAATGAGATGAGTTTGTCCTTTTTTTTGCAGAAGGAATTAAATCTTGGCTGGAAATGGAATACTACAGGGTGTAGGACATCCCCAATATCTTTCAGAGTTTACCAGTACTTTTATATTTGTCAATGCTGAGAATATGTTGCCACATAAATAAGCACAAAAAATAGCAGAAACTTGTTCAGGGATATTCAGAAATTATTTGAAATTCTATCCCACTCTGGCCAAAACTCATGTAACAATTTTCAGCAACTCAAACATCAATTTTTAAAATGAAACATTCTAAGCCAATGGCACACTAATTTGATACATATTATTCTTAATCTTTACATCAAATTGAAAAAAAAAAAAACCCCAGGCCTCTTTGTTATTGTGAAACAAATTTAACAGAGGCCAGAAAACTGACAAAAAGCAGATTTTAGATTTGAGCCAAGAACTTAGGTTTCTTGCTTTTAGTTGGTCAATAAAAAAAAAAATGAAAAAAGAGAACTAGATAGCAAGGTGAGATGGGGGACTTGTCCTTCATTTTATCTAGGTGGAAAATATATGTATGGGGCCTGAGGAGATAGCATGACAAATTAAGGTGCTTGTTGCAAAGTCTGATGACCCAAGTTGAATACCCAGGACCTATGTAATGGAAGAGAGAACCAACATCCACAAGTTATACACTGACCCACACATGAGTAATGTGGCATGATCACCCACATATACACAACTCACAAGTAAATATGTGTAATAAAACCAGAAAAATATATACGCAAATATTTGTTTGTATAAAAATGTGTGTATCTGTGTGTATAAAAAATCTTCAATGTATGTTGTGTTTTTATATACATGGCACATATTTAGAGGGAAAAAAATTGTCCTTCAGTGATTCTGTGTGTTTGTATGTCTTAAAAGGATCTTAGTCTTTATGGGAGGAGCCATAATTTCAACAATAATATAATAATTACTACCAGATATTCTACAATTGGGTGGGATAATCTGTTTTCTTGTATGATAGTTTTTCCAATTGTTTGTTTTCTGTGCCCTGTCTCTTCTTCTGTGCTACATTTATCCAGTAGGTACTGTAGACTGTCTACCTCTTTATCTTGCAGCTCAGTGCAGCCCTGACTAGCTCAGGTTCATGCAACTAGCAACTCAGGAAGACCAGTGCGGAAGTCAAATTTTTTAACTGCCACTTTGCCTTACTTCTCACAGGATAAATCTTCTCCCACATATATCTTACATTGTAGTTTTAGGGCCTGGCTGACTCCCTCACGTGGGAGTGAATCCTACTCACCTTACATTCTGCACAGGAGATGGGGAAGAAATAACCCAGCCAGAGAAACGTTGCCTGACTCCAAGCTTAAGAACGAAGCCGAGTATCCATGGCTCTTGCATCATCCTGCCAATTTCTTATTTAGCATGTTCGTTGAAACATGAATAAATATAGCAGCTTAGGACGCCCCAGATGACTAGAAGCTGCCTGGGAGGATTTCGCTCCGCAAAGCTTCTGCATAACATGATGGATAGAAATGTTCAAGAATACTGCACATAAATAATTGATGTGTATATAAAAAGGGAAGTTCTTCAGGCTTTTAAAGCCAACACATCATGAATTCTCCTGGTCTTTTTTTTTTTTTTTTTTTTTTTTTTTTTTTTTTTTTTTTGCGTTTTAGAATGCTGTAGGTAGGTCATCTAAATTATGGATATTCTGTTTATGGATAATTACTGAATGAACTAGAGTGCACTGCACTAATGAGTCACACAGTCTTGTTATGGGCAGTCACTGTTGTGGCTACAGCCCTCCTTTTGGGATCTATTTATTGCCTATAAGCAGTATCATAAAATTAGACTGAGGTGAAGTCAGAAGGTGGGAATCAAATTTGTACAGTGAAATATTTAACAGGACTATTCATATTAGCAAACCTTGGAAACAAGCTCACTATTCTAGAATATATAAATAGCTAAAACTTGGACTATTTAGATTAAAGAATACTATAGACTATGGCAGGGCAATGTTCACTGTGACAGCTTTGTCTCCAAATCCTTAAAACAGAACACACAGTTGAATATACAAGCACTGGATGTTTGTAGTGAATCATCCCTTTAAGATCCCTCTTCTCTAGAGTATACAGTTGTTTAAAGTGAAATATAACAAATAGTAATGATCATGATAAGGAAGCCTGAATTACAAAGTTCTTCCAATCTTGGATATTTTATATATTAGGTAAAATAAGTTGTAAAAGTAAGAATTACAACACACAAAAAAATGGGAACCGTAAATTAATGGTTTTAAGTGGCATATATTAAGGGAAAATGGAACCCTTCCTCCCCCATCCTGAATACTCAATGTTTCATACAATTGTTTACACATAGAGTTCTGGAGTTAGAGTCACCCCCCCCAACTCTTCATTTTGCCCCCACCACACTCCTTCTGTTGGCTTTGAATCTAACATAAACTACAGACATGTGCAATTCAGGGGCCAAGTGTGTGAGTTACATCCAAAGAGAGCCTGGGTGATCTCGAGTCCTGAGACCTCACTTTCCAGAGGACAGAAACAGCAAGATCCAGTTTTCAGTTCCTATCAAACAGGGAGACCTTGTAATTAACTCTCAGGTAGGCTACAGATTTGATGGATGTTTCAAAAGTGGAAAAGCACTCCTCTGCAGCTTTTGCTATGTATTACATCAGTGAAACAAAATCTTTAGAATTCTTTGCTGTTTAGAATTCATATAAAGAAAAAGAGATGGGGGAAGTTGAGTCGCAGCTGACTGGAGCACTGGGAGAGCACAGAGCGGTCTCAAGTTTGCTTGTTATATTTGAGTTATTTTCAGTTTCTCTGTCATGCCCTTCCACTTATTGCCTCTGTCCCTTTGTGCAGCTCCATTGAGAATATGTCTTAGAAAGAAGATATGAAATTTGTATCCTGGAATGGAGTTCTCAAAGATGTCTTTCACCCATAAGGCTGATGTGGTCCACTGGTTTCTAGGGAGTCTGCCATTTGTAATACTTGAAACTAAATGTGCCTCTTGGACAGAGGTTGATTAAGCCAGGGAAAGAGATGCTCCACGTTGGATGGTGGCCAAGAGGCCAATCAGAGCCTCTTTTTGGAGAAACAGGAATGCCAAATGAGGTAGGTTAATTGCATCAGCTCACTCATTAAAGTATGATTTGATTCTTCATAGAGCCAGGCTTGGAAACATGGCCACTGTACTGATGATCTCCGATTTTTGATGCTTTTTACATTTTATAGCCATTTATTCATAATCTATGCTATTCATGCAGGCCCAACTTAAGAAATGGATTAGTTAAAAAATAAAATTAAGATACAGTATGTACATTACCCAGGAATATATGTATATACATATATTCATTACTTAATTTTCCTTTATATTATCTGTCAGAAAGGCTGTTAAGGCAGAAAACAATTAATTGCATTTTCTATTTCAACTTGAATGTCTTTAAATTGGAAGAAAAAAATCAAAACAACTTTTATATATACAATGCCATGCATAGAAGTGAATTTTCTTTCCTGTGGCAGGGGATGGGGGTGGGGGTGTAATGAGTGTACAAACTAAAAGTGCTGCAAACCTGCTGAGATCAAACATACTTTATTCTGGGCTGAATTATCTTCAATTTTGTTCGGTGCTATAGGATAAACAGACTGTTCAATGTTCTTACAGAGCAGAGGGAGACTGTGATTATGGCCAGCTAGGTACCTTGGACTACTCAGGTGAAGTGGGTTAGTGCCTTTAACAGTCTCTTGCCTATACTGAAAGGTTATTTTTGAAGACAAGAGGACTGAATGTTCCAAGTTCCCACCGTTGTCATGGAAACCTTTCAGCTAGCTGAATAGGTTAGCAGGATTTTATGTTCTCCATTTTGACAAATACAAGAAGACATGATCCCAGCTTTGCATCACTAATCAGAAGCTTCTGTTTTCCCAGCTTTGGGCTCTTGATTAGTCACATTTTCTTAATGTTTTGTTTTTGTGTCCTCCCCCACCCCCACCTCCCAACACAAATCAACAGGCAAGTTGTCTTTCAGAAATCATTTCCACTTTAGAAGCGGAGCCAAAATCGTGACTAGGCTGACCTTGTTGTGTGGGGACTCATACTGCTCGCAGCTCTGAAAGGCTCCTGTAGATTAATTTAGGCTCCTGCTGAAGCTCTTCTGATTTCTACTGATTTTCAGTGGTTTCCTGGAGGTAAACTCACTTGCTAATAGGCAGGAATTATTCCTCATTTTAGCAACAACAGACTGCCAACACGGGCTTCTAAAGCACAGGTGAGGTTCAGGAAAAAAGGCACCCAAGGTTGAAACCAAAACAGGCTTGTCACATGGGTAAATTCGGGTCTAAAAGCTATGACTTTCCTCTCTTACTTGTCTCTAATAACCCTGTTTATTTCTTCATGAGATAGCTGTGGTTTAAGAGTCCAAGGGCAAGCTGGAAAGGCATCCACTGCCCTGTGGACATCGGGCTGGCCATTTTGGGTGGACTAGCTGAGGCTGGACTTCATTGGGCTAACTAAGGGTCCTCTACCTTGAGGAGCCTGGTTGTGTGTGGGAAAAGAGGAGACCATGAGGTAGTCTCAGGTTTGGTGAGCAGTGTGTCGTGAAAGGACAGTGTAATAAGTCAATGAAGAAAGGGGTCCTGTCTGGCTGTGTGAATTGGGGAAGTTGTTCCTGTACTGAAGCTTCATTATCAGTATTATGGAAATACCAGTCCCATCCTCTTGTGCCGAGAGGTAGCGTTAACTCCTGTACCTCGCTCTTGAGCCCCCGTGTATCGGATCTGTGCCATAGGCAATTTGACAGGAAAGAGCCTCAGGAGAGACAGAATAAAGTGATGGAAAACAGCAAGGAGCCCAGAAAAGCATGGGGGGCGGAGGTGCGTTTGGCCACAGGCAGTGTTATTCTCAGTTGTATCCATCACCGGACACTGCCAGCGTGACCGTGCCAGCCCCAAACTCCACCGGACCCATCTCTGTCTGTGTGCAACTAATTGAAATGATTTTTACAGAATTCATTTGACTAACAGTGATTTCTGTTATCTAATCATGTTCCGGTGAAATCTTGCTTCCTGTTAAACACTCCTTTTTCTGTTCTGAACCAATATAATCAAGCTTGCCTAAGAAACATCAACTTAATAGAGAAGGACATCCTGAAATTCACTTCTTAATGGGGCATAAAGAGTTTGTAATTCAGGGGTTCCATCTATCCACACCAGGCTTATATGCCATTGAGAATTAGATAGTGTATTGAAATGCACTAGGCTCTCATACTCTTCTTGCAAGCAGATAGTAACAATTTGATTGGCACAAATGGATGAGAAAGAAATCAACTCAAGTGTTATTAAATAGGTCTTGAATGCTTTCAATGATTCAGGAAGCCATTAAAATAAAAGGTAGCACACTGTCTTCACTCGAAAAGTGCAGGCCAAACAAGAAGGCGGACATGATGATAAAGCACCTAGCATCTTTGTGACGGTCTTGGAGATGTTTGTGTAAAAGTAAGCAATAGTTTACTTAATTTAAATACTATCCTTTTAAAAAAAAAAATCAACTAATCCACTGTGCTATGAAATTTACCTGGTAGGGCCGGATGGTGGTGGCACACGACTTTAATCCCAGCACTCGGGAGGCAGAGCCAGGCGGGTCTCTGTGAGTTTGAGGCCAGCCTGGTCTAGAGAGTGAGTTCCAGGACAGGCGCCAAAGCTACACAGAGAAACCCTGTCTCGAAAAACCAAAACCAAAGGGGGGGGGGGAAGAAATTTACCTGGTAGGAAAATTTCCTCTTTCTTCCATGTGATGATGATGAAAACAAGTTTCAATTGTTAAATATTTATTTTGTTTCACATTTAATCTCTCCATTTATCATAGTGTTCTTGTTTAGAGCACATATTCCATCAAGGAAGCTGAGGCAGGAGGATTGGTTTTAGTTCAAGGCATACTTGGGCTACATAATGAGTTACAGAAAAACTTGGACTATAATGTGAGACATTATTTCAATAAATAAATAAATAAATAAATAAACAACTAAATAAATAAAAGGAAAAATACAAAAGAGGAATAGACATTCCAGAAATATAAGCTGTTTAAAATGAGACAAACCAATGAGTGAGGGAATGACTGAGTTGTTGTCTTTAGATTTGGAAATCTTAGTGAATGCTTCAAATAGTAGGACTCTTAGATGTTCAGTACGATCAATTATATTTACATCAATTTATTTTTTAACTAATATGATACACAAATATTATGAAGATTTTTTTCTAAGTCATAAGAAAACACAATACTCCCGACCCCTTGTCTACCTCTTGTTTTAGGGCTCCATAAAAATAACCTGGGATTGCTTTGGACTTTGCTGCTGGGCTTGCTTTCCTTCTTCTGAACATCATGCTTCCCTCAGTACAGTCCACAGTGGTCACACTTTCCTCAGTATAGTCTACAGTGGACACGCTTCCCTCGGTACAATCCACAGTGGACACGCTTCCTCAGTACAGTCCACAGTGGACACACTTCCTCAGTACAGTCCACAGTGGACACACTTCCCTCAGTACAGTACACAGTGGACATGCTTCCCTCAGTACAGTCCACAGTGGACACACTTCCTCAGTACAGTCCACAGTGGACACACTTTCCTCAGTACAGTCCACAGTGGTCATGCTTCCCTCAGTACAGTCCACAGTGGACACGCTTCCCTCAGTACAGTCCACAGTGGACACACTTCCCTCAGTACAGTCCACAGTGGACACACTTTCCTCAGTACAGTCCACAGTGGACACGCTTCCCTCAGTACAGTCCACAGTGGACACACTTCCCTCAGTACAGTCCACAGTGGACACACTTCCCTCAGTACAGTCCACAGTGGACACACTTTCCTCAGTACAGTCCACAGTGGTCACGCTTCCCTCAGTACAATCCACAGTGGACACACTTCCCTCAGTACAGTCCACAGTGGACACACTTCCCTCAGTACAGTCCACAGTGGTCATGTTTTTATCAGTACAGTCCACACCTGGTCATGCTTTCCTTGGTATAGCCCCACAGCTGGTTTTGACATCAATTGAGTGTCCAGCAATGCGGACAAATTCAGAGTCACTTTACTATCACATCCTGGAGCAGCACATGCTACAGCAACTTTCCAAGACAAATGCAAGTGGTAGAAAATAGCAAATATTTTAATCATCTTTCACATTTGATAGATGACTTCCAGCATGTAGAGTTATGGAGTTCAGGCATTTGCCTTCTGAAATTTGATTTTTTTGTTCAGTTGAGAAGCCAGGGGCCTTTCACAACCCATTCTTTGGGTAGGATTTGTTTCCCTTCAGAATCCCACTTGCTCCAGGAGGGTCTAATTTTGTTTTGCCCTATGGCCTCTCAAAGTCTGTATGTAGTCTAGGAGATTATAGGACTCTTTCAACATGGAAACTAATTTCCTCTGATCTGTTAAAATTATTTTTGGGATCTTACACATTTTTAAAACAGTGCCTCTTGTAGCCCAAGTTGACCTCTAGTTCTCTACTTAGCCCAGGCTGGGCTTGGATTCCTGATTATTTTGTCTTCACCTCCCAAGTGCTGGGATTCCTTTTCATTATTTATGATTTAGAACAGATTTCAATACTCTTGGAGGATGTGGCAGGAGGTGAGGTTGGGAGTATTAGAGATATACATGTAGAAATATGGAAGTTCAACAAGGACATGAAACAAGGCAGATTTCACTTCCTTATCCACAGGGAAACACAAATCCGAACTACACAGAGAATATATCTTATCCAACTCAGGGTGGAATTAAGAGAATGAACAATAATAAACGGTGGTCTGGATGTGAGGAAACCTCCTTGAGATTGTAAATGAGTGCAGCTACTATGGAAATCATTATAGAGTCTCTTCAACAAACTAGAAATAGAACTTGCATATGATCTGGGTGTTCCACTTCTATACTCAAAAATACCTAATACTATTTACAATAGAGGTACTTGAATGTGCAGGTTTATTTAAGTACTATTCACAAAAGACAAAGAATAGAATGAGCCCACTGACAGAGTGAATAAAGGAAAGGTGTTTTTTTTTTTTTGTGTGTGTGTGTGTGTGTGTGTGTGTGTGTGTGTGTGTGTGTGTGATGGACTTTTAACTCATCGTTACAAAAGTATGAAACTTCCATTTATAAGAAAACAAACACAACAGGTGATAGTCATGTGATGTGAAACAGACTAGATTCACAAAACTTGATACTGGGCCTCAGATGTGGATGTTAGGGAAAACACATACAACTGAAATAAAAAGGACTTTGTAGGAATATAGAAAGTAAATGGAGAAAGAGGAGGAGGCAGATAGGAAAGAGCAATAAAGGGAGTGATCAAAGTGCTTTTTATATGCGTGGGAATGTCATAACAAGACCACTTATTTGTACAGTTCAAACATAATAATGAAAACATGCTATGTCTATCCCCAGAAGAGGGAGTACTGTGACCTTGGTTGTCTGGGAGGCCCAATGTTGCTATGGGACTTTCAAGTCCAGGTTTTTCTTGGTCAGTATCTTGGTACCTGATATTGAACAAATTATTTAGCTTTCTTTGTTAACATTCCTACTTCCTTCTCATACATTGTTACTAACACTGATGTGGGATGTTGAACAGGCTGGATAACACAGTCAAAAAAAATCACCTTACCAGGTTGACAGCACTGACTCACAAGTGACAGAAATTTAGACTATGCAGTTGTAAAAGTATGCTCTAAATTCTGGCCTCATTTAATCTATGAACCTGTCTTATGGACATTACAGTGGGGAAATCTGGTTTTTGCTTCAGAGACCAAGGTTGGATTTGCTGTATTATTCTTAATGCTTTTATACTCCTCTAATTTTCCAAGTTTGTAGATGTAAATAGGTGGATCATCTACAACAGATATGGTAGAAAGGAACCATATTCTCTGGGCTAGGGAAATCTGGTCATGTGAGGGGCAGGCAGACTTGTCTGTAAGTGAAAATAATAGACAGAGACATTTTGAGATTGTTAAATGTGGCTGTCTGGAAGACAGATGTCTATTTCTGTGTGATCAATTCTGTTGTGGGACTAGAATTGATCACACTCATGGCAGCAATAAAATTCCCCTTCAAGGCTGCAGACTACCTAAAACAACCATGAGGGTGTGACTGGAATAGACTTACTTGTTTAATCTCCAATGCAGCAGGCAGAACATTGAATAAGGGGTATGGGAATTGAGAGACTTTATTAATAGCTTTTCTGTAACTTGTTAGAATAGAAATTTACTAGAGTGAAAATATCCCTGGGCTTAGAGGCAAGAGATCAGATCGAGATTTTACAATGCACTGGAGTCTCATTCATTTCCAATGCAATGAGATACTTTCCAGGAAAAGAAAATTGAATTGCTTTTGGTCACACGTGTACTGGATGTAATTATCACAGTACTTATGTGGAAACTTCATACTATTTTGTACACATAGGTTGAACATGCTGAATATGAATTTCAGTAGAGTTGGGCATTGACTAGTAACTGAATCCTAGGCTTTAAAACTTTATTGAATGGTATACATATTTGTCGTCACATTAAAATTTTCCTACAAAAGCTAGATTTGCAGTAGCTCTTAACTTATTACAATTGTCATTTTTGAAAGTCTCTGTTTTCTCCATGATATCCATGCTTTTTTCTCATTGTATGGCAATTTTATAGTAAGAGGAGGAACGTGGGAATAAAACAGGCTAAGGAAATAATACATTTAAATTTAAAATGTGGACATTTAGTAGCAGATGCAAAGGATGAATAAATCTAGAAAACCAACACACAGCATGTGAAATACAATAAAAACACACAGTACATGAGAAATGTTTATTCTCTTAATATGAAAAGCAAAATTAACTGGGAAACTATGTGAGATGATGAATATGTTATCTGGTTTATTAGTTTAGGTTTCTAATGATGTGATAAAACACCATGACCAAATGCAACTTGGGGAGAAAGGGATTTGTTTTGCATACACTTCTGTATCCTAGTCCTTAGCGAGAGGAAGTCAGAATGGGAATGTGAGACAGGAATCTAGAAGCTGTAACTCAAGCAGAAGCACGGAAGAATGATGATTATTGGCTTGCTCACCTGGCTTGCTCTGCCAGCTTTCTTATAGTACCCAGGACCATCAGGCCAGGAGTGGCACTGCCCACAGTGAGCTGGGCCCTCTCTTATCAGTCATCAATCAAGAAAATGCTTGACAGATTTACCTATAGGCCAGCCGTATGGAGGCATTTTCTCAATTGAGAATCTTTCTTTTTTTTAATTTTATTTTACTTTTATTGAAAATAAAGTTACTTTTTTCTATTCATTATTAAGGAATTTTATATCCATTTTACATACCAACCACAGATCCCCTCTCCTTCCTCCTCCTGTCCCCCAGCCTTCCCCTGAAACCCTCCATTCCCACCTTCTCCAAGGCAAGGTCTCCCATGGGGAGTCAGCAGAGCTTGGTACATTCAGCTGAGGCAGGTCCAAGCCTCTCCCCCTGCACCAAGGCTGCACAAGGTGTCCTACCATAGGCATTGGGCTCCAAAAAACCTGCTCATACACCAGGGATGAGTCTTGATCCCACTGCTTGGGGGCCCCCTCAACAGTTCAAGCTAAACAACTGTGTCATCTATTAAGAGGGCCTAGTCTAGTCCCGTGGGGGCTCCACAGCTATTGGTCCACAGTTCATGAGTTTCCATTAGTTTGGCTGACCATCTCTGTGCGTTTTCCCATAGTGATCTCGATGTTTCTTGCTCATAGAATTCCTCCTCTGAGATTCTTTCCTACCAAATGACTCTAGATTGTGCCAAGTTGACAAAAAAACAAAAAACAAAAAACAACAACAACAAAAAACACTAGCCAGCACAACTGGTTTTATCAGCATAGTAACTGCTTTTATATATACCAATAACATTATGCTGTGTACCCTAAATTATTTATTTACTTACTTATTTATTGGTTTTTTGAGACGGGGTTTCTCTGTGTAACAGTCCTGTTTTTTTTTTTTTTTTTTTTTTTTGTAGACCAGGCTGGTCTCAAACTCACTGAAATCTGCCTGCTTCTACCTCTCAAGTTCTGGGATTAAAGGTGTGTACCACCATCACCTGGCTATTTTATTTTTTTTTAACAATGTGTAATAGTAAAAATATGACTTAAACTTATTCTTTTTGATTTCTAAAGATTTCCTTATTTTTGTTTTATGCGTATGAGTGTTTTACCTGCATGTATGTAAGTGCACTACACATGTATCTAGAGCCCAAGAAGGCAGGAATGGGGAACTAGAACCACTGGAACTAAAGTTATGGATGGTATTAAGTGGCCATGCAAGTATTAAGAATTGAACCCATGTTCTCTGCAATAATATTTAATGGTCTCAACCACTGATTCAACTCTTCAATCCTAAGCTTATTTTTGTCAGCCCAGACATCTGTGGCTTCTCATTTCTTATAGAAATCTGCCAGGAAGGAGTACATAAAACTGGCATCTTGGCTGAGATCATACTCTTCTCTGAACTCAGATCAAAAGTTATAATTACATACATACAAACAAATAACATTTTATGAATTGACCAAGTTATATTTAGGAACACATATGTATATACATACACATATAAGCATGTAATAACAACTAGTGAAAACAGAGGTCATAAATTTGAAGGAGAGCAGGGAGAGTTATAGGAAAGGGCTTGGAGGGAAGAAAGGGAAAGGAGAAATGCTGTAATTATATTATAATCTCAAAAATAAAGCTAAATTAAAAAAAGAAAAAATTATAATTAGTTCTGGGAAGTTGAACATCCATCTGTTTCCTGATGACTTCATGTATGTTAACTTTAGATACATGTAACTCTATAGTTAGGGATATGGTACCATATACTCTAGGAAAATGAGTTCTACTTGAAGAAGGTATAAATATAAGAGAATAGAAAGGCAGCACTCTAGAGAGAGATCCTCTTCGTCTCACTCGATTTCACCCATTCAAATAGGAATACACATTGTGTTCCAGGTTGTTAATTTCAACACTCTCTTTGGAAACCTCACAGAAGCATCACCCCATTCACTCTCACACTTTCACCATTTATTTTAATTGGTCATCTTGTTGATGGAAGGGGCAGGCACTAGAGTGAGATGTGAGACTGAGAAAACCAAAGGTTGCCTCTTAAAATCTCTATGACAAAGCCACCAAACCTATCAGCGTTTGAACGAACTGCTGGTGTCATTTCAAAGGTATTCGGGACTATGTCAAGAGTTTTCTATTTTTCCTTAATTGGGATGAACTGATCAAGGGGCAAAGAACAGAATATTACCTCATGTTTTTTTTCTAACTCTGAGCTTTTCTTGATTTGTAGAAATCTAGTTAACTAGTCACTCTTTTGTCTAAACTCTATCTCAAACTGAAGACACCCTCACCAACCTGTCCTTCCTTCCCATGTAGTCTCTATGATACTGGCTTTGGGAGGCTGGCAATGTGTGTCAGGACTTCAACTCCTTGTCTCACCTGCTTTTTTAAAAAGCATTTTTGGTCTATTTTTAATTAATTTAATTTTAATTAAAATTTTTATACAATGTATTTTGATCATGCTTTTCCACACCCCACAACTCTCCTATATCCTCCCTACCTTTTTATCTACATAACTTCGTTTTATCTCTCAAACAAACAAAAAAAATCAAAATAAACCAACTTATCAAGACAAAAAAATGCCAAAGCAAAACAAACAAACAAAAAACAAAAAAGCCTACAAAAACCAAGCCAAACCAAACCAAACTAAAACACATGGAGTTTATTTTGTGTTGGCCAACTACTCTTGAGCTTGAAGCCTGCCCTGAAGTGTGGGTATTTCATTAAAGGTGTGAGCACTAACACCAAAGGCCTTTTGAAAAACCATATGGGAACACTACTATATAGTTTCTTAAAATACATACATATATGAAAGAGATTTAAATATGGAGTCAGCATATAATGGGCAACACCCCACTGGAGAAAACTGATTTTCCCTTTCCTAGCAGGTATTAGTTTCAAAAAACTTCTTGCCTAGGGGTAGGAGCCTGTGTCCCATTTCCTCCTCTAGTTAGATGGCTCTCACTGCTGAAACATCATCTAACTAGAAACTGTGAATGCCCTGTGCATGTTGCTACAGTCTCTGTGAGTTCCTATGTGCTTCAGTCCTGTTGTGTCTGGAAGACATGGTTGCATTGGGGTCATCCACCATTTCTTGCATTTATAAGCTTTGTGTCTTATCTTCTGTATTGCTACCTGAACCCTGAGGGGAGGGGTTTGATGAAGACATCCTATTTAGAACTGAGTGCTCCAAAGTCACTTATTCTTTGCATGTTGTCTAGATGTGGGTCTCCGTGTTTTTCTCTACTGAAAGAAGAAACTTCTCCAATGAGTGCTGAATTAGGCATTGATCTCTGGGTGGAGCAGAATGCCATTAGAAGTAACTTTTTGTCCAGTAGCTTTAGCAGAATAACAGTATTTGGTTTTCTCTTAGGACTATGACCTTTCTAGTTGCAGTTTCTTGGTCACTTTAGCAGGGTCAGCTTCATCTCACAGTTGTGGGCCTTAAATCTAGTGGGAAAGTGACTGGTTACTCCTGTAAACTTCTGTGCCACTATTGCACTGATATCTCTTGGAGGCAGCTAAGTCTGTGTGCAGATGGTAAGGTTTGTATCTGGGTGATATTAATGCTTACCTTTCTCTTCCAGTGGCATGATTTTTTTTCTAACTGGAGTGTATCTTCCAGCACCATGAATACTAATCAGTAGGGGTGAAGCTTCTGGGTGGGCAACAGCTTGACTTCTTTATGTTGATGGTATAAATAAGTGTTGTCTTGATCAATAGAGCCTTACCATCAGGTTGTAAAGAACAGCCAATATCCTTGGCAATAGTCTGGGATATTTTTATGGGGAACGCGGGACTCTTAGGCAATGACTCAGCAAGATGTAACCTATTTCCAACCCTAGAGATTTTGCTTGGTGGCATAAGATGCCTATTTGGGGCATTGTTTTGCCCATTATACACTGACTGTGTATTTAAATTTCTTTCATATATGTATGAACTTTGGGAAGCTTCTACAGTAGTGGGTTTCCACTTGGCTTTTCAAAAGTCTTTAGTGTTGCTTGTCCCTCCCCTTTTCCATTTTACCCTGCTCTCCCATACCCTTCCCCACATAAGCTTCCCATTCTAGCTTCTCCTTTATCACTTTATAAGATATATTCTATTTCACCTTTCCTTGGGAGAACTTCTCCTCCATCCTAATCCCTTCCTGGGCACCTGGAACCTAATTTCTGTGGTTATTCAGCTTGCAGCACACATATTGAAAGCTTAAAAACTAATATCTATATCTACAAGAAAACATGCAATACTTGTCTTTTTGGGTCTGAATTACCTCACTCAGGGTGATTTTTTTTCTAGATTCAGCCACTTACCTGAAGATTTCATAATTTCATATTTCTTAAAGCTTTTAAGCTGTGTTTTTTAAGCAATTATATCAGCTGGGACTCCAGTGGAAGGGGGATGGTGGGATACTCTGCGTTCCAAGTGGGAGAATCTGATGAGAGTTGTCGCTAAGCCCTGGGATGAAAGTGTTAGTGGTTGGTCAGGAAGCTCTCAGCAATGTGCATGCCCCTTTCCCGGAATCTGAAGACCCATTGCGACTCCTACCCAGAAGGAAAGATGGCAAAAATCAGTCTCTGAGTCAACAAGAAACTTGGGTAGACAGGGTCATTTTCAGAAAACCTGTTTCCTTCTGTTGAAAGCCGTGACATGCTGATATTTAACAATGTGCAGGGAGGAGTGTGAAAAATAAAGATGGTCCTCACTCTTTTTTATGTTTTTTTTATTTTTTATTTATTTATTTTTTTATAATATTCTGCCAGGTCTTCCCCCTGATCAAAAACAAACAGAAGAAATCTGCATAATAAATCCACAGTCCTCTCCCTGGGGCAGAAAGCAAATGGAAGGAAAGGCAGGATTGATTTGGAGGAGACACTGCAGTTATCTGAAACAAAGCATGATTTATTCTGTAAGCCATGGTTTCCTCAGGTATGAAACTGGGATCACACAATATATGCATTGTAGAGATTGAGGAGACTGAAATAAAATGCTAGATGAAGGATGTGCAAAATAATCCATGTTGTAAAGCAAGCACTGAGTGCACAATAGCTATTGTTAGTCTCTGTCTGTCTGTCTCTCTTTCTCCTCTCCCTTTCTCTCCAGTTCTCTTCCATACACACACATAAAGGACTTATAATAGGTAAAGATATGGGATGAGTCAAAAATCTCTTTAGCAGATATTTAGCATTATTAAAGTTTAGCTTGTTCATAACAGACTGTGGTTGCTTGAAGAGCATGCTCTAACAAGGTCTCAACTACCCTTTCACCCAGGACCCTACCATCTCCATTTTACTTTCATCTTTACACTTACTTAGCTCAGACCCACGTCACTGCTTCCTTGAGTTATTTATTATACCAAGCTTTTTAACTAGATAAGCAAGCTCAGATTTCTCACTTCTTAGCTCATGCTCATCAGTGTCTATCTTTTCAAATGGTGCTTTCACTGAATTTCACACTACTGTAGGGATTATATTTCACCAGAAGTCCATATTTTTCAAGGATCATGCATCTTCTACCTTTGTTGGGGTGTGTCTTTCGGTATGTTCGCTGCATTGCTTTATCAGAAACAACCAAGTCATGGTGGTATCCTGACATGTCACCCATTTCCAAAGAGTTCTTAGAATGTGGTCCCAGGCCAACTGCAATAAAGTTAACTATAGCTGTTAGAGAGAAAATCATCAGATTTCACCTGAATTAATTTGTCAACTTTGAGGTTGAGGTCCAGCATTCTGTTGTAACAAGTCATTTGGGTAATTCTTATGCACACCTAAGTTTGGGACCCAACATCAATCCTCAAAAAATCATGGTGGTCCTTCTTTCTGACATGTCCATTCTACTTCATCTTAAAGACCTACCTCAACCATCACAGACTCCAGGATTGGTTTCCTTATTTAGTTTTCTTTCAGGAAGAAGATAACAGATGTTTGTTGATTTCTAAGTGTTATGACAAAGTAACTTTACTTTCCCCGAGCTCAAGTCTTTTGCTAACATTTGGGGATTGTAATGCTGTAGAAATGGTTACTCAGAGGCCTAATGCATTTATTGGAAAAGGAAACGGGGTAGGAGTAATCAGACGATTCATGAAAACATGCTGATATCAGCTAATGATTCAAACTCAATTTAGTTGATTTTACTTTATCGATGGAGAAGCTAAAGCTCAGAGGGGCACACAGTTTCTTCTGGACTGTCAGTGTGGCTTGAGGCAGACTTGGAACCAGAAGTCAGGCTTGTCTGACCTTACAGACCAGATTCTGCAGTATTATATTATGCCCAAAATACAGAGAAGCCATTGTCTCTATGTTCCTACACAGCTCCCTTTTTACTTTAAGGACAAGAGAGTGAAAAAAAATGCTGTTTTCTTGGAGGTGACAAAGTCTATCTCTAATTCATCACCAGAGAAATGACTGAAAACTGTGATATGGTCCAATCTTCCTCTCTTCCAGAGTCACAATAAACTAGCTAACTCAAAACTACTAGTTATAAAGTTTGCTACAACATAGTACATGTTATTTATAATGTATTTTCATATATATTGATAAAATTTCAAGGTTATCCATATACATAATGCCCCTCTGAGATGCTTGTGTTTTGATGTGGTTTTGTGCAGGGGAAGCAGCTGACAGTGTTGCTACTGGAGAAGAAATGGTGCAAAAAATTATAGTACAGTTTGAGGGAGTGGGGAGATCATCTACACATGGCAGTGAGAAGAAAACACAATACCGGAAGGTCACACAGCCATACAGTGCACGTGAGGAATATGAGGTGTGGTGAGGCAGAAAGGGCCAGGAACTTGTGGAAAGCCTCTATTTTATTTTTCAATAAAAGACAAGGAGATTTTCTGAAAAGATATTTTTGTGCACAGTGTGGTGAGACCTACTGTTTTTGATTGGTGACAATCAAGGCACAATTAGAAGAGAATGTGGTCTCTCCTCTCTACAAAGTAACTGCTCTAAACTTTCAATAACTCTGGTCTTTTTAAAACAGGGTGCCTCCACTGCCTGTCCAATACTCCATATTTTTGTTTTTAAGCAATGTTAGCTCATTTGCTATTCCAATCTCAATAAAGTAAAACATGTTATTCATTTTGTGCAATCACATTAACGATAAGTACCAGCAAGAAAGTATACAATTACCAGTCCATTAGCCATTTTACTAAAGAAATTTCATTATGGCATTTCTTTGAAAAAACATGACCATTATGGCCTTTTACTTATGTACTGGAAGATTGTGTCCTAAAAATGAAGCACCACAGTTCTTATTGGCTTTTCTGCATGTCCTTCACAGAAACTACCTTAATGATTCAATTTTATATTTTGATTTAATTGTCTTAACTTTAAGTCATGAACAAAAACCCAAGAGACCTGGAACCAATCCAGTGAGAATTTTCCTGACTTAAAGGAGAGTAATGGTTGAGCTATTATATATCATTATCTCTTTAAAACGTTTGCATAAGCTAGCTCACTGGTGAAGTGTAATTTGTAAATAAGTCTAAGGAAAAAGAATCAGGGCATGGGAGACTCCATCACAATGAAGGCATATCGTGAAGGAAAGGCTGGAAAGTGCAGTCATAGTTGCTTTTTAGATGCTTAATAAAAGAGAAGGGCATATTTTCAAAGTTACATTTGAAATATCCCTTCAGCTTTCAAATTTGTTTTATTTTTTGGTGCATGAATATTTTGCTGGCATGTCTGTCTGTGTAGGACATGCACACTTGGTGCCCATGAAGGTCAGAAAAGGGCATTGAAGTTCCTAGAGTTGGGATTATTGGGGATGGGAATCAAAGCTGGGTCTTCTATAGTAGCTCTTAAGCATCAAGCCATCTCTCTACTACCCATCAAGCCATCTCTCTACTACCCCAAAGTTACTTTATATTTCTTTTTACTTAAAATTTTTTATTCATTTTTATATATCAACCACAGACACACACCCCCATCCCTCCTTCTGCTCTCCCAACATTCCCCCTTCCCCCTCCTCCAAAAGAGTAAGGGCTCCCATGAGAAGTCAGCAAAGCCTGGTATACTCAGTTGAGGCAGAACCAAGTCCCTCCCCCCTGTATCAAGGCTGAACAAGGCAACCCACCATGGTAGCAGGCTCCAAAAAGCCAGCTCATGCATCAGGGATAGATCCTGACCCCACTGCCAGGGCCCCCTCAAACAGACCAAGCTATACAACTGTCTCCCACATGCAGAGGGCCTAGTCCATTCTCACGCAGGTTCCACAGATGTTCATCTAAAGTTACTTTTAGGTTACCATTTTAAGGTTTTCCTTTTGGCAGTCATTTTTTTTTTAAATCAAAAACTCAATTTCTTTCTGTTTTACCTAGAACTAATGGATTCACAAGCAAGTTTCTCTGTAGACATAAACCTATTACTCTTTTCTTCCTTGTTCAGTTTCTTTTGTCTACTTGGAGAAAAATCACTCCAGTATCTTTTTCTTTTCTTTCTTTTTTTTGAGACAAGGTTTCTCTGTGTTTCTCTTGACCTTCACTCCATAGACCAGGCTGGCCTCAAATTAGAGATCCACCTGCTTCTGCCTCCTATGTGCTGTGATTAAAGGCATGTGCTATCATGCCTGACTTTTTTCTTCCCCAGTATCTTGTTACATTAAAATCTTTTCATTCAAGAGCTCATGAATGGGGGCCCACATATTCTTATTTCCAATCTCCACCAAATTCCCAAAGGTGGGACTTGAGGCAAGGGATTCATCTCGTTGTGGATGAGTTTGCTCTTGTGTAAAATGGAGATAGAGAATGTTCTTACTTCTTATGGGGGATGTGAGGATTATCTGGTGATTATGTCTGTATATACAACATAGAGTATAGTGTCTAGAACATGCTAAGTACAATAAGAAAGGCTGCTGTTATAGCTGTTGAGTTTCTACAAGTGAATTTCAAAAACCTTTTCTCTTATTAACTAAAAGCAATATGTAGATATGACAAGGAGTGTAGTGGTCTGGATAGGAATGGTCTCCAGAGAATCATGTGTTTGAATGCTTGGCCCATACAGAGAGGCCTTATTAGTGTGGCCTTGTTGGAGGAAGTGTGTCACTGTGAAGGAGGGCTTTGGAGTCTCATATATGCTCAAACCACACCTAGTGTGATAGTTTCCTTCACATGCCTGGGGATCAAGATGTAGAACTCTCAGCTACCTCTTCAGCACTATGTCTACCTGCATGCCATCATGTCTATTGCCATGACTACAGTGGACTAAACCTCTGAACAGTAGGCCAGCCCCAATGAAATGTTTTCCTTTATAAGTTGCCTTGGTCATGGTGTCTCTCTCTTCACAGCAATGGAAACCCCAACTAAGATAAGGAGTTTTGAAAACAAAGCTCTGCATACACTTACAGCCACACCATACATTGACTCATATGTTCTCCCAGAACGTTTGTATCAGCCTCTACCTTTTCTAAGCAAAATTAACTACAGTAGAGGAGACAATTCTCATTCTCTCAAGTGCAGACTTGAAATGGCAAATGTTGAACAGAAGATGATCTAAGTACTAGAGAATCATTTGATTTTGATTTGGATAGATAGACTGCTTTCCTGTGGTATACTTGAGACCCCTGTCAAGTTTGTAGGTCAATGCTGATAGTTGCCATTGTAGGCTATTTTGGCAAGCAGGCACACTCAATTCCATATATTTTTCTAAAAAATTTTTTTTCTTCTACAATCCGTTCCTGATATCCGGGGTCTCTAAAATGTTTACCAAGGTACAAGGAAAACCACTAGTTTCATTCGTTACTATTTTGCATGATGTATATTAGTATCTCCTCCCCTTTTCCTGAGTGATTATAAATTTAGAATTTATAAAACCAAACTAATGGCCTATCTAAAAAAATTAATTGCTATTTGATACATATTTGTATCTATATCAGGACATTATACATGTCTACATTTTAACTTACAGGGTGAGGGAAGCTTTTCTCAATAAATTTATCTGGGAAATTTCTCACAGAGAATGCTAGATTTATAATTCTTAGGAAGTCGGATGAGAAACTTCTGCAAACATGAATGTGTGTCTTTACAATTCAGAGAGAGTTCAGGAATCCCTAAGCATTACTGAGCTTTCCCCAGTTGTAAAACATCTGAGCCTCATGAAGAAGAATATGATTCTGAAGGAAAACAGAAAATGAGCCAGCATTTGTTTGTATTCTAGCAAGGACATGAAGCACAGACTGTAGATGAACGTTCTCCCAGGAGAGAAGGGAGACTAGAGTCCATGGAGAATCAAAGTGGGACCATGACCCTTTATGCCAGCCTGTTAGCCTTGCAGGAAAGAAGGTGCCTTCTGTTCCCACTACCCTGTAGTGTAGGAAGGACCATAGAGGCCAATCTTCTCATTAGCCAGCACTAACACACAATGATGACTTCAGCCAGCCAACATGCCTGAATAGGGTGGCAGGAAGGAAAATATCCAATACAATCTCCATTCCTACAATACTTAGATAACACTTTTTCTCTATAACAAAACAGCATTTAAAACTTTCATTTTCAGCATGAAGTTCTAGTATTGCTATCTATCACATGAAATCATGTACACAGATTTTTTTCTTTCCTACTTGAAAAATAACCTGTAATAGTATATATGATACTACAGAGTTAAGCTGCATGAAGGAAAAACGGTTTTCTGAACTGTGAAATTCTGAAGCTGATCTGCAAGGGAAAAGAGGAATTCTGATTCATTATTTAAATAAAGACTAGCTCCTCTTGCTGTGGATTCTCTGTGATGCTTTCTAGTCTCACAGGTAATTTTAGCAAATATGTCAAATTTGTAGTTCTGTTGTGCACAGGTTGAAAGCTGTGAGGGGAGAAATGGGAGACGAGGAAGAAAGAGAAGATGAGATCATAACAGAGACAACAGTAAAGACAGCTAAGATTCTTAGATGCCACTAAGGACTAGTTATCTTGCTATATCCATGTGCCCCTGTGCCAATCCCCACCTGTCCTCTTTGTTTATTTAGTATTGTTAAATGCAGAATTAGACACTGAACATTCTCATTATTCCTAATTCTTACACACACGCTGAGGCTATGAAGAGAAAAAAATACATTCTCTTTCCAGTTTTTATCTATCTAGATTCAGCCCCTCACACCATGGAATGTAGAGCTGAAGGAAGCTCCAGAACCTCAGGAAATGGAGCAGGTAAGGTACTTGGTCATCACCTGCTTGTTCTCTCTGCCTGGCTATAGGCATCGGAAGAATCCCTCTTGCAGCACATATCGATTGGCACCTGGCAACATTTTGTTAACCTTTCACCAATGGAACACGCAAGCAACTCTTGCAAAGTTCTATTTCCATGTAGTGAGGCTATGCAAGCAGCAGGTAGCCATAATCTGGAGACACAGCTTTTATCTCTCATAGGTCTGCCCTCATCGTCCACCTTGGAAAAAGTGGGGTCTCAGATCAGTGATTGGGATCTGTTATGATTTTGACATGTTACCCCATTTCCCCAAATTCTCATCCTTTATTTTGCTGCTCTGTCTCGCACATATGAAAGGAGCTCAGAAAAAGGCAACACAACAACATTAACAAGAAAACAGAGTCTGGAAATCGTATCTTGCTAGCTGCCTGCAAAGTGGGACTAATCATTACGAATAATAAATAATCACAAACATGCTTTTCAGGCTGAGCGACAGGGTCGATGACAGGAATTCCTAACAAGGCCAAGGACTGAGCAAATCGCCTCTTGATTTCTCCACTGAGAATAATTTCATGCAAATCCAAGGAGGCTGAGCTGCTGCTGCTAATCCACCATGTGTAGTGACTAATTTTATTAAGTGAAATACAAGAAAGAGAGAAATCTTTGCAGTAGAAGTAGACACAGACGATTGCCTTGGCCTAAACCCTGTGCCCTGTGGCTGTGCACTGTGAGTCAGGTTGATTAGCTTGTCCTGCAGGCAGCTTCAGAACTCAGGCAGGGCCTGTGCCAACCCGCCCGGGGAAGACTTGTGAGCATAAGACTGTGTCCACTCTGCAGCATTGGGAAAGTGGAAAACAACGGCTTCTCTTGACTTTGAGGTAACCTTGCCACTGAGTAGATGTGCTGACGGTATTTGGAAAACTTTATCTTCCTCTAGCCAAAAACCACAAACGCTAAAAATGTGTAATTTATAATTTTAGATAAACCAGTGCCCTTACTCCTGAGTATTGGGAGATAGAAACTCAACTTGTCTGGAGAAGAAAAAAACAAAACAAAACAAAACAAAAAACCGATTCTACAGGATAGATGGGGCCTGGAAGTAACTGGACAGGCCTCTTATTTATGCACATAAATTTCCACTCTAAAACATCTTAATAAATGTAATTAAATACAGACTTCATCTGAGCCATTTTATCCCAATGCATATCTTAAATATATATACAGGAGATGTGAGTAAGAACATTTATCAAAGACATTCATAGGCAAATGTATTTATAATTACCCAAATGTGGAAGTAGCCCAAACATTTACTGATAGGAAAAAGGATGGTTAAAATGTGCTATAAAGATGCAATAGCATGTTTCACACATATATTAAAAACCAGAATACACATCAGCCAACAATATGAATACCTTCCTCAATAATAAAGTGATTCAGAGAAAACGGAAAAGTTAGGTTGCAAGATACCTTTTATGTTAAATCAAAGGACAAAGAAAATATGGAGTGTTGGAAGTTAGAATACTGGTTACTTCTTCAGGTGAAACACTATTTGAGAAGGCTCTAATGAGCCCTTTAGGATGCTGAACATACTCTACTTGGGATGTGGTTACATGCATATACACATTTGAACAGCTGTACCAAATTGAAATCTACTGTTGAATATATTGTGTGTATGCAGTTAACACAGCTTAAATAGAAGCTAAAAATTTTTGAGAACAAAATGAAACAGTAGCTGTATTAGATAATTAAAATACACAGGAGCCACAGCTTGGATTAGTGACGATGGACGTATACTATTAACCAGTGTTTCTAAAAGTCTTACCACCACAGCTGAAACTTAGGTCATATTCCTCCTTTGGGGGAAAGAGTTGGGATAGCACATGAGTATATATTCAGCCTTTTCATGTAGGGAGATGCTAACAAACCTTTCTCAGGGTTGTCAGAGTTTGTATAGTTGTATCAGTCAGTTTTGTGCCACTATAGTGAAATATCTGAGGCAGCAAACTATATAAGAGAAAAAAGTCTATTTGGCTTATGATTTTAGAGTTTTGATGTCCAAGATCAGACAGCCCATTAGTTTAGCTTCTGATGATGGCGCATTGTGGTAGAGGAACATATATGTGGAAGATACACGTTGCTAAATAAGAAGACAAAGAAGAAAGCAAGAGCGATTGAAAGAGCGAGTGCCCCCTATCCCCCACAAACTGTGGTCTCAGTTCCCAAATTCTAATGGCATGTACCAGTGATTTAAGGGCCTCCTTCTAATCAGATGGTGCCCCTGGCTTCCCCAGCTGTGTCCAGGGATTCAGATTTTAAGGGAGTGCAGCATGGGTGGGTAGGTGGGAACTCATAGACCATGCCCAACCTCGGCAGTTACCATCTTAGATTTTGGAATATATTTATGTGTTTATTTATTTATGTTAAAACAAACATTTATTGATTTGAACTTGCTAAAATTATTAGATCAGCTTAGAGCACATCATTTTTAAATTGAAAATAGATCTCTTTTTATATGACATATTCTGATTATAGCTTCCCTTCCTCAACTCCTCCTACATCTCCCCCACTTCCCCACCCACCCAAATTCACATTCTCTCTCTAGAATACAAACAGATACCTAAAAATAATAAAAAGATAAAATATTTAGGAATTGAGTAACAGTCTCTTTCATTAACCATTCCCCTGTTTTCACTTACGATGTTGCTAATTGTTGCATTAAGAGTAAACAAACCTTTGTGGTTTCCTCAAAGCGTATCACCCCCTGTAATGGAGCTAGTCAAAGAACATCAGTTGATTCCCACAGCTTGTACCTGAGAAATATGAAATCTTTAGGGCTAGGTTATTAAAATATTTAAGGAAGTCATATACTATACTGAAAAATTTGTTTGTTATGCGATGGGAGCACAAAAAGCTATAAGAAGAGTACGTTTTTATGGTCCTCAGTTTTCCGATATGTAAATGTAGGACTGGTGTTCTGAAAGAGCTTTTCTAGTTCTCAAATGTTGAATCTTGATTTTTGTAGTCAATAGGGTACTGTAGGGAGATCTTTGAAAATATAAATCCTAACTCCATAAATTTCTTCCTCACAAAGTCAAATTAATCCTTAATGTTGATGTGCTGGAAACAGAATCCATAGAGCTCATTAGTGTAAACATAAGAAAGGTAGCAGAGATCTTGTGCACAGCAGGAGAAAACTGTATGTGAGAACTGTGGGAGACAATAGTATGAATGACAGCTTCAGACCTCATTAGGAGTCCATGAGTGTGCTGTCTTCTTATCATGATACCCCCAGAAGCAAGTAGAGCAGGGAACAGCATCTGTAAGTGCCTGACAGCTGTTTGCTGCTGGAATTGGATAGTTAGTAATGGTGAACTGCATTGGTAATTCAATGCTAATGCCCAGACTTAGGCATGTGCATGGTGGGAAGGAAGACTCCATATGCAACTGCTAAACACATGCTCACATCACAAGCATAGATAGAGTGAAAGGGCTTTTCTTCCCTTTCAAATGTTTTGAATATGGGTAACTTTGGTTTAAGATGATTTTACCATCTGTGGGGGCTTTGAAAGCAATGAAGTATTATAATCTGTGAAAGAACTAGGAAATTGTATTCTTTTTAAATAAATAATGCCCAGGGAATAGGATAGGGGATTTGTTTGTGAATTCTGGGAAACAGTGATGGGACAGGATGGTGTTTGACATGGTTCTGAGTGAGGAAACTCTACATTATGCTCTGGAAGTCTAAGCTTCATCAAGTTCTTATAAACAACTTAATAGTTTTTGTTAAAATGTTTCATCAGGCCCCAAGGAAATCTGTTAAAACTACCAAGGAGAAAGTTCTCTGCTCATATTTTTATTATTCTGTCACACTTGAAGTAATATTTCATAGTAGTCATTAGGAATCACAAAATGAATACTTCAGAGAAAAACAAGACAGTGGAATTGATTTATTCTTGAGGAGTAGTTTAATGATGCTAGATGCAAATTTCTTGATAGCAGTATGCTCTTATCTGAGGTCTATAATAAGTTATACATCTGGAGCAAACATTTTAGCTTTAAAAATCATCCGAAATGCAGCTAGCATATCATTTCTAAAATGTACTCAGGCCATCCCACCTTTTTCTTCATTACATGTTTTGTAAATGTTTTTACTTTTTATTTACAGTGTAGACATTGAATAAAGGCCTTGTACATATGAGGCAGACATTCTATGACTGAGCTTAACTCCTAATACCAAAATCTTGAATGTAGAAATTGGTCTAGTATGCTGAACTGAAAGAAATAGAATTATAGTGCAACTGAATTATTTCTAAGGACTGAAATCTCAAAGACTTAGAAACTAGACATTGTTATTCAAATATTAAAAAAATTCTTATTAAAAATTTAAATATGTTGTGAATAAAAGTTCATTTTAAAGTAGTATTATCAGCATGTGGATATGAAGGGGGAGTTTGAAATGGGTCATCTATATCATTACACCCTTCCTCCTAAGCCTTAGAGATCTTTAAGGAATAGGGAGCAGAAAGACTATAAGAGCGAGAGGAGGTGCCAGAGGTGGTGCCAGAGGTGGTGGATGACCACAAGGAAACAGAAACAGTGTCTTCTGTACATAGCAGGACATCTATCTGCTCATATGGACTCACAACCGTTATGACAGCATGTACAAGACTTGTGCATGCTCAAGTCAGACCAAATCCCAGCATAAAGAGGGGAGTTGGAAATGAAATCCTACCTATAGCCAAGGAGCTATGCATAGCTGATAACTGCCAGGAGAGGGAGGGTCAGTTTTCTTTAAGAGCTTAGCCCCTGGTTAGTCGACCATACTCCGGTAGAAGGCAATATCCAGATTGAACTTGATGGGTGAAAAGTCAAGTAAGACACACGTTCAGGTGTGTAGGAAAGAAGTTGTGGATCTGGGAAGAATGCTGAAAATGTATGAAGATTTAAATATTTAAAATATGCTAATAGAACGATAACAATAATTTACAATTGAAAGTCTCTCACAAGGAAATGCAATACCATAAAGCTCTCATGTGATGCTTGAAGACCCAACTGATGGTGACCGGAGAAGGGCTGTTCTGGTTCAGATGCTTTAGGGTGGTAAGTGTTTGAAGTGGGAGTTGAGATCTTGATCCCCATGCTACTTTGAGAGGTGAGAGAAGAGTTAACTTGAAGATCTATGGATAAAATTCAAATTTTAAATCTTATTCACAGCTTCCTTCCTTCCTTTCCCCTCCCTTTTCCCCTTCCTTCCTTCGTTCCTTCCTTTGTTCCTTCCTTCATTCCTTTCTTCGTTGGTTCGTTCCTTCGTTTGTTCCTTTGTTCCTTCGTTCCTTCCTTCGTTCCTTCCTTTCTTCCCTTCCTAGATTTAAGAACAATATCCACCCCCTAAGAAATTTAGGAGAAGAATTAAATAGCTACAGGAAGTTTCTAAAGATTTTTGGCTCTAATATAATGCAATACAATGAGTTATCTCTAATTATGGCCATCTTCAGCTTATTACCATGGAATTTTTTTTTAAACTGAAACTCCAGAGAAGTTGAACATGGATACAGGGCCAGAATTACACAAGTAATTAATTTCCTCATCATTCCTTTGTCTAAAATAAGGGTCTAACAATAGGCTTTCATAGTGTCCATGGTTACTACTGTTATGACTCGGGTATGGTACGAACATAGTCTATATACTCAAAGAATTAAAAATTTTATTTGGTCGACATGCAAAGCTAATCCAATCTCCTAGATCACTGGCTTTGTCTGTAACCATGGTCTATATTATACAGAAAACTGTTGTGTAGTTAGTCTGTTGTCCAATAATAACGCACATCACATAATAGGCAGATTCTCACCTATGTTCTGTGAGTTTTTATGTCCTTTTAAGAACACTTATAGCAGCAAGGCACTTGTTTATCTTCTTAGAAGCAGAACCTTTCAAGCTTGTAGCGACTGAGACATAGATTGCTGGACCACTGATGATTATAATGTGCCTGATAATTATCATTTCACAGATGAAGGAACTAAGGCCCAAAGAAGTCAAATGAGCTACACAGATATTCTTGTGATTTAAGTTAAACGTATGACATTATCATTTGCAGCGACCATGATTCTGTTGAAATAGCTAATTTATTTTAAATGACACTCATGGAAAACTCAATTTTCCTAAACACAGTGCACTGTTGTTTTGACAAGATGACTTAGTCATTAGTAAGTTGACAAGAATCTTTAGATGACTCCAGAAACCTCCACAGTGATAATGTGGCTTTGGCATTGGGACCCAGAAAATTTTCAATGCTTTAAATATTCTGATTTTAATTCCTAGTCTGAGTTCAGTTTTATTTTTTCTTACAAGTGTTAACCTGAAGGGATAGAAGACATTAAAGATATTTCTGCCATTTACTTCCAGGCTGACAACCAGTTGAGGGTCTTGTCAGATCTTCACACCATAAATAGCCCAGTGGGTTCCACTGGAAGTTATTCTTTCAGTCATCAGCTGCAGAATACCTATAGTGTTCTGGGTGCAGGCTTTAAACAGTGGGATTTCTTTCCTTCTCTTTTTTTTTGAGACAGGGTTTCTCTGTGTAGTTTTGGTGCTTGTCCCAGATCTCACTCTGTAGACCAGGTTGGCCTCGAACTCAGAGAGATCCTCCTGGTTCTGCCTCCTGAGGGAGGGTTGGGATTAAAGGCATGCACCACTGCTTATTGCCTACATCATGGCTCCCCAAAGTGTGCATTTTAACTTGGATATACACTTTTTATCTTAAGCCAGGGTTCAATATAGAACTATCTTAACAGACTTATGTAACGCTAAACATTCACCAACTATACCTTCATCATATATATGGTATATTCAGTGATGAGAAAATATCATTTATTTTTTTAAATTATTTTTTCAAATATTGGGCTTTTCTTATCAAATAAATCATGAGAATAACTGAAGTCCAGTAGGTCTTTCATTTACTAATCAGTTTCTTTCATCAAACATATATCAGATATCATAGAAGGATTCCAGATTTGGGTCAGCCACTCAGCCCACCTCATTTTCCAAGTAGGCATTAAAAAGAGATCATGAGGGGATGCAGAGAGAATGATTTGTAGAGAGTGGCATAGTAGGACACAGGTGCTATAAAGGTAGAAATAAGAAAAATCAGGGGTTCATAAACTTTAACTGGGGAAAGAGCGAAGATAATACAGAAGGAGAAGGAAGGAGAGATAATTAACAATAAGGATGTTTGAAAAAGCCACAAGGAATCATTATTAGTATTAGCTTACTTCAAAGTGCATATAATATTAAATATATATGTTAATGTATATGTATTTGTTTAACAAAAGATATACCACATGGGGTGACAATGTTCCCCACAAGAGCCCTAGACTAACAGAAACCAAGTGATAAACATGGGAAACATCCCTTTGAGTTCTTCAAGGGAGCCCAAGGAGACTCCTAAAACTATTTTGTCTATTGCCATTAACTTGAAGGCAAAACTCCATTGCTGAAGACACCATGTACTTCACACACAGGGCTTGGAAGATTGAAGTTAGTACTGGCCTAGAAGCTTCCTGCCTGAGGACTATCTCTCATAGTATCTGAAGCTATTATGAAAGCTGCCAAGAGACAGTAAGTAAACAACAGTCCTATGGCGCTGCAAAGCCTATAAACCACTACAGTGACCATCTTGCAAGATATCTCCAATGGTGCGACAGTGGCACTTGGGGATACTCAACAGCTCTCTGATTGGACCTAAGGAACATTAAATAGGGTGGGGGGATTCACGCAAGGTACTTCAAGTATAGCCAACTATTGATGGCTAGAGAGGTCATGGGCCCTAGAGAACCTACCACAGCCATTTTCCTGAGCAGTATGACTTCTAGATTTCTAACTGTATTCTAAATATTTATCCTTATACCCACAGGCAAGCATAGCTCTCACTCTTCATCAAAGAAGCTTCTACTTGCAGCAGATAGACACTGTTATTGGAATCTATGACTGGTAGAAATGCATAAAGTGACTATAGAGTGTCCAACCATGGCTCACACAACTATAATGCAGCCCCTACACCTAATGCTCAAGGGAAATAATGGAGGGGAGTGGGGTGAAAAGGACCAGGACATTTTCTGCTTGGTGTTGTACTCTAGACATAACAGAGAAGTTGCATCCGTGAAACCTCATCAATATAGAGGCCTAAATAAGACTTGCATAAGGACAGCACTAGTTGACATAACCATATGGATAGGGGGATATTTCATAAGGACCCACACCTAGATGAAGAGCTACAATCCATCAATGGCTTCTGAGAGAGGGAAGCAGTCTTTCCAATTGGTCAGCCCTAAACACATGTGCACACAAGCAACACTAAATAGGCTGTGTGTCTATCCATAGGATAGACAGCTAAAGATGATATAGATATATAACACTAATAATTAAAGAAGATGTCACGAATTTGAGAGGGAGTATGTGGAGGGTGTGTGAAGAGCTGGAGTTGGGAGAGAAAGGGTGGAAATGGTACAATACAACATTCACATATGAAGCTCTTCTTTAAAAAGCTGAACAAACAATGGATCTAGTGTTTTGAAATTAGGCAGACACACCCTGGTTGTGCCACTTAGAAAGAATGGGAAGATTAAATTACCTCTTACGGTATCATTTTCCTCATCTGAAGTGGAGAAGTGAATTCCCACTGACCAGTATTGTATTTGGCATGTAGTAGGCACTCTGTAGCGATGGATATTGTTATAATATCCATTAGAGAAGAGATAGGACTTCCTTCAAGGGGTATTTTACTGAGCTTCATATAGCATCTGTCTTATAGCCGCTCCTCTGCTCACTAGAAGAAAATCATTGAGCCTGGCAGTGGTGGCGCACACCTTTAATCCCAGCACCCGGGAGGCAGAGCCAGGCAGATCTCTGTGAGTTCGAGGCCAGCCTGGGCTACCAAGTGAGCTCCAGGAAAGGCGCAAAGCTACGCAGAGAAACCCTGTCTCGAAAAACCAAAAAAAGAAAAAGAAAAAAGAAAATCATTAAGGTTCCACTATAATTGAAAGGATGGTTCTTTAGAGCTACAATCCAGGAACAGAATGAACATACGTATCTCTGTCTAAAAATAACTTCTATGGAAGCCCACAAATGATCAGGCACTTATTTCTGAGCTTATTCAAACCCCACTTCTTTCCATACATGGAAAAATACAGAGTACACAAAATCATCTCCAGTTCTTTTTCATCACCTTCAAGCTCCCTCACCTTTTTATCTGTACTTCATTATAGTCATAATTATTTATAAGAGCAAAGTTCTAGAGTGTTCTCAACTTGTCCCAGACTTTGGAGACCCAATAAATCCAAAGAGATGCTACCTAAAACACAGAAGTGACAAAGCACATTTACACATCCCATTTTCCTGGTGGAAATAATCTCCATACTTTCCTCACACTCCAATGTGCTCTCTAATGCTACCTTTTAGGATGGTACTAGGGCCACTGTACCTACTGACTTCCTTTAATTTTTTCCTTTTAATTTTTCATTAAGAATATTTTAAAATTCATTTCCCATACGAATCAAAGACCCCCCCTCTTTCTTCCTCCAGCCCCTCAACACTCCCCTTCCCAAACTACTCCCTATTCCCTCTTACAAGAAGGTAAGGCCTCCCATGGGAGGTACATTTAATAGAGGCAAGTCCAAGCAACTCCACCTTGCCTCAAGGCTGTGTGAGGTGTCCCATCATAGCTAGTGGGCTCCAAAAGCCTGCTCAATGCACTGGGGATGGATTCTGATCCTACTGCCAGGGGTCCCCTTAAGCAGATCAAGCTACACAACTGTCTCGATATACAGAGGGCCTTGTCCAGTCCCATGCAGGCTCCACAGCTGTTGATCTAAATTTCATGAGTTCCCACTAGTTTGGTTTGGTTGTCTCTGCAGGTTTTTCTATCATGATCTTGATGCCCTTGCTCATAGAATTCCTCTTCTCTCTCTTCGACTGGACTCCTGGAGCTCCGCCTGGTGTTTGGCTATGGATTTCTGCATCTGCTTCCATCAGTTACTGGAGAAAGGCTGATCTGATTACTGTGATAAACCAGTTCAGGCACCCTCTCCACTATTGCTAGTACTCTAAGCTGGGGTAATCCTTGGAGGTTTCTGGGAATTTCCCTAGCACCCAGAATCAATCTTCCTCAAGACCCAGCTATACCACTCTTAGGTATATACCCAAGGAATATTCAACCATACCACAAGGATCTATGCTCAACTATGTTCATAGCAGCATTATTCATAGTAGCCAGAACCTAGAAACAACCTAGATGCTCCTCAACTGAAGAATGGATTAAGAAACTGTGGTACATATACAAATGGAGTAGTACTCAGCAGTAAAAAACAATGACATCATGAAATTTGCAGGCAAATGGGTGGAACTAGAAGTATCATCCTGAGTGAGGTAACCCAGACTCATAAGGACAAACATGGCATGTACTCACTCATAAGTGGATACTAGAAGTAAAGCAAAGGATAACCTGACAACCCACAACTCCAGAGAAGCTAGCTAACAAGGAAGACCCAAAGATGGATGGATAGGTTGCTCTGGGAAGGGGAAATAGATGAGATCTCCATGAGTAAACTGCAGATGAAGGGTTGGCAATGGAGGGTAGGGGATAGGGGATGAGAACATAAGGGAACAAGATGGTGGAGCTGGAACAGGGATGAAGTGGGAGAGCGGTGAAAGAGATATCATGACAGAGGGAGACATCATGGGGATAGGAAGAAAGAAATCTACTGACTTTCTTTAAAATCTGACAAACAGGACATAGCAGTAGGAGAATGTGTGGGGGGAGATAAGGAAGTTGGGGTGTCTATTACTTACTATACCTCTTTCACTATGGGATCCTCATTGGTCTCAGTTGGTTTATTCTGTTACTTCATCATTCCACTTTAAGCCTCTCATCAATATTTCTAGTCCCACATGGCATCATGTGCACATGCTTTCCCTAAATATTTTCTAACTTTGTTGATACTCTAAACTAAATTCTCTGCAATTAATCTACCTTGAATATGATATCTATGCATTTTTCCTGGCTCATGTAAGAAGTGTGAACACCCACAGTGTAAATCCTTACTTTGGATTTACAACTTACTTCAGATTTGGAAAAAGATCCTTTAGACTTCGGTGTTTCTTGACCTGAGATGCATACCCTTTACAGAGAAAAGTGTCAGCTTAGCCCTAACCTCAAATCTGAAAGTTGTCTTAGATTTTGGCCTGGTAGAACTACGCACAAAATTGTATCATCATAAAAATCTTATTTGGGAGAACTGCATAGAAATTATTCATTCTACTCTCTTTGTTTTCACACAATTCCTAATCCTCATGCCCTTTTGGAAGATTAGCTGTGTTGCTGTTTTTCCAGTTCTGTCATACAGTTATTAGGAATAGATGCTTGTACTAATGTCTATAGTCTGATACAGTTCTGTGATATGTTAGTGATGTAGTCTGAGCCATTATTTAGCCTCAGTGAAAAACAGTAGTTATCATATTTGCTGTAGAAATAGAGAGACTAACCAATGTTGGTGGATGCTGTGACACAATGCAGAGATCTTTTCTGTATTTTATAAATAAGAAGCTCATTAAAAAGATTCTTCTAGACATATGCCTGAAGAGAGAGAAAAGGCTACAGGAGAGAATGAAAGAAAGACTGAGTTCCTCACAGGAGATAGGAGATGGAGGGTTAAACATCTGTTTGGTAGTACACAGCAACAGGGACTTTGTTGTTAAAAATAGGTGCTTTCTGTTGTTAAAAATGGATTCTACCCCTAGATATTGTCAAGGTTTACTTTCCCATCTCTACTGGGTCTTCAGTCATGTGTTTCATTCTTAAATATCAATTGCTTCATGCACTACTTTAAGTTAAAGCCCTCACCATCAGCTAATTTTTCTTAATAACATTTATTTGGATATAGAAAAATTATATATTTCACTCATTTTTTAATTGTCTATTTCCCTACTATAAAAAAATGCAAGCACAGCTTATCATTGCTTCGGGCAACACTGTACACTGTATCTGGCACTGGGTTTAACAGACAGAGTTTAATAACAGTGATGGGATAATCCCTGTAATATGTTCATCTCTGGTTAATGAGAGCATTCCTGGAAAATGTATGAGGTAACTCTCAGAGTACAGTAGAGTAGGGGTTGAAGAAGAGACTTGCCCAAACTTAAAAGAAAAACAAAGTACTTCATGTTTTCAAGGATTAATAGTTGTGTTTTTTGAACTAACTTTTGTGAAAGGGTTATGCAAATAAGATTCGAATCAACTACCAATTTGGGTTGATCATGTTTATAGTCATTTGTAGAGCTGATCAGATCTAAGATGGCAAGGATAACCATAAAAAAGGAATAACATTCTATTATCTGCCATCTGAAAGAGATACTTTCATCCTCACTTCTCCGAAATGGTTTTATTGAAAATATTTAACCTTGTGTAATTAGCATAGGTTTAATGATTCCTTGTTTGAGGAAACTAGAATTTCTGCCATTTATTTATCTTTCCACCAATCTTCAATCTTGTTTCAGGACAAGAGAAAAGACATACTTTTGAATTCGAAATTTGTCAAGAAAAATAGAGCCTATCTCTTCCATTCTGAGTATTAAATGGATCATATTAATCCATATTATTCTCAAAGCAAACTAAAACATGAACACCCAACTATTTTTCAAATTCTCCTAGAAATTTGATGGTTTAAATCTTCAAATAAAATTTTGACGTCTCCGATTCACATCTCCACATGATTCCATCTACAGTCTCAGAAACGTGATCTTCTGGAACCCCTTTATGAGAGTAAGAGAACCTTCCCACAGGTTGCAGAAGACATTAACATTCTATTCTTGGTGTCAAGGACAAAATGTATGGGGACACCAGAGTGGTAACAGTCGCATATCACAGCAGAGAGACTGCACACCCACGAGAACAGGAAGCAGATTCTGTACCTCATGCTGACAAAGGTTTCCTTAACCAACTTTAGATTCTCAAGAGCCTTGTCCTTGTCTTTCTGTGATACTTCTTGTACCATTTACTTCAACAGACTCTAAGTAGTCACTGCCAGAACATCCTGTGCTCCTGGAAACTCATCAGCTTTGATATCTGAACAATTCCTCAGCTCGCCTTTTGTTTTATGTGAAGACCTATCATTTTATATTTAAGCCAGTGTGTGCGTGTGTGTCTGTGAGTCTGTTTGCCACTGTGTGTCTGTGTGTCTGTGTGGGTAGGCACCCGTGAAGGTGCCCATGAAGGTCAGAGAGGGCATCAGATCATCTGGACCTAGACTTATGGGCAATTGAGGTCCTTTGGAAATACAGCAAGTGCTCTTAAGCACCAAGCCAGTTCTCCAGCCCCTTACACTTAATCTTTTGACTGAATTACTGACTTGCTTTTAGGAAGATCCACATTAGGACAGTTTAACAAGAATCCTCCTACCTCTGATGCCTTCTCTTTGTAAACGTATAACCACTAAGCCCTTCTTTCTGATCTTTTGCAACAAATCCCCCTTTTCCTTGTTGGGTAATCAGTCATCAGAGGTGACTCCAGTCTCTCCTCCCAGAGGATAGAATTGACCTTTATTACAATAATTTTGAATAAAGTCTTCCTTGGTGTTGTAAACAATGTCAGAATAATTTTGTTTTTAGTGTTAGGCAGGTATGCACAGAAATCATCTGGAGTCTTTTCAAAGTATGTAAAGAAGTGGATGTTGAGTCCCACTCACTCTTAGAAGCAGAGAATCACTATGGAGTTGGCCAGATCTAGTTGCTTTGAGAGGCATGTGTCATGGTCTTTTTAAGGCTTGAACCTGTGTCTTTCAGTTCCCAAAAACTAGAGGTACTCCCTCAGGCAGTGAATCATACAGCCCTCCTGTGTGACTATGTGTTCCATAGAGCTTGGTGAAGCATGTAGAACTTAGCTGAACATTTAATGTTAGACATTAATCTTGTATACCCTGTCAGGCTTGCAAACCACCATTATATCCTGTGATGATAAGTGTATAAAAACTCTGATTGCTTGAAATGAACTTGTCTCAGCCTCAGTCTTGCTGAGATCCCTCCAACTTGGCAGCTTCATTCCCACCGACCATATCAGGAGACCCTGGTTTGATAAGTAAGTGCTGGCACTAACAGATAATGATTTTGGGGAAATAACTTCTCCATCTCTACTGTTTCCTGTTGCCAAGTCATAAACTCTCCAAATTCCTGCAATAAGAGTTCAGCTTTCAATAGTATAAACTTTCAGAGACTTAAAAACACAATAGGCTAGCTCTGAAGATAGTCTACAGAGATTAAAAAGCTACCATCTTGAAACTAGAGGTGGCTATTCCAGTTATGAGAAGCAGCCTTGCTGGGGATGTCTTTCTGTAGGCTGTGAATGTGTGTTGCTCTGATTTGGTTGATAAATAAAATGCTGATTGGCCAGTAGCCAGGCAGGAAGTAGAGTATAGGCGGGATAAGCAGAGAGGAGAATTCTGGGAACAGGAAGGCAGAGTCAGGAGTCACCAGCCAGACACAGAGGAAGCAGGATGTGAAGGCAGAACTGAGAAAAGGTACCAAGATGTAAGTGCTAGTCAGTGCTAGGCCTGAGCTAAGAGCCGAGCAGCTTTATTTAATATAAGCCTCTGTGTGTTTACTTGGGCCCAAGCGGCTGCAGGACTAGCAGGTGAGAGAGATTTGTCCTGACCATGGGCCAGGTGGGACACAGGAAAATTTCAGCTACATAGGCTAGATAAGGCTGTTGGTGTAGCTTTTGGGAATCAGAGACTTGAGCTCATTACTGTCTAAGATTTTCATGTTCAGCTTTTTTTTTTTTTCTGTGAGAGCTGACTTTCTAATCACACAAAATAGTTTAAACAAAGAAAACCATAAATCCTGAGATGACAGGAGTCCTGTATCTCAGGCTATAATAATTTTGCTGATAGAGATCGCTGCCTTCTAAATGCTAGAAGTCTAACTTTGAGTATTCTAAAAACCATAACCTTACTTTTGTCTTTTGAGAGCCGTTTTATTTTATACAGATAATTATGATAACCCAACAATCTTTAGTGTGCTATATATCTGTTAGGATTATTATCAAAGAATGGAAAATATGTCAAAATAAATTTATTAATATTTCAGTAAGTATGATCTTGAGGTGTTCATTCATGACTATATCCATATACATGCTTAGGTACATGTTTCATTTTGCTTTGTCTCTTATCTACTATACTTCATATTCCATTATAAAAAGAAAACATTAGGATTTTCATATATATATATATATATATATATATATATATATCCACAACAAATAAAATACTAGTGGATGCATTCCTAGAACTTCATCAATAAAATAAAATTGTTCTAGTTCTCATATATCACAATGTAGCTGGAATAGGAAGTAGTTAAGGAACCTTTAAAATGTTTTACAAGTCAGACAATTTTGTGGTATTATTGCTGGTGAAAAAAAATAGAGAGAGAAGGTTAAAAAAAGGTGCTGCTGTTTTCCAGAGAAATGTTTCTGTTGGGTGACATCAAGGGAAGAAATTGCTTCAGGGATGTTGCTTCTTTGCTGGACTATGGGGGACCTGAGAAATTGCACAGCTTCAAATGAGGTTGGGTGGCAAGATGTCATTTAATTTCTCCCTTGAGCACTCATGCTGCTAAGAATCTAGAGGAGACAACTCATTATCAGACAGAACTAAGAAGGGGATTTTGGTTAAGCTAAGAAAGGTATTTGCTTGCAAATAAAGTCTTTAAAGTACACATTTTTAATGCTTGAAATTATTGACCTGAGGAATATAGAGGCTATATAAATGATCTACAATTTCTTAGCTGATTACCCTAATATTTAAAGAGGGACTTAAAGATGAAAAGTGTTTTATTTGCTCACAATCAGGCATTCATTCATTTGCAATGCCTGAGCTGTTTGATTTTTATAACTGAGTAACATAATCACTTGAGTGGCTAAGATCATCTTGTGCCTTGACTATGGCTGGAGGATCTATGGTGGTCTCATTCACATATTTGAGGATGTATTAGTTAGCTGTAAACATGACATACTTTGGGTTATTAGTTATCTGAGAGGAGAGCCTTGCTTGAAGAATTGACGATAATAGGCTGGTCTGTGTCTGTGTCTGTAGGGGACTGTCTTGATTATTAATTGGTGCAGAAAACCCAGCCCACTGTGGGTGGCATCATCCCTAGGAAGAAAACTAGCTATGCACGAGCCTGACAGCAAGTCAGCAACCAGTAATCTCCTACAGTTTCTGCTTCAAGTTCCTGTTTGAGTTTCAGTTCTGACTTCCCTCTGTGATGGACTATGACTTGTACATGTAAGATGAGCCAAATCCTTTCCTCCCTAACTTGCTTTTTTTTTCCAAGAATGTTGTCACAGCAACAAAAAGGAAACTAGAGCAATGACAAAGACCAATTGTCTTCTTGGTCATTAGCCTCCAGCCTGGTCGCCCTTGCTTCTTTATATGGGTACAAGAATTCTAAGAGTTCAGTTCTAATGTACAAATTATTTTCAAATTTGCTAACATGATTCTTTGTATACTAATGTTTCATTGTTTGAAATATGCCCCATGGCCAATTCCAAAATGCGAAAGATTACACAATGGTGCAGATACAGGCAAGCAAGATTTATTGGGAACTGTTTCTAAAATGATACACCAAAGGGACACGTACAGTACAATTTCATTATTTATGGATTCCATATTTGCTAATTTACCTACTTGCTAAAATTCATTTGTAACCCACCAACAAATCTCTGTATTTTAAGATCAATCATGGATAAATACAGAGCTAAGAAAATTTTGAGATGCATGATACAGGTATCCAGTGAAGTTGTGCTCTACTTTCTAATTTCAGTTGATACTGTAAAGAAGATTATATTGCCCAGTGTGTTTAGTGTAATCGCTTACATATTATTTTACATAAGTGAAAACAAAAATTATTTTTTAATTATTTAATTAAAATATAATTCCATCATTTCTTTACTTCCTCTAAATCTTTCCTTGCCCTTCAAACTCATGGCCTCTTTTTCTTCAATAATTATAGTTACACACACATGCACACACACATATAATATATAAATATAATCTACTAAGCATATTAAATTAAATGCTGCTTGTATATGTTGTGGGCTGACCATGTGAGAGCCCCCCCCATCCCTAGAGAAGGAAATGGAGACAGTTAGTGACTGCTGAGATTAGTCTTCCCCAGGCATGAGCTCTGTAAGTGGTTATCCAACACCAAGTGTGAGTGGATATTCAATACCATGTGGTTAGACATATATTATTGTTGGCAATTTATCTCTTTAATAAGATCTCAAACACACTGCTTAAGCCCTGGTTAGTGTTTTTAAGCCTCATCAGGCTGTGATCTGCTTTGTAGAGAAAATACATGTGCTAGATAAGCTTTATTTAGGTGTGAATTCTAGTACTATTGCCAAGAGGCAAATAATGAGAAACATATTTGTTGAGTGAAATTATAACACACCTTTGTAGAAGTGATAATATGGAGATATAGATGGTATTTTGATAGGTAAAAATAAGGAAAATGAGATTTATTTAATCAAAACCATGAGAAAAGTTTACGTTAGAGTGGAAGCAGAGGAGAAATTTGGGGAATTTTGGAAGGATATGTATGAATATATATCCTTCATATATATCATGATATATATGACATATATATTCATATATATATATATATATATATATCATGAAGACTTGATACAGTTGTAGCATCAAAGGTAGAGAAGCTACCATTTACTGAACATTTTATACTATTCTTAAAACTGGAACAGTCAGGTAGGTAACTGTAACTTCAGAAAAGTAATGTAATCAGAGCTATTCTTTGATCCAAAGTTCCATTTGGCAGAAGTTGTATTAGATTTATCTGGAGAGAAGAAGCTACAAGTTGGGGAAGGGCTAAAAGAACAGCTAACACTGTTACAAGACCAAGCTTATAGATTACAAGAGCATCTAGAACTCCAGAGAGGATCACATTTCTACAGACACTGGGGAGTTCTAATTCTTACCAAGTAGAGTGAGTTTTTAGTTTATTCCAGAAGACTAAGTTGGTATTTAACTGTAGTTGTGGAGACTGAAGTTTTAGTTGAGTTTCCAGATCTGTTTCTGGGTAGAATCAATAAATTGCTGGTAGAACCTTTACAGTGAAGCACATAATGGAGGATTGGGGATTCAGGAAAGTCTAAGTGTGGGGTGTATATTTATCTGTAGAGAGACAGTTATGAGATTCTGGTTAAAGAGCATTATTAAACTGGAGGACTTAGAGAACAATGCAAGAAGCCAAAATGATGCCTAGACTAGACTGAAGAAAGGGAGTAGAGCATGGGATGGAAGCAGTGGAGTGGTGGAGCCAGCAAGTATTGGGAAAGTGCCACGTTAGGAACATGTGCAAAGGAAAGGCTCTGTGGATGGTGACAAAGTCCTTAAAAACCACCAAGAAGCCATGACAAGAGCGTGAGAATGAGAGGATCGGTTTCCAGAGGCTGAAGTGTATTTGGCATCTGAAGAAAACCAGGAGATGGCGGCCGAAGATGAACAGCTGAGGACCTGTATTTAGGATAGGAAGTCCTTTTGAGGCATCATTTGAAGACAGATTTAGTTCAAGGGCAGAGGAAGTTGAATAGTGAACTGCATTTGATCAGAGCTGGGGAATGGATAGTCGGTCATGCAGAAATTTAAAAATACAAAGAATTCTTAACTTCCTGTCAGAGTAGTTTGAACACCTGATAAGGAGACCTGGGCTTGGGCAAAGAGAGGAATTATTGGAATGAGGCAACAGTCTGAAAGAACTGAAGATCCCTAACAGAAAGCGCTAGGTAAAGAGCAGAATCCATAGAAACAAGCTATAAAGAAATAAAACTACAGTCTGTGGCTTAATCAGAGAGCTTGTCGTAGTTTTTAATTCTGAAGGTAATTTCAGGTATGATTTACATTTTAGTTAGGGCTGCGAGTGCTGTGGTTAGATATTGGGGCCAAAACGACTGTGGGAGGAAACGGTTTATTTGGCTAGTTCCACGTCAGTGTCCGCTCACTGGAGGAAGTCAGGACAGGAACTCAAGCAGGGCAGGATCCTGGAGGCAGAAGGTGATGCAGAGGCAGTGGAGGAGCGCTGCTTCCTGGCTTGCTTCCTCCTCTCTGATGACTCTGGCTTGTGTCAAACTAACATAAAACTAGCCAGCACATCTGATCACTTATCAAACTGACACACAAACACACCACTGTTAAGCCACAACTTACTTTCTTGTTCATCTCCAACATCACACGTTAATGACATCACAACAGTCCTATAGCCTCACAAGTACAAATGCTTTAAAATTTCAGTCCTTTGAAAAAACCCAAAGTCTCTTTTAAAGTCCAAAGTCTCCTAAACACGGGCTCCTATAAAATAAACAATTAATAAGCTAAATACTTTCTTATTTCAAGAGGGAGGAACCAGGGCACTGTCACAATCAGATCAAAGGGAAACCCAACGCCAATCGTGTAAATAACTCATTGTCCAATGTCTAGCATCACTCACATTCTCTGGGCTCCTCTAAGGGGTTTAGGTCTTTTGTTTTTTTTCTGACTCTGCCCACTATAGCACACTCAGCTTGTCTTGCAGACTCCAGCTGGCTCCACTCCACCATTATTTGTTTTTGCTGGTCATCTCATCTCCAAAATGCTAAGGTCTCTTGCTGCAACTAGGCTGAACTTTCACCACTAGCCCTTTCCTTGGCTCTCTTTAGGGACTCCAAGCCTGCCACACAGTGCCTAGCCTCAGATGCTCTCCCTGACCCCTTCAAACCTGCAAAATCAGTACGGTCTGGGTGAGTATTATATTACCAAGTTTAGCTGTCAACACGAGTTACAACCTTGGCAGCCTCTGGAACCCAGCTTCTGTGTGCTAACTCTGAGGAAACACTTTCCAGAAGATTTCACCTCAGTGATGCTGGTCTCTTCTTAATCACAGCTGATTCTTCAGCCCCAGCTGACAAGCATCTACTGTCCAGGCAAAGCAAAGGTTTTACCTTAGTGGTTCTGTTTTCTTGTTAATCACAGCCGATTCTTCAGCCCCAGCTAATCAGACACCACCATAGAGTCTTCAAACAAATGGCCTGGTAGAGTCTTTGCTTCTCTTGGAAACTCTACAAGTCCGGCCTCCATTGTCTGTACTGCTTCAAAACATTCTCATCTTCTAAGCTCCTACAGAACAACCCACTGAACTCTCAACACTAATGTGTTGAGTTAGCCCAGAGTTCCAAAGTTCTTCAACAACTATCCCTAAAACAACATCAGGTCTGTCACAGCAATACCCCACTATCCTGGTACCAATTTCTGTCTTGGTTAGGGTTACTATGCTGTGGTGAAACACCATGAGCAAAAGCAAATGGAGGAGGAAAGGGTTTATTTGGCTTACAATTCCACACCATTAGGACAGGAGCTAAAGCAGGGTAGGAACTTGGAGGAAGGTGCTAATGCAGAGACTGTAAAGGACTTCTTACTAGCTTGCTCCCTCCACTCTGATGACTTTAGTTTGTGTCAAATTGACATAAAACTAGTCAATACAGTTTATATGCTTATAATAAGATAGAGAGCAGACACAGGATTTAAGGGACTGGGGAATAGGAGGACTTGGGGAAATTGCAAAATAAATATTGAAGTTATCAAAATTATCAAACTTGTTTGCTTCTTCCACCCAGATGCAGAAGCCTCACGTTATGTTTGGGATACTAGAGCCTTATAGATTTGGGCAGTGCAAAAGACAAAAGAGCAGCGTTTTGTCTTTTATTAGGCATAAACTATCAAATAACTTACTCTATATCATTAAAACATAATTAAACTTTCCTGATAAAGTAAGGGAAGCAGGATGGATGTCTGTGAGCCAGGAAAGAAAATGAGAATCTGAAGAGCATGTGGGAACCATTTTTATGATTTCATTGCAGAGCTGGGGTTCATTCATGGAGTCTGGTATTGAAGTATTGTTTCTTTAGTACTGGGTTATTACTCAGTGCCAAAGCACTTGCCTGGGACATATAAGGTCCTCACTACTACTTCTCCTCCATCCTGGGAAAGCATTACTTCTAAATTGCATATCAAGTAGAGAGTAGCATAAGGTAATAGTTGGTGCTTAAGGATGATTTCTCCTTCTCACCTCTTGTCAGCTTTTAATTTCCTAGGTGTCTATCAATTGGAAATTTAGACCTTCATTTAGTAAATGGTTCTACCATAAACATTATAATACTTCAAACTAAAATATTATATTATGGTTATTCTCATTTTACCTATATTAGCCATATACAATCCTGGACAATAATACAACAAGCATGGAGTCTTATTCCCACATTTAGTATGTAGTGCTATAGGTACAGTTGAAAATACCCTGTGTTCACATGCAATTTTTCATATCAGAAACTCATAGCAATTATTTTTCATCAATGCCTTTATTGAGTTGGCCTTAAGTCCAACCAAGGAACTGCTGGTAACCTTCAAGGTGTGCATTTCCCTATTGTATCCTTACAGCTATTGTACTGTGATGTCCATTGTTATGGTTCATAAGCATCATAGCTAGCAGGACTGAATGTTGTTTCTTTTCTTTTCTTTTTCTTTCTTTTCTTTTTGGAAGCTTGCTTGTCGCCTTCTGGCACCGTGAAAGGCAGTCCTCAGGGAGGAAGCTTTCAGGTCAGATCGAGCTCTAGTTATCTGAGTCCTGTATTTCAAGTGCATTGTGTCTTCAGCAATAGGGAGTTATCTTCTACCCCTGGAGGTAAGTAAGGGCAACAACAGAGCCTATAATGTTTAACCAGCAGAATCCCTAACTACATCCTAAATATTAATCCTTGTACCCACATAAGTGTAGTTCTCATTTCTCATCAAGGAAATATCTCTGTGCAACAGATGAAATTATTATAGAAAACCACAACTAATCAAAATACAGAGCAGTGGAGCTCTGTCCCACCTGATATGGTACATCTACAACATGAATCATGTATCTAAGGCTCAGGAATCATTGTAGAAGAGTATTGTAGAAAGAGTATAAGCCAGAGGAACAAAAAGTGTTCTGTGAGATTTTCTTTCTTAGAAATGCCAAAGAACAACCAACAGGGTCTGACCAACAGGGGTGCTTAAATGTGACATGATCAAGGAGCCTGTCAATAGAAATACAAACACAGAAGGGTGAAAGCTCAGACACATTGATCCAAGAAAAAAGAACTACAGACAATCAAGGAAAGCCGAGAGCAGGAACAATAGTCTTCCCCAGGAAAGATCACATGAATTCATTATCCAATACCAAATGGTTCTTCCTGAAGACATAGACACACAAGTGACATTATACAAGCTGATATGTTGTATTTATATGCTAATTGTAATAACAATTAAAGACAAATTGAATGAGGGTTACATGGAAGAGTTAGGAAAGTGGAAAGGGAATGGAGGTATGATATAATTATATCACAGTCTCAAAAAATAAAAAAAATATTAAAAATGCCTTTATTCTTGAGGAATACATTCTTAGTAGCTATCTTACTGCACAAGGTAATAAGCCACATGTATGTGGATATACATAAATCTTATTTATGTATCTACAGAAGTGTTCTGTGGCATGACTATATGTTCTTCAGTTCTCCTAATGATAGATACTGAATTCATTTTCACTTTTTCTTCACTACCACAACAATAAAATAATAAGAATTTATTGAAATTCCTTTAAACATGTATATTAGAGAGAAGCTTTGGACTAAAATATATACAATATCATTTTATTAGCTGTGACCTAGTTGCTTATCAAAGCAGTTTCCCTATTTGTGTATCCCCTACAGTGATGTATGAAAGCACTAATAAATAGTAATATATTATTAGAAATTTTTGTCAATCAGATGAGCATAAGTATGCACACTTAATTACCAAGAGAGTTGACTGTCTTATTTCTGTTTGCCTTTAGATTCCCCTAATTCTCATCAGAAATCTACGGGTGACTTTTTTTTGTTCTTGACTCAAATATTAATCAGACCATATTATTACGGTTGCATTTAAATTATTTGTATGCATTAAAATGATAGCAAATGATATCATATTATAGTGTCTTGAGGCTCAAGGTGGCATCCATGCAGCCTTGCCATACAACTGTTGTTATCCCAGGTGATTTGCCTCATATTCATGATAACTATTCTCCTATCATCTCGAAATCACAAAGATCTGCCTGCCTCTGCCTCCCGAGTGCTGAGATTAAAGGCATGTGCCACCACCACCCGGCTACTATTTTTTTCTTAACAGAATATAAGTGTGTGTTGTTTTATGATGGCTAAAGAACACCCTATCTTTCTCCTCATTCTCTAAGTATCAAAGAGCGAAAACTAAATTAATACTACTTTGAGATCATTCATGAACTTTGAGTGAATTAAAGCACAAAACAATGATTGAACCACTTAAACTAAATTATCTGTGAAAATGAGGAAAACTCATGAAATCTGGCATGTTTTCCCATCTTTCTTCTGAAAAAGTCCTATTTATTCATGATCTAGTTTTTCTCTTATTTCCTGTTTTGTACCTTGAAGGGCCTCTTTTTCTTTTTGATCAATAGCTCTCACTCCACTCCCATCTGTCAACAACAGACAAACATACTAGCTATTCATTTAAAGTAAAAGATTTCCCAGAATGTAGCATCAGCCACTTGAAATAATTTATGCCATTTCAAAGCTCCAGTGTGAATAATTTGAGAGAAGCCTTGTCAAGCAATATGAATGATGAATCAGACTGAGGTGGCTTCAGAAGAGATGTCTTTCATTGCTCCTCCATGACCATTCTGGAGGGCAGAAATCCAGTGTGAATGTCTTACCTAATGTGGGCTTATCTCTACAAAGAAACTGCTGTATTAACCTGTATTGGTTCACAAATTAAGCAGATCCATTTATTGAAGTGGTTGGCAAATTGAAATAAAAATTAATGATTATCACCAAACATATGGATTTTTAATTTATAAAAAATATAATAAATTGATGTCTAAGTGTATGAGTTCTTTACTGGTTCAGATTGCACTTTACTTGTTTCCCATTACCTTTGTTTATTTATTATTTATTTATTTGTGTGTGTGTGTGTGTGTGTGTGTGTGTGTGTGTGTGTGTGTACATGTGGAAGTGGTAGGTCAACCTGTAGGAGTTGGTTCTCTCCATTCACCATGTTATGGTTAACTATCTTTGCCAGCCCCAAACACAATGTTTTATTTATGCATCTTTTGACTTTCTTCTCCTCTACTTAGTGTACCATTTGTACTGGTTTCCGTTCAATGAAAAAAATATGATTTTCTACTGTTGCTCCCTGAGTCCTTGAAACACAGAATTATTTTATATGTGGACCAACTTTTGGAATCAGTTTGAGTTTAGTAAAGTTGATGACTATAGAGTCAACCTATATAAATTAATCACAAAGCTTTTAATTACAAATATAAACACTATAGAAGGCAAATGACTTTATTTTCAATAGTAATACAAACTATAAGGTATCTAGTTTTGTTACAAAACACATGAATGACTTCTTAATGAAAGACATTGGGAAAGTTAAAGTAACTATTAGTGATAATAAGTGAAGTGTTTTGCAATGTAAGATCAATTCTGTTAAAAGATGAGGAAACTTTGTACAAACAGTTATACACATCAGAAATATAGGTAGTTCTGTGCACAGAAGATTTAAAAGTGAACTATGTGTCAATTGATATTAGCACTATATTTAGTAGCTACTGAGAATGCAGAAACAGTTTTTCATTTTTTCATATCTATAATTATTTCCCAATATCCTGCATGCTTTTAGAATTAGGTCTTGCTGAGAATGACATTAAGTCTAAAATGAGAATGGCTTAAAAACCACAGGTGCCTAGTTCTTTCTTGGTTAAATGCAAACTAAATTTTCAGCACTCCTTTAGGGATAAGATATCTACACAATTGTCACAGACATGTCTATGTCCTATTTTGACCATGTGATATTTCTACATTCTGTGTAAGATAATTGCTTTCTAATGCTAATTTCCCATGTAGCAGCCAAGAGCAAAAGTGAATACAGGTTTACTCAGTCATTCTGGGTATTTCATTATGACATCTTTGGTTCCCTTTTGTCCAGCACATGCCCTATACCATATTTTGCTATGAGAGGAATTAAGAAATATATAGTTTCATTTGGACCACCATGTGTTTTCTACATACAGCACAAATCTTTTTTATTTTCCTCCTGAAGATGTGAAGGGCAGATATTTCAGGATTTCTGTTAACCTCTGTCACAATGGTCATTAGCCATCTACCATCATGACAATATTCATTTCATAGAAAAAGTTGGAAATCTGGAACATGTTGCTCTTGATAAGGCAGAAAAAAATTTTCAATTTGATGATAAAAGTGCGAGTTTATTTAATAATATACTTAAGTACCTTTATTACTCTTCACAACAGATTATTTATAGTTTTTCAGGACATGATTTAGACACACATTTGCCATAATGTGAGGTATCCTTTTAGATTGAAGTTTCTCTACATATTTTAAAATAAGCACCAAGGATTCAGGATAAAATCACTCCACAAACATGCCCACCATACCACTAAGGATGGAATCACACAGTTGCATTTGAGTAGGAAATCTGGATTCCCACTGGTGTAGCCATCTATAGAGTCCCCCTTGGAGCTGGCTGGTGGATCCATGAGTTCAAGAGAAAGTTGAGGCCAAGGAGAGCCCAGTACTACATTGAGGATAATGCTCTAGAGTCTAGCCTATATACGGGGGACACTGAGAACAGATTCCAAACTTGGCAGATCAGAACATCATATAGAAAGCTTCTGAGCATTCACAGACTGGAATACTATCTAGAGACATTCTTAGACAAGTGGGGAATTCTTGGTCACTTGATGATGAATAGAATGAAGAAAAAAAAGCAGGAAAATTTGTCTTGCCACAGTAGGAAAGAAAGCACAAACAGCAAGATATACCAATCCCTATTGAAAAGAGCAAAGGAAAGCATTACTGATTTTAGGAACTGTGCCTTGGGTACTGAATGTTAAGCTAAGAAGCTCTTTTAGCTAAGAAATTTGGTGCACTTGAATTACTATGTATATCTGCTACCAATGGCTCAGAAAACAATCCATTTGAGGATGAACAGAAGATGCTGATGGGAGCTAATACAAGGACATAAGAATGAAAATCACAGGACATCAGTCAACGAACATTCTTCTGATATCAAAGCAGTCTGGATTAGAAGTTAAAAATTCAGAACACAAATAAACAGGAGGCAAGTGAAGGAGAAGAGGGTTAGACAGAGTGCAAATTTGAAAATACATAAAATATTTATGAGTTTTTTGTATTGACCTTTGAACTTTTCCTTTGTATTCAAAAATGTGTCAAAATAAAAAGTTGGAGTACAAATGCAGAACTTCTGCATACTTTCTCCTCTATGCCAGCCACTATTCTAGGGGCTGGGACTGTAAGGAACAGAAGCTGAGTAGAGAGGGGTTGAGGAATGAAGACAGCTCAGGCACACAGACAGTAAAGCATAATCAAGTGGGTTTCTACTACTTCTAAAACTCTCAACCTCAGTGCATTTCTTAATGCCCCCCCACACACACACCAGAGAGGGTGGGAAGCTAGGGTAATGAGAGGACTCTATCCTCTCTGTCTGTCTAGCAGTCTGTCTTAGGCTGCAAACATCCAGGAAGAGAAACCTGCAGTGGCTAGTCTTTGCACACACTAATCAGTCTTTCATGAACACTCATCCTTAACTCCTGAGGACAGCTTTGCCATTCCTCTTGAGCCTGGCCCATATGGGTGGCAGGTTTGCCAGTTTCTCATGGTTCAGAGGCCTTAGCATCCTTGACAATCCTGTGCTTATGTCAAGAAAGCACACAGTTTAGCATTCAGGATTTCACACACTCAGGACCTCCACTCCCTACAAAGCTCTCTGGTTTCATTTGCAATACAATTAAAATAAAGTGAATTTTATTTAAAAAGGCTGGGAGAGCAGAAGTCTTCGGTTCTTTGCTACAACGCCCTCTTCTCTTTTTCCCCTTCCTCTGCACCCAGGAGACTGACACTAGGATGGCTGTAATGGATTCTCTTTGCCTTCTGGTGTTGGTTGGTTTGGACCAATGAAAGAGTCAGTGGCGCCCAACGTGTTGGCAAGAGTTTCCACCTAAAACCTGAGAAAAGATTCTAAAACAGAACTAAAAACAGCTTCCTAATTGTCTCTCTCAAATGAGCGGCAGCCTGCCGGTTTGAGCTACTAGCCGGTTCCTAGCGTGTGCGCTTGACCTGCAGTATGGCGGGAATGAGGCCTCTGCAAGTGGCACATTAAGCTGTGTGGTGGATTTAGCCTTTGCTAGTACAAAACAAAAAAAAGAGGTTTCTGGGCTACACGCTGCTTGGATAAAGGCATAGACCCACGATGGCTCCCTGAGTTGGCGGAAAACGTACCACCGTCATGTTGGGAAGCTGAAGTGGGCGGAGCCAGCAGCCACATCGCCAGTGCCGTTTCAGGCTTAAAAGGCTGCAGTTTAAAGCAATAGGCTCAAGGTAATATAAAAATAAGCCACATAAAGATGGCTACCACACAGAGAATCTGGATTATGTTCTCTTTGATATTTGTAACTAAAGAAAAACATTTGATTGCAAAAGCTGTTGAGTTATGCCAAAATGTGTATTTTAAAGGTACCTTGACTTCAAAATTTGGATATAAGGATATGTTGCTTTGGAAAAGAGGTTCTGCTTTTGTTTCTACAGAAAGCCAGAGGCTATGGATTTGTTCCAGATTAAGATACATCAGGTTTGACCAGCCAAGACTCCCTGAAAGGTCTCCGATGACACCATGGTCCAGATGATCCAACATCCAGAATCGTTTCAAGGCAACTGGCTCAGACGATACAGCCTCACGGACTACTCCATGATCCTTAAATTTTCTTTGTGTCCCCATAAGATACAGCGCCCCCCTCCAGCAGGAAGTAGTAAGAGAAGCTACACCCAAATTCCCAAATATACCAAGCTGGCTTTGGAGATGTGTAAAAGTTAAAACCTTCCTTTTTAAAAAAAGAAAAGGGGAAGTGCTGTGGGATGGTCTATATGTCAAATTGCTCTGATTGGTCAATAAATAAAACACTGATTGGCCAGTGGCCAGGCAGGAAGTAGGTGGGACAAGGAGAGAGGAGAATTCTGGGAAGCGGAAGGCTGAGGCAGAGAGACACTGCCAGATGCCGCCATGACCAGCAGCATGTGAAGATGCCAGTAAGCCACCAGCCACGTGGCAAGGTATAGATTTATGAAAATGGATTAATTTAAGCTATAAGAACAGTTAGCAAGAAGCCTGCCATGGCCATACAGTTTGTATGCAATATAAGTCTCTGTGTTTACTTGGTTGGGTCTGAGCAGCTGTGGGACTGGCGGGTGACAAAGATTTGTCCTGACTGTGGGCAAGGCAGGAAAACTCTAGCTACAAGTCAGCCTGAGGAACATGGTAGAAGAGCATGAAAAGAGGGTGCTTAGTTTCCCAGGGTCCTCTGGGGAGGGTCATCATAGTGAACTGAATTGCTCTTCAGAAATCCATATTTTATTACCATCTGACATCAATGTAAAGCTCCATATGAGTTCTGATATCTGCTCTCTCCTCTTCTCCCTCAGGCTCTGATGGGGTAAATGACATTTTCCCTACCTCAAAAATTCAGGTCACACTCTTTAGAACCTATGCTTACCTCATACAGGAGATGGGTCTTCATAGATGTGATTACAGTAAAGCCTTGAGTTGAGGTTATCCTGAGTCACTTTGCTGTGATCTCATAACAAGGCAGGGGGTCAAATACAGACAGGAAGCCCTGAGATTAAAGTGATTTGGTGTGAAGGTATGTTTCCTGAAAAAGCCAGGAGGTGGGTTCTCTTTTTAGAGCCTCCAGAAGGAATGTTATTTGTCTGGTACCTTTATGTTAACATAGTGAAGTTTATTTGAGACTCCTGGCCTCTAAATCTATCAACTAACAGATTCTGTAGATGATAAATGTTTAAATTGTTAAGTTAATGCTTGAATGTGTTAAGCATTGAGCTTGTGGTAATGTGCTAAAGTGTTTTGGGGGAACCCATACACAAGCCCAGGGAAGTAAATGATGCTGTTTTTCTAGTGCAGGGTGATACATTACTCCCAGTAGCTAGCTTGGACTTGGTCCATTCTCTCTAAGTAGTTCTCTAACTGTCTTCTATCACCTACTTTGAGTGTACCATAGTTCTGTCTCTGGAGTATTTATGAGTTTTTCTTTCTTTCAGTTTTTGAATTGACATTATAGTTAATAGCAACTCCTCCTCCCCTTACACACCATGGAAGTGAGGGGTAGATGAGTTAATGGAGTGAGTACAATTTTAAGTTGTAAAGTCACATATCTGTTAGGGGAGATGCTTTCCTTCCTCTATGCTACTGGGTTCCACACAATTTGTTGCTTAATGTAAGTGAATAATCAATCTGAGATGAATAAAGATGTCACCAGCCTACACTAGTATGAAGTTCAAGTCATAAGAACTGATTATGATTAATACTCTCCAGGCTGATCTAAAAAGGTTAATGATGAGGATCTGGGAAGGGCATCATGTCTGCCCATGGGTAAGAGTTGGAGGCTAAGCAATACTTTCCATGTGCCAACAAGTTCTGCCTTCCACACAGGATGGGGCTTTTTGCAGTTGTCTGTAGGAGTTTCACATACTGTTGAGTTCTGAAATGTCTGCTTGCTTCTGCTATCCAGTTTCTACTTGTCACTTCTCCCCAGCAGCCATCCATAACCCACAAGCTGAATTAAGCCAGGCCATGAATGTTTTCACAGACCCTGTGCCTTTCCCTTCGCTAATCAGATCTGTACACTCATCTGTCTCCCACCACTCAACTGTCAGTTCTTTAAGGCCAAAAGCATACCATATCTATGCTCCCCCCTTTTTTTTGGAGATGGGATTTCTCTGTGTAGTCTTAGAGCCTGTGTTAGAACTCAATTTCTAGACCAGGCTGGCCTTGAACTCTAGAACAGAGATCTTCCTACCTCAGCCTCCTGAGTGTTGGAATTAAGCCACTGCCTGGCTGTATTCATGTTCTTAACATATAGGAACATCGAGAAGAGCCCAGGAACTAGTGAGATTTCTGGTGGGTTTGTATGTTTTACACAGTAACTGGACAAATAAATATAGCATACATCTAATCATCTAATGTTAAATCTATATAGTTATTGTATGAAATCAATGCACCCAGTATTAACTTTTATGCATTCAGGACTTGTTAAAATTAATAACCTTTAAATAGTTCTCAGTTCCTTCATTAAAGACTATGGATCAAAAAGAATGCAACCGAAATGCCATGTGTAAAAATTTTTACATCGTGTTAAGTTGAACAGTCAGACGTCAGAATCAAGTAGAAATCCCACACAAGACCAAAAAATCTGTAGACCCTGAGAGACTTCCCTTCTGCTGTCTAAATTGAATGAGGCAAATTTAGCTCTTCATGTTAGTGAGCAAATACACTGTAAGGTTAAATAACTTGTATTGATTTTCTATTGGAATCAAATAGGTCAAGATTGGAGTGCATAGTAGATTACCTAGTAGATGTGATTTCTTAAGTTATGGGATCCTGCCTTTAACAAGAATTCTGTTGCTAGGTCCTCCCATCCTGATGGATATTAAATAGTACACCAACCGAGCAATAGTTCATATGAGTAAGGAAGACAGAGCATGATGGAGCTGGGAAAACAGCTATCTAAGCCTTTCGTACAGTTCTGACATGCCACTGGTAGGAAACCCCCCTTACTTTAGGGGACAGTACTTGGCACATCCTTAACACACTTGAAACATGTAACAAGCCGTCACACAACAGCAGGGAAAGGGAACCACAAAGGCTGCAGAATATACAACCCCACGTCGAGGAAAGAACTGCCAATGACCCACTGGAAGGCTCACCAGTCCTCTAGCTCTCCCAAGCCACACACTGGACATTCCTCTATTCACTGATTGACTTAGCAAGCTTTTTAAACACAAGATTCTTTTGCTAAAGTAAGAGGTGTGGGGGGGGGAGGCGATTACAGATTTCCTACTAGTGTGAAGTTCTAGGCCTTCTAGGGAAATCTGAAAACTATACCCAAAGGTGAACAGTGACAGGATATGATGTGAGTATTGTAGCTACTCTGTACGGACAGGATGACAAAGAGGACTCACAGGATATAAGGTTTACTTAGAAACTGCAATATATTGTTGAAGAAATTAGAGTGTGGAATGAAGTCAGAATCCAAACTTTTAAAACTGCAAAGTTAAAGTTAATGAAATAGTTCTACATTTTTCATTCCCCTTCTTCGTCTTTTGGGGTGCTGGGAGAATTATATAAATTATTAAATTATCCAATTTAGTCTCCCACTGATTCAGTTATGAGAATAGATAACAAGCAGGCATCATCATTTGCAATCTTTTCACTTTTTCTTTTCTTTTGTCTTTTATTTTCCTTATTGAGAAAAATATAGCTGGTGTTACAAGGTTTTAAAGTATCCAGGGACATTTAAATTGGAGGCAGACATAGCCAAAGCTCAGACATAGTGGTCAACTCTGTGATCTAAGCTGCTGTTTAAATAACTGAAGGGAAAGGCAAGCAAGGCAGTCACAGCCATTTAAATGTAACCACATCTAAAGAGACAAAGAGGTTCAAAGTCAATTCCCCAGTTCGTAAAAACAGACAGCACAAATAGAACCAAAAGCTTAACATATGGTTGGGTGGGTTTAGGTCTACTTAGGTGATGTGTGCCTTCTCAGAATGGGTCTATATGAGGGGTAAAAATAAAATACCACAGAAATAAGAAGCAAGAGAACAGGAAGAATCAGGAACAACTCCAGGGACTGTATACAACAGTGTCAGCTGTCAAAGGTATGTGACATGAGTCTTTCTATGAAGACCTTAGGAATTTAACACCTTTCATTTTCTTATTGTTGATGATGACCTGAATTTCAGTATCACTCATCTTTTTAAAACAGTTTTATTCAAATATAAAGCCATCTACAGAAAGTATAAATTAAAATTTCTTTGTATATTATATCACTTACTTGCAGTAAGATGCATAAAGTTTGCCATATGAAGCATTCTAAGCACACAATCCAGTAGTATTAATCACATCTGCCTTATTATACAACTACTGCAATTTAAATTCCTTAATCATCCCACAAAGAAACTCTGTATGTATGAATTATTCACTCCTCATTCTGTCTTCCTTCAGTATCTGGCAGCCTTCTGTCTGCTTCCTACCTCTATGAATTTGTCTAATCAGGATATTGCACATAAGTAGAATTTCATTCCTTTTTCTTGTTGACTTTGGTTTATTTTATCTAGTATTGTGCTTTAGGGTACATCCTGTCATATTGATCAGAAGTTCATTCTTTTTCATGGGTGTATAATATCCTTTTGTACGTATAAAACACTATGAGTGCTTTTCCCAGTCACATGCTGATGGACACTGGTTAGCTTTTACTTTTCTGCATATTGTGACTAGTATTGCTATGAACATTTGCATACAAGTCATGTATTTTTTGAAAAAAATATTTATTTTAATACAATATATTCTGGTCATGCTTATCTCTTCCTCCTAGTTTCTCCCAGATACTCTACACCTCTCTCCCCACCTAGCTCTATGCCCTTTCTTTCTCTCTTTCTTTAACAAACAAACGGAACAGAACAGAACAGAACACAAAGATAAGAAACACATCCAGGGGCTGGAGAGATGGCTCAACAGTTAAGAGCATGGGCTCTTCTTCCAGATGACCCAAGTTCAATTCCCAGCACCCACTTGGAAGCTCATAACTGCCTGTAGTTCTACCTCCAGGGGATCCAACAGACATCTCTGTATGCAAAACACCAATGTACATATGAAAAAAAAAAAGAAACACATCTAAACACACAAAATCTGACACCAAAAGACATGAGCAAAAGGCCTATCAGGCCAAAAGTGTCAAACACAGCCCTATGAGATAAAAAACATCTACAAAAATACCATTGATTGAGTTCACTTTGTACAGGGCAACTACTCCTGGACATGAGGCTAAAGTGTGGTTAATATACCCAGTGAAACTCCATTGGAGAAGACTAATTTTTCCACGGCAAGAAGGTACCAGTTGTAGATAGTTTCTTGGTTCAGGGTGGGAGCGCTTGTCCACTCCCATCTCTCAGCATGAGGATCCTATCTGTCTTGACTTGCACAAGCCCTGTGCCTGCTGCCACAGTCTCTCTGCTGCATCAGTCCTCTTGTGTCTGGAGAACACCGTTTCCTTGGAGTCATCCACCTCTGACTCTTACAGTATTTCTGCATAGATCCCTTAGCTTTGTCAGGAGGAGTTTGATGATGAAATGCCATTTAGGACTACACCACTATCTCCCAATCTCTGCACATTGTCCATTTGGGGGTCTCTGTGTTGGTTATCATCTTCTACAAGAGTAAATACACAGCTTCAATGAAATAGAAGTTAAGGGATTTTCATCAAGAACACTGAAGAAGCTCTAGCCAGAAAAAAATCCCAACATTATATCCCAGTATCACTCTATTTTTTAAGATTGACTTCCTTAAAATAAATCCACTGATGTAATTTCACCCTTGGTATTCTTGGGTGGCAAACAATTTGCAGTGCCTTGTAATACTACAAAGGGGTAATGTAGAATAGAAATCTGCATCAGTGTCTGGTTAGCCATGGTTGATAATTAGCCATGTAATTGAGAAGAAATGGCACTTAAATCAATGTATATAATTGAATTTTGTTTCTGATGTCATAAGTCTACAAATATGCTTCATATTTGACATCACTAGTCCAAAATATAAGCACAGTATTTTAAGTTTCTGTAATATCCAGATTTTATGGGAAAAAAGTGACTATAAAATAAATTCTAGTCAGTTGTATAAAGAGCCTATGAGGCATCTTGGGAAGCAACATTCAATGACATGATACCATCATGAAAATCAGTTGCAACAGAGATATCAATGTGACTTCTTAGCTCTTTGACTTGCCTATGATACTGGATGTGATGGAGGCCATAATAATATCACTGACTCTGAAAGCACATTTATTACTGATCACTCAAACAGAGTTCATGCACCAATATGCAAGCAAACCAGAAGCTGGCATTGTACAGGTGAGAGAAACAGAAAAAAGTTTAAATGAAATGTAAAACCTGTTATCATCAAGTTACTGTACTGACGAGAGAGTAAGCAAGCTAAGATACACAGGGTTTGTGCAGGTTGCACCATAATGTGCTATTGGTCACTGTGAAGTTATTGTGGCACCTACCAAATTCTAATAATGTTTTTTTAATTGCATACTTCTCATCCTTAAGAAATTCATCTCAAAAGTAACATAGATTGTTGGAAAGAGAAAATCAACCCACTTTAGCCCATGTTTCAATGTTTATCTAATTTTTAGACAGTATCAGATGGTTAACTTCCTTTCAAGCTCTGAGTAGGATTTTAAAGTCAGAAATCCATTTTCTTCATGATGTGTTCTCTCTGACATTTTTGGGAGACATAGTCTCACAGCAAACTTTCTTTTCCTCTGGCTTTTAGAATCTTTCCACTCACTCTTCCACAATGATCTCAAAGCCTTAGGTATGCAAATGATCTAGAGGCCTCAGTTGGGAGAGGGCACCACAAGATCTCTTGTTCTCTGCATTTTGATCAGCTGTGTTTTACTGTAATGGTTTCCATCTGTAGCAAAGGGAAATTTCTTTGATGAGGAGTGTATGGTGGCTTGAAAGAAAATGGTTCCCAAAGGGAGTAGCACTCTTTGGAGATGTGGCTTTGTTGGAGTGGGTGTGGCTTTGTTGAAGGAAGTGTGTCGCTATGGGGGTGTGCTTTGATGTGTCATATATGCTCAGGCCATACCCAGTATGTTAGTTTACTTCCTGTTGCCTTCAAGATGTAAAACTCTCAGCTGCCTTACAGCACCAATCTGCCTGCACACGGCCATGTCCCTCCATGATAATGGACTGAACCTCTGAAAGTGTAAGCTGCCACCTCAATTAAATGTTTTTCTTTATAAGAGTTGCAGCTTGGACTACTAGCAATAGTGGAGAGGGTGCCTGAACTGGCTTACCCCAGTAAGTGAGTTCCCTAACTGTCATCATAGAGCCTTCATCCAGTAACTGATAGAAGCAGATAAAGAAATTCACAGTCAAGCACCAGGCTGAGCTCCAGGAGTCCAGTTGAAAAGAGAGAAGAGGGATTCTATGAGCAAGGGGCATCAATATCATGATGGGGAAACCTACAGAGACAACCAAACCAAACTAGTGGGAACTCATGAATTTTGGACCAACAGCTGTGAAGCCTCCATGGGACTGGACTAAGCCCTCTGTATAAGGGAGACAGTTGTGTAGCTTGATTTGCTTAAGGGGCCCCCTGGCAGTAGGATCAGGATCCATCCCTGGTGCATAAGCTGGCTTTTTGGAGTCCACTACCTATGGTGGGACACATGGCGCACCTTTGATGCATGGGGAGGGACTTGAACTTGCCTCTACTGAATGTACCAGGCTCTGCTGACTCCCCATGGGAGACCTTACCTTGTTGGAGAAGGAAATGGGAAGTGGGTTGAGGGGGAGGAAGGAGGAGTGGGAGGAGGGAGGAGAGGAAGATCTGTGATTGGCATGTAAAATGAATAAAAAATTCCTTAATAATAATGTATGATGTCTCTACATAGCAATAGAAACCCTAACTGGGAAGTTGGTACCAGGTACTGGGGTATTGCTGTGATAGGCCTGGGGTATTGCTATGATAAGCCTGACAATGTTTTTGTTTGAAGGAATTTGGACTTTGGGACTGTGGGTTAGAAAAGCAGTTAAAAGCTTTAAGTGCAGCCTAATGGGCCATACAAGCAGGAGCATGGAAGACGGTGGTGCTGAATGTGATTTGATCAACTGGGGGGGGGCTAGTTTAAGAGGTTTCAGAGAAGAAATATATTAATATGTGGCCTAGAGATTGTTCTTGCAATATTTTGGTGAAAAACGTGGTTGCCTTTTGCCCTTGTCTGAAGAGTCTGCCTAAGGCTAACATGAAGAGTTTTGGATTAATTCAGTTGGCAGAGGAAATCTCAAAATAGCCCAATATTGACTCTGTCATGTGGTTACTAGTGTTTATGCTTATAAGGATTTATAATGAAATTGAATAAGCTAAGAAAGGAAAAACACAAAACGTAAAATTTGAGGAGAAAAAGAGCACCAGGAAGTGGAATGGAGCTAAGTCCTGTGTTCAAGGAGATAAACAGATTAAGAAATGGAATAAAGGGAGTGGTGACCTCAGGGCAAGATGCCACCCAGCTAAGTTTCCAACTTGTAAAAAGGAATTTTAAAAAAAGCCTAGAGCCTGGTGTGATAATGCACACCTTTAATCCCAGCACTGGCAAGACAGAGTCTGAAGGATCTCCAAGTTTGAGGTCAGCCTGGTCTACAGAGCAAATCCCAGAACAGCCAAGCTTAAGAAGTGAAGTAAATCACTGAAGACAGAAAGCTGTTGAAAATATATTTGAATGAGGGGGCCATGTTCCAGCCCTAGCAAGCAGCAGAACTCAATAGCGTTGGCCACATGATTCTGGGTTTAGCATTAAGGATAGAAGAACAGGGCTAAGGAATTTGCCTCTGCAACTAAGGAGAGCTGCTGAGGCCAGACATTTGTCAGGGGTGTCCCTGAATGGAGGCCTAGAGAGGCCACTGTGTGAAGCTGTGCAGTTGAAGCGTGGATTGCCTTGGAGACCCCAAGATGTTGGACATGCCAGAGCTGTGGGATACCGGCTTAGGGAAGCTGCTAACAGGAACCAGCCCAAGAGAGGTAAGTGTATTGCAGTCAACAAAGCTGAAAAGAGCTGGAGATTTGAATGAGTGTTGACATCAGACATGGAGATGCAGAGTTTGCAGTTTACCCAGCTAGTTTTCAGTCTTACTTTGGTCCAGTATTTCCTCACTATGCTCCCTTCCCTACGGTTTGGAATGTATATCCTGTGCCATTATATATTGGAAGTACGTGATCTGTTTTTTTTTTTAATTTTGATTTTATAGGTTATTGCATGAATCTCAGAAGAGATTTTTAAACATTTGTTGACTGTGCTAAACTGTGGGAACTTTTGAGGTTGAATTGAATGCATTTTTGCATTATGGTATGGCTACAAGCCTTTGGAGGCCAGGGAGTGGAATGTGGTTGTTTGAAAGAAAATGGCTCCCAAAGAGAGTGGCACTATTAGGAGGTGTGGCTTTGTTGGAGTGGGTGTGGCCTTGTTGGAGGAAGTGGGTCACTGTGAGGGTTGGCTTTGAGATCTTATATATGCTCAAGCCACATCTACTGTGTCAGTCTTCTTTCTGTCACCTACAAGAAGTAAAACTTTTAACTACCTTTCTAGCACCATGTCTGTGTGCATGCCATCATGTCATGCCATGAAGATAATGAACTGGACCTATGAAACTGTATATAACTCTTATAAAGGAGTTATAAGCTGCCACTCCAGCTTAACTAAATGTTGTCCTTTATAAGACTTGCTGTGGTCATAGTCTCTCTTCACAGAAATTCTAGGGCAAGGTACAAACTATGCTTATTTATGGGTATAAAGATAAATAATTTAAAAGAGAGGACATACATTTAAGAGAGAGCAAGAAGTTACATGGGAGGGGTTAGAGGGAGGGAAGAGATGGGAGATATGATGCAATTATACTATATTTTAAAATATTATAAAATGAAAAAATATTATATGGTTTATTTAAAAAACACAAAATGTAGTACTTAAACTAATAAAATAAAATCTAGTCTTAGAGAATGTGAAAATGTGGGCCATTGTGACTCTATCCTGAAGTATTTTATTAAGAAAATCCTCATGGTTCTTTTGTAGTTATACTTGTAGAGCTTAGTTAACTCTGGGAATATACTCTTGGATGATCTTTTTAAGTATTTATTGATAAAGCAAGAGGACATGGGAGAAAGCAAGGATATTAGAAATAAAGATATTAGTAATAAAGATATTACTCAACAAATTAGTAAAAATCAGCTAGAATACCTCATATTTGACAAAATTTCCTTCAGGCAGATTTGGTTGAGCAGTACATAGAAAGCATTATTTTCCTTCATGTTACCCTTTCCTGATTTGGAATGAAAGAAGCTTAAAAAGAAAAGAAGACAGAAAGAATCAACAGAGGAAAAGCAGCTCTGTTCCAGATGAGAATGCCTGAAAGGGGCTTGCACACGTAGATGGAGTACCAAAGCGAAGAAGAAGGAGGAGGAGGAGGAGGAGGAGGAGGAGGAGGAGGAGGAGGAGGAAGAGAAGAAGAAGAAGAAGAAGAAGAAGAAGAAGAAGAAGAAGAAGAAGAAGAAGAAGAAGAAGAAGAAGAAGAAGGCCTCCAGCACTCACTCACAGGCATTTACAGACTTAAGATATTTCAGTATGTACATTCATATGAACCTTAACTGCAACTGCTTTAAGTTTAAAATGGAGTAAGTTATGTGCATGCATTTGTTTCAGATGAGGTTAAGGCATAAGAAATCCAGGAAAAAAAATGAATACTTAGACATCAAAGATGTCCCTAGATCCTCACCAGCTGATGTATCTTATGAAAATGACATACACCAGACATATGACTTAGCCATAGTTCCTTTGAGTTGATTATTTCCTGGAAAACTGAGAAATAACCTACTTCTGTCTCTTCTGCCACACTTCTTCTAAATTCCTTAATAATCCTAGTGCTTTCTCTCCATAAAATTATTTTCATGAGAAAACCTGAATCAGTCAGTGGACGTATACTTTAGTTCTCTTATGGGGGTTTAGAGGTTCAGTCACAAAAGTACCATCTATCACTCCAGGGATTTCACACACAAGCAAACTATATAGACAACCAGTTTGTGTCATGTATACACATGTGTCTTTGTGTACATAAAATAATGAGGAAGGATGCAAGAATACTAATACTAATACTTCATCAAATACAAATACTAATACTTCATCAAAAAGTCCTATAATTACTTCATTTGTGTTAAGTGTCCCTGAGACCCTAACAGGTAGTAGTAAACTTAATTTGTGTGTTTAGATACAAATTAAAGCCCAATATGAGCCAAAGGAACAGCGTTTGGCTGAGTGAACACCTCTGTGGATAAATGTGTTTGAAGACTTTCCATAGGAGGAAAGAGAGTGGAAGAATTACATGGGTCATCAAGGTCCCTTCTGGTCAAGGTAAAATGACCCACATGTAATTTCTGAATATTTGATCTAGAGTAACTTCAGTTCCTTGCTGCTTGTCACTGTATCTGCTTTCTATATTTCTGATTTTGATCTTCAAATACAGTGAAAGAACAGTCACAATGTGCAGTCTGCATGTAGCAGGACACCAGATTGCAGTGTGAACACAGATTCATCCACCCCATCACAGGTCTGATGAGTTAGCGCCCCAGCTACTGAAGCAGTTCTGATAATGCAGTCACTTCCTTAAGACCACTGTGGTTTACCAGTTACGTTCAAAGACATCCACCTCCTTCAGTCGCAAGGCTAATTCCAATGTTCTTTTTCCAGACTTTGTTCCAGAGCTCTGGTTTCAGATGAGGAGATTCCAAACTGCAGTGAGATTATCAATTTGGTTTCTAACTCACCTGTTTCCAAGTTTTTCCCACTCAGATCTCTGGAAGGTCCTCTGAGGTCTTTTTCATTTCTCAAGCCCAGAATGAGCAAATGGAAAAGGCTCAGAGCAGTATGGGAGTTGAGCCAAGAGCAGTACTGTGAGCATACATTTGTCCCTCCACCTACGCTCTGAGGGGGCAGCTGTGATGTCTCGATGGGATGAGAAAAAACTCAATATGCATGGCAATCTGGTGCTGTGCCCATGGGACCATTGAGGGAAAAATAGACTGTGCAATCTTTCTCCTTAGAGAAAATAAGCTTTATGCAGTCTTTGTGTCACAAAGGCAGGTCGCCATCAGCATTCCAGGGCCCCCTCTGTGTCAAAACAGTTGCTAAAAGCAAGGGCAGGAAAAATCTTACAAATCTGAGAAGGGGAAGAAGCCCTCATTCTGGATTCCAGTTGAAGCCCTTGCTAACGATGGAACACAGGTTCGAGTGAAATTGGAACTCTTCTTGGCCATGAACCTATAGTTTTCTAGGAAGCTCTCCAGAAACCTTAATTTCAGAGGAAGAGCATGTACTAACCCCCTTGCAAAATCCTAGTGGCTTCTGATTTTACCTTATTACATTATAATTCTATAAAGCACCTATGGAACCATCTCCTATGACTCTTATCAAAAGACAGAAGGGATAGTGACCCTTTGAGACAGTAGCATGAGAACGACTCATAAAATGGAATATATGAGCAATACTAAGATAGTTAATTGCTCACTGTAACTTGGAGAAGCCTACATCTACACTTGGTACATTTTACTTTTCTCTACTCTCCCACGGGAAAGCAAATAACCCCCATCTCAGTGAGCTTTTTTTTTTGTCCCCTGTTACCCCTACTTCTTTTAACCATGACACTTAAGTCTGTATTAAAAAGATTTTTAACCAAATCACCAACTCTGCTTCACTGAACTGACCAGTCTTGACATTATTATTATTATTATTATTATTATTATTATTATTATTATTGGTTTTTCGAGACAGGATTTCTCTGTGTAGCTTTGTGCATTTCCTGGAACTCACTTTGTAGACCAGTCTGGCCTCAAATTCACAGAGATCTGCCTGCTTCTGCCTTCTAAGTGCTGGGATTAAAGGTGTATGCCACCACTGCCTGGCAGTCTTGAAATTGTTTTCAGCATTGAAGCCATGAGCTCCATTTTGGCTTGAGTCTAGAGAAAATCCCCAGGCTACTGAGAGTAGCAATGCCCAACTATGTGTCCCTGTCCTCACAGCACTGACCACAGAAAGATTGATGAATGGCCCTAACTGCAGGGAAAAGTATTTCAAACTTCATCATGTTCCTCTCTCTGGCCTCTCTGCTTCAAAAGATTCCTACTCATTAATTCTGCTTCTGCCCATTCACCATTTGCAAGATATGCCAGAGTATTCAGGGGAGAAGTAGATTTTATGATAGACAAGATCATTTGGTGAATGAAATAATAGAAATGACAGACTTTCCTGTCAGATAAATCAGATCAAGAGAGTGGCAACCACTGGCATTTGAGCCATGTGTGTGAAGCATTCCAATGCCATCAGAAGCTGAATGACTCCTTATAAAGCAAAAATCCGCAAAGCACTTCTCAAAGTCAAAAGGCCAGAGATGTCTGTCTAGAGACATTGAACAAGGGAGCAGGAGGGGAGAAAACAATTTCTCCCTGTATATGTATTCTTGAAATTGTTTTTCTTTAGTTGCATAGTTTGTAGAAGACTGAGTGTGTGGGGACTTATGGAATACTTAAATGCCTATCTAGTGAGAGCTGCTCATTGCAAAGACCTGCCTAGCCGGTGAAGGCAGCCCATAACTCATTTTGCTTCTGTTTTAGTCCTTGAATATCCACTTCATAGACATCGTGTTCTCTTAGAGAAAGAATGAACACAATAGCTATCCTCTGGGGCCTTTGTGTTACAGGCAGATGAATACTACTTGGACAACCACCTAATCAGGAAGCAAGTGTGGCTTCTTTGTTTTGTAAAGAGGTCGTCTGGACAAAGGACAAGTGTAGATGGAGCCTTTCTGAGAGATTTCTGTGATAAGATTTCTCCAAAGGTGTGAGAGAGTCCTTTAGAAAGAGTCCTTTAGATTGGCCATGAAGGACATGAAATCACTCCAGCAATGTTAAGTAGGTGTGGTATCTCATGTCTATAATGCCAGCATGTGGGAGACTGTGGCAGGAAGATCAGGAGCTCAAGAGCAGTGTTGGCTGCATAAAGAGTTAGAAGGTAGCTAGCATGGGGTTCATGAGAATCTGGCTCAGAAAAACAAAGAAGTTTGTTGTCCCATATAAAGGAAATGGTTTCCTGAAACAATGGTGTTGATTCTGTATTGGCCCTATTCTCAAGATGCATTCTAAATTTTCTTTTTTGTCTATTGGAAGAGGTTGTATACTATGAAACCCAAGGAGATCATCACATAGATCAGAAGGAATATGAAGCCTATGGTTTCTTTCTTACAGAGATGCTTAGAAAATACTTAAGCCAATGAAACATGAACTAAACTCTCTACACCTTAATTCAAGGCCAAGATGGTAAAGACTGATAGATTAGACAGTTTCTTAAGGGACATCCACACTGATAAATGCTTGACCAGAAACAAAATCAAAGACCATCCTTTAAGGCCACATATACACCCTTTAGGCCACTTAATTTGAAACAGGGTAAATTGTCATATGCTTCTATTCTAAAAATATTGTAATAAGATGTGGGTTCCTTATTACGTATTTATGACATTTGCTGTAATTGTTCCTCCTTGATCTGTAAAAGCTAGGGTTTGGAGTGATATGTTTTCTTCATACTCTGCAAACACTGTATCTTCATTAGTTGGTTTAAGAAAAATTACTTTTCCAGAATTGATGATGAATCACCTGGGAAAAACACTGCTGTCTCTTAAGGGGTGACCACTGTCAGGGATCTGCTCTGTATCATGTTCCCCTTGACCCCGTCCTTTAGGAACAAATAACAAAGAATGAATAGCTTCATGTATTCTAGAATAAATCATGTCAAATTTTCAATCTGAAGAGGCAGAGGATCCTGGCAGAACCTGAAACAGTCATGCACACACTGAAATGCACCAAAGGCAGTGATGGTTTGGATGTTTTTGTTTTTTTCAGAAAAAAAGTATAGCAGTAATAATTTTTCAGGAAAAAAAATTCTTCAGCTTAAAGGCTGTATGCAAAAATGTGTGTATAGGATATTGGGCCATTCTCCCCTATTTCATTTCCACAATATATAACACATTTAAAAGGAATTGCTGTCTGAGAAATGATGCATTCAGGCATTTGAATGATGAATAGCCAATAAAAAAACATTAAGGACATTTGTCTGAGACAAGGAAATAGTTTGTTCAATTAAGTATCAATTTTTGTGATGTTCTAAATTGTAAAACTGATAAATGGTTACACTAGCTGGCTAATGTATTATTAACCATTCTGTCTGCTTGAGAAGTGAGCAAAGGAGAAATTAAATATGAGCATTATCTTATGCAAATAAGCAGTGTTAGATCAGATCAATTTTCTAAACATTTGGTTAACATAAGACTACACTGGCTACAATTGGGACTTTAGTTGCTATATATATGCATATTGGTACACCTATTCCAAGTTAGCACATGTTTATTTAACAACTGTGTGTTTCCTAGAATTTTACAACATCTAGGAATTCAAAGATAACACTGCCATTGCTAATAGTATCCATCCAATAGTCATTTCAACAATATGAGATAGCTATATGTACATTAAACTCTCCTTTGAGTTTTCAACTACTGTAACTGTTAATGAAAAGTATCAAGATAAGTTCTTCAATTTGCTGTGGATCATTCAATTATTCATTAAAAGACAGAAATATGAAATTAGAAAAAACAAAACAAAACAAAGCCTTTCTTTAATGATAAACCCTTCCTAAACCAGACTTCAAATCCCATGATTTACAAATATCTAGGGTAAAACTCAGGCAGTGGCAGGGACCCTTGGTTACTGCTGCTCACCTCCAATGAGCTGACCCTCACCCTTACCTCAAGCCCCCACAGATTCTTGTCTTTGCAGTATAAATAAGCTCATGTCAAATGCAAGTGTGTCATCCATCACGTACCATCTCCTGTGTTGTAGTGACTGCGTTTTGGCTTTTTCACACCTAACAATATCTTGATCTCGCTAACAACAGCAAACATTATTCTCACCTCTTTCCCTGTGTCTTATTCTTTCTCCAATAAATCCACTTTAACTTCCATGTGGGATACTGTCATCATGTCTTCACATGCATTTCCAACTCCCTTATTGATCTCTCTCTGTTGAATTACTTTGGCTAATATATCATCCTATACCTGTAACAACTCTTTATATTAATCCTTATAATTCAAAATAGACAAAGAAGTGTATAGACTGATCTTGAAATTCATAATCACAGAATGGGCTTCATTATGGTGACTGACAATCTTTTTTTAACTAGCCTTGGCTATCTTCTGGGTGACTACTTCTTTCTATCTCCTCCGACCAATAAGCATTCCTTTCCAAATCTTACTCTCAGCTTTTGACATAACTACGTATTTGTCTAGGATCTAATATGTTCTTCATTGCCTTTGCTGAATGAGAAAAAACCAACCCCCGCCCCACCAAAAAAAGATGATTCAAAGAACACTCTGTGTGAGCAAGGCATGCATTCAATAAAATCTGCAGCATCCCTCCTGCCTTGTCAACTTTACACCAATGCTTCAAAGTAGATAATTGAATGAGCAAATTGGAGCCACAAGAAGGAAAATTAAACTATATTTTCTTTTTTCCTCAAGAACACAGACAAACTGAAATTTGTGTCTACTGCTATTGAGTTCTAAAGCTGGATGTTTATCAAAGTTCACAGTCTTAATTACTACAGTTCATGTAATAGGCTACATTATTTATGGCTGTTGACATACAACTTCTCATTAACACTCACAAGTGTGGGTACCCCTGACTCATAGTCAGTGTCTTGCTCTTTTCTTGTCACCCCCATTCCTCTTGTCTATTTGGAAATTTGGAAAATGAAGCATGTGGTTCTTTCTCATTGTCTCACTTTCTACATGCTTGGCTTTCTATTGCTTCTGTGTCCAATTACTACAAATTTGACATCTTCAAATGATTCGAATTAAGTACTTCACTATCTCCAGAAGTCTGAGTGAGGGTTACACGGTTAAAACTGAAGTATTGTTAGGGCCAGTTTTTTAGCAAGGGTGTGTGGGAAAATCTTCTTCTTTGTCTTTTTCAGTTGTCCCTTGGATTGAGAGGAAGGAAAATATGAAAGAAGGGAAAGAATCTACATAAAGTCACCCATCTCGACAGCTCCAGAAGTCTCAACCCATTTCAGCATCGACACAGACGCCAAATCTCCTCCAGGTCTTATCAGTCCAGAAGTTCATTTCAGAACCATAGAAATAGTATCTGTTATACCCATGTAAGTCTCATAACACATTATCACATGGTCTGTTGCCCCTTATGCCCATTCTCTGTAAAGACCCTTGTGATCACACCGGGACCAATGGGTAATCAATGTCACTACCTCACTACCCTTAACTTAAACCCTTCTGCAAACCTATTTTGCCATAGAAAGGAATGTATTTACAGGTCTGAAATTACAACATGGGTATCTTTGTGAAGAAGACATTATGCAGCCTATCACTGTAAGTCCTCTAGAGTGCCCAAGACTCATTCTGTAATTATATTAGAATAATCCTCCTTCATAATCTTCATTTCCCTTCTGAGTCCTCATCAGAAGTACTATTGGCAACTTAATTTTACTAACTGTTTGCTTCTGATGGCATAGACATTCCCTAAGCAGATATCAGGCTTTTACTTCCATGCTCCTAACTTGCATCACAGCCCTCACAACAGTATTGAGCATCTGTATTCCTTTCTGTTTAAGGAAACACATTTTTTTTCCTACCATGTTCTTCAAAATTATCTAGACTTTACTCACTACCAATTTCCAAAACCCACATCCTCATTTTTATGTGTTATCATGGCACCCTGCTTTCAGGTACCTTATGTACCACATTGTCTAATTTGATTTCTGTCTTCAAATCTAGTTTCTTTGAGATTAAGCTGTGTTCCATCAACTTCTTATTTACCTCCCCCCAAACTGCAATTTAAAAAGTCCCGTTCTGCCTCTGTACAAAACTGATGGTTTAGAAAGGGTTGCTTACGTCTCAGTACCGCAGACTCAGCTAATTGACCAGGAAGAATGTTGCCTTATCCAACAGTTTCTTATACTTCTTCTACCTGATTGTTTCCCTCACCCCTAGGAAAAATCCTCCAACTTTCTCCCATGACATGTAGCATCATCTCTGACAAAATGTTGAGCAAGCAAGAAACAGAGTTGAAATTCTATCTGCCAAAGAAGTGTTGATGGTCATATTTTATACTGAAAGGGAAACATTTTACAAAACTGGTGCTTTAGGGTACCGACAAACACAATGAGTGGTCTACCCAGAACGGGGAAGTGTCACACTTTAATTGATAAACTTATTGATAATATTATAAAAGGTTTGAATATTGAATGACACTCTAAATGTGTAGTAATATTCTTATTTTTTCTAACAAATATGTTGAATATATAGTATTGAGGAGGCACTGGCCTGAAGCTCAAGGCTAATAAAAGCTATAGAATATGGCCTTTTACACGAAGATGCCTGTACGCCAGTAGGAGAAACATAAACTTGATTTGCTGACACTTGGTCATGTAAGCAGTAGGATAGTTATGAGTCCAGAGTGTGTGTATAGGAGCATGGCTACAATAGCCAGGGGAAAGGAATAATTTGCATAATTTAGGTTCAGTAATAGATATTAAGGAACCACTAAGATTTCTAGCTGGCCACCCCATCATGCCAACAAAATGAGCCAATAGATGAGGCTTACTTATTGTACTACATTGTCACACATGAAATTAAGAGCACAGTAGGAGGAGGATTTCAGGGTCTAGATAACCCAAGAAGAATAAAATGCTGTGAATAAATCCCTTCCAGTACCATAAAAAGAATACGTTAAGAAACTGTGCATACAAGAAGTCATATATTTTGCAACAAAATAAAGCCATGTAGATGATGTGGGATATCGTTCTGTATGCTGTGAATGTGTGTTGCTCTGATTGGTTGATAAATAAAGCTGTTTGGCCAATGGTGAGGTACAATAAGATTTAGGCAGGACATTCCAACTGGAGTGAGAGGAAGGAAAAAGACAGAGCTGAGAGATGCTGCCAGCTGCTGCCAGAAGATGCAATATGTAAAGTACTGGGAAGCCACAAACCATGTGGCAAAGTACAGATTTATAGAAATGGGCTAATTTAAGATGTAATAGCTAAATAGCAAGAATCCTGAGCCATTAGGTCATATAGTTTGAAAATAATATAAGCCTCTATGTGTTTATTTGGGTCTGAACAGCTGCAGGACCATGTGGGACTAGGAAAACTTACAGCTACGTATAGAAGATTAGACATAGTCGTTCCACGGGTGATAGGTTGACCTGTTTCAGGGAAATGTAGAAGTTTCCATGACTGTTTACCACATCTGGACAGTACTTGGTTTTCATTCAGATTTTCAGAAGATTCCTGGTTAAGAATCACATACTTGGTTCTAATTCTGCTTCTGTTACTCACCTGCTGTTCCAAACACATCATTTAGAAGTTCTAGTGCTTTGGTTTCTCTCCTGACACTCTGCAAGTGTTCACCAAGAGTCTATGTGGGACAGATAGAGTAACTACAAGTAAGAAGGACCCAGGACTGCTCAAGTTGCTTGCATTCTAGTGAGACAGATGAGGAAAAAATAACTACAGAACTGGAGGTGTAAAACATTATCAAGTATAGCAATAGTGCAGAGAGCATGGTTATTCAAGTCACACAATAATCTGAATGATGGAACACTAAATTTTTATTTTAAAAGCACAATTTTGATGAATTCAGTGCCCAGCTTTTAATCCATTTGAGTATGTATTTTCATTCTAGTGATGGCTGTATTATGTCTGTGTTCTTATGCATGTAATTTTTTTCTTGAAGGACACTTTTATCTTCTGGTAATTTATAACTCCAGGAGGACATAAAGATTTCCTTAGGATATATTTATATATCCCAGAAGGCCTACTCTTTCTTTGATTATGATAATTTCTACTTTGTGCACATACAGGGCCCTCCATGCTTGGTCTGCTTCAGTGAACTTATACAGCATTCAAGATTCCAGGCTGGGTCTACATAGAGCTGACTAACTCCATTCCTTCCTCTCTGGGTGGTATGAATAAAGAATGGATCTGATGAACATGCAGATATACGTATTTGATTTCTAGTAGAACTCTAAGCATTTCTGAAAATTATTGACAGTAGATTGCTTAGGAAGTCATTTATGAAAATTCACTTATCTCCACCTATGTATGGATTGTTCATATTAAGCTGTAGTCAGCTGAGAGCTCTCAGGAGAATATTTAGGAGTTCAACATGGTGCTCATTTAGATTCATATCCTTTATTTTACAAGGTGAAGGTCCATCATGGGGTGTGTCATTTATATCATGTTGTCTTGTAATTGTATAACAATTGACCAAAAGACTTAAATGTTTAAAAATGAAGATGTTAAGGTAAAAAATTACCTATTGACTTAATTTAGATAGTTTGGGGCATAGGGAGGTAAAGTACTTGAAAATTGGTGATCAGCCTTTGAGATATTTACTTATATAGGTATACCAGCTATCTTATCCCTCTCTGTCTACCCAAGGTTAAGATACACCTCCACTATCAAAATAATAAAACTTTGACTACAGGGTTTCTTATTTGCATTGGATCCTTTCAAGTCTTTAGGGGGAATTTTTATAGTTATGTATTGAAGTATATAGCCTTTCTGATCCTAATGCCTAGATATTTTTCTGCCTGGATCTATGGCACTTATTCTTAATCTGAATCTCCAGCTGTTTAAACAACTTCATACCCCTCAGACAGGATCTGCACTGCATTCTTAAAGAAATGTAGCTTAGATTTTCAATGACTTCAGAATTGTCTGTCCCTCAGTTATACTCGCTGAGTCTGACAGTGACTCTTAGAAATAACATCATTGAGAAAGGCTTTCATAAAAAATCCGCCTTTATTAACCGTAGATTCTTTTCTCATACAATACAATCTGAGTACAGCTTCCCTATACTCCTCCCAATTCCGCCCCATCTCCTCTCCCATCCCGATCCACTCCCTTTCTATCTCTCATTAGAAAAGAACAGGCCTCTAAGAGATAACAGCAAACAAACAAAGGCAAAATAAAATATAAAGAATAAAACAAAAAACGTCATATTGAAATATCTTATTAAACCTCAAGAACATACTCCCATTGTTATGTTTTGTGTATAGATATACTTGTTTGAATAATACCTGATGAAACATCACAAGCAACATACCATTTGCTGATGTAAAAATAATCAGAACAAGTACTGTCTTATTTAAATAAAGCAACAAAAGGAAAGTTAAAAGTTTAATAAAGCTCCACTAGTTCTCTGCATAGTGAGGCAGTTATGTAGCTTGATCTGCTTAAGGGGCCCCCTGGCGGTAGGATCAAAATCCATCCCTGGTGCATGAACAGGCTTTTTGTAGCCCACTACCTATGATGGCACACCTCACACAGCCTTGAGTTAGGGATAGGGGCTTTGATTTGCCTCTACTAAACCTACCGCCCCATGGGAGGCCTTACCTTCTTCTAGGAGGGAATGGGGGTTGGGTTGGTAGGGGGAGGCTGGAGGGGCAGGAAGAGGGAAGAGGGGATCTTTGGTCTGTAAAATGAATAAAACGTTTTCTTAATAAAAAAGTTTAACAAAGCACTATTCTACATTGTGAAAAGATCAAATAAAGTCAAATGATAACTAGTATTTCTCTCAATTTTATAATAGAATTGACGGATGGGGAAGGGTAAAACAAGAGAACTGGCAGAGAAAACTTGCTTTAAATAGAGTTTAACCAATGAAAATGCCACCTTAGAAGCAGTCTATACAGAATTAGGTGGTATTCGGCCTCACTGAAGGCTCCAACCTGTTGTTTGAGTTCATGTCATGACTGATTTCAGATTCCGGGCAATAAGATGATCTTACAAGATAATGCCAATTCTATTTTACACTGTTGAACTTCGGTCCTGCTTTAATTACCTTAACAGGAGTTTTGCAAGAAATCAAAGCACCATGTTAATGAGTTTAAGACGAGTGTGCTTAAATCAAAGCATAAGTCATTTTTATAGTTAATGGAACTGGTGAAAATTTAAAGAGAAGTGAGGTGTAGTCTAATGCTGTCCTCAGAATAATCACCCACTGAATCTCATCTTTGAGCATTGCATCTGAACTCATGTGTTTTGCATAGAATGTAGAAGGTAAAAAGAAGCAGCTGAGCTTTGCTTGATCATAAAGTTTGCAGTCTGATACCAATCATGTTTTATGTAATCCTGCCTTATCATTGTGAAATTATTGATTTTATCAGTAAAAAATACTGTACTTGGGCATCAGTTAAACTTCAGTCCATTGTGCAAAGGTGTATTACTTACATATGGGTTCTCTAGTTTTTGGCATCTTTCTTGTACAAAAACATTCTATTGATAAAGTCAGTTTAGACTAAGGTTTGCAATGTAGACTGTTATTTCTATCAGGAAAAAAGTTAGGTTCAGACAAAATATTCGATGAACAGCTTTTTAGAGAAAATCCATTACTTGCCAAATACTTGATATATGGTTCATTTAATTATCATCATTAAAGTTCTGGGCAAAAAGCCATATCATTTTATGGGTGGGAAAAATTGAGGCAGAAAGACTATGTTGCCATTGTGAACTCAGTTGAAGGCATCTTATTCTAAAACCCAGTCTTTTTGTTTTCAGAATGGGGTAACCCCACACATCTCAAGAGCTGGGGAAGGTGTGAAAAGCTCACCTCCGGATGTATTCACATAGTGCTGACTCCTTGTGGTGTGAAAACTTCAACAAGTTCTTAAGCACGTGGACTTAGAAGCCAGAGCATTAGTTTGAAATTTAGCTTAACTACTCCTTAGCTAAATGAAGTTGACATTACTCAGCTTCCTTAGATTTGATTTATCCATCAGGAAAAATCAATATATAAATAGAACTCATGTAATATAATTTTTACAAAGATTAAATGAGTAAACTCCATCTGGATTGTTAGTCATTTAGACGTGTCCCATAAAACATCCTTCTTACTTAGTTATAATAAACATTGATGTAGTCTCTCAGTTTTCAGATCTACCACTACTTTTACATTCTTTAATTTTGCATTTAAAAATTACAATAAATATGCATATGTTTGCAGAACTAGAACACAATGCAAAATTGGAGAATAAACTTACATTCTAAGGTGTTTATATATATATACATGTACAGAGAGAGAGAGAGAGAGAGAGAGAGAGAGAGAGAGAGAGAGAGAAAAAACTTCAGACATTTAATTACATTCAAACATGAACATTCAAAAACTGCTATTCATTTAAAAAAATTTATTCTTCAGATGGAATCTGTTCTGATTTACTTTTAAACTTCAAATTTTATTTTCTAGTACTTTAGAAATAGATAGTATGAACAGCTTAAATAATTAATGATGTAATAAAACAAAAATGATTATGAAGTTATAAATATAAATTTTTAAGATTTATTTTCATTTTGTTTAAACCTGAGAGAGACAAAATTGCTTTTCTATTGTCTTTTCCACAAAATAATATAGTTAACATGTCTTAAGATCCTTGGGAATGGTTGCAGTGGCATTCAACACGTGTGGACAGGAACAACATTCAATTGGTGGCCTTGGTGGGTACAGACACACATGGAGTTCACTTCTCATAAGCATTGAAAACACATGGTTTTGGTTCCTGTTTTTGAAAACCTCTTTCAGAGATAGAATTACATTTTCTACTCTGCTATGAAATGAAAGTGCAAGGGCATCACCAGAAAGGAATGTGGATTTCACCTTGGTAGCAGTCTAAGTCCTTGAACGACTAATCTAAATGATCAGTATTTAAATGACGACGCCACAGTTTGTGAATTTTTTTTTAAAAAAATCAGGATTCTCTATATATGCATAAAGGGTAAGATTTTTAGCTTTGCATCACTTGTTTAGGCTTTTGCTCAAATTGTTGGTGCTTAGTTTTGTTATTAACTCACTGCTTTGCTGCTTTAGCTCTTTGTGATGTTTTAGCTTAGCTTCTCCTGCCTTCCCTGCTTTTTTTTTTTTTTCCTTTCTTCATAACAGTGCTCATGTATCTTGGACTTTAAAACAACTCTCAAAATGCATGTAACAATGAAGATAGAAAAAAAATGCAGTGAATTTTATTTTCAAAATAAAACAAATTTACAAGTTTACTGTATTTTTATTCCCATTATCATATGGTTTTAAAAAAGAAAAACATGTCAAGCACAATGTAGTCTTTATGATTTATCTGCACATACCTCATGCTATAATTAAATTTTGCAAGTTTCCATTAAATACAATATATGGTCACACCTTGTGCTGTGGTCCAGTGAAAGGCATAGATCTCATCCCTCATCGAAGAAGCTGCTTTTGGAAGCAGGAGGCCATTATAGAAAGCTATAACTAGTCAAAATTCAGGCAGCAACTGACCACGAGGTGTGCTGCCTTCATGGGTACATCTACGACACTACTTCTACACTTGAGGCACAGGGGATATAGCATAAAGATGATAGGAGTCAGAGCCCAGAAAGTCATCTGTGTTATTGTGTCTTCCAGATAAAACAGGGAAGCTGCACTCATGAAACTGAGCACCATAGCTGCCTAAACAAGACCAGAAGAATTCCAGTACCAGTTGACGTCCCAGCTTAGATGGAAATCTAATGTGATTCTGACCCTGATGATGAAGCTACAAGCAATTAACAAATCCTGAAAGAGGGAGAATTAATCTTCTCCGTGGATGAAGTGATTTGATTGATTATATGTCAATACAAATAACTGAAAGGATTCAGCAGGTTGCATTTACATGCTTCTTCATTTGTATATATGTATATGTGTGTGCAACAAGAATCGTTAAAAAAAGAGGAGACCATGAATTTGTGAGGGGTCAGATATGGAAGAAAGGAAAGGGAGGGAGAAATGATGTAATTATATTTTAATTAAATAGTAGATAAATATAATATAGTCTATCTTGCTATCATACTGAGTCTTTTCTATTTAAAAGTGCATTTTGGCTGGCAGCAAAACAGTACCTTTCAACTTTTAAATGAAGAAGATGCACTTTACACAGTTCTAGAAACCTGCTCTATGTCCAACTAGGCAGTTCTCACAATAAGCTCCACTCTTGCTGTTGTGTGCAGCTTTTAGTCTCAAGCAAACAACGGTAGGGCAACAAAACTAGTAGATTACCTTGAGGAACTGTGATTAATGGGAAAATAATTGATGTTTGCCATATGTTTTTCTTTGGTTTGCAATCATTTAGGAAGCTATGTCTGTATACAATTTCCATATAAAGGTGCATTTGTGTCTACGAATTTATGACTATAAAAATGCTATTTTGTTACAGCTGCTGTTTTTACTAGTCTATCACAATTTTCTCAATGCAGAAATGTTCTGATTATGAGTGGTTATTGATTATAACTACACAATTAAAATTATTTGTTTGGTATTAAAACAAAAAAGCCCTGCTTCACATTCTACATCTTTTCTAACATTTCTTGTTTCTATCATGATCTGATCTCTTAAAAGAGCATCCTTTACTTCCACTGTCTGGTTGAAACCATTCATCAAAAGTCTTATCAATTTATCAATCAATCAATCCACTACATTCACTCAGTCTCCTTCCACTTTGCATTCATTTATGAGCTTGGTAAGTAACTTTCCTCTTAGCACTGCTTTCATAATATCTTATAAGTTTGGGTATGTAATACATTCATTTTCATTGAATTCTAGGATGTCTCTAATTTCTTTTTAACTTCTTCCTTGACCTATTGGTCGTTCAGTTGAGCATCATTCAGTTTCCATGAGAATGTAGGCTTTCTGTAATTTTTGTTGTTGATATCTAACTTTAAGCCATGGTGGTTCGATAAAATACAGGAGGTTTTTCCATTTTTTTGTATCTGTTGAGATTTGCTCTGTGACTGAGTATGTGGTTGATTTTAGAGAAGGTTCCATGGGATGCTGAGAAGAAGGTATATTCTTTTTCATTAGGGTGGAATGTTCTGTAGATATCGTTTAAGTCCATTTGAGTCATAACATCAGTTAGATCAACCTTATTTCTCTGTTAAATTTCTGTCTGGCAGATCTGTCTGTTGGTGAGAGTGGGGTGTTGAAGTTTCCCACGATTAATGGTAGGGTTTGATGTGTGATTTAAGCTTTATTAATGTTTCTTTTACATATGTGGGGGCCCGTGGATTTGGAGCATAAATGCTCAGAATTGAGACTTCATCTTGGTGGATTATTCCTGTGATGCATATATAATGTCCTTCTTGATCTCTTTTGATTGATTTTAGTTTGAAGTCTATAGACTCCCTGTGCTATACAGTTTGTTAATTATTGAGCATAAATAAAATAGGGGATCAAGATAAATGTGAGTTTCTCTGTCTATGGGGATTAAGGGCTCAGTTAGGGGTAACACAAGGTACTAGCTAGGTTGTTTGAACACTTGGTCAGCAGTTGGTGGTATGGTTTGGGGAGGATTAAGAGGTGTGGCCTTGTTGGAGGAAGTATGCCATCGTAGGCAGGTTTGGGAGTCTAAAGACTCCTGCCATTTCTAATTTTCTCTCTCTGCTTCCTGCTTGGGGTTCAAGATGTAAGCTCTCGGCTTCCAGCTCCAGCCATCATGACTCTGCCTGACAATTACAGAGTCATCCCTCTGGAACCATACCTTAAACAAACTCTTTCTTTTATGAGTTGCCATGGTGATGGAATTTTATTACAACGACAGAAAAGTAAATAATATAGAAGCTATTTTAGGTAAGGTGGCATGTTTGAGGACCACGTGTGAGGCAAACACACACACACACATATATACACATACACGCACACAAATGGCATTACAAATAAAATTTTCCTATTTGTGAAGCCAATGAAGCAATAACCTTATCAACCTGTTGAATTGAGAGATGAGCAGGGAGTGGGTGGCACTATCTCCAGCCTCCGCTGTCACTGCCACCTCAGCAGCTGGAAGATGCATGGCATTGACACACAGGAATATCTTTCTGAATGCATTTTCCCAATGATGACTCCGGTTGCCATTTCAGGGACACACCTCACCAGGTATCTTGACATTGTTTACCTCCTGATACTATTAAAGCTAGATGGGAAGGGCGTCAGGCCAACCAGGATTTCAAAGCTACCTCCAATTGAATCTTTGTTCTGGCTTTGTCCTGCTGAGGAAGGGCAACAGGAGCAAGGTGGCTAGAAGTGCTTCTTTGGCATTTTCCCCAAGCTGACTTGAACCATAAAGACCACCACAACCATATCCTATCCAACCCAGGACAGGGGACAGCAGTAAGAGTCTTTGAGAGGTTCCCATATTTGTATTATGTTGTGTTGTCCCGCAGGGCCTGAGAACTCATTTATTAAAATAAATATGTCAACTTAAAATTATTCATTTCTTCCAAACCCACAGCTACAGGAATTCTGGTAGGTTTTTGGGAAATAAGGAGAAATGAGAGGAGGTATTGTCCCCTTACGAGTTAGCATTCAGACACTAAGACTGGGATAAGAATAACAGTGCTTGCCTCACACCATTGTGTTGAGAAATGAAAACCAAGTATTAACAATCTAACATGACTTCATCCCGAGGCTTATTAAAAAACACAGTTCTGGAGGCTTCTGTCATAGCTCATTCTGTTAAGTACCTGGTGAACAAACATGAGGCCTTGATTTGTTCATCAAAAACTTTATAAAAATGATACTGGTGGGGTGCCATGAGCCATCTCAGTATAGGAGAGACAGAGGCAGGTTGATTCCTGGGGCTTGCTGGCCAGCTCGCTGATCCGAAGTTCCAGGAAAAGTGAAGTTGTATCTCAAAAAACAAGGTGAGTCCTGAGGAATGGAAGTGGAGGTAGGCTTCTGGCTTTCACATGTGTGTATACATGCATCAACACATATATACAAACACACAGGCCAACAGGTGTACACACACACACACACACACACACACACACACACACACACACACACACTTCTGAAATCTTTATTTTCCTGATTCCCAAACTTTGATTATTCCTATTTCATAGCAATGTACTCAAAGACTCTTTATTTATTTATTTGTTTGTTTGTTTATTTATGCTATGTATCTGTGTCTGTGTCTGTATCTGTGTCTGTGAGTATGTCTGTGTATGTGTGTGGAGGTGCATGTGAAGGTCAGAAGAAAGGGCCAGATCTCTTGGAGTTAGAATTGCAGGCAATTGTGAGTCACCTTCTATGGGAAGTGGGAATCAAACTCTGGTCCAAAAACAGCAAGCACTCTTAACCACTGAGCCATCTTTCCAGTTCTCAAGGACTCTTTTTATCTTGACTTGGCTCTGGAGCCCATGCCACACAGTGTCCTCCCTGTTCACTGCACGTGTGTACGTTACCCTGACAACTGTTTCCATATGTTGATCTCCTCTCTTTAAGGTAACTTACAAATTCAAATGTCAGCGCAAATGTCACCCTCTTCAAAAATCTCTATTCTGTTCACAGTTTTCATTGGAAGATCTAGGCTTTTATCCTTTGTGTTATAGCTGATGTTTCACAAGCTTTTGCCAAATGTGTGTATAAGGGTTAACTACATAAAGTTGCCTGACACTAACTCACATTTATTATAATGTCCCAACCAAAGCAGTGTGAACTTAAAGAAACAATGAAGTCATGTACTAACTTCGGTATAAAGGGGGCTTGAACTGTCCAAGTACATCAACCATCTTCAAACATAGTAATGGATGAAAAATGTTATCAATGCAGTCTGCTTTGGCTTCCTAACATACTTCTCTTATGCCTCTTTACCCTCCTTTAGATGACTTTTCAGCATGCATCATAAGAGAAGGAATGGAGGGAATGATTTCTTTATTTTCCTTGTAAAGCACATTGGATTTCTGTCAAACCAATGAGTTCCAAGGGTAGCAATACTTTTTGAAATATATGAGTTTACAGAGAGGAGTATTGATGTAGCAGGACAAGCATGGCATCATTACCTTGACATCCAAACACAATCTTCCCTTCTGAAGGACACTTAGATTTGAAAAAGACAGTGACTGAAAAATACTTGGTGAATAAAATGTGTTTTCAGTCCAAAAGGAAAACCCAAAGCAGACACTGAATTCATGGAATGGCTGGTTCTAGATTCTAATTTGAAGGTGAAGACTTCTACTTAGATTTACATTTTGTGCCATGGGCATTAAGTTCTTTATCTTGCAAATTCAAGGGCTAATGTGCACACATTGTGTGCTGACCATGATTTGGCCATTGGAAATACAAACAGTACATGAAACACAATTCATGTAATCACATAACTGACCACATCTGGCTTGGGAAGATACTAATCAAAGTACAAACTAATGCATAATTTGAAAAATGGTTTAATTGCTATGATGAAAACCAAGCAAGATAAGAACCAGTCATGATCAGGTGGCATTGTGAAATGATTGTGAATGGAGTGTCTGCTCTGTAAACATCTGGAGGGATCACTTTGGAGACAGAGGAAATAGTATGATCAAGAGCCTTAAATAGGAGTTAGCTGGTGCACATGAACATAAAGGATTGTGGAAGGTACACATGGGTGAGATAATGTATAGTTTCACTTTGATTCTTTGTTAAGCAAGGGGAGAAATCATTGGAGTATTTTTTATTAGAGACGTTATATGACTTCTGTTCTAAGCATCACCTTGGTTACTGTATATCTAGCAAAATGTAGAGAACTTATTAAACCTTGAAGGTTGTGAGCGAGCAAAGAATGAAGGCATTAAAAATCAGCAAAAAGAAAATGCTTTTAGGTGGTGTGGGAAACATATGGATGCACTGCATTTTACATTCAATTTTTATTAGTAAATTTTGTTCTATTACAATTTTATACGTGTGCACTCCGTGTTCGGATTCTTCTCCCCATAGCCTTCTCCTATTTCCTTCCTTCTCTTACCAGCACCTTCTTTTGTCTACAAATCTCTTCCCTCTATTTACTAGTTTGGGTTTTTAATGTCCCAAAGGGCTGTATGTGTGATCCTGAGTTTGGAACTGACCGTCAGAGCCTGTGAGCTGGCTAGTGGGTGTACAGCTAGCTACTCTGTTTCCCTATCACAGAGTATGTTGGTTGCCAATACATTAGTAGTATATGGTAGGGCCTAATGAGTGTCTTTCCTCCCCTTAGCTTTTAGAAGGGTTTGACTTCTGTGTATCTGGTACCATTTTACACAAACGTGGTGAGTTTGTGGTTACCAGAGCTGTGTCATACTCAGAAGATGGTATTTCCCAACTGCTCTTCCCATCCTTTGGAGGCTACATTCTCCCCACCCTCTTCTGCAATGTTCCCAGAGTTTTAAGGGTGTGATTCAGATGCTTTATTTAAGGATAAACACCTCAACTGTCCTTTGTAATCATTATCCTGTAAAGCAGTGGTTCTTTGCATTTACTTCATTCACTACAAAGAGGGGCTTCTTTGTTTAAGTCTGAGAGGAGCCTTTGTCTGTGGGTATGAAAATAGATATTTAGGGAGTGGTTTGATGCTATGTAAATTTAGCTCAGCAATGCCCCTTACCCTAGAGTCAACAATCTCTTCATTCTAAGTTTTGGGCCAGGTTTAAAATATTAGGCATATTCCCTCTTATGGATGAAGTCCCAAATCCAATTAGAGAGCAGTTGGTTACCCTTATAACAGGGATGCCACCATTACACCAATGGACACATCTTGCCTGTCAGGTTGTTTTTGTAGTTAATGGAGTTCACAGCTCTGTTAGATTGCCAATAATTTTCCCCACAACTGCTTTTAAAACACCATTTGGCACCATGAGACCTAGATAAAAGGTGTGTGTGTGGATCTTCTAGTCTATTTCATCTACATTTTGCACCCAAAGTACACAATGTCAATGGCTATAGTATCTTATCAGCTATGTGTAGTAGGTAATCAAAAGGAGTGTGAAGAACCTGTAAGGGTTGGGCAGCCTCTGGAGTCTCTCTGAACAATGACTCCTATAGAGGTGCTCCACATTTGATTCTAAGATGTTTGCTTAATGACTCCTTGTTTCTAGGGCCTACATTTTCTTGTAGGGTATATGTCTTCAAACTATTTTTGTTTTTAATTGAGTTACTAGATAATAGGTTACCAAATATTTTTCATATCTTCTTTATTTTGTTTGCTCACTTCCCGTCTCCTCCATTTCCCATCCTTCCCCGTTTTGATTTTTCTATACCCAGTATACCAATGTCCATCCTCACTTGACTTATGTGATACTGTCTCTCCTTCCTTAACATGCTTAATTTTTATGAGAATCTGAGTCAATTTATAGATAAGTATGCTTTGCAGATAAAAGAGTTTAGTGTTGTGTCTAAAGGCAAAAACATCGAAACAAAAGTTTCTATATCTTTATAACACTCCTAATATGTCCTAGCTTTTCAATGTTTTGAAAGTCAATTAATGACCATCCAATGTCTATTTAAAATGGGAATTTTAGTTTACCTTATAGGGATTTTTTTTAAATTTTTTTTTGTTTTGTTTTTGGTTTTTGTTTTTCGAGGCAGGGTTTCTCTGTGTAGCTTTGCACCTTTCCTGGGACTCACTTTGTAGACCAGGCTGGCCTTGAACTCACAGAGATCCGCCTGCCTCTGCCTCCCAAGTGCTGGGATTAAAGGCGTATGCCACCACCGCCTGGCTAACCTTATAGGGATTTTGTGAAACTACATTAGGATACTTCAGGCAAACTTTTTCCATCATGCTTGTCATAATAAACACAACAAAGTCTAGCATTTTACTTAGCTGGTATCAGAATTTCATGATTTGGAGAAGCTGCTTCCAAAAGCTGACCAACAATACCCAAGAGGTCTGTCTCTCCAGTAAGGTGAGCTTACTATAAATAAGCCACGAGTTAATAGTGCCTTAACTTGAGGCTGCTACTGCTTCCATCAAGATGTTGATTGTGAGTGATGTTTTTCCTCAGGTATGAAACCTCTGAGTTCCCCTCCTACTCAGCCTTTAGAAAAGGTGTGTATCTAGTTTGATTTCTGTTGCTATGACAAAACCCTCCGAAGAAAAGCTACTTGAGGAGGGAAAAGGGTCATTTCATCTAACCCTTTAAGTTATTGTTTCCTCCGTAAATCAATGTTATTAATCATATTAATTTTTGTCAATTAAAAATGTAATTAAGAAATGTTGTGATTTTTTTTCAGTACATGTTCTGATACTAAGAATACATTGTAGTATTTTTTGTTTATACTTGTTGATTTTCTGACCTAAAATTGAAAAAAAAAATATTTAAACACACTGATTATAAGAGAGCTCAGGATTGACTCTCCAGGTTTGATTTTGTGATGTTTGTTTTGGAACACCCTCACCCCCATTCCCAATACACACAGATTGGTAGTTTGTAAACCTGAAAACTCATGTATGAAATGTTACTGAAAATGAGGCCCAACCATGATTATGTCAGCCAAAATAGGACTGTAGTAGACAAGACAGTTGCTCTCCAGGCCCCATTCTTTACTGAGGAGATGTTGGCTGTTAGCTACTAAAGAAGGGAGACTCATTTTGTGAGGTTATGGCCACTGATAGGTTACTCATGCTCCAGTGAATGTCCCCATACCTATCACGAACATATGGGCAGCATTAATTGAATTTATAGTGTCTTGTAGACATAGTAGGGAGCCTGGACTCATGAAATCTCAACAGTATGACTGTGTAAATAAGACCTGCACAATGATCACATTAGTAGATATGCCAACATGTATGGCACAAAATTTCATAAGACCCCACCCCATACATGTGGACCTATAGGCAATGAACAGATGCAGAGGAAGAGAGAATCAGTTTTCTCTGGGGTTGAGTCTCTGATAGATTTTCCACTCCTAAGTGGGTAGTCATGAGCAAATGGACATAGAAATAAAATTAAATGGAGTCATATGTGTATACATTACTCATATGTGTGTATCTATGTGCTTGTTTAGCAATAATAATTAAATAATAATTAATGAAGAAATGAGGAAGTGTGTGGATATGGAAAGAGTTGGAGGGGGAGAGGGAGGTGTGGAAATGATGTAAATACAGTACTAATGTATGAAATTCTCACAAAAATTTAAAATATAGCAGAGGACATGAAGTCAGAAGGAGTACATATTGGCTATGAGAAATATGGGGAGAGTTTGTGGAGGAAAATCAGGTGTGAATGTCATCATATTTTATTGTATGCATGCATGAATTATCAAAAATGAAGAATAGTATAAATCTTCTATTTGATGGACCTTTGGGAATTGTGCTCAGAATCAGTGTGATATTACGGTAGTTACAGTACTTGAGAAGACATTTCATTAAATACTTTGGGAACCTTCTGAGGGGAAAATCTATATCTATTATAGACCAGCCTTGGCCATTTTTGAACATCTCTTTATGTTTTCACTTTAAGTTTACCATAGACTTGCATGATGATCTCTCCCTTGAGACATCTGAAGGATCATGTTCCACATCGAGCAGCATTCTGCTCCTGTGGTCTGGAAAGCACAGCCCCAGTGCTCCAGAGCGAGGATCTGCAGTTCATGTTTAAAGTCACATTTGCCCCATTCCGTGCAGCTGTAGCATTTTATATGGCTAAGGATTATCATATATTGAATGCCTCTTATTTTGGGATAGTTTACGCACAAGGATACGTATGAAACTCATGTGAAGAAGTTTCTGTCACCTGCATCTTCAGAGAAGGAATCTGAAGCACCTAGAGAGTGAGTGTTCCAGAGCTGAGTAGTAAATAGGAGGAACTGGACACTGAATGCGTTTTTTTCTGGTTCTCCACTCCCCTTAATATTACAACACAAATCTTTTACAACGGGGCAGTGAGCAGTGGAAGTTCTATATATCTTATATCTAGAAGATTAGAGGCTGACCTTTAAATATGAGGCTGAAATCAAATTCATTGTTGTATGTGACTGATTTCATATAAACCGTGACCTTTAACTTCGGAGTGGGAAGATGGATAAACAATTTCCCAAGAAACACCAGTCTTGGTTCCTTCCAGAAATTTACTTGGTTTTTTTTTAAAAAAAAAAAAAAGATGAAGAGCAGGAAGGCCACATTTTTCTGGGTAGGGCACAGGAGTTTTCCGTAGCCATTTTCCTCCTGACTTCTCTGCGTAAGTATAGCCTGTGGCAAAACTGAAGGATTTCAGTGAACATTTATGTTCTGAGGACTTTCCTTTTGAAAGGATGGGGATGAATACTGACAAAATTACCCCTTTTCAAATAAAAGCCAAGAGAATATTTTCTGACTGTCAAATGCATGCAGAACATTCTCAGCACAGAAATAAACCAAATTAAAATAACTAGAACTCGCCTTCTTGAGAACAGTGAAGAAGGCAGGTGTGGTGGGCCTTTGGTGGACCTGCTACACTATAACATTAGGCACAGTTCAGGAAGAAATGAAACCAAAACATAAGTAATGATGGTTTCCAAAATAACTCACTTTGTGACTTCAAAGTGGGCCTTAGAGTCCTGGGCAGTCTTCTAAATATTTTGACTGAAGTATGTAATGGCAAACTCACATGCAAGAGACTCTTTGAACCCATGAATCTCTCTCTTAGTAAATATCACAGAGGCTACCAAACTTCAGGCCTATCATCACCAAGAATCAGGTTGTCTGGGAACACAGCATCCATCCCATTTTGTACTACCAAACTTCTGCTAGAAGCACAAAAAAAGTTAAAGTAACTCGTGCTAAATTCAACTTCATATTTTCTCCTGTCCTTGAAATCTGTATTGGCTTCTGGTATCTGACCTAATACACAGGGTACAACTAAAGAAACTGAAGGAAAGTAACTGGTTTGGAAAAAGGACTGGACTTGGCATTAACAGTGCAGTGCAAAGGATAGTCATACCCTTGGGGTTCACGATTAATAGAGTGAGGCAAGTTAAGTTGAGTTGGAGGGTCAGAGTTGTTTACTGATTCTTCTTCCTCCTCCTCCTCCTCCTCTTTTTCCTCCTTCCCCTCCTCTTCTTTCTCCAACTCTTCCTCCTTTCTTTCTCTGTCTCTTCCTCCTTCCTTCCTTCCTTCCTTCCTTCCTTCCTTCCTTCCTTCCTTCCTTCCTTCCTTCCTTCCTTCCAACAAAGGATAATAAAATTATATACTTGCAATGAACTGATTCTTAAGTGACAAGGAAATGCATAAACCTATATGCTGATGGAAATTGGAGAATCTAATTGGAGAAACAACACACAGTCTAAACAAGTGTAGCAGTTATACAATTTCAAGTGACTGTCAGCATGATATTTTAGATGCAGCAGGTAAGATTACAGAAAGGTAATAAATGCTGAAGAATAACTCCCTCCACTGTACCCACGAATGAAGACAAAGAAGTTTACTAGAGTGACTGAGGGTGAGCTCTAGCCTTTTAAACATAACAAATGTTCAGAAAATAGAGTGAGAGCTATATTATGTTATGGCATTTCTATTGAATAAGAGTAAGGATTAAAAGTTGAAAGCCTCGAGTGGTGGCCCAGATTTTTAGTCCCAGCTTTTGGGAGATAGAGGCAGACAGAACTGTGTAAGTTCAAGGCTAGCCAGGGGTACATAGTGAGAAAAAAGAAAAAATAACTACTGGGGTCAAACTTGGATGACTTGCTAAAGAGATTAAACTAATGAAGGCAGATGTATCTGATACAAATAGCTTTTCTGGAATGTTTTACGTACAGATAAAGCTGTAAGTCAATGATGTTGAATGGTCCACAGTACCATCTGAGTGCAGAATCAACAGAATTGGAAGTAGAAAGATTAAAACAGCAAATGTGACTTATTTGAATTATGTAGGTTGATAATTATGACTTTATTTATACATAGCAACATTAACAAGAATTCAAAGAGCTGTTATAGACAGACGGAAAGAAAGATATCAATGGTTCCATAGCTCCAAGTAACAATTAGGAGAAAATCTACATGGAGCTCAGGAGAATAAGAAAAGGTCAGAATTCCTTGGAGGAAATGATATGTGGGCCATATATTCACAGGTCTGGAAGAAAGACAGAAGGCTATGACTATCCTATATTAAGCATGGACTTACCAAATCTGAAACAAAGTAGGGCAAACAAACTCAAAATCAAATGTCAAATCACCTATGCATGCATATGTGTTTGTTTGTGCATGCATGTTTGCATGTGCAGATGTGTGTGTGTGTGTGTGTGTGTGTGTGTGTGTGTGTGTGTGTATGTGTGTATTGGATAGAATAGCTGGACATATAACCATTGTATCTGTCTATATCTTTCTCCTTAATGCTAACAGTTACCTTATCATCCCTGAAACACATCGAACGCTTGGGAATCAAAAATGTCTTTTCTTTAAAATACCAGTTATGTGTCTTATATTTTCAATGAATCACTCTGTTGACCTTTATCATGGATGTAATCTGAACTTCAATAAATAAATTTGGGTGTGGTGGCATACATCTATCATCTTAGTAGTCTGGTTGCAGAGGCAGGAAGATTTTGAATTTGTGTCTAATCTAGAGGCTACATAACTGAATTCAAGGTCAGCTTTATCTACTTAGTGAGACCCTGTCTCAAAAATTAAGGTCTGGGGATGTGACTCAGTGGTAGATTTGCTTGTGTAGCATGTACAAGGCCTATGTGCAACAGCAGAGGGCCTTCAACTACAAGAACCACTAGTATACAGGAGCCCTGCAATTTCCACAGTAGAAATACATGTTTGATTTTGTAAAATAAACAACAGCAACAGCATTCCAAGCAAGTATCCCAGAGTGACTGCTATTATTAGCACACAAAGAAATTCTTTCATAGACAAACATTTTATGTCACTTCATTGAATGAAGTCGAACTTTCACAACAGCTTTTGTTTTAGGTATAAAGGGCAATGGGAGAAATTGAAAGGCAACTGCCTGAATGATAATACAAAATTCCTTATTATGTTCCTTATGCTATGTGATAAGAGCTGAGTTTTTGAGCCAAATAATGTTCCCTGTGAGTGTATGAATTAAAATGTCTTCCCTTCTAAATATCAAAACCCACATCCTTGTCCAAACATGGGAGTCTACTGACTCATTTGTTATCAAATTGCCTTGTTAAAATATGTTTGATTATTTGAATATTTGAATGTCATACTTTGTTTTCTGGAATATATCAGAATATCTACTGTGTCTAATATACCCCATACTACTTTGGAATTTAGAAAGTATCACGTCAATATGCATTAATAGAAGTACCTAGTTATCACACACACACACACACACACACACACACAGAGAGAGAGAGAGAGAGAGAGAGAGAGAGAGAGAGAGAGAGAGAGAGAGAGATCTAAAAATTTCATGACTTTTCTAAGATATTCCTGGTAATTCCTTTTTTGTTCCCATGATTAAGTTCTCCTAATTGCTAAAGCAACACATTATTCACTTTTGGATGCAGCTACCAAGACTCCAAGTCATACTAAACAGAAGGAGCTCAAATCATATCATCTTTTCCAGTGATTCCTTCATGTGAAGCTGCTGCTGTGTTTTGGTGTTCACCATATTATGCCTTAACATAGAGTAAGGAGAGGATGAAAAAAATGCCCATCCAGTCATATCTGGAGTCTTGATTCAAGAAGATGACTAAAAAATGCACATGGCCACATCTCTTAAGTTTGGCATTAAAGCCTCTGCTGGTCTACCCTGCTGTGCAGTGATTATAGCCCACTATGCCCACAAGAGAAATCTCACTTGGAAGATGAGCTAGTAAGGAGGCTTTAACAAACACAAAGAGAAAACAAATACCATGAAATCTTCCCTTGAGGTAATAGCAATCATAAGAATAATAATTGCATCAGTTGAAGCTACTCATAAGCACAAATTATCTATAATTCTTTGTTCGAATAGATTTACACACATTTCTCATCACTGTTCTAATGACCTTATTTAAAAAGGCACTATAATTTTTGACCACTTACAGTTGAGAAACATGAAAGAAGAGATTAGGTAGCTACACAATTAAGAGCAAAAGTACAGAAGTAGGTAAGCCAGAAATAGAACTTAAACATCAAAGTCAGTGTACAAGTTCTTTTTTTTAGTGTACAAGTTTTTAGCCATTTTTTCTTGTGCAATCTAAGAAAAATTTTAGCTCATGTATGAGTAGTAGTCTTGAATATGCTATGTATTATATATGTGTGTGTATATTATGTATATGTTTACAATAGACATTGTAAATTGTCACACTATGCTCCATAAACATGTATAATTATTATGTTAGTAAAATATTTATTCACAAAAATCAAAAGCATAAACAAAATAATGGAAGATTTATATGATTGTAATAGCAAACTCATCCAAAACATGGTTATTGAAATCAAAGTTCCAAATGATGAGTCAGTGGTGTATTTGACACATTGGAAGTCTTAGTCAGTGCACAAAAAAGAAAGATAAGTTTGAGAAATGCCCACAATTCAGTTCAAAACAGAAAAAAAAGAGAGCAAATCCTAAAAACTATTAAGCAACATGAAAGGGATGACAAAGAAGCTCCAGCATAAGTCCACTAGGAACTTCAGAAGGACAACTGGGCAGGTGGTCGTAAACTAGAACAATACTTGGAGAGCAGAGTTATAACCTAAAGTTCTTATATGAGCCTTCAGTTAAAAAAATCTCATAATGCCAATAAGTACAAGAGATTAAAATCTTTGCTCGGTGTGATGGCTCATGCTTTTAATCCCAGGATTCAGTATATTAATGCTATTTTATCAGAAATATTTTTTATCATTCAAACATAACATTTTAATGTTGTGCTTCAGTTAGTATGACCATGAGCTCTTTCAGAAACAGTTTTTTTTTTTTTTTAACTAAGAGAGTCTGGGGGAAATAGAATAGTATGCTTTCAAAGAAATTTTGCAGAAATGTTTCCCTTATATAGGTGAGTGATACACCTAAATGCAAAGAACATATGGGCATTCTCTATCTACTGGAGTCTCTATCTGCATGAGATTGCAGTGTATTATGCTGTTGTCTTTGATTGTGTGTATCCGTGCAGAGAGCATAGTATTGATATGTACGTTGGTCACTTTTAAATCAGAACTTGAATCTTAAGTATGATATAATTCAAAAGGACCTTTGTTCACATCTTACACCATTGATAAGAACAAAGCATTTTTCAGAGTATCAGAGGTCTTAGTGCCCAGTCTCAGGATGTTTCTTTGTTTTCTGTACAAAGTAGAGGCAATTTGACTACCACAGGGATGTCTCCCATGATGCCAGGTGATGGATAGACCAGGGACACTCAAAACCAAAGGCTTTACTCTGTTGTCCAAAGTAATATTCATTTTTAATGATTTTGTCATAACAGCACCTAGTACAGTAAATATATGTAATGGTCTCCCAGCATTATTGATAAGTGAATGAATAAACTATATTTCTATTGGGAAATAATAATATGGAAACAATATGATGGCTAACAATAATATAAATTCAAAGTTGTTGAATGTTTACTATTGTGCTAGGTTATACACAAGGTGTCTTACATAAAATTTCACCTTTAATTTTTAAAAAATTCTTATGGAATATACACTTTTTTAAACTTTCACATGCTGGACAGGAAAATATAGTTCAGAGGAAGCCTGAGAATATTGCCTAAGGACATCTTCCTGGTGAGTGATGCTACCAGGCCTGCTACATATCCACTTGGTGATAACTGAGGCTGACTCTAAGATCTTGAGAATAGGCACACTGCAATAAGCAGGGATATGGGCACCTAACAGCTCCAAGTTATCTAATTATAATGCCTAAAATTTGTTTAGAAATGTTGGTTGACTTGACTTGTGTCAGATCCACAGCATTGTGACATCCAATTTGATGCTTGTGATTTCTGTGTCTATATTTGGAAGGAAAAGAAGGTACATAATAAAGCAAGTTCCTTATAACTTGATCTAGGAAGAAGAGAAAGAGAGACCTTCAGCAAGGGATAACAATGACAGATACAACCCAAGGGCCAGTTCGCTCTGTTGTAGGAACCACAGCTAACATTTCCAGAACCTATTAAAGTAGTACCATGAACTAGGCACCAACCTTCAGCATACTTGAGGCTGTGGAGAACAATTCATATTCAACCCAAAGTATCTTGGCATGCTTCAGGAGTTCATTAGTGGCTCTGACTGATACAACACTGACATCCCCTCAATTTCTAAACTTTAACTCAATTCTGTCATCTTATTTTTACTGATGAACCTAAAAAGCTCCAGTAGATGTAGAGTGGTTCAGAGTCTAGAATTATTGGACCTCAATATCAATATTTTATTTCTCTAATAAAGTCAGAATAAATGTTCTTATTAATTAGGAAATAAGAACATTGAGGTAATAGAGTGAAGGCATGTGAATGGGTCTACCCAATACATACTTATAGTTATGAAAAGCAGAAGTTATGGAGAAGTATGACAGAAATTATCTTGTTTATTCCAGAGACATCTTGTTTAACTGGACATTGTCTGCCTTCTTTAGAAGATACTATGTAGAATAATTATTTTGGTATTATTATATTTTTTCTCAACAGTGATGCTGCAAAGGAATAAATCATCATTTTCTAATAAAAGTAAATGCTATAGTTTGAATATGAACTATCGCCTATAGACTCTCTGATCTTCAGCTAGTTGAACTGTCTTAGGAAATTGTAGGTATTCCGGAATGTTAGGCTTACCTGGAAGTAGCAGATCACTGGTGTTTGTGGGATATATTGATTTTCCATTTACTATTCAGGATCCAAATGTAGACAAGACTGTCTACAGAGGCCATACTCATATAGTTTCATATTGGAACATGGATACTATGGTTAGTTAGACTAGAGCCCATTCATATTAAATTCTGGCATGGAATTTGCCTGCACTTTGTTCTTCCTGAAAATGCAAGTGCAGGTGAATTTAAAAGACTCACTTGAGTCTAGGGATGGGTTAATATTTTGGCAGAGTAAATTGCAAGACAACATAGTGCTGTGGAACGTCTTTCTGTACATTGTGAATATATGTTTCTATGATTGGTTCATAAAGAAGCTGTTGTGGCCTATGGTGAATCAGGTTATAGCTAGGTAGGAAATTCAAGAGAGAGACAGGAAGAAGAAAGGAAGAGGCAGAGGAGACCCCAGCCTGCTGCCCAAGGAGCAACATGCCAGCAGACTGGTAATGCCACAGCCACTTGGCAATACATAGATTAATAGAAATGGGTTAATTTAGGATGAAAAGAGCTAGCTAACAAGAACTCTTCGCCATAGGCTATAGGCTATGCAGTTTGTAATTAATGTTAAGTTGCTGAGTGATTATTTTATAAGTGGCTACAGGACTGAGGGTGAGAAAGATTTGTCCCGATCATGGGCCGGGCAGGACACAGGAAATCTTTCGATGACAACATAGAGCTCAGGTCACGGTGTAATTATTTCTGGCTGCTTTTAACCAGATTCAAAGTGAGACTAATGAGTAAAGAGCAGAGTTAGAGGATGAGAAAAAGGGTGAGAGGGGGCCTAGAAAGATGGCTGAGCAGTTAAGAGCGCTTATTTCTTTTGCAGAGAACATGGATTCATTCCCAAGTGCCCATGTGGTGTTTTACAACTGTCTAAACTCTAGCTCTAGAAGATTCCAAAGCCCCTGTCTGACCTCTACAGGTATGGCATGAACATGCTGCACAAACGTAAATGTAGGCAGGCAAAACACCCATACACATAAAATAAAGATGAATAAACCTTTAAAATACTTTAAGATATAAAAATTGTATCATTTGGCCAGAAAAGTTTAAAGTTACACACACAAAAAAGAAACCATAATTGTCAAAGATATTGGCACTTGTAAAGCAAAAAAAGCAAAGCACTTTGCACTAGGTTGATAGGAAGAGGTCTTTGTAGATGTAACCAACCGTCTTATTAAATAAGAAACACAGAACCAATGTAAAAGAGAAAGCCAAGAGATCAGAGCTCAGAGCTAAAATCTCACCCTTCCTCCTGCGGTGGTCCTAACTTCCCAAAAGAGAGCTATTTCCCTGTGTGTAAGTCGTTTCATAGTCATTCTGCCTTCTCATTGGTTATAAACCCAAACACGTGACTGCCTCATCACTGTCTGTATGTACAGCCCCCCAGGTCTTAAAGGCATATGTCTCCAATGCTGACTGTATCCCTGAACACACAGAGATCTATGGGGTTAAAGGTGTGCGCCACCACTGCCACACTCTGTCTATGGCTCTTATAGCTCTGACCCACGGGCAACTTCATTTATTAACATACAATCAAAATCACATTTCAGTACAATTAGAATACCACCACATTTCCCCTTTTCTATTTTAATAAAAAGAAAAAAAGAAAAAGGTTATAACTAACAAAAAAAAACTATATACAAAAGTACAATAACTATATACAATATATACAAGCATTAAATACCTAAACAGATATTTGACAAATCAGAGAAAATAATTCCATTATCTATCCTATTTTGGTAAATCCAAGATGTATCTAATGCACTTTCTATCCTAATCAATTTTCAACTATAACTAACTAATCTTCAACCATAACTAACTAATCTTAACTCCCTCAGAGACCCAAGAAGGAAATAATATTAGCTAACAAAAATAAAAACAGGAAGTGCATGCAAGCAACTTCCAAAAATTTTGTGAGTTGACAGAAACAGCCAGCTGCCTGGGCAGTCACCTGAGGTTTCTCTGCAGTGTTGGGGTATCATCTTCAGCCTATAGGCTTAGTGTATCTGACAGACTCATTTGTGAAGTAGGATGTACACAAGGTCAACGAAGTGCTGTGGATATCACTCTATATAAATAAAACACTGATGGCCAGTGACCAGACAGGAAGTATAGGCGGGACAAGGAGAGAGGAGAATTGGGGAAACAGGAAGAAGGGGGGAGAGACACTGCAGCCACCGCCAGGACAAGCAACATGTAAAGACGCCGGTAAGCCACCAGCCATGTGGCAAGGTATAGATTTATAGAAATGGGTTAATTTAAGATATAAGAACAGTTAGCAAGAAGCCTGCCACGGCCATACAGTTTGTAAACAATATAAGTCTCTGTGTTTACTTGGTTGTGTCTGAGCGGCTGTGGGACTGGCGGGTGACAGAGATTTGTCCTAACTGTGGGCAAGGCAGGAAAACTCAAGCTACAGGCCTTAAAGCCATTTCAGGAATTTAGTGATCGCCACACTTTGCAGGCTCCAGATTTTATAATATTAAATCCATTTGAAAGATATCCACTTGATTGAAGAATACCTTTAGGGTGCTCTGCTTACAAAATGGCCATATAAGGAAGTGGTCAGGTTGAAAAGTGTCTATATTCAGAAACTGTTGCAGCTGTCATCTGATGGTACCCAGTTTTGCTGCAAGAACTTGATAAGATTCTCTTGGGGCTGATTTTGCAGGCATTTAGAATGCCTGAAAATCAGGTATATGAAGGCTTGGTCATGGAGGAGGATGTGGTGATTTGAATTAAAATGGCCCCCATAGGCCTATAGGGAGTGGCACTATTGGGAGGTATGGCCTTGTTGGAGTAGGTGTGGTGTTGTTGGAGGAAGTGTGTCACTGGAGGTTGGCTTTGAAGTTTCAGATGCTCAAACCTGGCCCAGTGTTTCACAGTCTTTTCTTACTTCCTGTGGATCCAGATGTAGAAATCTCAACTCCTTCTCTAGCACCATATCTGACTATGTACCACCATGCTTCCCATGACTACACCTCTGAAACTGTTAAATGTTTTCCTTTATAAGAGTTACTGTTGTCATGATATCTCTTCACAGCAATAAAACCCTAAGACAGGGGGATTTTTTTTAAAGTTTATTTTTTATTTTATGTATGTGAATGATTTACCTGCTCCTATTTTTGTACACCATATACAAAGTCTGGTGCCTATGGAGGCCAGAAGGGGTAGTTGAATCCCCTGGAACAAGAGTTACAGACAGTTGTGAACCACTATTTGGGTGTTGGGAATTGAACTCAGGTCTTCTGAAAGAATAACAAGTGCTCTTAACTGCTGAGCCATCTCTTTGGTACCATGGAAGAGTTTTCAGGAAAGCCCACAAAGCTATAGCATATGTAGCAGTGGTAGATTCCCAGCAGGGGACCCAAGAGATAGATGAATGTATTAGAGTGAATCATAAACCACACTAGAGACAGGATGTTGGAGGATAAGAACATGGAGTGTCTGATAAAAATCTCAGACAACAAATAGATCCAACCTAAGAGATCTTCTGTGCAGGCTCCAAATAGCAAAAGAGATCGGAAAAAGGCTGACCAAGCTTGTTGGAACACATAGAATACCACCACAAGCATCAGAAGCTAGACAAACAGGTATGGAATTTCTTGTCTGTCCTGCTGACTTTTGTTCTTACTTGGGTCACTTCCTCCCTTTCTGTGATCTAGTTTCCTCTTTTGGAAGGGGAATGTTTACTCTCTGTCAGTCTATAATGGATGCTTGCTTGAAACTTGTCTTTTGATCTCTCAGGGATTCATAGGCCCTAAGTCTCAGTAGAGGTGCTGGAGTTAAACTTTTAAGCAGTATTGGAACTGCTGAGACTCTAGACTTTTGGAGTTGGGCTACATATGTGTTGCACTACAAAAACCATGGTCCTTGGGGACCAGGAACAGGACATTAGGTTTTAAATTGGCTGGGTCCTCCTCAGCTTCATGCTTTGGACAATGGACTTCCAGATGAGGAGGTGAGGCTTTTTTTTGGGAGACTGTGGAAATATTGGGATGAGAGATGAAACTTTGGGAGATGGGCCATGGCGAGTATGCTCCAGGGTTTATTATTTCTGGCCACTTCTCTTACTTCTCAGTATTCTCTCTGCTGTGAGATGCATGGCTGTGCTCTGCATTCTATACCCTCTGCCTTGAGAGTAAAAACTTTCGAAATCATGAGCCAAAATATAACTATCCTTCATTAAGTAGCTTTTGCCAGGCACTCTGGTCATAGCAATGTGACAGTAATACTAAGAATGACTTAAGTATGGCTGATTATTCTTAGAGTCATGAAGGAGCAGCATTTTGAATACTGCAGATAATAAAGATGCAGATAAAAGGAGGGCATGAAGGGAGGACCTGGAACAAAGCATCTCGTTATATTGTATTTTCCTCTACATTCAACCATAAATGCTGTGCTCAACCATGACTCTCAATTTCCTTAAGCCTCTTAGAGGAAATGACATCTCTGGGCATCTCATTTGGCAAGTATAGCTCTACATAAAAGAGAGAGAGGAGGCTAATCTTTAAAGACGTTCTTATCTTTCTCTAAAAAAAAATGGAATTCTCTGCCCTCTTTATATGGGGTGAATGAGATGACTTTGTATTTTAGGCACATACAGTTTTTTCTTTGGCACAGAATTATCCGGTGACACAAAAGATTAAAGTACATAGTACTTGAAAATAATGAGCAATAGCAGAGTTTCCTGTGCCTGCACAATGACTGCCTTCTCCTCTGGACCCACTAATCTAATGACAAAAAACCCAGAGTGTAGGAGAAAAGGAAATTCCTCTTCACTGTCTAGTTCTAACAAAACTGGAAAGAGTCTAAGACATAGTAGCAGGTATCATCAAAGGTAATCCAAGTGATTCTCTACTGGCCATGAAAGGACCTTCCATTTAATCAAGTCATCAAACTTCCCCAGGAAGTGGAACCACATACTAAAGGATGGACGCAACCCAACAACAAATTCTAAGACTAGGCAGAGCCACCACTGAGAACAGGCAATTTGTTACTAATTTCAAATACACGTTTTCCAACTTAATGATCTCAAAAAGTCTGTGCTGTTGGTTGAATCCCGATCCTATTCAAGAAACTGGCATAGACAGATTCATATGTCCAAGGTCATATAGTTGACCTAAAGTTAAGAGTTTCGTTCAATGACTGTCAGCCTCCAATTCCATGCTTTTAATTTCTGTGGTTCTTTCCCCTTATTCAATTGCAGCATAGAGTTGTAATGCATCTTAAAAATCCATTTAATCAACCTCACATTCAGGGTCAGAACTCCTAAGTTCTGTTTTAAAATTTCTAGTGATGCTGTGCTGGCATGAGAAGGGTAAAAGAAATTCAATGAACAAAACCACTGTTCTCACTTCATATGTAATAGTTCTAAGATCTTAAGGATGGTTGTACACAAGCCTGCTTTAAAAATAAGGAAACTAAGCCAGGCGGTGGTGGCGTACACCTTTAATCCCAGCACTCAGGAGGCAGAGGCTCCTGTGAGTTTGGGGCCAGCCTGGTCTACAGAGTAAGATCCAGGAAAGGCACCAAAACTACACAGAGAAACCCTGTCTCGAAAAACCAAATAAATAAATAGATAGATAAATAGATAAATAAATAAATAGATAAATAAATAAAATAAAATAAAATAAATAAGGAAACTGAGTCTCAAGGAGGTGGTGTAACTCAAGACACATCAAGTTGGGTGATGAAGCTGGTCTACCTGACTTCAAAGCTTGAGTTTTTTTTATTTCTTTCCCTTTCCATCAGTTTACTTACTTTTAGAGAGTCACTGCAACAAAGCATTGGTCCTATTTTTAAAAGTCATACAGTAGAAGATTTGGGAATGGACCTTCTTCTCATTAGACTCATTAGGATTAAGAAACAGGACTGATATGTTGCTTGAAACTTGCTCGGGTTGAGCCTCAACATAGAGTAAATCTGTGCCTTCTTTGAAGTGACAGACTTTCAGTATTTCAAGTGAGTTATTATACTTTTCTACTTCCTATCTTCCCTATTTCCTTCTATGTTTTATTTCTATTTTAATGAGATGTTTAAAATGGTGATCATAGACATCACTGAACATGTCTGAAATACCAGCCAAGTTCAAAGCCAGCCTGGACTACCCAGTGAGACTATTTCTCAAGAAAATATAGGATTACAGGCTGGATATATGCCTCAGTGGTTAAGAATACTTGTTGCTCTTAAAGAGGGCCAGGTTCAGTTCCTTGAATCCCCTTTGTGGTTCATAATCATCTATACCTTCAGCTTCAGGAGATCCACCCCACCCCCCGACTGCTGTAGGCACCAGGCATGCATGCAGTACACATACATGCATGGAAGAAATAGACTCATAAAATAATATATGGATAAATTTTCTGAAGACAATGATTATCTGTCCCATAGAATCTACCAGAAGCCAACAGTTCAGCAGGGAGGAACCCATCCACAATTAGCTATTGACAGTCCCAGTGTTATTTAGGACCAGTGTAAGCAACCATAGCAGCTATGAATGAGATCATGGTAACGTCATGCCCTTTGCAATTTGTGGTCATTTCTCCTATCTTCCGACTGGCTTATACTGTTTCCACTCCATCTTCCGTAATGTTCCCTGAACTTTAGAGGAAATGATATAAATGTCCTGTTTAGGACTGAGCCCTCAACTGTCAATGCACCCAACTCAACCAATGGCTCACAGAACTAAACCAGAAGACACACGCAATGGTGGGATAGAAACCTGATTGAGGCGCAAGGGAAATAAGAGAGGACGAGAGTAAACTGAACACCCTGGATGCCTGTATGTGATTGCCAAAGAACAAATGAATCAAAGAGTCTTTAAGCTCAAGTGGTTATACTGGCATCTCATCCATGGCCACACAGGTTGGAAAGTTAAGTCTCTGAGTTTTATAAATTTTGCTTCATGGGATCAAAGTTCCCAGTTCTATGCCAACCCAGCCATGTTTCTTTCATTGAGTACTACGTTGCCAATGCCATCCTTCATTATCTCATCCACGTCTGAGAAAACAGCCTGGATGGGAAGTGACCTACTGCTGATGCTACCTCTCTATCAGAACAATGTGGCCACTCAGGCCATTAACGTAGATTACTTGGTTTTGGATTTTGGGTGGTTCTGTTTCAATCATGATATAATAAGCAAGTTATCTAAATGGTTTGTGCTGCCTCAGTTTATCCATTTTGAGGGGGGAATGGGAGCACTTTTCTTTCTTTTATTATTATTTATTTTTTTCATTTAACATACCAAGCACCGTTTCCCCTCCCTCCCCTGTAGCAGGAATCTTAAAAAGTTCTTATTAATAAAAACAAACCTGAGTCAGGTATTGGGGTGAACACTGGAAGATCAGAGAGACAGAACAAGCCACAGCTAACCTCACTTCGCCGGATCCTCAGCTGATCTTGTTTCCTCAGACTGGAAGCCTCTGTGCCCTCATATCTGAATGGCTCTCAGCTAAACTGTGCTGCTCAAAACCTAAAAGCTTAACCAGTCAAATGCTTAACCAGGCCAAATGCTTCTTGTTCCTGGTCCTCACGCCTTATATATCTTTCTGCCTTCTACCATCACTCCCTGAGATTGAAGGCGTAAGTCACCATGCTTGGCTGTATCCTTGAACACATGAATTTCTGCCTAGATCTGCCTCCCAAGTGCTGGGATTAAAGGTGTGTGCTACCACTGCCTATCCTCTATGTTAATATTGTGGCTGTTCTATCTCTGACCCCAGATAAGCTTATTAGGGTGCACAATATTTCGGGGAACACAATACCACCACACTCCCCTTCTCCCATTCCACTGCTCCCTCCCCTCCCACCCCCATTTACTCCTCATAGGGGTAAGGCCTCCCTTGGGTAGTCAACACCTGCTGGCACAGCAAGTTGGGGCACAACTAAGCCCCTTGCTCTGTATCATGATAGGAAAAACCACAGAGACAGCTGACCCAAGCTAGTGGGAACTCAAGGACTTTGGTCTGTCAGCTGGGGAGCCTGCATGGGACCGAACTAGGCCTTCTGAATGTGGGTGACAGTTGTATCCCTTGATCTGTTTGTGGGGCCTCTGGCAATGGGACCAGGACCTATTCATGTTACATGAACTGGCTTTTTAGAGCCCATTTCTCAGCCTTGATGCAGGGACCACTTTTTTTTTTTTTTTTAAATGTGTTATTGTGGTAATTAAATACTGCCACCAGCCAGACTTCTGTATGTGCTTGTACCTGGAGACACTGCCTTTTTTTCCTGCTTTGATGAATGAGCTTTGCAAGCTCCTGGCTTAGGTTCAGCCACTCCTTTTTTGTTTTTGGTAGCTGATCTGATGCCATCTCATTTCTTAAGACATTAAGACATTGATTGCCTCAGTATTTCTCCCATCTCCCAACTCACCAAATTTTCTTTCTCTGCCCTATCTTTTCAACAGATCAATATGCTTATTGTTGACAGTGCCGCTCGCTCATCCATTTCTCTTCTGCTCCATTTCATAGTTTGCATGACCATTGCACCTAGTCCCATCATATCAAATTCTCCATAACTCTGACATTATTAAATTTGGTGGTCAATTTGATCAGTATTTAAAGATTTGATGTATTTACCAGAACTCACACAGTTGATCAGTCCCACTTCTAAGACACATTTTCGTTACCCGGCTTCCCGGACGCTATGCTCTGCTGGCCTCCCTCATGCTTTAGGTAGCCCTGGCTTCTGAATTTCTTTCGCTCCTCCTACTTCCTCACTCCAGGAGTCAGGGACTTTCTTTGTGGCCCAGTACTTGGGCTTCATCTCCATTCGATCTCTTCTGACCCTTTGTTAGTCTCATACAACCAGATACTTTTATTGTCTGTTACAAGAACAGACAACAATACACTTGCTCATAGTTTGAACACGGTTTATGAAACAAATATACCAGCCACTGAGCTTTTAGGATGTTTGAATAGAAAAAACGGAAGGGACAGAACTGTGGAAAACACTTCTGTGGAGACGCTAAGGAGCTCTGTTTAGGGGATACAGTTTTTAAAATGTCTGTAGACATCCAGGTAGAGAAGTTGATCAGCAGCTGTGCACAGGACACTCAAAACAGAGGTCTAGATTTGGATGCATCTGCTCTCTTTAAAATATGCCATACAGGCTAATTATTTGCCATTATTACACCTTTTTTCCCCTTCTTCAAAGGCACTGAAAAGAAGCCAGTCACTTCTTTGCAATTAGAAGGAAATGGGTTAGTCAGTTCTTTCAGCTCCAGTTCACTGCAATTTTATTAGATGCTGGATAATAGGTTGCATCCTATCTTTATTAAAAATAACAAAAAGATGTGGGAAAGGTAAACCATGACTTGTTCCTGGGAGGTGTGGAGACGCATTCTCTCCTAGTCCAGACTCAGTCATGCTGAGCTGTTTGTTCTTCAGCATAACTGTCTGTGCTCTGGAGAACCAGCACACTCTATTTGAACACAACATTCTGTGTTCCCAAGTAGAGATTGAAAAGAGTAAGTTACACCGGAAAACATTTTTATCCTCTCCAAATATGTTCTGTGGGCTGAAACACTCTGGAGAACAAGGCACCCATTCCAGTAAATTGGTTCTGATTCCCCCATTTCTTCTTTTACACATAACAAGGCAATACTAGGAACTGTAAAGACCCCCACTGGCTGACCAGAATACTTGGGTTAGCTTGTAAAAGTGAGTCAGTTCCAATTCTAGCCTTAACGGTTATTTTTGATTGCATTTTCAGAGCACACAGCCTTCCAGGGGTCCTTTGTGGTATCTCTGCTTTAGGCTAACATAAATTTCTGCTTCCATAATGGTGATGAGATGTTGAAAAAATCCACAAGCATGTTACTGATGCAAAAAATAAAGCCTCCATATCTGGGCATTGTAATACGTGATGTAATACTTGAAAATGGAGAACGACATACCAGGTGTAGTATTATATCTAATATAAATCCTGCAATGGAATTTTATATTTGAGAAACATCCTATGGCTTACATTTGAGATACAAAGCTAGAAGTTAAATCACAATACAGTAAGGCTATGGCTCCTTGGGTTATTATTTCACAATCTAAGATCTAGAACATAGCGTGGAATGGAGCCTAGCTTTTACTTGGTGCCTCAAAGTTTTTCAAAGAGAAATTAAGTTTTTATTTTAATGCTGATGAGTATGTGAATAGCATGTTTGTTATCCAAGTATAATGCACACACCACATGTCTTGTATGATAAATGAATGTTCCTTTGCTCCTTACTATACGCTAATGGATATTATTTTTTACTGCCATTAATCTGTTTATCCTTAATGTACCCATAATACTATTATCTCAATTCTACAAAAGAAGGATTGTTGTAAACAAAACATTTTAATTTTTAATTAACTCAGTGTCTACATAAAAATTATGGTTTTCAAAATACAAAGATAATAAAATTACATTAAAATATTTATATGTATTCATGCATATACATGTGCAAGTAAAATGGGTCAATATTTATAGATGATACATAATTGGGACAAAAAGTATGGAAATTTTGTAATGAGGTCTTCATGCAAAAGTTAAGGGGTTTGGAGAAAATTGCTTTAAAGATTTCACAAATGAGGGCCTGGACAGATATCTCAAAGGTTAAGATTGCATATTGTTTTTGCAGATGACTCAAGTTCAGTTCTCAGCACCCATGTCTGGTAGCTCACATCCACCTGTAACTCTAGGTACAGAGAATCCTACAGCTCTGACCTCTGTGGGCTCCTGCACACATATGTATACACACACACACACATACACACACACACACACACACACACACACACACACAATTAAAAATAAATAAACATTCTAAAGGAAAGGTTTCAACACATGGTTATAGAACCTTATAAATCTTCTTGACGATTGATGTCTTTCACAATGTAAGAAGGAGTTAAACTTTACAACACAATTTAGAGACATCAGGCTCCCTTCTCCTGGTGCTTTCCTCCTTAAGCCCCTCTCTTCTTCCCTTTCCTTACTTGTCTCCAACTTCCTCCTCTTTCATTCCTTTTCTCATTCTTTCCTCCATTCTAACAGTTCATGTTTGGTATTCTCCCACAGGATACTTAACCAAGCCTATGAATTTGAGATATATTTAAAAGTATTTTCTGGCCATTGTTTGTATTTAGTATTCTATATTAATTATAGGGCATTAATCATAATGCCACTTCCACATGGTCACACAATAGCTATAGTAAATGTATAATTATATAAATGGCTTGTTAAATATTTAAATTATTCACAATTCTATATTTATGAGAAAGAAGATCTTAAGAAACATCATTTAATCATAAATATTTTCATATATTTACTTATCCATTGAAATAAAAAAAATAGGCAAATAGAGCCATGCTTTCATTGGAAACCATTTTAAACGGCTTTCTCTGTATTTGACTGATGAAGTTATGACATAAGACCACTGGACAATGAGAGGCATACCAAGCCCGCCTTTCATTGGGAGCTGCAAGGAGAGTCTCCATGCACTCTCTATCTACCTGTTGTTTATGCATGCTCTGTTTCCTTTTCCTTACTCAAAACAACAAGCTTCTTTCCCCGACGAAGTACATTTGTCAATATCAGCCAGTCCTCTGCAAAAACACCACATCAGCCCACATACCCATCCTCTGTATTCAACTCCACCATGCTGTCGCTTAGTGTATGCCTCAGCGAGCTCCCTGCCAGCTGCGGAAGAGCTCTTTAATGCAATCATAACTGCTCTGTGTGGGCCAAGTTTTAGGAGAGAGAACAGTTTTCAGGGTCTACAATCGATACAAAGAGATAATGTGAAACATTTAGGACCTCCAAGCTGCTCTGGAAATCAATAGTGGCATCTATACATTTTTATGTTTTGGGATCTGTATTATCAAGATAATTGCCTTTGCTTTTTAGCTGCTTTATCATAAAGACCAAAGCAAGATAAGACGATCCTCCAAGGGAATGTGAGAAACTCTGTCTTTCTTTTACAGTCAATATAAGTGTAGGCATTGATTTTATTCTCACACACAACCCGTGATCAGGCACTGCCAAGAATATCAAAAAATCAATTTGGAGCAGAGCAGCCGGTACAAATACAGTAGGCGAGTTCTCAAGGTCCACACCAGGCCACAGGCTTCTGGTGAGTAATAGCCTCGTATCTGAATCCCGAAGTTCAGAAAATTCATTTTGGAAGATGGACTCATTACTATGTGTTGGAGGACTGCACAAAGTTTCATAGAGTTGAAATTGTTCCCCAATCTTGAGAGAGTTGTTTTTTATTTATGCTGTGTACCTTCTGCAATTATTTTTATTTCTATAACGGAGAACAATAAACATACAATGCACATAGAAACACAGACAGACAAATACCAACGATCTTGAAAGAATGATGTATGTATGTAGCCTATTAGAGGGCTTTATGCAGGGGCTGAGAACATCAACAACCAAATGAGAAGATGGGTTCAACACCGCGTTCAATATTACAGGTATTTGCAAAAGTGGCTTAAAGAAACAGGGCAGCTGATGGACTGTGATACCTTCCAAAGCAAGGAAATGAACATTCGTGTGTATCTATGAAAGTGGAAGGGAAAGAGCAAGCAGATGGAAATGTTCATATCTAAGAGGCAAAAATATAATGGAGCAAAGTTTTCCTCTGGTTGAGTGAGTCTTAAATCCAATTACAGAGCCACCGATTACCACCAAGGTAGAAGGGCCACTACTGCACTCTAAGGGTCATTTTTGTGACGTCACAGCCGAGGAGGAATTTTGGTTACTTCCCTCCTTTGGAAGCTGGCATGGTGCTTTTTGATACCATGAAAACTAGCCCCTCAGGGAGAGAGGTTTTAGGTTAGTTCCAGCTCAGGGGTCTCTGGGCCCTGTTTCTGAAGTACATGGAAGCTTCAGCAATGGAGACTTAATTTCCACCCGTGGAGGGCAACCAAGGCTAATAGCAGTCACCAGTATGTTTTGGGAGTCTGTTGGGAAACCCTGACCACCAACTCAAAAGAAGGCTTCTCAGATCTTGTACTTGGGTTTCTGTTAGTTGGTCTTTGGCTCTTATGGAGAGCATTATTAGCCCAGATGCTAAAATTTCATTTAAACTATGTATGTAGATTTACACACCAAATTATATGTGCTATTGATATTTTTAGGTAGATAGTTAATATCATGATTCTTTGACTTTTTTGTTTTTTTGTTTTTCCCCCTGAGACAGCTTTGGCTGTACTGGAACTCAATCTGTAGACTAAGCTGGCCTTGAACTCATAGAGATCTACCTGCCTTTTCCTCCTGAGTGCTGGCCTTAAAGGCATGAGCCACCACTTCCCAGCGATATCATAATTCTTTATGAATTTCTCATATAAGTACAGTCTTCACCTCTCATCAAGGTCTTTTTGGGGTAGGCAAAGACCATTATGGAAAAACCATAAACAACCAAAACACAGAGCTGTGGGGCTCAACCCCAACTGATTACATCTACAGAACAATTCCCACACCCAAGGCTCAGAGATCATTGCAGAAGAAGGGGAGGAAAGAGTGTAGGAGCTAGAGAACTAGGGAGTTTGCTGTGGGATTATGCCTCCTCGGAATGCCAGAAGCTACATCAATAAAGCCTCGTTAATGTGACTGCCTAAACATGAGCTGAGCCAGAACAACAATAGGCATGATAAAGTGAGTAGGAGTGGCAGATTTGGGGAGTACAAGAGGTCTCAGTGCTACACAAAGAACCGCAGGCAACTAATGAGTACCAAGAGCAGGAGAAATAGTCTTCCCCAGAAAAGAGTACAGCAAGTGGTTATCATACGGTCAGCCCTGAAAATACACATATGAGTAATGTTAATACAGACTGAGCAAGTTGTACTTACTTGCTTGTTTAGAAATACACATACACACACACACACACACACACACACACACAATGACAAAAGAGGCCATGAATTTGAAAGAGAGCAATGAGTGCCATTTGGGATGGTTTAAAAATAAAAGAAATAATTTAAAAAGTACAAATTGAAGAGAAATTGTAGCTTAATCAAATGGAATCTATTAAAATGAAATTAATACATACTAATACATCCAAATGCTCCTCATAGAGGATAACCTAATTCTTTCACACACATACATATGTATACACACACACATATATGTTTAACACAAACATATATATAGGTGTGTGTGTGTGTGTGTGTAAATTAATTATCTTTTAAATATCGTTAGAAACAAATATTTTCTAGAAAAGAGAAAGAAGTTATAAAGTTCAAGAAGTTAATGCCCTACATTCTGAATCCGAATTAGAAATTGATACTCTAAGTTGCACAGTTGTGATTTTTCCCGATTTCTGGATTAGGGAATAAATTGATGCTTTATTAGAAAAAGAAACTTCAAGACTATTCAGGCCAACTCAGCAGCAGACTTTAGCAGACTAAAATCACCTAAAAAAATGATTTTTTAAAAAAAGTTAGATTTGAAAATAACAGCTACAGTGGATTGCAACAGACACACCTATCACAACCCCTGACTTCTTTTTTTTTAAGTTTCATTTATTTTTTTTCCATTTTACATACTGCCCATGGTTCCCCCTCCCTCTTCTTCTCCCGCTCCCCCCCCACTACTCTCCATCTCACCCCCACACACTCCTCACAGTGGGTGAGACCTCCCTCATGTATTCAACACAGGCTGGCTTACCAAGTTGGGGCGGGCTGGGCCCAAGCCCCTCCCCCCTGCATCAAGGCTGAGGAAGGCATGGCACCACAGGGAATGGGGTCTACAGAAAAGGAACCCTGACTTCTTAAAGATGAGCAGACACACGTGCACAAAGAACAAAGTGGTGAACCTCCGTGGTCACACTTGGAGATGTCACACAGGAAAACAGCTTGTGACAGTAAAATCTGACAAGTCACAGCAAAGCAACTGATCGGGCTCTTGTAAGAGAGTCAACACATCTCTAGAGTAAATGTGTTACTCGTGGGCGGGGCTGGGGGGATAGCATGGCAGTACGGACACCAGAGGACGGAGTCATCTTCGAGAAGAAAGATTTATCTCTCAGTTCTGATAACTTGAGCTTATGGGTACATCCTGGGTTTTTCAACTATTTTACAAATTACAGCATTGCTGTGAGCTGTGTTTCACCAATTCCCATCTACTTGTTTTTCCAGCTATAAGTAAAGGTCCTTAGATTCTGCTGATATTGCACACCAGTACACCCAGAGATGAGCAATGACTGACTAGGGAAAATTCTTTAGAGAATGATCTAGTTGATAAATGAAGATAAGAAAATGTAATACTTTTTGTAAATTTTGTACATTTGTAAATTATACATTTTGTAAATTTGAAGTTGATTGAGACAAAACAATTATCAGGTTAACCAAAATCATTGGCATTATAGGATGATTTGTCTATCCCCAAATTCATACACTGAAGCTCCAACCCCAGAATATAACTGTACCAAAGTTATATGGAATCTTTAAAGAGGTAATAGAGTTAAAGTAAGATCATTGGCTTGGGTTCTAATTCACATGACTGGTACCCTAATGAAGGGAGAAATTTGGACACATAAACACATAGAGAGACTGTCTGAAGACTTAGAGATGACAGCCCTGTACACAAGGAGAGAGAGAACACTTGAACAGACCATGCTTCTTAGCTCTGAAAAGAAGCCAGTCCTATCAGCATGCTGATTGTTCCAAACCCAAATTATGAGCCAATAAAATTCTGTATTTGAAGTTACCTAGTTTGTGGCTCCTTGTTAGAGTAGCCCTGTAATCTCCTAGTAAGTAGCCTGAGGAGGAGGTTCAAATGAAAGGAATTATTACAGTGGGTGGATCAGCAGTTTAATCCTCGTATCATAATAAAGAAACGACAGCTGGGCTTTGGGTCTCTTGGTAGAAGCAGACTACACAAATGATGAGTCCTTGCCCAACCACAGTACCACAGATAATGAATCTATATCCCATTGAGCTCAGATAGAAACACACAGGGGATGGAAGGACCAAAACAACACAAAACTTTCTTCCAACAAGATATTAACTGGATCAGGCCCTCTGAATAGGTGAGACAGTTGGTTGGCTTGATCTGTTTGGGAGGCATCCAGGCAGTGGGACCAGGTCCTGTGCTCATTGCATGAGTTAGCTGTTTGAAACCTGGGGCTTATGCAGGGTCGCTTGGCTCGGCCTGGGAGGAGGGGACTGGACCTGCCTGGACTGAGTCTACCAGGTTGATCTCAGTCCTCGGGGGAGGCTTTGCCCTGGAGGAGGTGGGAATAGGGGGTGGGCTGGGGGGAAGGGGGGGGGGGCGGGAGTGGGGAGAATAAGGGAATCCTTGCCTGATATGTAGAACTGAATTGTATTGTAAAATAAAATAAAATAAAACAAAAAGATATTATTTATAAAGGTATTAAATAAGGAAACAAGAATCTATAAAGTTTTTGACAATTCATTAATAAATGCAATATGTAGTTTTTGACAATACATTAATCAAATGAAATTTGATTATCTTTGGCCTACTTTTAAAATGACCAAACAGGGGCTAGGGAGATGGCTAAGTGGTTAGAGTACTGGCTGTTTCAGCTTAATTCCAGTCTCTGGTGATCTAACATGATTTTCTGCCTTCCACAGACACCAGGTATGCATGTGATGCATAAACATATGTGCAGGCAAAATACCCTCACATTTAAAATATTTTTAAAGTGAACAATAAACAAATGAGTTTGGAAAATTCACTTTGGATCGTCCTATTTTGGTATTTATAGAATTAGCTTCTTAATATGTGTAGCTCATAGGGCCAAGGGAACAACTAAATATGACAATGTAAGTGGAGTACCAAGCAAAGCACTGGGCTATAGAATAGTTTACACATGGTTACTGATAAATCTTATGATAGAATATCCATAAATATTAACTTAAATGATGTAGTATATACAGCTTACTCTGTGCATACTCAGAAGATGTGTAGACTCCTGAATATAACACACTGAGTCTTACTGTGAATGGGTTACCCATTCATCTATGGAAGCTTTCACAGACTCTTAAACTAATCTGGCCTTGGGCTCACTTCCAGTAGAAGATAGAGGAAGAAGCACTGTAAAATAATAAAAGGACAGTACCTGCAGAGTTAAAAGAGGAAGACAAAAGGAGGAGGGGGCATTCTTGGGAGGTTAAATACTCCGCTGAATGTCTTCACGTAATTAAATTATTCCATGCCTGCCATTTTTTAGGGAAAAAACAAACAGTCTTTTAGCCCCCAAATGTATAGGCCTGGGAGAGAGCTAGTGTGTGCAACCATCTGGATGGTGTTTGCAGAAGAGACTGAATACATCTGGTCACTAATAGCAATAATCACTCTTTGCTTAAAAGCCATCATTTAGATAAAAAGAACCACTGCAGCTGATGACTATGAGTCAGGTAAGTGCATTCTGCACATATTAATGTTGCTTTTACAAGCATTTACTGGGCAATCATTTAGTTTGGAAGAGGTTGGGGAAATACAGTTTCTATTTTCAACAATTATGCATTTTTTATTTTACATAAAAAGTCATCAGCTCCAAGACACCAAAAGTTAACGTGTCATAAAAGAGCTGTAAACCCAGGGGTCTTTGGTGAGATTAAATTGTGTTCTGTGTGAAATGAGAGTTTTCCTCTGGGCTATGGAGAATGTGATTATCTTCATGGAAGAAACTTAGATCGGATTTCAAAACAAGGAAAGAAAATGGGAAAGAGTTACCATGGGGGAGGAGCAATGAACTCAAGAAAGGGGAAAACGTGGACACAGACACACATAGTGAGACTATATATAGAAGAGGAGATGCCATCCATTTATGCAAGGTGAGGAGACTGAAGGTGCTCCCCCTGTCAGGCAGAGAAGGAGGGGCCTTTCCATAAAACAGTAGGGTTGCAGTAATGTGCATACATGCTGCCCCTAAATTATAATTTCCAGCACACGTTTTTTTCAATATTCAATGCATAATTTAACCTGAAATCTCTTAGAGTTATTTAAAAAAACAACTAGAGGTTCTTGGATTCCAGATAGAGAATTGAAACCAATTTTACATAGGCTTTGAAGCCACTGATTTGGTGGGGGGAAGGGCTTCTAGCAGGAAGAATGCCGATGACAATAATAAAAAGTAGAAAAACTGAGTAAGAAAATTGACCAAGGAGTGATTGTGAAGTTGTTAATTTGGATGGAAGAAGTGGTTTGTAAGCATGAAAGATGGTTAAACAGTACAGGTTAGAAGTAACAGGTTAGGTCTCAGGGATGAATCTAACTTGCAGTTTGTGCTGATTTACCAGGATGCCGATGGTTTTACTATCACCTGGGACAAGAGGATGTCCTACTTTGGAAGAAAAACAAATGGCACAAAATAAGTAGTGTGTCAGGTAGAAAGGCAGAACATTCAGACTCAGATGCTCAATCACAAAACATTCCCCAAAACTTGCTCGTTTGGGGATTTTAGATCCTTACTGTTGTTCAATTCAGGGAGCAGGTCAACCCTGGAATAACTGCTACAGCACACATTAAAGACACAAGAGAAACCCTCAAGCCAGGTCTGGTCATGAGAGTCACTCAAAGAAGTCCAGTAGAGAGTGAGCGATGTCCTTAGTAGCTGTGAGCAGAGCTGCTTAAGCAAGTAGCCTGGGTAGAGAGCCTTGCTGATGCAGGCTCTGGGGAGTGAGTAGTGAGAAAGGAGAGGAAACCAAGGTTGTGGGAAGATTAGAACTCAAAGAGAAAACCAAGGTGAAGAAATCAATAAAGAGAAAGGTCTGAAGAAGTCAGCAAAACAGGGTGCTGAGTCTGAAGATCAGGCAAAGATCGGATTTGATGCTATGGTTAAGACATTAGCCTAGAGCAAAGGGAAAACTTTCTCAGAATAAAATGCAAAGAAGGAGGAAAAGAAGGGGGGTTTTAAGGACTTGATAGGTGACATTGAGGGACTTGCTAAGAAAACGAATGATTTTTGCCAGATTTTAGTGCATTTGAGGTTCATGGTTATAGATTAGAGTATCAACTCTAGTTTAAAAAGATGTAATAGTGATGGGAGGGTTTCCCCTTAGAACAATGCGTTATGTCGCAGCGGAGTCTCTCAAGAACAAAGGGCGTAAGGATTGGTGTGCTAGAGATCTGTTGTACAGGAACTTACTTACTCAGTAGTGTCCTATATCAGACACCACACTGTTAGAGCACTTACAGGGCTGGGTACTACGTCTTGGGTGTAAAATCGGACTGAAGATAGTTTTTTTTTTTTTTTTTTTTAAATCTTGTAATTTCATATAACTTAAAAGTAGCATCTCATATTGAATTTGAATACAGAAAAATCTATTTAATTTAAAAATATGTTTTATGATCATGGAAAAGCTGGCTAAAGGGGCTTGGGGTACATCAATCCAGTACTGCTAAAATTACTTGTTAATATATGGGCCCATTCACAACGACTATTAACTGGACTTATGAAAATGGATAACGCCATCAGTGTCATTTCCTCAATTACTCATGTATAAAATCAGTGCTTTACAGTCCTAAAGATGCCAAAGCATATGCTATATGGTAAAGACTTTCTGCTTTGTGTGCTTAGGAATGATAAATGATAGCTATTCCTTTAAAAGGCTTTTATGAGAAACAGGCAGATCTTCATTTTTACAACTAGGAAATGTTATGTCTGTGGAATCAGGGGGAACAGAATTTGGTAGATACAATGATAAATGAAATGTGATAGAAGCCCAAGGAGTGGAAATGGCTGATTCAGGATAGGGACTGGTTAAGCTGACAGTCTCTTGGCTCTCCATTCCAGATGCTACTTCCTCTGCACAGTGAGAAGCCCCCTTGACTCCTGGGAAACTATTCTCAGGGTCAGAATAGATAATGGATACGCATATGGAGCTCTCAATTGAGTGTTTTCTTAATTGGACATCTGCATCATTAGTAGCTCCAGGAATTAGAGAGCCAATCGGAAGACAAGTTTCTAGCATCTGATGAAGCACAATAGAACATACTATGTACTCAATCTCAGATTAACTACTTTTTAAGATCATCTCAATAATGAGTTAGGGGATATTAAGCCATCATTACAGATGATAACACTTAGGCTCATCAAATTTGTAAATTTTTCAAGGTCAAACAATCAGAAAATTGTGACAGTCACGCTCAATCTCTATCCTCTAGCTTCAGATGTCACACAGTCTCTGTTATACTTTTGGTCTCTAGGAGGATAATGGCATCTGATGAAGGAGAAAATCAAAGAGCAAAAAGCAGAAAAGAAGGAAGGGGATACATCAGAGCAGAGATGAGTCCCTTAAGGAGAAAGAGTATTCCATAAAGAGACTGGCATTCCTGTAATGAATGCATAGTTTGTGTTTCTCTTTAGGTGATTATTATTGTCTGCTCATAAGCTAAAATCTACACAGGCTTGGTTTGTTTTTGAAGAGTAAAGAGCAGTGTTACATAACTTCGAAGGAAATATTTACTATTAAGTATATTTAATGGGAATAGAATTGATAAACTAAGATTTGAGAGACAGGATACCTGAATTTTGAATTGCTTCTTGGTGGCCTTAGACAAACCCTAGGCCTTTTGTATCTCAATTTTCTCTTCTTTTTTATTTATTACAGAAATTTAATTCATTTATGTAATGCATCTTCATCACATCCATCCCTAACATGCCTTCCAATTTCCTCTAAGATCCTCTCATCACATCTCCCTTCCAATTTCACGTCATCCCTTAAAATTTTATATATATTTATATGGGTATGAAATCTCCTGAGGTGTGGAGAACCCACCAGTGGCCATGCTTCTGAAGAAAAGTGACTTTCCTTCCTTCAGAATCATTCATGACCATAATTCTCCACCAGGGGTAACATCTAGAGATTCCCTTTCCACTGCATGTTGCATTTTTTAAAAACTGACTTGATGGTGTCAGCTGTGAATATACATGTGCAACAACTACATTATGTCCAAAGCACAGAATTTCAAATTGCAAAATGGTGTGTGTTCAACTTCATAATTCACCAGTGTTATTTTTCTTGATAAAATTCCCATTGTTAGATGCTGACAATAATTTCTAAAATGCCCAAAGTCAAACTATAAACTGGGACCTTGACCTTCATTGTTACCAAACATACAGCTACATTTTGTTCTCCCACAAAGCCCTGGTGACAAAGTCCATTGCTTTTTCTAAACCCTTTGCTTCTAAAAGGACTTACCAAGGTGATACCCAAGTTTTAAACAAATCACAATTTAGCTACAGATTTGGCAAAAGTAGAAGTAAATTTTGAAATGTACATCAATTTTTTAATTATTAAGCTTTCAGTTATACAAAGAGTAATAATAGACATCTATAAAACTTTTATGACTTCGTAACTAAGAAAAATGAAATGAAAAAAACCACTGTGGTATAAAACATTGCTGATCTAAGTCAAAGATATTATTATCTTTTTACTTGAGTCATAAACATAACAACATACTGTGATACAGAAAGCAGCTGATATAAATGAGATAGTCCAAAGAAATAAAGATATATCATATGCATGGGTTGGAAAGCTTTATAATTTTATGATGTTAATTATTCCCATTCTAACCAATTGACTCAGCATTCTCCATAATAAACTCAGAGGCTTTATGTGGTGGATGGGACAAGTTGATTCTGAAAGTTAGCAACACATGAGGAACCTAAAATTTCAAACAACTTGAGATATAAATATAACAGGAAAAGACATACACATGTTGCCATCATGAGTTGGCTAAGAACCACCTGAATTAGAAGAGAATGACCCTGTGTAGAGCTAAATAAAAAGAACAGTGGAACACAGCTGAGTGTGTAGAGGCCCCTCTGTGAATTTGATCCATTAGCAGCACAATCCAATGAACAAAATTCCTTTTCAACAAATGATACCCAAATGAACCAATGTCTAAGTGAAAACTAAACCCCAACCTTTAGCTCTTGCAAAATGTCCCCAAATAGTTCATAAGTCAGTTGAATCATAGACCTAAATATAGAGGCTAAACTAAAAAATGAAGGAAATGAGCATATTATGATTTTTCTCAAAGCTCCCCCCAAATTCCATTTTCTTCACAAACTGTTTATTTTCTTTCATAATTAAGTAACAACACATAGCACTAAAAATCCTTTTCAGTTCCATTTGATTGGCTCTGAGATAATCAAATAATTGATAAAAAAAAAAAGGTCATAACTTTAAATTTATTGGGGATGACAAATTTTACTACTTTGTTTATTATTTGATGGTCAAGACAAAAACTTCTCACTTACACTTGCTGAACAAAGTTGTCTACATTGAGCTCCAGTAGACCCCAAGATTTTTCTGGCCAAAGATGCGTTAACTATGCATATGAGCCTATCTCCTCCCTGCTTCTCTCCCTTCCACCCACTTGTAAAACTAGTAAACAAAACAGCAACATCAAGCAAGGCAATAGGAAAACATTTACCGTAGTCCATAGAGGACAGTTCCATCAGGATGCAGCCTTATCATTCGGTTTTTCACTGTGACCCCATGCACAAATGATTTCTTGTCATTGAGAAAGTAGGTGTCTGGTACCCAGAGTTGGTCAGCTACCCTGTTGTCGAGGGTCAGATTTAGTGGGATGCCAGAATATGAAAGCCTCTTGTCTTTCCAAGACTGCTGGAAATACATGGTGAGTGTATAATCCTGTGAAAGAAAAAAAAAAAAAGGAATTTTACAATCATCACCATTTCAGGCAATTGGTTGAGAATCCAAGCACACAGGGTCAACAAGAAGGCTCAGAGGGTGAGCATGTTTTCACCACAAACCTGAAAGGTTGGGTTAATTCCCTGGAACTCATATAAAGATGGAAGATGAGAATTGACTCCACAAAGTTATCATTTCACCTACACATGTGTGCCATAGAACACATGCTCCCTGACACAGCATTCTATACATAAACATCCTGTGTAGATCCCCCAACATATAATTATGTACATGTATTTCTGAAAAAACTAAATCATAAGACAATACTGACCCCACATAACCATTTTCCACATCTTTAAACAATGTATTTAGGAACACTCTTACAATTTATTCATAAACCATCTTGCGATAATGCAGAGGCATTCTTCATCATTCAAAGGCAAGAATGTCTACAATTCTGGCCATACGTGGAACCTTTGAACAGTCAGAAACATTAGTTTTTCTTCATATGTAGATGAACACATACCCCACCACACACATGTACTTTCCTGACTCCAATAAATCTCTCCAATAAGTAAGGTTTTAGGGTGTGATCTTAGAGTGTAAAAAGGCATATTCTGTAAAATTAAGAGAATAGATTTCTCAACAAGAGGGTGTAAGTATGTGAAGTAATGTCTATGGTAATTACTCAGTTTATCAACTTCATAATATGTAAAGTTTTAAAAACATTGTGTTGAGCTTGGGAAATCCTGTTGAGAGAGGGAGGAGTGATTGAAGGAGCCATAGGGGATCAAGGTCATCACAAGAAAACTCACAGAATTAACTAACCTGGGTTCATAGAGGTTCACAGTGTCTGAACCAGAAACCAGGGAGTCTGCATGGGACTTACCTAGACCCTCTGCATATATGTGACAATTGTGTAGCTTGGTTTACTTGTGGGACTCCTAATGGCGGGAGCAGGGGCTGTCCCTAATGCTTTGGCTAGCTTTTGGAAACTTATTTCTCATGTAGGGTTGCTTTGCCCATCTAAATACAAGGGGAGATGCTTAGTCCGACCTCAACTTGATATGCCATGCTTTGTTGATAGCCATGGGAGGCCTGCCCCCTTCTGAACAGAAGCAGAGGAGTGGATTGAGGGGGTAGGTTTGAGGGGAGGTGGAGAGAGGGAATCGGAGGAGAGAAGGGAGGGGAAACTGTAGTTGAGATGTAAAATAAATTTAATTTAAGAAAATCATGTCATACAGGAAAATATATATAATATTTGCCAACTAATATATCAACATTGAATGTTTTAATTAAAATATATGTTGTAATAGGTAAACAGCAGGATGTTGAAACAATAAATTATTGTAATTTAAATTATATTTAAAATAATATAAATGAGTAACCTTTCTGAAGGTGTGTTTGTGTGTGTCTATGTGTGAATGTGTGTGTATGTTCAAGCATACATGTGTATGTATTTTTGTGGCCTTTCTCTTTCCTCCTTTGGAAGGTGTTTTATTTCCCATGGAGAAATAACTATATGCATCTAGTGAGAGCTTGGCTGCACACAACCCATTCTGTTTTCAAAAAATATTGAACTAAAATTACATCACGGTTCTAAATTAGAGCAGTGACATTCCGAATTTGCAGTAAGAAATAATCCAAGGAAAAGCCTGTATGCTGAAGTACTACATTGAGATAGAAGTGACTGGAACAAGCACCCCTTAAATCTGGTATTTCTCAGCATTTCTCAATTTAGTAGCCTGAACTGGGGCTTCATATTATGATAAAAAGAAATATCAATAGGTCAGATTAATAACCCCAATAAAGCATTTTTGGAAATATTGATCATAGTAATATGATGAACTGTATGGAAAGACCTAAAGTATAGCAATATCTATGTTTTCTTCTCTCTATGTAATACAGCACACAAGATGATAATCTCTTTTTACTGGGCTGAGATCTCCTATCTATTACCATTTTTTGTTCACACAGTACCCCTGTGAGGTTGGTTTGTTATTCTTGCTAAGAAGTTGTGATTTATACATCAGAGAAATTATTTACTATAGATTTATTGTACATACATAATTCTTATCCATGCACTTATAAAATGTTACCAGTCACATACCACTATTAAAAAACCCTACAACCATAACTGTGTATATGTTACTTTAGATGAAAAAAATGCAGAAGAATGTTGTTCTTTGTTTTACTGCACATTTTTTTTTCTATTAAGTTTTCAGTAGTTCAAAGTGCAAGTACAAGAGTTTTGAACCAATAGCCGAGGAGTCCCCATGGAACTGAGTCAGGCCCTCTGGATAAGTGAGACAGTTGATTAGCTTGAACTATTTAGGAGGTGCCCAGGCAGTGGGATCAGGACCTGTCCTTAGTGCATGAGCTGGCTTTTTGGAACCTAGGGCCTATGCTGGGACACTTTGCTCAGCCTAGGTGAAGGGAGGAGGGGACTGGACCTGCCTCAACTGAATCTACCAGGCTGAGCTGAATCCCCAGGGGAGTCCTTGCCTTGAAGGAGGTGGAAATGGGGGGTGGATTGGGGGGAGGGCAGGGGGTGGGGGTGGGAGGAGGGGGGACAGGGGAATCCGTGGATGATATGCAAAATTAAATTAATTATAAAATTAAAAAAAATAAAAAAACAGATATAGGCATCAATTAAAAAAAAAAAGAGTTTTGAAGTTTTTCAGGAAGAAATTCTTGCTTCTTAACCAAGAGCACTGAAGGAATTCTCCTTTCAGGTATGAGTCTGGCAGGAGTACAAGCATTCATCTGGCTTTCGGAAGTATGCAAGCTACTCCTTAGGGCAAGTGTGATGTTGATAGAAACTGCGGGCCGAAGGGGACTCTCTGACACTGAGTAAATTAATGGGATTAGTGGGTGTGAGATTGCTAATGAAATTGGTCAAGCTAATTCAGGCATAAGAGAATTTGATTCATTGAAAGGAAGAGCATATCAAATTAGCAACACTCAATGGAGGTTCATGGAAGATATTATATTAAATAAAAGATTTTTTTCTTTCTGGGGGATAAAAGACACATTTAATTTTAGATCTGTGGTTTTAAAATCAGGAAAATTTTGCCTTTCAAAATAACTTTGGCAACATTTGAAGAAAGGTCTGGCTGTGACAACTGGGCCATGGTACCAGCATCTGTGAGAAGATGACAGACATCTTCTGAACATACTGCTATGCATGTCACAGCCCCCACCTCAAAGGACTAGTTGCTTCATAATGTTCTAAGTTGAAAAACTCTGGCTCCTCCTCAAGATTGAGAAACCCTGCCTTCAATGAAATAATAGCTTTCCTCTTAGCATCACTAAATACTTCAAAGTCTTGCATCACTGTTACAGAAATATCTGTACTTGTAACATACTGTTCAATTTTTTTTTTTTTTTGCTAAAAAGTACTAGTACAAGATGGTTAGTAATTTACTATTTTGTTATACTGACGTATACATGTTACTAGAAGGTGTTCTAAGACTTCTCAGGGAATTAGAAAGTGAAAGTGGCTTATTACTTGCCTTTGTCAGCAGCACATGTTTCAGACAATGTTTGTAGAGATGATATGTTGCTTTAACATCTAATAATATTGGATCCAAAAGGATTTTATAAACAATTCTTCCTCTTCAAACTGTTCTAAAATGAAAGCTGTATTTTGAGAAAGAATTGAGGCTCTGGTTCATCTTATATTTTCATACACATTAGAAGAGGTTCCAAGTACAAATCTCTGTTATCTATCAAACATTCATGTCAATTGAACTCTGAGATCTGTTCTTTCCAAATCTAGGTTTACTTTTTCTGACAGGGGTTGGTTATGGTGAAGCTGTACATGATTGCCTCCCACTTCTGCTGATCCTGGCATGATGAAGACAATCCTACCTACAATTCCAGCTGATGGAGAGTATCCTACCTAGAGTCCTGCTGATGGAGAGTTCCAACCTACAGCATGCTATGTACAGCTCCAGCTGTTGACGCATGACAAAGTCTACATCACTTGGCTCTACTATTTTCCAGCTTCAAGAATGGAGATTAGATAGCTATATAAGAAGATCTGTTTCACATGTGTACAATAAGTGTATATCTGATTCAAAAATAAGAGATGAACACATTGTAACCCTCTTTAAGGAATTTATTACTGAGCAAATATCTAACACCCAAGCTCAGTGAAAATGGGTTCAAAGGTCATGGCATATAATTATGACTATATTGCTGTATAAAACCAGGCTGACCTGAATGACTCCCTGAGGACTAAATTTCACGGTACCAGAAAGTGCCATGCAAGCCTTAAATAGATAGAAGCAACCAAGAGTTGTATTTTAGGTCTGTAGTTTTAAAGTCACAGAAATTTTACTTTTCAGAATACCTTTAGCAACATCTGAAGAGAATGCTGGTTGTGACAGCTTGGTGGTGATAAATAATAATAGCCCCATTTGGTTTCTCTATCTGGGAAGTCAGACATTTTGTCAGTCTTATGTTGTGCTCTGAAGATGTTTGGAATTAGCCAACTTGGTGACTTAAAGAAAAGCATTTGCATTAATGCCAGTAGTCATACATCAAATGAGAATCAGGTAAGGGAGTCATATTGGACACATGGCAGTACATAGAACACATGTGACAGTGACATGAAGTACATGAGACTCTACCTGGAACTCTGAGTTGATGCCACTGCAGGGGCTTAGCATTTTAACTTAATATAGAATATAAAAACAACAAATATTTATTTTCATTAAAACTATACAATCTTCAATAACCATTAGATCAAATTCCTAAAAAAGGATGATAAAATATATGTTCCACACAGTCACAGTCTATACATGCCTTGCATTCTACAGTCTAGGTAATCAAGTGTACAAATAATTAAGGTCATTCTATGGTAAGATATATCAAAATATTAGATCTAAAGCAAAAGTACTTCTATGTCAAATTTTCTTAGTTTAAGTAGAATAATGAATTTCTTCCATTAACAACTTGTGGCTGTTTACTATAATCAAAGAGTTATGCCAGATGCTGAGGAGAGTAAAGAGTTTACACACACACACACACACATATCCTTGAGGAGGACATAGAGCAGTTGGGAAGACTTAGCCTTGTTTGTTTCCAAGTTTCTCAGTCTTCCAGTACTAAAAAATAAGCAGCTCATGGTCTGAATTCTCCTCCACTTCAAGCACTCAGAAAACTCAGGGAACATTATTCCACCTTTCTTAACTTACATCCCTATGGTCAGGAAACCACATTGTTGAGTAGAAAAATATTAGTTTAATGACCCCTTATATGAATCTCAAGAACAAATAACTCAGTTAATTTAACAGGGCACTGAAGGTAAAGAGGAGGAAGGAAATGGAAACTTATGGGCTCCTTAGGGCAATATCCTTTATGATGTTATCAAGGATGTTGGAAGGTTAAAAAGGGAGTGTCATGATAGCCACCAGTTTTGTGACCCATGTGAGTAGAAGACGGGACACTAATGAAGACCGTTTCCTGTATATGAGTTGTCTTGTGGGTGTGAGTAGCACATACATGTAGAAGGGCCAAGTAAGTAGTTATAAGTCAGAGCTTGGACGATCAGACCCAGAGAGGAACAGAGCTGTGTGAGCCATGAGTGACAGGTGAGGTGGAAATAGATTGCTTACCACAAAGGTCTTGTAAGTATAGAAGAGGATAAAACCCTAGGATACTTGATTCCAGAGTTAGTCACCCACTTCCTGGAGCATTTCTAACACTCTTCATTTCCTTGGGTTTTAGCATTTCCTGAATAGTTTTCTGATAATTTCTCTGTCTCACTTGATTCAGAGCTACCCAAAGTCAATTGTTACAGTGGATATCGATGACCAAACATGTTAGTTGAAATGTGAATTAAGTAGCGTAGTGTTTGAGTCATTTTATATCAATGCTACCTGTACTGATGTTAATTAATCTTATTGTGTCACAATTCTGAAACATTTGGTCACCCTTAAATAACAATCCTGCAGACAGTTACAAAACCAAAATAATTAGTAATCCAGAATTTCTGTTCATTACCAATTTAAATGGATCTATAATTCTAGCAAAAATAGCAAACTGATACTTTTTCAGAGATAATAAAAGAATGTGCAACTTCTTCAGATATTAATAGTGATTTTACACAAAACATTAATAGATATAACTTAGATGATATCAAATGAAATTTCATTCATGAATCCAAAAATAGCAGAGCATACTGGAAATATAGACTTTTAAAAAACTAATACTTATAAATGGAGCTGTACTTAGTGAAATTTGGGATTCATTTACAAATTAGTGAACAATCAGATTAATTAAACATAAAGTTTAAAAATTATTCATCACTAGAGAGATTCCTTTAGAGACACATACTTGCTCATGGTGCAGTAGTTTGGGTTCTTTGGTTTCAGAGGATCATAGGAAATTAGTGTTCCATTTCTCCAATATTTAAATAAGAGAAGAAGTGAAATAAGACACATGGAGACCCAGTGAAACATTCAGAATACGATGGTCTGGGC